>NC_082714.1:21563633-22163633 GCF_030144855.1 Hypanus sabinus
CAATAAAAAAAATCAACAGTTCTAAACTCTGAATAAGTTCAGATGGGTAACTTTCACATTTAGTGCAGGTTTCATTATAAAGAAGCCATGTCCTGATCTACATGCCTAGACATGAGCAGTCAAGTAAAACGCTTAAACAAGTTACAGGTGACATCATACCCAGAAATATATATTGGGAAGGTGCAGAATTAATACAAAATAAGAACATGGCTTGACTTTAGACTTTATATAGAAATAATAAATATCAAATTATCTCAAATGAAATTACAAACGTGTTTCTTGTGAAAAAAAAAATCAGTGATATTTGCAATTTCCCAGATAGCCAGCCTTTACCATTTGGCCATCTTCCCCGAAGATGATATCCTCCACATAGACTTTGGGTCCATCAGGCCTGTTGGATCCTCCTGAGACAGTGAGTCCAAGGGCTGCAGATTTGGTGATGGTAACGAGCTGAATTTCTTCATCACTATGACTATGAGAAGAAAGAAAAATCTAAATCTGAGAGAAACAATATTAAATCTAAGTTCCCTAGAAAAAGAAACTCCCCTATCAATCAAACTGCAATGACTTTCATACTCAAGATATGAGTAAAATCTGAATTTCTCAATTTTCATTTTCCATTGAGTTTGGAGTATTTTTCAACACAAGAAAACAGAAGCAGGAGTAGAAGGTCATGCCTACCCCACCATTCAATATGATCATGGTTGATCTAAGCTGGCCTGAACTCTTCTTTAAGGTAGTTGAGAGCAAGGGATATGTGAGGGGAAGTTGTTTCACACTTAAGACTTACGAGTGGTTGGGACTCACTGCCTGAAAGAGGTTGTGATCCCAATTGAATGAGCACCAACTATTGCAATATTCTACTAGGGTGTACACTTCGTCAAAGTCATAGAGCCACACGGTGAAGAAATGGACCCTTCAACTCCTACACCCTTGCTGAACATCCCATTTACAAGCACTTGATCCATGGTTTTCCATGTGTTTGGCAATTCAGCTGCTTGTCTAGATGGATCCTGAATGTTGTGAGGGTACCTGCCTCCATCACCTCTCAGGTAGTGTCATCCAGATTCCAAACATTCCGAATCTGGTGGGGGTCTCCAAAGAGGGTGGACTCCCCTCCAAGCCTCTTATCACCTCATAACTATGCCTCATTTTTAGATACCCCTATCCAGGTAAAGAGATTCCTTCTTCTACTACTTTATCCATTTCCCTCATTATTTTGTATACTATCAGATCTGATCTCAGTCTTGCCTGCTCAAGAGGAATTCAGATCCAACCTATCCAGTCTCTCCTCATAACTAAAATACTTCATCCTAGATAATAATTGGTAAATCTCCTCTGTACTCTTTCCAGTACAAACATAACTCTGGTCAGATAGTTCTTTCCCAGAAAGAATGGATGCAACCAGATGAATAGTGTCATGATATATGCTGTTTCTCTGATTCACCAAGAGGTTTTGATCAGTAGTTGCTGAAATTGAACCATATGTCAGACTGAAAGGATTACATGCTATTGCTCTGAGGCGCGAACTTCTCCATACAGAAATGCACCAGTGACAATTGGCCGCCTTTATTCAGAGGCCTGCACATCTCAGAGATCAGATGAGTAAACAATGAAGTGAGCGCCACAGAAAAATGACAGAGTTTTCTGACGTACACTACATTAGAATGAAGTAAACTTCCAGTGTTTCCATTGGACGAGTGGCGGGAACTCATTGGGCTTGACAGTCGAGGGCTCACGGAAGTTAATGAGGTGCCTGATGATCTGCCTGTTCCAAATCCAAAGGGAAAGAGGAAAAAGATAATTAACAATTAAGATGAAATCCGAAGAATCCTAATCTTATATATTCTACATCATCACTAGATTGCTTGCCCAAATGTAGGAGCCATGTATAATAATGTATTTTGTGTTGTGCATTTACTAATGATAATTCGTCGCGTGGGTCGGAGTATGGTAGAAGCGAAGAGTATAGTTAAGTATTCACACTTTGTCTAAGTCAGGTTAGTCTATGTAGAACCAGTGAGGCAGCTGGAATGACACTTTTTTTGTTGACCACTTAAGAATGCTTAAATAGGCTTAAATACTTATGCTATTGCTTAGAATACTTATTTCGATATATCACTGGATTTAGTTTCACTGGTTTTAATTGTTACAGATTGTTTGTCGTTTCTGCTTTCTTAATAAGGGATCGAATGTATTCTTCGGAACTTGGACAGCGCAGCCATACAGCATTAACCCCACCCCCCCACCCCATGCTTAGGCTTTAAAGCGGTTTTGGTTTGTTTTCAACTAACCGCTAAACCAAGGTTGCAAGGAATCAAGAAAACAATATTAAGGAGAGTGTCAAATAGGTGGTTTCAATTTGTTTTGCTCTAATGACCTTCCACCATTCTGAAGGACACCTAAATTATTAAATATAATATTCAGTGGCAGACTATTGCACCTTTGGAGCTGATGCAGTCTCACTCAGTTACTCTAACAGAGAGAGAACTTGCATTACACCTCTCCTGATCACAAATGAATTCCTGGAATCTGGGCACTGGCATAAAGTTGGCAGACATCAGGAGCAAGCATTTCAGCTGTGAAATACCTGTTAGTGATTTGCTTGTGAAAAGGCAATGCTGGGAAGCCATATGGTACACTGGCAGAAGGCAGATCCCAGAGGAAATGACCGGCACTACCTCATACCCAGCAGCTGCGATGAAACCCATTTTAAAACACTGTTGTGGGCCTGTCACCACTTTGGTAAAACAGCCACTGGCTGCTGAAATCATTCCCTCCGTCCAGCATATCAGATGGGAAGTGGGTGGGGCAGATCTGTGCAGGGACCATTAGCAGACATAAGTACAAGGAAGATTTTAAAAAAAAGATGCTGGAAGCTTGGAATAAAAACAGAAAATACCGGATACAGAAACAGAGTCCAACGTTTGTCTCCACAGACACTGATTGACCTGGTGTGTTTTTCCAACATTCAGTTTTTGTTCTTTAATGATCCTTTGCAATAAGCAGGTTATATTGTGTGACAAACTTTAGAAATAGTTGGCATTGTCACAAAAACTAAAACTCACAATGTCCTCGTGGGGTGGGTGAATTCTGTACTGATCCTGTATTACTGGATTCATGGTTTTCCAACAATTCAGAAAATTCCCGCCTGTTAGGAATTAAATAGAACCACGATGACACATGTGCATTACAACAGCTTTAACATACTAAGAAACATCATTGAGATACTACAAAGTATTCCATCTGGGTGCATAATGGCTTGGTTGGCAACTGCTCTGCACGTGACTGCAAGAACCTGTAGGAGTTGTGGACACAGCTCAGAAAATCATGGATTCAGCCTCCCCTCTACAGACTCTGTCCATACTTCTTGCTGTGTCAGTAAAACAGCTGCATCCATCCCAAACATTCAATCTTCTCCCCTCTCCCATCGGGCAGAAGATACAAAAACCCTGAAACCACGCACCAGCAGGCTCAAGGACATTATCATCAGAATCTTGAATGGTCCTTTTTACTCGTTTCCATCGATGCTGCCTGGTCTGCAGAGTTCCTCCAGCATTTTGTGTGTGTTGCTTTGGATCTCCAGCATCTGCAGATTTTCTCATCCTTTTATATTGTGGCAGTTATATTTTCTCTCAAGATAGAAAGATGCCATTCAGACAGTCAGGTCTATGCCAGCTCATTAAGTAATCCTGTCTCTGCAATTTGTCCATTTGTTATCGTTCACATGCCATTATCTCCCCTCAGGTTCCAACCTCTTCTCTTTCACAACCTATGCACTAACTTTCAAGGACAGGTAGGTCAAATATGATGGCAGGATATAGTATTAATGGTAAGACTCTTGGCAGTGTGGAGGATCAGAGGGATCTTGGGGTCTGAGTCCATAGGATGCTCAAGACAGCTGTGCAGGTTGACTCTGTGGTTAAGCAGGCATATGGTGTATTGGCCTTCATCAATCGTGGGATTGAATTTAAGAGCCGAGAGGTAATGTTGCTGCTATATAGGACCCTGGTCAGGCCCTACTTGGAGTACTGTGCTCAATTCTGGTCGCCTCACTACAGGAAGGATGTGGAAACCATAGAAAGGGTGTAGAGGAGATTTACAAGGATGTTGCCTGGATTGGGGAGCATGCCTTACGAAAATAGGTTGACTGAACTTGTCCTTTTTTTGCCTTGGAGCGATGGAGGATAAGAGGTGTATAAGATGATGAGAGGCACTGATCGTGTGGATAGTCAGAGGCTTTTTCCCAGGGCTGAAATGGTTGCCACAGGAGGACACAGGTTTAAGGTGCTGGGGAGTAGGTACAGAGGAGATGTCAGGGGTAAGTTTTTTACTTAGACAGTGGTGAGTGCGTGGAAAGGGCTGCCGGCAACAGTGGTGGAGGCAGATACGATAGGGTATTTTAAGAGGCTTTTGGATAGGTACATGGAGCTTAGAAAAATAGAGGGCTATGGGTAACCCTAGTAACTTCTAAGGTAGGCACATGTTCGACACAACTTTGTGGGCCAAAGGGCCTTTATTGTGCTGTAGGTTTTCTATGTTTCTATGACTGTACAACTCATTTCTCGACACAGTGGATTCTGGTTAATTGCAGAAGCCGCTTATATGAGACAACTCTTAGAGAACAAAACTAATCAAGAAAAAAGCCAGAATTCCTTTCACTTATTTGGGACAATATGCCACTTAATTGGAACAGGAGACTGTTGCCGAACTGTTTCTAACTAGTGTCAGTCATGTGTGCTTGTGTGGCTGTTTGACACGACAGTGTGCTTAGAGCGAACAGTATTTAAATAGCATCAGTTGTGTGTGTTTGTGTTCTAAAAGCTGTGATTTTTGTCACTAATACTTGGCAAGAAATAAGCAATAAAGCAAGTCAGAATTGTTCTACTCACTGCAGTTCCAAGCATTCAGACTTGGAAATGCCAGAAAGGGCCAGGAGTGAAAATGAAACAATTTCAGTACTTCAACAAGTTTGGAACTACGAAGAATTTGAAGGTATTGACAATCGTGTTGAATGTTACCTTTGGTCCCCACCAATCACTCAGCTCTCACCTGCAGCTCCAAGTAGCTGTTTGCACACGACAGTGGCAACAGCCTGGGACACTGCTTTGACAGGCGGGCTAAACCAGACAAAGATAGCTGGTGGGTTTATACCTCGGTGAGATAGAGTCATGCCTGTCCTAGCACGTTAAGTCAGCTCCGGCAAACTGGGCAGATGAGATCTACAGTGGTTTCCTGTCATTGTCAGATACGACAGACAGCCACCAGTAGTATTGGTAGTGTTCTAACTTGCTCTGTATTTCTTTGAAATAAATAATTTTTAACTCAGTTAAATGGTAGTTTGTCTTTTCCATGAAACTTTGGCTAATTAGACCAAAATATACTGGTCCTGGTGTGGCCCAACGAACTGCAACCCACTGCTGTATTTATTTATTTTCTTTGTGATTACGCAGTACGTCTTCTGACGCACATTGGTTGTTTGTCTGTCCTGGTTATTGTGTAGCTTTACATTGATTCCATTGTGTTTACTGTATTCACTGTGAATGCCCACAAAAAATGAATCTCAGGGTAGCATCTGGTGAGATATACATTCTTTGGTAATAAGTGTGATGCACCATCAATAACTCACACTGAGACGTAGGCGAGATATCGGCTTTTATTGACTGGAAGAAGGAACCAGGAGTGAGTGTCTATCATACAAGGTCCTGGAGACTGAGGCCGATCTTCAGGCCGCAGGTCTCCTTTATACAGGGGCCTGTGGGAGGAGCCACAGGAGCAGTCAGCAGGGGGCGTGTCCCGACAGGCACATAGTTCACCACATTCACCCCCCCTTCGTTTGAAAAAGTCCTCATGTAGCGAAGGTTCTTACAAGTCAAGCCGATCAGGCGGTCGAATCTGTCGCTGCGATCTACGTAGCACCGGCTGTGACCGCATAGGTGCCGGCAACATTGGCGATTGCACAGGGGACGGGGGTTGCGCGTGTTCTTGCCCACTAGGCGCCGGTGATCCCTCATGCATGTGCGAGGCGCCTGGTATAAATGCGTACGAAACGCCCGGTATACAAGTGTCGTGAGGAGTCTGTGTAGGGCCTGGTGAGTACGGTGTCACCTCTGGTGCAGGGTTCACAGTTACCGGAGAGCCTTCAGGGTAGTGGTCTGCTGCACCTGCGGGTGCCAGGTCGCGGATGGAGACCGTGTCCTCCCGCCCATCAGGTAAGACCACGTAAGCATACTGGGGGTTCGCATGGAGAAGGTGAACCCTCTCCACCAGCGGGGAATATTTATTGCTCCTCACATGTTTCCGGAGCAGCACTGGCCCCGGGGACGTCAGCCAAACTGGTAGGGTGGTCCCAGTGACAGACTTCCTGGGAAAAGAGAATAGGCGTTCGTGAGGGGTGGCATTGGTGGACGTACATAACAGAGAGCGGATAGAGTGCAGTGCCTCAGGGAGGACCTCCTGCCATCGAGAGACCGGCAACCCTTTGGACTTGAGGGCTAAAAGTGTGGCCTTCCACACTGTGGCATTCTCCCGCTCTACCTGGCCATTACCCCGGGGATTATAACTCGTGGTCCGACTGGTAGCAATGCCCCTAGCTAGCAAGTACTGGCGCAGCTCTTCACTCATAAAGGAGGACCCTCTATCACTGTGGATATAGCAGGGATACCCGAACAGAGTGAAGAGCTGGCGCAGGGCTTTTATGACGGACGTGGCAGTGGTGTCGGGGCAGGGGATGGCAAAGGGGAACCGTGAGAACTCGTCAATAACACTGAGAAAATAGACATTGCGGTCAGTGGAGGGAAGGGGGCCCTTAAAGTCAACACTCAGGCGTTCAAAAGGGCGGGTGGCCTTGACAAGTTGTGCCGTGTCAGGACAGTAGAAGTGCGGTTTGCACTCGGCACAAATTTGGCAGTCCCTGGTCATCGTCCTGATGTCCTCCAGGGAGTACGGCAGGTTCCGAGCTTTCACAAAATGGTAAAATCGGGTGACCCCCGGATGGCAAAGTTGTGCATGAAGGGCGTACAGCTGGTCGAGCTGTGTGCTAGCACATGTTCCCCGGGATAGGGCATCAGGGGGCTCATTGAGTCTGCCAGGCCGGTACAGGATATCATAGGTGTAGGTGGAGAGTTCTATCCTCCACCGCAAAATCTTATCATTTTTGATCTTGCCCCGCTGTTGGTTGCTGAACAGGAACGCAACCGAGCGCTGGTCGGTCAGCACAGTGAATCTTTTGCCAGCAAGATAGTGCCTCCAGTGCCTAACAGCCTCCACTATGGCCTGGGCTTCTTTCTCCACCGCGGAGTGCCGAATTTCAGAGCCTTGGAGGGTGCGAGAAAAGAATGCTACTGGTCTGCCTTCCTGATTAAGGGTAGCAGCCAGAGCGAAATCGGAGGCATCACACTCCACGTGGAAGGGAGCGGTCTCGTCCACTGCATGCATCGTAGCTTTGGCAATGTCCGCTTTAATGCAGTTGAAGGCCGCGCAGGCCTCAGCAGAGAGGGGAAACGAGGTAGACTTGACCAGGGGGCGAGCCTTGTCTGCGTAATGGGGGACCCATTGGGCGTAATAGGAAAAAAACCCCAGGCACCGTCTGAGGGCCTTGAGAGTGGTGGGAAGAGGGAGCTCTAACAGGGGGCGCATACGTTCGGGATCAGGCCCAATAACCCCGTTTTCCACGACATACCCAAGTATAGCAAGGCGGGTGGTACCAAAAACACACTTGTCCCTGTTATAAGTAAGGTTCAGAGCTGCGGCCACTTGGAGAAACCGTTGGAGGTTGGCGTCGTGATCTGGCCTGTCATGACCACAGATGGTGATGTTATCCAGATAGGGAAATGTGGCCTGCAGTTGGTACTGGTCCACCATCCGGTCCATTTCCCTCTGGAAGACAGAGACACCATTCGTGACACCGAAAGGGACGCGCAGGAAGTGATAGAGCCGGCCGCCCGCCTCGAAGGCGGTGTAGGGGCGGTCCTCTGGGCAGATGGGGAGCTGGTGATAAGCGGATTTCAGATCTATTGTCGAGTACACCTTATACTGAGCAATCTGGTTGACCATATCCGCGATGCGGGGTAGGGGGTATGCGTCAAGCTGCGTAAACCTATTGATGGTTTGACTATAGTCCACCACCATCCTATTTTTCTGCCCAGTCCGAACAACAACCACCTGGGCCCTCCAAGGGCTTGTGCTCGGCTCAATGATCCCCTCCCTGAGCAGCCGCTGCACCTCCGACCGAATGAAGGCCCGGTCCCCCGCGCTGTACCTCCTGCTTTTGGTTGCCACAGGTTTACAGTCGGGGGTCAGGTTGGCGAACAGCGGTGGGGGAGGGATCTTGAGAGTGGAGAGGCTGCAAGTGTCGGTAGCGCAGCTGTTGGCCTGGTTCTGGATGGGATGTGTGTGTCCGTGTGTGTGTGTGGTCAGTAGCGGGGTATGTGAAGAAGTCCCACAAAACTGAGGATTCTTGACAGTGAGTGGTGGGAGGGGCCCGTCGTATACCATAGTCACACTTTCGAGATGGCTCTGGAAGTCCAGCCCCAATAGCACAGGTGCACACAGATTAGGCATGACCAGCAGTTCAAAGTCCCGATATACTGTGCCTTGCACCACCAAAGTCGCTACACAACCCGCCCGGATGTCTGCGGACTGCGACCCAGAGGCCAAATGGAACCTCCGACTGACCAGCCGCGTTGCGAGTCTGCAGCGTTGCACTGTGTCCGGGTGAATAAAACTCCCAGTGCTGCCCGTGTCAAACAGGCATCCAGTCCAATGCCCCTCCACCTGGATGTCCATCATGGATCTTGCAAGCTGGTGTGGGGCGCTTTGGTCGAGAGTCACAGTGGCCAGAGTTGGATCGCCGTCGGGGTACCCGGTCAGCATCGGAGGGTCGGGGGCGGGGCATGCTGACGCCGACAAAGATGGCCGCTCACATCCGGGGTACCCGGTCAGCATCCGAGGATCGGGGGCGGGGCGTGCTGACGTCGACAAAGATGGCCGCCCACATCCCGGCATGCAAGATGGCGGCCCCCACGTTTCACCCGCAGCGCTGCACTCCGCTCGAGGTTGAGACTTACAGACCTTGGCGAAATGGCCCCGCTTTCCGCAGCTGGAGCAGGTCGCTTCTCGCGCTGGACAGCGTTGTCGAGGATGTTTCTTTTGGCCACAGAAATAACAAAGCACGAGTTTCTTACGGGCCACAGCCGTGGTCTGGGTCGGGGAGCTCGTGGAATGGCGACTGGCGGCGGCGTTGGCGAATTCGCTCCCGGGAGCCGGCGGTGGCGGGGTCTGAGGCGTCCACGAAACCGGCAGGGAATCGCGCGACTGGACAGCGTCGGCGTTATGCCGCGCAGCTTCTAGAGCGTTGGCCTTCTCTATCGCCAAGCTTAAGGGAAGATCCGAGTTCTCCAGCAGCCGCTGGCGCATGTACACTGACCTCAGTCCCGTCACAAAGGCGTCTCGCACCAGCAGCTCCGCATGCTGTTCTGCCATGAGCGTCTTGCAGTCACAAGCTCGGACGAGTGTCTGTAGTGCTCGGAGAAACTCAGCGCACGATTCGCCAGGCCGCTGTTGCCGGGTAGCTAAGCGATGTCTTGCGTAGACGGTGTTCACCGGCCGCAGGTACTGTCGTTTGAGGGCGTCCAGTGCCCCTTCGTAGGTCGGCAGGTCCCGGATAAAGGAGTAAACTTTGGAGGAGACCCTCGAGAGTAGGATTCTGTGCATAACGGCGGGTTCAGTCGCACGAAGCTCCGCCAAGTACGATTGGAAGCATGCAAGCCAGTGTTCAAAAGCGAGAGCCGCGTCAGGGTCTTGAGGGTCCAAATCCAACCGGTCCGGACGCAAAACGGGTTCCATGTTTTAAAACTTCCAGTCAATAAAATTGATGCACCATCAATAACTCACACTGAGACGTAGGCGAGATATCGGCTTTTATTGACTGGAAGAAGGAACCAGGAGTGAGTGTCTATCATACAAGGTCCTGGAGACTGAGGCCGATCTTCAGGCCGCAGGTCTCCTTTATACAGGGGCCTGTGGGAGGAGCCACAGGAGCAGTCAGCAGGGGCGTGTCCCGACAGGCACATAGTTCACCACAAAGTGTTCTTTGAACTTTGATTTCACAGGGAGCAACTGCCCTGTCAACCATCCATCTTTGGATGGTTGACCCTTCCAGGATCTTTGACCCTGGAAACTAGAGCTTCCAGGGTCAACAAATGTGGCCACAGGATGCAGGCTTGAGGCCAGGGCTGAACCCAGATCGCCCGAACAGTGGAGTCTTGAACCCGAAACGTTAACCACCCTCTGCCTGGCCTGCAGAGTCCCTCCGGTGGTTAGTTTTGCTACCAGCACCTCCGGCTAGGATGTCACTGTGCTGAGTGGGTACAGAGTGCAAGAGGAAGGAAACGAACAGAAGCTCGACAGTGTGAGTCACACTGATCCTGCCATGCTACTTACAGTGGCCAGCTGTACTCTGCTGAGACCCAAGGGCAGCAAGGACAGAATGCTTGATAAGAATATAGGGAAACTGACACAGGCATCTGGTACACTGCCAGATAAGCTAACATGCTGAAATATTGGCCCGAGGCTGAGTACGTTGCAATGTGCAGTGTAGGATCCCTGGAAGCAGTGGAGACTTTGAAACAATGTATGAAAACAGGGCAGCAACGCTGACTGGGGTGAATATTTGACAAAGGAGTGTAATGGTGTTAAGAATTATTGGGGGGGGAGGAGGTGGGACATCCTTCAGGGATTATGGACGGGATTAAGAGCCAGTTAATATAAACAAGAACCAGTCTTTAGTCTGAAACAAGGAATACTGAATAATTACACACCATTGTCTGCAGACAGCAATCTCTCAGGGCAGTGGTTTGGAATGCTTTGATTCCCATCAAAGGACTTTTAATGTACAGAGGTGTTCCTGGAAGGTGGGACTGAGATACCTCCTGGAATGTGCTGGGACACATCGTTGGTGATATAACCTGGGGTCATCAGGTGTTTCAGGTCTTTCAACGTCAGACACCTTCGCCCAGGCAACCCAGCCAGGGTTGATCAGGCCCTGGCTTGTCCCAGCAGCATTGGTTCACAGGTCACACCTCTTGATCGAAAGGCATCTGGAGACTCGGTCAGCAACCTCTATGATGATCCTGATGGCTGGAAACAGAAATGGTGGGGCGGGAGGAGGGATGGTGGACAGGCGGAGAAGTTCTCTCACTGGACTGTGGTTGGACAAGCTCTGATCTCCCAAGGAACCACTCTTGCCATGAACAATGAGTCATTGTTATCAGGGAGAGTGTGATAACACGGGCAGCCCACCAAATTTAATGTCAGGAGCTTATCTTAATCATTCTCCTTCATTATTACCTAATATGTTGGGTGGTGGAACAGTAACTATTGGGGAGGAGAGCAAAGGCCACAGCCAGGTGACCTTTGAAGGCTGTGCCCATCACTTGGGAATGCTGTGGTGTATTGTGTGTGGGAAAGGAAGGTCAGAGATCAGAGCTGGAGCAACACAAACAAAATGCTGGAAGGACGCAGGTTGAAGGGCCTTGACCTGAAACATTGACTGTTTATTCTCCTCCGTAGATGCAGCCTCGCTTGCTGAGTTCCTCCAGTATTTTGTGTTTGCCAGTGAAGATTTCCAGTAACTGCAGAATCGCTTGTGGTCAGGGCTGGTAGCCAGGGAAGGGGAACGAAGTGTGCATGATCATCATTGTGCTTAGGATTGGGAGAAGCTCTGTCATTGTGATAAATAGGGAGTGGGAGAGGCTGAATTTGCTGGGGAACTGGGATAGAAAAATGGGCACTAGTGAGGGATTGGACAGGGCACTCCAGTTGACAATTTCATGGTGAGAACTTAACAATGAAGTGCTCTGTCTCCACATCTTGGGGGTGAGATTGGTAATATTCACCATTCTGGGCCCAAGGTTAATACTGAAGCCAATGAATCTGCAGAAATTTACTGAACCCAGAAATCACTGAAGTGGTACCCAAAGCAGCAGTGTGATCACTTGAGTCGAGTATGATGTTCTCCTAAGGGATTGTCCATTGGTGGGTCCTTAAATGGCTGTAGCAAGTTGAACACTGGTCCACCCCTCTCCTCCAGCCCCAACACCCTGACCTTTTCAATCTGGCCCGGTGCTTAAATCGGCCAAACCTTGAGTCATTCCTCGTTCTCAGATCTGTGCCCTGTCACTCTGATACACTCTCGGGCCTAGGCCCCTCTGGCTTGATTCTGCCCTACCTCAGTTCTGCTGCTTAGAATTGCCTCCACCCCAGCAATGGGCAAATATTGGCTCACTTCCTGCTCTCAGGCTTAGGCCTTAACGCCTCCATTCAGCTTGTACTTGCCTTACCACAACCACCCTGCACCTTCGAGACTTTCGCTCACACCGCAAAAATGACAGGTGTATAGGTGGGTCAAAGACTCAACTCCAAAAGGGAAGTTACAGGCTATTGATTGCAATGATCGCTTCAGAGAAAACGTGTGATTAATAAAGTAGTTAGTAGTTCTGTTTGCTGCCAGCAAGTCATCACTGTGCTTCACCATCGCCATCTTTAACCCAATGTTTGCATTTACCCTTCAGCAAAACCAATACCTTTCCTCATCTTTGCTTCAAGACCATTCACTGCCTTTGTAGATTGACCAATTGGAAGAAAATCCCTTTATGATTCTTTCCATGGGAATATTTCATTGATTTGGGCTACATGTTTGTGTCATTATTTATCTCTCAACTAGCACATCCAAAACAGATCTTCCATTATTCCAGTACTGACTAAAATTCATTGTCATAAATGTTAACTTAATTTCTCCCTCCACAAATCTTCCTGACCCCTATTTTCTGTTTTTATCCCTGAAAGAGTTTACTCATTATTTCATCCCTTTTTGCTGCAGCTTGTGGTGCTCAACTTAAATGAACCATTTCCTAATGCAACAATGACAGCACACCAAAAATACTTCAATAACTTTGAGACAAACCAGTGGCTCAAAACAAGAAATTATGCAGATGCTGGAAATCTTGAGGAACACACACCAAGTGCTGGATAAATTTAACAGGGCAGGCAGCATTGTGGAGAGGAATGAACAAGTCATTTAATTTTGGACCAAAACCTTTCATTAGGAAGGGAGAAGGAAGCTGTAGAGTGATATGTGTACAAGGCAGCAGGTGAGAGGGGATGTAGGTGGGTGGGAGAGGGGCAGTGAAGTGAGAAGGTGGGAGGTGACAGGTGAAACCAGGTGGGTGGGAGAAAGGCAGTGAAGTGAGAAGGTGGGAGATGATGGGTGGAAAAGATTAAGAGCTGAAAAAAAAATCTGATATGTGAGGACAGTGGACCATGGGAGAAAGAGAAGGGAACCAGAGGCACCAATGCTGTAAATAAATGTAAGTCTCTTTCTGATGCAGAATATTCCTTTTAACTACTTAGATTAATCCACATGCACTTATTGTCTCAGAGTACATATATAAATATATTTGGGGATTTTATTTTAAAACAGAATTTGCTAAATGAGACAGGCATGAAGCTTACATCTCAGTCCTTGCTCTGTAATCCTTGCACCTGGCTACCTGCCTAAATGGTGATTGTCTTCATCCTTCAATAAGTAGTTTGACCCAGCATGCATGTGTACCAGGTCAAAAACCCATTTGGCTCAATCCAGCTAACTCATTTCCATGGCTAGTCTCAATCTGCTGAATCGTTAACCCCCTCAAGCACCAATTTCTTCAGTAATCACAAGTGGACTTGAGATCCCTGTTGTCAATGCTTTTGTTAGCAACATCTACAATACCTTTTGGTGAAACAGCAGCAGAATAATTTCACCTCGTGCTTCTATCAAAAAGCTTCATACAGCTGTCAGAGATCATGGCTTTGGTTACAGTATATACAGTATACTATATAATATATAGAAATCCGCAGCAGAGTAAATTTTAAATTGACCCATTCAAGTCTAATGATTTAATCATCGTGGAGTCTTTCTACTCTTGTGGGATGATATCTTTCCTGAAAAGGGGATCACTCTGCTTGGCAGGTGAGAATTGCGGCTGTGAAATGATCTCAGGTTCTGGGGCTTCCTCCATGGCAATTGACTCTGGGAGTCTAGGAAGTGGTTCTGACAACTCTGGCCACCTTTGTTCTCTAACAGTTGACTCTGCTCTTCTCAACTGATCGATGTGTTGTCTCTAGGTGAAATCCGATGGAATCTCCACTGTGTAGGAGAGTGGTCCAGTTCTGTCCTTATTCTTTCCACTTTTGATCACCTCTGTAGTTCCTCACCAGGACTGCTTGACCAGGAGTGAAACACTGAACCTCTCTGTTTGAGGAGCCCTCAATTTGTCCCAGCTAATTGTCCTGAGATTGGGTTTGAGGAGATCGGAGCGCTAACACAAGGGATGACCCAGGAACAGCATAGCTGGTGAGTTGTAGGTTGTGGAGTGTGCTGCATTGTGACATGCAAGGAGAAAATTGGCGAGCTTCAGGTTCAGTGTCAGTGTAGTGTGTTCTGCTACCATTGCTCACAGTGCATGCTTTAGATTCTGGACCATCCCTTCCAGCAAGCCATTTGTAGTTGGGTGGTATGGTGTAGACATAATATTTCTTATTTCACTCATTTTCAGGAATTACTGAAACTGTTTCACAACAGACTGTGGTCCATTGTCACTGACTAAGTGCTGTGGAACACCAGTTCTTGAGAGGAGTCTTCTCAACACATCAACAGTGTGTGAGGCTAAAGTGGAGACTATTGGCCAGTTTTTAGTTGTATCCACTACTACCAAAAAAATTTTGCAAGTGGATGGTGTGGCAAAATCTACATGAATCCTCCACCTGGCAATTAGGCATTCCCCAGGGATGAAGAAGCACTGCTGTTGGCACCTTCTGGATGTGTTGGCATCCTGCACACTGCATGACAAGCTACTTGGCTTGTAGGTCTATCCCAGGCCATCAGACAAAACTACAAGCCAATGGTTTACTTTTAATCTTGCCCAGATGACCAGCAGTCAGCTCCTCCAACAGTCTGGCCCTCAGCTTGGATAGTACAACTCTCAATCGCCATATAAGGCAAACTCCATCGTAGGCAAGCTTCACTGGATGGCAATGATCATAACATACGCAGAGTCCGATGTCACTATTTCCTTTGACTTTTGAAAACCACCTGCTAACTGCTTCATCCATTGCCATTTCTTCCTGATCTGTGGTAATGAGTTTAAGAGGTGGAGCACAGTAGATAGGTTTGATATGAACCAATTATAGTAATTGAAAAATCATGTGATACTTCTCTTGGCCTTTGGGCATCCAGCACTGCTTGAATTTTCTCAGCAAACTTGTGACACTTGGTTAAAAGAATTCACACTTAGAACATAGAATAGTACAGGCCCTTCGGCCCACGATGTTGTGCCGACCCTTAAACCCTGCCTCCCATATAACCCCCCCCCCACCTTAAATTCCTCCACACACCTGTCTAGAAGTCTCTTAAACTTCACTAGTGTATCTTCCTCCACCACTGACTCAGGCAGTGCATTCCACGCACCAACCACTCTCTGAGTAAAAACTTCCTCTAATATCCCCCTTGAAATTCCTTCCCCTTACCTTAAAGCCATGTCTTGTTGCATCATGCTCTGTTCTCTAATATTTAATAATATTATAGTATTTTAACATTGTCTTGAGATTTTGGAGATGTTCCTTGTCATCCCCACCGGATGATGGCAACCAGGTAACACCGAGTGCTTGGACAGCCCTGCAGCACCTGGTCCGTAGCTTTCTGCCAGAGTGCAGGTGCAGACACTACTCCAAAAATAAGCCTACTAGAGCAATAAAGGCCTTTGCAAGTGTTTATGGTGAGAAACTCATTGGACTCTTATTCCACCTCCATCTGTAGGTAGGGCTCAGCTATGTCCACTTTGCTGAAGTGTTTTCCGCCAAAGAGGTTTGCAAAGGTATCCTTTATCCTAGGCAGAGGGTATTGATCCACTTTCAGTGTTGGGTTGATGGTGACCTTAAAATCACGAGGGATCCCGATAGTCTCATTCTTCTTGACTACTGGGACCACTGGCATTGCCCGTGGGCTCCACTAAACCTTGGGAAGAATTCCTCCTGCCTCCATGCAATCTAAGTCACTGGCTGTTTTTAACACGGTTGGCATACGGAACTGGATGGGCTTTGCAAACCTTGGATGCAGCATTTTCATTTAACACTACTTTACCATCGATATGTTCGCGTTTTCCAATGCCATCCTTGCAATGGATTTTCTATGAAAATGGTGGATGGATCTCCAATCAAGTTGCTGCTGTCTCAGCCAATCACTATGCTGGGCCTTCCTGTTTTAACCACATACAAACCCAATGTGGATTGTTGGTTGTTGTATTCCATTGTTACAAATGTCATTCCCAAGGGATTATCTTTTCTCCAGTATAAGTTCTTTGTTGGATATCTGCCAGCTTCAGTTCAGCATCTTTGAAATTCTGTTCAAAATCTTTTTTTTTGAATAACCAAAACAGTCGAGCCAGTGTCCAATTCCATTTTAATTAATTTGCTGTTCACTTCTGGTGTAAACCATATTGCTTGTCTGTTTTTAGTTTTCACAATGTAAATGTCAAGGCTACACAGCCCTGAGTTATTCTCATCGCTATTAGATTTTTCACCAACAGCATACAGATCAGTACTCTTTTTGAAACTGTAGCCTGACTCTAGCTTTTACTCTTCACCGTTCAGTCCATTTACTTTTGTCTGCCTGATATGCCCTTTTGTATGTGTCGTACTTTGTTTTATTTTCTGCAAGTTTCACCTTTAAATCTGCATTGGACTGGTGTTTGTAAGCCCTTGCCACAGTTGTAACACAATTTGCTCTGCCTGCCTAGTTTCTGTTTAGATGGTGCAATTCTGTTCACATTTACTTCCATTCCTGACGGCAACTCAATTGTGTCTCTGCTGTTTGCAATTCTAACTGCTCTTTTAAATATAAGTAGTGCTACAGTTAGGAGCTGTTTTGGAATGCTTTGTTGTAAGATACTACAAACGAAGCAATCTCAGTGCATCATTTAGCCCATTATTGAACTGACAATGCTCAGACAATCTCTTTAATTCAGGCATGTACACTGAAATTGACTCCCCTTTCTTTTGATTCCACCTATGACACCTAAAGTATTTTGCAATTAAGAAAGGTTTTGATTCTAAATGTTTTTCCATTACTTTCATGATATCAGCAAAGCTCATTTCAGCTGGTTTGGTTAGAGAAATGAAACGTATTAGCAAACTATATGCTTTTCCATCTAATGCACTCAGAAACTGGCACTCGCTTTTCATGGGCTATTTCATTTGCTTCAAAACACTGTGTGATTTGTTCAGTACATAATATCCAGTTTCCTGTTGTGTAATCAAACACATCAATTTTTCCAGTGTAGCCAGCCATTTCTGCTCTTTTATTTGTTTATTATTATTATTATCATCACCCGGTACTTATTGTTTATAAACCCAGAGTTCAGACTTCCTTGCCTTTTTTAACTCAATCATTTCTGTCTCCTTTTCACTGCGCTTCAAAAGGTAGGCAGCCATCTCAGTTTATTTAAAACTTACTCATCACCACTGCTATGTCTTGTAACTCGAAAACTCATTGAAAGCTAAACAAGAGAGCTGGGAGATAACTCGTATATGTTCAATTTTACTTTAACTGAGGTGCACACATACAACATGGTACTGTTACATCTTTAAAAAACATATGTTTATTCAATCAATATATTTACAATATTACTCACATATTACTGACATATCAAACACACAACAATCAGCATAACATTGTGGGCTGAAGGGCCTCTACCATCCTGTAATGTCCTGTAATCTATAAAGAGACAAACATTAGACTACAGTCTAATGGTTTGGAGTTTCTTACCTTCCCTGTTCATCCCGTGCAATCATCAGCCTCATGTTATTGGATGAAGAGGCAGCTCGAAGGATTTCCACTGCACTAGAAATGAGAAAGATTGATTAATCCAGAAGCATCACCAAAACAGACTTGACATCCATAGGAATGTAATGGCTATAAGGAACTAAAGTTGAAGATTAACTCCCTGGTTTCAACAGCTCCCTGAAAACTAAAGAAAATAAGAAACAGGGGCCCTCAAATCTGCTCTGTTACACAATAAGATCAGGACTGGTCTTATTGTTAACTCCACCTGCAACTAACTTCCTGTTTACCCTTAATTGTCCTGTATTTCAAAAATCAGTCCATATCAGCCCTAAACATACTTAATGGTTCAGATTTCTGGAGCAGAAAAAGATATATACAACAATATTAAAAAACCCTCCTCATCTTGGTGTATTGATATTGGTTTATTATTGTCACACATGTTGACAAATAGTGAAAACCTGTTGTGGATGATGCTTTATTTTGAGACTCTGACAGAAGGTGAAATTTTTAAAGCACATCCTAGAAAGTTTTTTGATCAAATATGTGGATAATATCACAGAGAAGAAAGGAGCTGAATCTTTAGAAATACTGTACAAAAGTCTTAGGCACACATATATTGTTAGGATGCCTAAGACTTTTGCACAGTACTGTATTTGTCAACGTGGAGCTGAAAACGAATTTGTAAATCTGGTAGGTGCAAAGGATGTTGGGAATGATGAGGGTAGAGTGCCACGGGAGGGGTGTAGGACAGGCAGCAGAGGAGTGGCAGGGCGGGAGATGGTGTAAGTGCAGGCACACCCTACCCAGAGACACCGGGCAATGTCATTTTATTCCAAACAATTAGTTTATTTATCATTACAGAGTATTGCTGTTGCTTACTGTTCCTTTGCCTCTCCCTTCCCTTTTTCCCAACCATGATTCCCCTCTCCCTGACCCCTTCCCATTCTCAGTTCACAATAGAAACCCGTATCAGAATCAGGTTTATAATCACTCACATGTGTCATTTCACTAGAATTCAGGAGAGTGAGGGGTGATCCAATGGAAACGTATTGAATGGTGAAAGGCCTTGATCGAGTGGATGTGGAGGGGATGTTTCCTATGGTGGGAGAGTCTAAGACCAGAAGACACAGCCTCAGAATAGAGGGGTGTCCTTTTAGAACAGAGATGAGGAAGAACTTCTTTAGCTAGAGAGTGGTGAGTTGTGGAATTCATTGCCACAGACAGCTGTGGAGGCCAAGTATTTATGTATATTTAAGGCAGAGGTTGATAGAATCTCGATTGGTCTGGGCATAGAGTGATAAGGGAAGAAAGCAGGAGACCGGGGCTGAGAGGAAAATTGGATCAACTGTGATGGAATGACAGAGCAGACTCGATGGGCCAAGTGGCCTAATTCTGTTCCTGTATCTTATGGGCTTATGGAAATTAGGTTTTTTTGCACAGCAGTACAGTGCAATAGGTAAAATTACTACAGTACTCTGCAAACGTCTTAGGCTCCCCAGCTCTATATATTCACCTCAGACTTTTGCACTATACGGTAACTCTATTAAGTCGAGAGAGTGTCAGTGGGGGAGCATTTCAGAAATAATGACTATAGCTCTAAACTTTAAAGCTGCTAAGGATAATTAGGAAATTAAAGATCTTAATTGAATGAGGTACTTCTCAAAATGGTGGTGGAGCCAGGAACTCTCATAACACTTCAGAATTATTTAGCTGAACACCTGAAATGGCGGGAAAGCTGGAGAATGAGACTAGTATAGATTAGCACTCAATGACTATCATGAACACCATGAACCGAAGGACTTCTTTCCACGTTATAAGATTCTGCCCCATTGTCCTGGAAATGTCTTAACTAAACCCAACTGTTCAAGCCCACTTAGAATTTTATATCTTTCAATAAGATCATCTCACATTCTTCTAGATTTCTAAGCGATGGCCCTGCTTGCTCAATCTTTCTGTTATCAACTAAGCGGGCTGAGGAAACTAAAGCAAACTTTGCATTTCTGAGGTGCTGTTGCGTAACATCTTGCTGGGCAGAGCTGCTTCAACATGAATGACTCATTTGAAGGTTTTGGTGCCCCATTTTGTGGAAGAATGTTGTCAAATGTTATTTAAAGCCTTGAGCCTCCACCACAGAGTCAGGTGAACCAAGGTTTAAATATATATAAAAGTGGCCTTAAAATGAATTTAGCCTGTGAGATGCTTATGGTTCGGCAGTAGGAAAACGTCAGTTTTATCCTGCTCATGAGACTGATGGGGGGATAATTACATTACTAGCTAAAAACAAAGATTATTAAAACTTCTTGTTTTGAACTACAAGGGGTAATTGATAAGTTCGTGGCCTAAGGTAGAAGGAGTCTATTTTAGAAAATCTAGCACATTTATTTTTCAACATAGTCCCCTCCTACACTTACACACTTAGTCCAGCGGTCGTGAAGCATACGGATCCCTTCTTTGTAGAAGTGGTCCACAGCAAGGGTGATTGATAAGTTTGTGGCCTAAGATGGAAGGAGATGAGTTATACAGCTCTCGTTATATGCACATACAGTTCAACTCTTTGAGTGAAAATGCAGAAAGTTTGAAGTTAATAACTCATCTCCTCCCAACAACTTAGGCCACGAACTTATCAATCACCCCTGCTGTGGACCACTTCTGGAGGTCCAAGACACCGACTTCTACAAAGAAGGGATCCCTATGCTCCATGACCGCTGGACTAAGTGCATAAATGTAGGAAAAAAAATACGCTAGGTTTTCTAAAATTGACTCCTACCTTTTGTTGTAAATAAACAACTTGATTTTTAGTAGTATAGACTGAAGGTGGTTTCAGTTTGCTTCAGACATAGTGAATCAAAACATGCTTTAGACAATGCAAAGCATTCAAGTGGTATCTTTTCTGTCCCTCTCGGGATATCCCAACAAAAAAACTATTGCAATAAGTACTTAACACACACGCACGGTATATAAATTTCATGTCTGATAGATTGGAGTGGGATGTTT
The DNA here is from genome assembly GCF_030144855.1 of Hypanus sabinus. Lineage (NCBI taxonomy): Eukaryota > Metazoa > Chordata > Chondrichthyes > Myliobatiformes > Dasyatidae > Hypanus > Hypanus sabinus. The sequence goes on from NC_082714.1 coordinate 21,584,509, forward strand.
AGCAGATAAAATTATATATAACACAACAATTTTTTTTAATATCTACCTTTCATTTGTCACTCCCACCAGACTGTCACCATTAACTTCAAGAATCTGGTCTCCAGGTTGCAGGCGACCTAGAGATTTAAGAGTAAGAGCACGATGTAGAACATTTAGAATGCATTCTCATATCGGTTTATAGCAGGGGTCAGCAACCTTTTTGCCTCTGTGGGCCAGATCGCGTATTAATGAGCGGACGGTGGGCCAGATAAATGCCATGAAAAACTTAAAATATGGGAATTATCCATTTAAATACATCTAGTTATGTTTTGCCTCAAATTAATGAATAACGCATGCTAGAAAATCATTTGTGCTTAACCAAGGATGCCAGTTAGTAAAGAACTCAGTTTAGTTGCAAGTTATTTCAATCAAGGCATCTTTTGAATCTATTAAAAGGACACAAAGAATCTTTAAACATAAAACATATGAACATGATGCATCGAATGGTGGTAAATTAAGTATAATATAAAAGAAAATTTTAATACAAACAGTCGATAAATCTAAGTGAAACTTGATGCTGTTTGTTGCTTGAAAGCTTCTCAATATTGGGCGTCAGACTTGTTGATGCCAAGAACAAGACATTATCCAGATGGGCATCAGTCAATCTTGTTCTTAAATGGTTCTTGTTGTGCTTCATTTTTGAAAATAATTGCTCACGCAGACAAGTGCTGCCAAACAACGATGCCATCTTTTTTGCATGGTCCACTAAGTTAGGATACTTCCCACTTGGATGAATATATTTTCTATAGAAGTCAAGCACTGCCACATCTTCAGAATGAAATTTAGATTTCAATACGTCATCACACTGCATCTCAAGCAATTCCATTTGAAAAATTTCTGATACACTTCCACATCAAATGGAGTAGCAAACAGCTTGAACTCATTTGCATGCAAGCGAAAATCAGCAAAACAAGATGCAAACAACTTTCAACATCTGCTGACATTTCTTCAACTCGCCATGTGATCGTTCTTGCTGACAGATGCAAATGAAGATTCCTCTTCAGGACAAACAATATCTACCACTGCCAGTAAACGTTCTTTGACAAACCCTCCATCTGTAAAAGGCTTCATCTTTTCTGCAATACGTTTTGAGACTTCGTAGCTGGCATGGGTATTTCCTTCATTTTCACTGCTTTTCTTGGCAAAAAATGATGTTTGTTTTCATAAACTAGCCTTCATTCACTCAATTTCATCCTTCCTTGCTTGCCCAGTAAACTTGTTAAAATTTCCACTATGGTGGGTCTCGTAATGTCACCTGATATTTGCCACCTTCTTCACAGCAACATTTTCTAGGAGATAAATGAGATAAACTGGTTTCCCAGCTTGCTCGATGGAGAAGTAATCTAGTGTCCAAGTGTCTTGGAAATTTTGGCACTCAGTGTCTACCTTCCTGCGTTTTGCATTCATTGCCATCGGCATTTTTTCCTTCGATTTTATTTCGAAACGCGAGTTATTCAACAAATATCGTAGCACATGTAAATATCAGGATATTTAGTGTGGATTTCTTATTAAAACACAGTGACAGTTTCTGTTTACAAATTTGAACGATCCCATCTGAAAACCAGCGCGTGCATGGAGAGTATCTAATACATATTAATAAGGTGGTCTGCCTTCCCGTCATTGGGGCCAGTGTAACAAGACGCCATGCATATCCATCAGTGTGGTCAAGTGAAACACTCAGAATAAGGAAAAATTGCTCAAGAGCCGGATAAGCGTAGTATCCCAATATTTGCTCGCCTACCCTTGGTTTATAGACACCTGCAGAAGTTCATTATTGATCACTTGAAGATCATTTAGTCTTTGAATTCTAAGGAGAGTTGGATAGAGCCAAAACTACTCCTGAACACTTCAAAATCTAGGGATATGTTCTTAATAGCTAGCAACCAACTTACTCAGAGGCATCGAGGAGAATGTGAGACAGACGATGATCATTTGATGACCAATCTTGAGACAGATGTATGTCACTTGTTGACCAATTCTGAGACAGAACTTGGTCATTTGATAAACAATTCTGAGACAGATGTTGGTCATTTGATAAACAATTCTGAGAAAGAAGTTGGTCATTTGATAAACAATTCTGAGACAGATGTTGGTCCTCTGATGACCAATGTTGTCTGGAGAGATACTTCTGGTAAGATAGCAGCAAGTGTGAACACAACAGCCTCTTGAGGGCCAACCAAATATGCTATTTTCTTTGTAAAGTTTGCTTTTTTTGTGATACAAAGACAATTCTACTCCAAGAACATTGAGAACTGCAGGGCTACTCCATCAGTGAACTGCTCATAGATCAGAGTAGCTGGATTGGTGTCAGCGGCAAAGCCAGCTGAGGTTCAAAGGGGCCAGCCAAGACGTTGAAGGAGCTGGCCAGGATATGGGAGGAGCTGACCTGGCTGCAGACTGTGTTACTGCCCGCTGCTCGGAAACAACGGAGTTGGTGCAGTATAACCAGGAGAGATTGCCTCAGACATTTCACTTATAATCGCAAGACCCTGTTGGACAGTGATAATGTAAGTTGCCGTGGGCCTTTTGCCCTTGTCTGGTAGACGGACAGACGACATGGGAGCTGTGTAGCCTCAATTGTAACAAGAAATAAGCCTCAAACCCTGGGCTTGCCTGCTGCTGCAGACCAAGTGAGAGACGTGTAAGCATTTACAGTGTCGCATCCGAGCTCAGCGGCGGTCTGACCCCTCCCATCAGTGCTGCCCTCTTGTGTTCAAGCAGTGGAACGACAGGCTGGATTGCATGCATCTGCACACTGCCGGGAGACTGTACCATAGATTGCTGGACATTGCCGCTCAGGGTCTTGGGTGATATATATGTTTTTTTTTGAGTGAGCATGTTTCTTTTCTCGCTATTTTGAATGATGTTACCTACTATTTTTGAATGTTTGCTTGCTATTTCAAATGTTTTGCACCTTAGCCCCAGGGGAATGTTGTCTCATTCAGCTGTATCTACGTATGGCTTGAATGATAATTAAACTTAAACTTGACTTGAACTTGAACTTGAAACAGCATTCTGGTCCAAGTGGAGCTCTCAAGAGCATTTGCAACTAATCTGCTGGCAAAACTCTAGGCCAAAGCCTAACACGTTGAGACATTGGAGAGAATGAGGCAATGTAATTTCAGAAATACTTGCACAGTGTCCTGACCTATAGCAGTGGAGAACTACAGGCAGGACTCACACTTGGCATGACCAGAATCTGCCTATGTGATTCCATTGTCATGTTTGGTGTCACCTCATGAGACCTTTCCAGCCAGTACTCTCGGGTATCTGAGAGGGGCAGGATGCAAAGCCTGGATGCCCAGGGATCAAGGCTATTGGAGTTTTTGCCTCACAGGGGCAGAGGTTCCATCCTGACCTCAGATCCTGTTTGTGTGGAGTTTGCACTTTTGCCCTGTTCCACACTCCAAAGATGTACTTGTTGGTAGGTTCACTGGCCACTGTAAATTGCAGTGTATAGGTGAGTGGTAGAATCTGGGAGGAATGGATGAAGAATGGGGGGGGGGGTGAACAAAAGAAATAAGATTAATGGAAATATGGTTTATGGTTGGCACAGGCTCAGCGAACTGAGGGCCTGTTTCTGTGCTGTATCCCTCTATGAATTTATAGTCTGTGGTGTCCACGCAATCAGAAGAGGAATCCTTCCGCAGGTAAAGAGCTGGAAATGTTCTTAAACATTTATCCACTGAGATACAGTGCAGAATAGGCCCTTCCAGCCCTTTGGGCCATGCTGCCCAGATACCCCTGATTTAACCCTCGCCTAATCACAGGTCAATCTACAATGACTGATGAACCTATCAACCAGATTCTGGGAGGAAACCCACACCGTCAGCTGAAGAATGTACAAGCTCCTTACAGACAGTGGCAGCAATCGAACCTGGGTCACTGGTATTGTAAAGCATTGTGCTGCCCACTTCAGTCCCAAATGAACCCCTCAATCATATCTGGGATCCTTAACTCAAAGGAAGTCCAGCATATCCTTTGAGATCTTAGAGAAACACAGGGGTAGGTTGCATATGGCTGTAGGGGAAGATCACACTGAGGGTTAAATCCAGTGTCCATGTGTTCGGTGCAGGAACCTGAGGTCAATTTTCAACAAATGACGGAGTCCTTACCAAGCCTCCATTTTTCTTTTATACCTAGGGCCTCTTGCCCCCATTCATTATCACCATGTACTGAGTTGGGTGATGGAATTGATGGCTTTGTTGCAAAGTTCGTAGACTTACAAAGTATGAAGATAGGTGGAGGGGCAGGTAGTTTTGAGGAAGTAGAGAGGCTACAGAAGGACTTAGACAGATTAGGAGAATGGACAAAGAAAGGGCAGATAGAATTACAGGGTCAGGAATTGTATGCTCGTGCACTTTGGTAGAAGAATGAAAGCGTTGATTATTTTCTAAATGGAGAGAAAACACAAAAAAACTGAGATGCAAAGGGACTTGGGAGTCCTTACGCAGGATTCCCTAAAGGTTAGTTTGCAGGTTGAGTCTGTAGTGAGGAAGGCAAATGTAATTTTAACATTCATTTCACGAAAACTGGAATATAAAAGCAAGGATGTTATGTTGAGGCTTTATGAAGCACTGGTGAGGCCTCACTTGGAATAATGTGAGCAGGTTTGAGGCCCTTATCTTAGAAGGGATGTGTTGAAACTGGAGAGGGTTTAAAGGAAGTTCACGAAAATGAGTCCAAGATCAAATGGCTTGTCATATGAAGAACATCTGATGGCTCTCGGTCTGATTTCACTAGAACTCAGAAGAATGAGTTCTTCATTGAAACCTGTTGAATGGTGAAAGGCTTTGATAGAGTGGATTTTTTTTTAATGGTAAAAGAATCTAAGACCAGAGGACATAGCCTCAGAATAGAGTGGTGTCCTTTTAGAATGGGGATGAGGAGGAATGAGAGAGTGGTGAATATGGAATTCTTTGCCACAGGCAGCTGTGGAGGCCAAGTCTTTATGTATATTTAAGACAGAAGTTGATACATTCTTGATTGGTCAGGACATTAAGGGATACGGAGAGAAGGCAGGAGATTGGGGCTGAGAGAAAAAAATGGATCAGCATTGATGAAATGGTGGACCAGACTCAATGGGCCAAATGGACTAGTTCTGCTTATGGTCCATCAGTGACAAGCATGTTAAAGAGAATTTATTTGTTACATAATTATAAATGTTTGCGGAAAATCATCCCCATCTTGCAGTACGGTGGAAGTGGAACAGTGGATGAATAATAAAAACCATCAATGAAAGCATCACTCACCATCAACTGAAGCAAGACCACCAGGCAGAATCCTCTTCACATACAGACCATGCTCCTCCCCAGTCAGCTCCTTCACTCCTCCAATAACCTTAATTCCTGCAAAGACATTTTAATCATCGTCAAACAATCAGTGTGGTGATGTCTTCTGTGTACATATTCATGGAGTCATAGAACACTGTAGCACAGAAGCAAGCCCTCTGGTTCTTCTAGTCTGTGCCAAAGTGTTATTCTGCCTAGTCCCGTCAGCCCACATATTGATAGGACTACAACGTTTAATATCTAAGCGTTACTACTGAACTGTTCTTGAGATGACTTGGCTTGTTTGGATCTTCTTGTCGCTTCAACAAGTTCAGTTTGAGAATAAGGACACAAACTCCTTTAACGACTTCTCATAGAATTCCGGTCATACGCCATTGCCTTGGAATTCCAGCGTCTGCAGAATCTCTGGTGTTGATCTCTCTGCTCGCGAGTTTTTCTTGTCCCCTGTGCTGAACCAAGGCAGTGGCCTGCAATTAACGGGCTCCTGGATTGGCTGTCACTGGCTGTGAACTCACTTTTGTGAACTTCAGGTCTGATTTTATTTGCTTACTTTTATTGTTTCATTTTTTTTTGCACATTGTGTTTTTGACGGTCTATTGGGTTTCTTTGTTTTGTGGCTGCCTTACAGTATTTATATAGTATATATACTTTGATAATAAGTTTACTTTAAACTTTGAAACAGGCCCTCCGCCCACTTGTCCATCTGACCATTATATTTATCAAAGCTAATCCCGTCCACTTACATTTGGTCTGTAGCCTCTATACTTTGACAATTCAAGCACTTATCTGGGTGCTTCTTCAATGTTGTGGGAGTACCTCCCTTTGCCACCCCTTCAGGCAGTGTGCTCCAGATTCTAAACACTCCCTGGGTGAAAAGAATCCCCTTTCAAACCCCCTCTCAACCTCCCAGTTCTCAACTTAAACCTCAAACACGAGGAAATCTGCAGATGCTGGAAATGCAAACAACAACACACACAAAATGCTGGTGGAACACAGCAGGCCAGGCAGCATCTATAGGGAGAAGCGCTGTCGACGTTTCGGGCCGAGACCCTTCGTCAGGAACTTAAACTTAAAACCTCTTGTCTTAGACATCTCACCAAGGGAACAGGATTCATACTATTTGCTCTATCTGTCTTCCTTATAGTTTTGTATATCTCTGTCAGGTCACCCCTGGGTCTCCTCCACTCCGTGATAAACAAACCCAGCCTGTTCAGGTATTCCTTGTAGTTGAACTGCTCCCATCCAGGCAAGGTCATTGTAAGTCCCCTATGTGCCCTCTCCAGTGTAATCACATCCTGTCCGTGGAGATATTCTTCATTAAGTCCACAGGCTGATCCAGCATTTAATTGTCCTTCCCTAATAGCTCTCGAGAAAGTGGAGAGCTGCCCTGAACAGTTGCAGTTCTTGATGTGAGGGTATACTGTACCCACAATGCTGTCCAGGGCTTTTGCGATAACAGGATGGCAGTATACTTCAGTTAGAATATAAAGATTTTATAATGACTAGCATTGACACACACACTGAAATGTGTTGCTTTTCGTCATATCAAATCAGTAAAGATGGTGCTGGGCCGCCCACTTCCATCGCCAACATAGCATGCCCATCACGTGATAAGCCTAGCCGTACATCTGTGCAACATGGGAGGAAGCCCCTCGGTCATTGCAGGGTTAACAGTGGCTTGGAGGGGAGGGGACAGATTCCAGGGGGAAATCAGAACTGCGATCAGGTGTCTAACCAATTACTTACCAAGTTATAGAGTCATAGAGCAGGACAGCACAGAAACAGGCACCTTGGCCCATACTATCTGCTCCAAACTGTTATTCTGCCTAGTCCCATCGACCTGCACTCGGACCATAGGCCCTCTATATCTCTCCCATACATGTACCTATCCAAACTTCTTTTAAATCTTGCAATCTGTTTCCACAACGTCTGCTGCAGCTTGTTTCATACTCACACCACCCTCTGAGTGAAGAACTTCCCTCGTTCTCTCTCCCCCTCTCAGGGGAGAGAGCAAGAGCATGAAGGAGAGTGAGAAAAGGAGAGAGAGAGAAAGTGAGAGAGGGAGCGAGGGATAGAGAGAGAGATTGTGGACATTGCAGAAGTCTGTAATAGGTTACAACATGACATTTACATGATGCTGATCTGGGCTGAGAAGTGGCAGATTGAGTTCAATCCAAAACAATGGGAAATGATACACTTTGAAATGCCAAACTTGAAGGCAGAGTAGAAGATTTCTGACAGGATTCTAAACAGTGTGGCAACCGTTTGTCTTGTGAGATCATGGATTTGCGACCCTGGAAGGTTTCCAGGGCGCAGGCCTGGGCAGGGTTGTATGGGAGACCAGCAGTTGCCCAAGCCACAAGCCTTCCCCTCTCCACGCCACCGATGTGGTCCAAAGGAAGGGCACTAGGACCCAAGCAGCTTGGCACCAATGTCATTGCAGAGCAATGTGTTGTTAAGTACCTTGCTCAAGGACACAACACGCTGTCTCAGCTGAGGCTCGAACCAGTGACCTTCAGATCACTAGACCAATGCCTTAGCCACTAGGCCACACGCCAACTCAAACACTGTGGAGGAAGAGAGGAATCTTGGAGACCACATCCACAGCTCCCTCAACATTACTGTGCAGGTTGATAGGGTGGTTAAGAAGGTGCGTGGTGTGTTGGCCTTCATTATTTCATGGATTGAGTTCAAGAACCATTAGGTGGTATTGCAGATCTATAAAATTCTGGTTAGACCACACTTGGAGTACAATGTTCAGTTCCGGTGAGCTCATTGTAGGAAGGATGTGGAAGCTTTAGAGAGGGTGCAGAGGAAACTTACCAGGATTCTACTTGGATTGGAGGGCTTGTCTTATTAAGATAGGTTGAACAAGGTACAGCTTTTCTCAAAGCGAAGGAGGATGCGAGAGGGAAGGGTTAGTTTGATCTTGAAATAGGTTAAAAGTTTGGCACACCACCATGGGCTGAAGGGCCAGTATTGTTCTCTACTAATCTATGTTTTAACATGCTTCAGGCTGTAAAATGCGCTCTACAAACGTATCATGCTTGAGTCCTGAATTAACTAGCCTTCAGGGCAGGTCTGATGAAAGAACTGTAAGCTTCCATAATGACAAGATGATGAATTCAAGGTTAATTAGGTTCTGTAGAAATGACTCTGACGCCAACTTCATCTTGGGCAACACTTGAACAAGTGAATAGTTGCTAAGACACATACGTTCAAATGCTGTTCATAGACTTCAGTTCAGCATTCAACACAATCATCCCTCAGAAACTGATTGGAAAGCTGAGCCTACTGGGCCTGAACACCTCCCTCTGCAACTGGATTCTAGACTTCCTGACTGGGAGACCTCAGTCAGTCCGGATCAGGAGCAGCATCTCCAACACCATCACACTGAGCACGGGGGCCCCCCAGGGCTGTGTGCTCAGTCCACTGCTGTTCACTCTGCTGACCCACGACTGTGCTGCAACACACAGCTCGAACCATATCATCAAGTTTGCTGTTGACACGACCATGGTGGGTCTCATCAGCAAGAACGATGAGTCAGCTTACAGAAAGGAGGTGCAGCGACTAACAGACTGGTGCAGAGTCAACAACCTGTCTCTTAATGTGATGGTTGTTGTCTTCAGGATGGCACAGAGCGACCACTCTCCACTGAACATCGACGGCTCCTCGGTAGAGATCGTAAAGAGCACCAACTTTCTTGGTGTTCACCTGGCGGAGAATCTCACCTGGTCCCTCAACACCAGCTCCACAGCCAAGAAATCCCTGCAGCGTCTACTTTCTGCGAAGGCTGAGGTAAGTCCATCTCCCACCCCCCAACCTCATCACATTCTACAGGGGTGTTATTGAGAGCATCCTGAGCAGCTGCATCACTGCCTGGTTCGGAAATTGCACCATCTCGGATCGCAAGACCCTTCAGCGTATAGTGAGGTCAACTGAGATTATCGGGGTCTCCCTTCCCGCCAATACAGACATTTACACTACACGCTGCATCCGCAAAGCAAACAGCATTATGAAGGACCCCATGCACCCCTCATACAAACTCCTCTCCCTCCTGCCGTCTGGCAAAAGGTACTGAAGCATTTGGGTTCTCGTGACCAGACTGTGCAACAGTGTCTTCCCCCAAGCCATCAGACTCCTCAATACCCAGAGCCTGGACTGACACTAACCTACTGCCCTCTCTTGTGCCTATTGTCTTTATTGTACTGCCTGCACTGTTTTGTGCACTTTATGCAGTCCTGTGTAGGTCTGTAGTCTAGTGTAGTTTTTGTGTTGTTTTACATAGTTTCAGTGTAGTTTTTCTATTGTTTGATGTAGCACCATGGTCCTGAAAAACATTGTCTTGTTTTTACTGTGTACTGTACCAGCAGTTATGGTCAAAATGCCAATAAAAAGTGACTTGACTTGACAAATAAATTTTTTCCAAAGAATCAATGTCTCTGACAGATTTCAAGAGGGCAATGTTTGCATAAGTGGCAGCAGAGCCATCTGTGGGTTAATAAAGGCATCATAAACACAGACAGGAACAGTGGGGCATTGTTAAAACCATCCAAATGTAAAGGCAAGTCATGTGCAACCTAATGTCGAAAGGGCACATGGTGAGACTAAGCCAAACTGCCCAGCTGATCAGGGAGAGGATTAGTAAAGATTTAAGCGTAAAGAGTTTAACCAATTGAAACTACCTGGCTCTCACAAATAGGGAGGGGTCATAGATTCAGTTTATAGCTGCCAACCTGGTGTAAAAAGGAGGTTGTGCAAATGTGCAGAGGCAGTCGTACAAGAGCTTTCCTAACAAGCCACTCCAAAGGAGGACAGCTTTCTCTGAGCCCCCTCCCCTCTAGTTGTAAGCACCGGCAGATAAATTCTCTCTTTCCCGTGTCCTTTCTCTACCATATCCCTGTTTAAAAACATAGATGTTGGAGGTCATAAACACAAGAGATTCTGCAGGTGCTGGAAATCTTCAGCAACACACACAAAATGCTGCAGGGACTTAGCTGGTCAGGTAGCATCTGTGGAGGGGAATAAAGTGTTGAAGTTTTGGGCTGAGACCCTTATTCGGACTGAAAAAGAAGGGAGCAGAAGCCAGAATAGATTGATAGATACTTTATTGATCCCAAAGGAATTAGTGTCACAGTAGCATTACAGATGCACAGATATACAAATACTAGACAAGAAGTAAGAATGGATAAAAAATAAGTTTAAAAAACACAAAATGCTGGCAGAACTCAGCAGGCCAGACAGCATCTGTGGGAGGAGGTAGTGACAAAGTTTCAGCCCGAAACGTCGTCACTACCTCCTCCCATAGATGCTGTCTGGCCTGCTGAGTTCTGCCAGCATTCTCTGTTTTTATTTATTTCCAGCATCTGCAGGTTCACTCGTGTTGCCAAGAAAATAAGTTTCCTCAAACAGGAGGGGGTCATCACTTTCCCAGATACAGGTTGACTCAGAGCCTAATGGCTGAGGGTAAAATTACCTCATATAGCGCTCTTTGGAGTAGTGCAGTTGTCTCAGTCTATTACTGAAAGTGCTCCTCTGTTCAGCCAAGGTGGCATGCAGAGGGTGAGAAACATTGTACGGAATTGCTGGGAATTTCCGTAGGGTCCTTTGTTGTACCACAGCCTCCAGTGTGTCCAGTTTGACTCCTTAACAGAACCAGACTCTATAGTCAGTTTATTAAGCCTGTTGGCATCACCCGTGTTGATGCCATTTCCCCAGCACATCACCATGTAGAAGATTGTACTGGTGGCAACAGGGTGGTAGAACATGCGAAGGAAAGGCTTGCATACTCCAATAAGAAGGTGGGTGGAGGGGTAGCAGTCCAAGCTGGCAGGTGATAGATGAGACAAAGTGAAGGGGAAGGTGGTGGGTGGGTGGGCGAGGGGAAATGAAGCAAGAAATTAGAGGTCAGAGGTTAAGATGGCATACTGATAGCCGCCTGTGGCTTCCTTGGCAATGGTTCAGTAGAGCTCCCAAGATAAGAGAGATTTCAAATGGTCTTTCTGCATTAGGTTTGACTGATGTGTTTTGCTGAGTGACATCGCCTAATGTATGGCTCCCAGCGTTAGAATAGATGCAGGTCTTTGGGCCCTGATGTTTAGCCTGCTGTGGGCAACAGGATGGTATGGAGAGCTGGTAACTCACACAGGACTTAAGAGGCCTGCACTAATTTAGCCTGTGCCTCATTTAAATCCTAACAGCTCACTGCCTGGAAATGTTAGAGGCAGCTTATTCCCATTCTAACCTACTTTATTTATCACAGTTCCTGTTCTCATCTCCATTACTGATCAGAATTCAGCTCTGGTGTTGCTGCCAATCTCCCTCCAGCAGCTGCCTCTCATCCGAACACCTCCTTTCCCTCTTCCTGCTCCATCTGCTGAACCGATGATGGGTCTCGGCCTGGAGCATCCTTTCCATAGGTGCAGCCTGACCAGCTGAGTTCTTCCAGCACTTTGTGTGCGTTTTCCCATTTATTGTTTGTTTCTTTCCTCTTCCTTTGTCTCCCTCCACCTATCATTGATCTGCACAAGCCTTCCAACTCTCATATAAACGTATAAAATGATGAAAGGGATAGATAAAGTAGAGGCAGGAAAATTGTTTCTACTGGTAGGTGAAACTGGAAACAAGGGGACACAGCCTCAAGATTCAGAGAAGTAAATTTAGGATGGAGGTGAGGAGGAACTGTTTTTCCCAGAGAATGGTGAATCTGTGGAATTCTCTGCCCAATGAAGTAGTGGAGACTACCTCAGTAAACATATTTAAGACAAGGTTGGGTAGATTTTTGCACAGTTAGGTAAATAAGGATTATGGGGAAAAGGCAGGCATGTGGAGATGAGTGAATGGCAGGGCAGGCTTAACAGGCCAGATGGCCTACTCCTGCTCCTATTTCTTAAGTTCCTTCCTAACTTGGCACTACCCACTGGTTCAAGAGCCTGATGGTTGAGGGGTACCAACTTTTATATCTTCTTCCTGATAGCAGCAGTGAGAAGGGAGCATGGTCTCGCAAGCCATGCTGTCATGTGGGGATCCTTCAAGATGGAAGCTGCTTTCCTATGACAGTGCTCAATGTAGACGTGCTCACTGGTGGGGAGAGCTTTATCTGTGTAAAGGGGGGGGTTCTTCTTTTTCTTTGTTACTGCGTATGTTAATCAAAATGGTTTCTTTGTTTTGTTAAAAGTAGGAATGCTTCTTTGTTGCGAGAGAGTGTCGGAAGTTTGTTTGCGGTTAAAATTTACTGATAACGAGAATTGTATTCCTTTGTAAACCAATTGGGATTAATGTTGTTCTGAGTCTGTAAGCTATTGTTGGCGGGCTTTTGGGGAGATCGGCGCGAGGGGGTGAGAGAGAGAGGACGTGATGCTGTAAACTGGGTGAGGAATGCACCCCAGGCAGGGGTCCGAGGCCAGGAGGTACCCCGAGGAGAGGAGACGAAAATAAATGTGCTTGGTTGACCACTTCGGAGGGTCCTGAGGGTGCAAGTCGAGGAGTTCGGGTGGTCCTGAGCTGTGGGTCGAGGAGTTCGGAAAGGATCGAATGGTGGCCAGAAAACTTCAGTAATTGAGCTCCAACAGTTGTGCACGAAGTGGTTTGGACTTTGATAAGTTTGGCGCCTTTTCATTATTTTCTTTTCCTTCATATATACTGTATCGTTATTAATCAATTAGTTATAGTAACCTTTATAAATTGTACTCATTTAATCGCATATGGTGTACTGTCTGTTTTTGGGCGAGGCGGGGACATCACACAGCATCCACACTAGCTGATTACCCAGTTTGGCGGGGCCGAAGGCTGTTCCCCCTAGACGAGAATGAGCTGAGCGAGCCTGAGGCGACCCAGGGAGTTACATTGTGGGGTGCTCGTCCGGGATTGATTTCCGTGGAAGCTGTGTGATCACCCTCTTTAAATTACGTCTGCGGCGAAAAGCTGGTGTGCCTTTGTGAGTGTGCGATTGCTGGTTATCTCTGCACGTGTGTTGGGTGGGGCGGCTGTTGGTGCCCCGGAGGGCGTTGTTCGAGTTCCGACTAGCGTTGACGAAATGGTGGTGGGGCCATGGGCTGTCCATGCTGTTAAGGGAGCGGGGAAGGACTGGTGGGTATGTTCCAGCTATGGTGGGCTCCGCCGGGTTGTTGGAATAATGTCCAGCCCTAAAGGGGCGGAGGCGTGGGCGGAGCGGACCTCTCAGTTGTTGGGTGAGCGACAGGGATTGGTTGAAAGTTTGAGTAGGCGGGCTGGTGACGTTGTTAGAACGGTCGGGTGCAATTACCTCGAAGTGACAGCTGCCAGTTCTGGGAAAGTGTGGGAAAATGCGTGTGGTTCGACTGAAAGTCAAATGCCGCAGCTGGGGGGCTTATTATATCTGTGGCAGGAGATTGGTGGAAAATTTTTAGGGTATCCCTTTTGGCTAGGGGGGACAGATAAATTGCTTGCAGTGCCAGGGGGATCTGTCAAGGGGATCAGCTCCTCCCTCAATTGTTCAGTTGATCCGAGAGGTGTCGGGAAACTTAGAGGAGGCCCAGTGGGGGAACAGCTTGGGGTCTCTGGGGGAGCACATTCCCAGCAATGTACCAAGGAACTCCCGAAAAGAACAGATCCTATTCCTGAAGGCTTAGAGGGACCACGCGCACAGGTGTTGTTACGGATGGATGGAAGTCAAGTTAAAGCCATCCTCGGCACCGAGGCGCCGGTTAAGTTGTTGTACAGTTTGTTTTATAATTGTTATTGGAAGCATTTACCCTTGACGACATTGAGGGCACTAGAGATTTAGGGTACCAGTGCTGGTGATTATCCAGACGACGGTTGTTGGTCAGTGAAAATGGAGTTCTTCGAGGCAAATGTGGAGGTGACTGAGGTTCGTGAATCGTTAATGCTGATGTGTCCGGACACTGTTGAGACGGGCAGCGTTTCGGTTCTGGAGAAAACCAATACCCTGCTGGTGCGCTTGGGGGCCTGCCCGGAGGAGGCGGGTGAGTGCTGTTTGGAGGCATTGTCGATGCCCCCAGAGTTTCGAGCTGCTTGTGCGGACATGTGTAGCAGCATTGGGCTGATACCGAATTCAAACAAGAGCCGGCGGTGGAGCCTGGGGGAAGTATCTGAGGGTGAGACCCTCTTCGTGGACGCTGCAAAATACCATGAGGGAGGGGAGTTGACTGCTGAAGACACCTCAGAGAGAGAGAGGTTGCGGCGACTGGCCCTTGAAGCCATGGAAGACGTAGGCAGCGTGTGTGTGGATTATTTTGCGCTGAAGAGGCGCACGGTCATTGACCAGAATACAGCCCTGAGGGCCGAGAGGCGATGGCCTGTCTGAGCAGTGTGAAGTGGTTTAAGGTGCCGGATCTGAGGAGTGGATGTTGCCAGATCCCGATGAGTGGGGCTGACAAGGAGAACACAGCCATTATAAGTTCCCTTGGATTCTTCTGGTCCGAAAAGATGCCACAGGGCATATCTGGAGCCCTTGCAACCTTCCCGCGGGGCATGTGGAAGACAATAGGTGCAGAAGTAGACCATTCGGCCCATAGGGAATGTGGAGGTGTTTGGAGTTTTGGCGTATGTGGATGATCTCCTGGTATTTGGATTTGCCTCAGGAGAATATGTATTGAGGTTGTTGCAGGAGCGGCTGAGACCTACAGAGTTAAAGTGTTTTCTGAACTCCTGCCAGGGCTGGCAACGGTCGCAGCTGGTGAGTGACTGTCTCTACGGAATCAAGTTTGAAATGAAGACGGAGAGACTGGAGAAAGTGATTTGGAACCAGTGTGAAGACTTATGAGTTGAAGAAAACAAAGGAAGTTGTCTGACTGAGGGCAACAGTAAACTGAGAGCCTGGAGAGGGGAGTTTGCGGAGGTGAAGAAATTGCTGACAAATCTCGGAAGAGGGAAGCAGAAGCTTGAAGGGAACCTGAAGATGACCATCGACAATTCAAATGAAGTGCAAAACCTGAAAGTTGATCTGGAAGAAGTCACGAGGAAGAATACGGCTTCAAAGGATGATGTGCTGGATGTGTGGTACATGCTGCCTTTTGCTGCCTTTCCCTCGATTGAGGAAGAGACCTTTGGCCCTTCCCCCACTGAGTCAGGTGTAGTGGGGAGGGTTAGCTGTGTGCAGTGGGGGGCATGAATGAGAGGTTGAGAGAGGAGTTGGTAGTGGGCCCAAGGTATCCCCAGTTGTGTCCGAGCCTGAAGGGTTTAGGTGAGGGGGTATGGAGGTCTCAGAGGGTTAGGAAACTCCCAGAGAAGTTGGCTTCTGTAGCGCCTGAGGAACAGCGTGTGAGGTTTACTGTTTGGGAAGCAATGTCACTGTTTGTGCCTGGGTTAGGGTTTGTGTTGGCAGGAAGAGTGGGCAAGTTATTTAATAGTCATGAGGACATGACTTTTATTTGCTGGGAGGGAGAGTATAAAGGGTTTTTTTTTTCTTTTTCTTTGTTACTGCGTATGTTAATCAAAATGGCTTCTTTGTTTTGCTAAAAGTAGGAATGCTTCTTTGTTGCGAGAGAGTGCTGGAAGCTTGTTTGGGTTAAAATTTACTGATAACGAGAATTGTATTCCTTTGTAAACCAATTGGGATTAATGTTGTTCTGAGTCTGTAAGCTATTGTTGGCGGGCTTTTGGGGAGATCGGCGTGAGGGGGTGAGAGAGAGAGGACGCGATGCTGTAAACTGGGCGAGGAACGGACCCCAGGCAGGGGTCCGAGGCCAGGAGGTACCCCGAGGAGAGGAGACGAAGATAGATGTGCTTGGTTGACCACTTCGGGTGGTCCTGAGCTGTGGGTCGAGGAGTTCGGAGGGGATCGAATGGTGGCCAGAAGACTTCAGTAATTGAGCTCCAACAGTTGTGCACGAAGTGGTTTGGACTTTGATAAGTTTGGCGCCTTTTCATTACTTTCTTTTCCTTCATATATACTGTTTCATTATTAATCAATTAGTTCTAGAAACCTTTATAAATTGTACTCATTTAATCGCATATGGTGTACTGTCTGTTTTTGGGCGAGGCGGGGACATCACACAGCATCCACACCAGCTGATTACCCAGTTTGGCGGGGCCGAAGGCTGCTCCCCCTAGTCGAGAATGAGCTGAGCGAGCCTGAGGCGACCCAGGGGGTTACATCTGTAATGTACTGGGCCATAACCTCTACCTTTTGTAGGATTTTATTGTAACTTTTCTGCACCATGATTCTCTGGCCAAGGAAAGTAAGTGTTTGTTATCATTTTGTGGAAAAACTGTCAGGCCTGCAGAGTTTCAGTCTGCTAACTAAACTCAGGGGACAAGATTTTAATTCAATAACTTCACTAAACCTGTTTAAACATCGCTTGCTGCTTCAGGGTACAGCACGCACATGTGGGACTATGTAAAAACAGGGAGGAAGGAAACAGAATTTTATTGTAAGGTGGGAATCATCACTGACAAGTTTATTAAAGTGTCCTGCTGTGATGGGGATTAAATCATTTAGATAAACACATCGCAACAAGAAGGGTGCCCTCCAAGAGGAGGAAGATAATGAACGAGAGAATGTAGCAGGGCTTAATCCAAATGCCTCCCAAACAACCGTCACAAAATTAATTCATTTGCTCTTTATGCTTTTCTGAATCAAAACCAGCCACAGGCAAGGCATGACAGCACCAGCTCACCCTCCATCTGTTTCTTTTTATTAAGTGTCCATACTAGTTACAATTAAGCTCTGATCTCATGTTTTATGCAAACAACAGATTCAATTCTTTCAAATGGTCGGTTTTGTCTTCTCTGTCGTAAACTCTGGTTATGTAAGCAGATGAATTTTTTGACTATAAAAAATAGTTCCCTTGTTCCAGTGAGTTTGTACTGGGAAGGTTCGATCTTAGGCTTCTTCCTTTATTTGCAACAAGTTGAGAGGGGTCTAGACAATGAGGGTCCAGAGTAGGGTGTGTTTTATTAAGAGAAACGATTGGACAGGCGAGGCCTGTACTCACTGGAGTTTAGAACAGCAGTGAGCAAGGTCCTAACTAAAAGAAAATCATCATGAGAGGCCTTAACAAAAAATGGATGTGGGAGATTTTAAAACTAAGGGTCACCGTTTTAAAATGAGGACAGAGATTTTTGTTTTATTTGTCTCTTTCTCAATGGCTGGTGGAAGTAGAGTTTTTAAATATCTTTAGGGCAGGTTTAGATAGATTTGTAGTAAGCACAGGGGTGAAAGGTCAACACAGATGGAAGGGAAGATGCACTTGAAGTTATAATTGACTCATAGGGAATGGGGGAAGAGCCTAGCCTTGCTTCTAGTTTATATATTTGCTTATTCATTTCCTATTTTTTTTGTCTTCAATGATCATTGACTCAACTCCCCAGCTCTGGGTTAGAAAGGGGAGATATTTTTTTATGGCATCGTTCAGTGTCTTCTGTTAGGTGTCTGGGAGTTTTACTTTAGAACAGGACTACAATCACTCACAAGACCCACATGGTCACAAAACCTGTCATCATCAAGGTTACCCGTGAATAAATCCATGATCTTTTCCAGAAATGGGAAGGCAGACCTTGGGAAACAATAGCTACCACTTGCAGCCTCAACGTGGCAAAAATCTTCCGAGGATTAACTAACAAAACATTGATGTCAGTACAGTAAATAATGGGAACATGATCAAAAGTTTCATCAGTGGAGGACATTTTAAGCAGTGTTTAAGGGGGTAAAGAGAGGTGGAGAGATTAAGGCCTTTGGCAGTTGATGGTATGGTCACTAATGGTGGAGCAATTAGGTTTGTGATGAGTGAGGAAGCTGATCAAATGTGACCGGATTTCCCAGAGGATTGCAGAGAAGAGGAAGTTATTCATGGAAGATTTCAGCCCGTGCTGTAATAGGAAAACCGTACAAACAGAACAGAATACAGAATTGAGACTTCAATAAGGTGACATCAAGAAGTACAAGAAATTCTGCCGATGCTGGAAATCCAGAGCGACGCACACAAAACACTTGAGCAACTCAGCAGGTCAGGCAGCACCTATGGAAATGGATAAACAGTTGACGTCTTGGGCCACGACCCTTTTTCAGGACTGGAAAGGAAGGGGGAGGATGCCAGAATAAAAAGGTGAGGGGAGGGAGATGGAAGATAGCTGGAAGGTGATAGGCGAAGCCAGGTGGGTAAGAAAGATAAAGGGTGGGAGAGGAAGGAACCTGATAGAAGAGGAGAGTGCAGCGTAAGAGAAAGGGAAATAGGATGGAACCTAGGGGAAGGTGATAGGGAGGTAAGGAGAAGAGGTAAGAGGCCAGAGTGGAGAATAGATGAAGAGGAAAGAAGGAGGAAAAAAATACTGGAAGGAGATAACTTTATTAATAAGAAGAATTCTAACATGTCATGTGATTAAAAACTCTCTTGCCCATTTGTACATATAATGAGTTTACTCACCCAGACCATTTTCGCAGTCTGTAAAGTCTACGCAGTGTACTCTCCGGTCTACCCCATAGGGGCCCAGTATTGTCCTGGAACAGAAGACACAAACCAAAACTGAGTCCACCTTATTTTGAGACCAAGCAGGATAAAATCCTAGAAGCCATTGAGTGGCATCGATGTAGAAAAATTGTAACTTCAGATTTAACAGGGTATAGAGTCATAGAACGTTACAGCACTGAAGCAGGCCCTTCGCCGAACTATTAATCTGCCTTGCTCTATTGATCAGTGGGATACTGGGCTTTCAAAACTAAATCAATCGCAAACAATTAGATCCTCCATCTTTCTATCCAGAATAAATTCCATAGTGGTTATAATTCAAGATTACTTTGTTGGCTATACACCTTTTGCTAAGATCAAGTGTAGTTTCCTTTGGGACATGTGACGATCGGAAGGCGGAGAAGGTTTTGCGCTGATGCAGCGGTGGATCCCAATGCTGATTGGCTCCCAGTCTAACACCCCTTTCCAGCAACGACGACGACTACAGCAGTGAACAGGATGGCTGAAGACAACAGCGCATCGGCCCGAGGCCCGGGCATCAAGGATGTTTCTTAACATTTTCTGAAATATACTGCTAGTACAATAATTTAGGGGTGGCACGGTGACGTAGGGGTTAGCACCACACTTTACAGTGCCAGCAACCCAGGTTCAATTCCTGCCACTGCCTGTCAGGAGTTTGTACGTTCTTTCCATAACCACATGGGTTTCAACTGAGTGCTCCAGATTCCTCCCACAATCTAAAGAAAGACCTGCTGGTTGGTTGGTAGGTTAACTGATCATTGTAAATTGTACTGTGATAGGCTAAGGTTAGATCAGGGGACTGCTGGGTGGCACGGTTTGAAGGGCTGGAAGGGCCTATTCTACGCGGTATCTCAATTAATTAATTTTCCAATTTTTATTACCTACAGGCTCTCTCCAGGCTTTGAACGCCTGACATATGGACACCAAAGATACTGCCTGTCTTGCTGAATATCGTGTTTTATTACATTCGATTGAAGGGTGCTAAGTAAATGTAGACTGGAGCAGCATGGTTGCACAGCGGTTGGCAAAACTCTATTACAGTGCCAGTGATCCAGGTTCAATTCCGCCACTGTCTCCAAGGATTTTGTACGTTCTTCCTGTGAGTGGTTTCCTCCAGGTGCTCTCACATTCCAAAAATATACAGATTAGTAGGTTAACTGGTCACGTTGTCATTGGGAGGCGCAGGCTCGTGCTGTATAAATAAGTAAATAGATCTTCACTTTTATATGCACTTCCCTCATGTTATCATTATTCTGTGAGGGTATGCACATGTAGTATTGCAGAGCAAAAGTCCTTTGATACTATGGAGATTTGTATAGAATTGGAAGTTCAAAACAAATGTGAATTATTCAGTGTACAAACTGGCCTTCAGCCATTAGATACCCAGTTCACTTCACCATTATATAACCATTTACACTGATCACTTCTTATTGGCCCCCTCATTCCAGTCAACTACCCCCAGATTTGGCCCCTCACTTACACACCCACATGTTTGGAATGTGAGGGGGAACCATTCACAGGGAAAACAGGCAAACTCCGTGCAGACACTATCAGAAGTTGGGATTGAACCTGCTAGAATATTGAAGTCAGGATTGGACCCAGGCCATTAGAGTTGTGGCTTCTCTAATAGCTGTGCCGCTGTGTCACCACGTTCGTCCGAATTTTGCAGAATGCTTTGTTTCTATATGAATTTACTATCCATAGCACAGGAGGAAATCTTCCATGAACGTATGTGTTCACACATAACACAGCAAGCCACTTCCTCTCTGTGGTGAACTATGTGCCTGTCTGGACACGCCCCCTGCTGACTGCTCCTGTGGCTCCTCCCACAGGCCCCTGTATAAAGGAGGTCTGAGGCCTGACACTCGGCCTCAGTCTCCAAGACATTGTATGATAGACACTCACTCCTGGTTCCTTCTTCCAGTCAATAAAAGCCGATATCTCGCCTTACGTCTCAGTGTGAGTTATTGATGGTGCATCACTCTCCTCCCCACCCTCTGAAGTATTCACACATTTTCATTCAGATCTCTTGTTCATCTTGAATTTAATTGCTCCATCTTCAGTGTCCTTGTCTTCAATATCCTGACCATTTTCCCCCTATCTTTGCCCCTTAAGACATAAATTAAAATGTACCTCTTTCACAAAGCCATCAACTGCCCTATAATATCTCTTTCAGTTGCTTGTGGTCAATATTTTGGATGTTAAAGCTCAAGTCAAGTGCCTTAGAAGACTTTAGTAGCTCCTATTTGCACACATTAAATGTTCAAAGAGAAGTCGTTGTTTTCTCAGGGTCTGACATCCTGCTGGGGGTTGATTTCACAAACAGTGGTTTAATTTATAAAATTGACGTGTCCTTATTCACTGGTAGCTTCGATAATGACTGTGAGCACTGTTGTCAATGGTAATGTGAAAACAAGCCAACTTCACACAGACCCTGCTGGTTGGGATTGTACTTGAGTTACTGGCATTGGTCAGAAGCACTCTGTCCCCTGTGTCACAATACCATCCACAAAGAGTGGGACAGGGATGCAAGTAAATTTCAGAGAAACATAAAAACAGAAAACCTACAGCACAAGACAGTCCCTTCAGCCCACAATGCTGTGCCAAACATGTACTTACTTTAGAAATGACCTAGAGTTATGCACAGCCCTCTATTTTTCTAAGCTCCATGTACTATCCAGGAGTCTCTTAAAAGACCCTATCGTATCCGCCTTCACCGCAGTCACCGGCAGCCCATTCCATGCTCTCACCACTCTCTGAATAAAAAACTTACCCCTGACATCTCCTCTGTACCTACTCCCAAGCACCTTAAAATTGTGCCCTTTCATGTTAGCCTTTTCAGCCCTGGGAAAAAGCCTCTGACTATCCACACGATCAATGCCTCTCATAATTTTATACACCTCTATCAGGCCACCTCTCATCGTCCTTTGCTCCAAGGAGAAAAGGCCAAGTTCATTCAACCTATTCTCATAAGGCGTGCTCGCCAATTCAGGCAACATCCTTGTAAATCTCCTCTGCACCCTTCCTGTAGTGAGGTGACCAGAACTGAGCTCAGGACTCCCAGGACCAGGGTCCAATATAGCTGCAACGTTACCTCTTGGCTGTTGAACTCAATCCTATGGTTGATGAAGCCAATGCACAGTATGCCTTCTTCACCACAGAGTCAAACTGCGTAGCAGCTTTGAGTGTCCTATGGACTCGGATCCCAAGATCCCTCTAATCTTCCACACTGCCAAGAGTTTTATCATTAATACTATATTCTGCCATCATATTTTATCAACCAAAATGAACCACCTCACACTCATCTGGGTTGAACTCCATCTGCCACTTCTCAGCCCAGTTTTGCATCCTATCAATGTCCGGCTGTAACCTCTGACAGCCCTCCCCACTATCCACAACACCACCAATCTTTGTGTCATCATCAAATTTACTAACCCATCCACTTCCTCATCCAGGTCATTTATAAAAATCATGTAGAGAAGGAGTCCCAGAACAGATCCCTGAGGCACACCACTGGTCACCGACCTCCATGCAGAATATGACCCATCTACAACCACTCTTCGACTTCTTGTAGAATGCCATAGGGTTTTCCTTAATCCTGTCCGCCAAGGCCTTCTCATCACCCCTTCTGGCTCTCCTAATTTTATTCTTAAGTTCCTTCCTGCCGGCCTTATAATATTCTAGATCTCTATTATTACCTAGTTTTTTTGAACCTTTCGTAAGCTTTTCTTTTTGACTAGATTTTCAACAGCCTTTGTACACCACGGTTCCTGTACCCTACCACCTTACCCTGTCTCATTGGAACATACCTATGGAGAACACCATTCAAATATTCCCTGAACATTTGCCACATTTCTGCCGTACATTTCTCTGAGAACATCTGTTCCCAGTTTATGCTTCGAAGTTCCTGCCTGATAGCTTCATATTTCCCCTTACTCCAATTAAACGCTTTCCTAATTTGTCTGTTCCTATCCCTCTCCAATACTATGGTAAAGGAGATAGAATTGTGATCACTATCTCAAAAATGCTCTCCCACTGAGAGACCTGACATCTGTCTAGGTTCATTTCCCAATACCAGATCAAGTACAGCCTCTCCTCATGTAGGCTTATCTACATATTGTATCAGGAAGCTTTCCTGAATACACCTAACAAACTCCACCCCATCTAAACCCCTTGCTCTAGGGAGATACCAATCAATATTTTGGAAATTAAAATCTCCCACCACGATAACTCTGTTATTATTACACCTTTCCAGAACCTGCCTCCCTATCTGCTCCTCGATGTCCATGTTACTATTGGGTGGTCTATAAAAAAACACCCAGTAGAGTATTGACCCCTCTCTGTTCCTAACTTCCACCCACAGAGACTCAGTAGACAATCCCTCCATGACTTCCTCCTTTTCTGCAGCCATGAAACTAACTCTGATCAACAGTGCCACACCCCCACCTCTTTTGCTTCCCTCCCTATCCTTTCTGAAACATCTAAAGCCTGGCACTCGAAGTAACTATTTCTGCCCCTGAGCCATCCAAGTCTCTGTAATGGCCACAATATCTTAGCTCCAAGTATTGATCCACGCTCTAAGCTCATCCACTTTGTTCATGATACTTATCGCATTAAAATAGACACATCTCAAACCATCGGTCTGAGTGCGTCCCATCTCTGTCACCTGCCTCTCCTCCCTCTCGCACCACCTACAAGCTTTCTCTGTTTGAGAGCCAACCATCCCTTCCTCCATCTCAATGAATGTAAAATGAATTTAGGGCAATCTCAACATTTACAAATTTTCTTCAGCAGCCTCCATTTGTCTAATGTGCTGATGTTTTTTGTCTAAATAACTTCCACTGCATTGAACTTTCATTTTGTATGGATGACTTGTGAACTGCATGTGGAGACCCAAGGTGAGGACTTCTTCAGCTAGGTAGGTCCTAATGAAGGGTCTCGCCCCAGGAACACTGTCTGCTTATTCCCTTCCATAGAAGCTGCCTGACCCGTTTGCTGATTTCCTCCAATATTTTGGGTGTAGCTTCTGCATTGCATCTGCAATCTCTCTTGGTGTTTATAAGTAGGTTCCAGGCTTTGGAGCCATTTGCTAGGTACCATCTTTAGAAAGGCAACAGTTACCTTAATGTGGTGAACTACATATACCTGTCTGGACACGCCCCCCCACTGACTGCTCCTGTGGCTCCTCCCACTGACCCCAGTATAAAGGCGATTGAGGCCTGAGCCCGGCCCTCAGTCTCCAGGATGTAGTATGGTGGTCAATTGCTGCTTGTTCTTTCTTCCAGTCAATAAAAGCCGATATCTCGCCTCACGTCTCAGAGAGTTATTGATGGTGCATCACTTAACTTATAGGATATACTTTCTATTGATTATTATGAATAAAGTATATTTATTTCATGCAAATAATGCATAAAGATATTCACAATAATTTTCAGTATTAACAGATGCTGTGATACAACAGGGTTGGAGGAAGTAAGAGTTCACACATCCCTTCCTAGAGCCAGAAATATCCACCAGGTTTCTTGTCGATTTAATTCTTCAGTTCTTCGCACTATACAAAAATCTGGGAGAACTCCCATGGGAAAACTACCAAGGCACAATAGCAAAGGTCGAAAGTAAACAAAACATCAATGGAGGGGCTCTAAAAAAGTTGAAAATCATTTCAATGACCATCAAAGTAAAAAATTATTATCAAAGTACATACAGTACATGTTGCCATAAACAGCTGAGATTCATTTTCTTGCAGGCATTTACAGGAAAATAAATTAGAATAGAATTTATGGGAAAATAAATACATGAACAATATTGGCAGACAAACAATATGCAACAGAAGACAAATTGTGCAAATAAATAAATAAATAAATAAAATGCGGAGAACATTCTTATCCTTCATTGGACTTTTCCTTTATTGGTTCAGTGTGCACTCTTTTTACAGTCACCATTAAACACAATGGTAATTATTGCCCATGTAAAAATATGTTCTTTAGACAAAAGGGCCTGATGTTTCTATAGATTCAGCCTAAATTTTGCAACAACATTCATCCAAGACTGGACACCAGGAGCAGAACAGTAAGGAACTCCGGCCTTAAATTCCAGCTTTGGCATCAGTTTAAAATTCTTAAAGCTGGAAGTCTGACCATGGATCCAGGAACACACTGGATTGTGTTAATCACCATGTTAAGCTTCAACACCAGGTGCAGGAAAAGTTATTACTTATCAACCACCAGGCTCTTGAACCAGTGGGATAACTTCACTCAGCTTCACTGACTGTTATTTATTGCTTATTTATTTATTATTATTTTCTTTATTTTTGTATTTGCAGTTTGTTGTCTTTTGCACATTGGTTGTCTGGCCTGTTGGTGCGACCGTTCATTGACTCTATTATGCTTATTGGACTTATTGAGTAAGCCCACAAGAAAATGAACCTCAGTGTTGTACATGGTGACTTACGTGTACTTGAATAATATTTTTTCTTTGAACTTCTGCTAAAGGTACTTGCTTGTGGAGTTTAAGGGCGGCATTAATTTGTAACTTTTTCCAATTGCCAGGACACTAATAACACTTTAAAAACTTTTAATATTTAAAAATCTGAATAATTGAATTCAGTATATGAACAGACCCTTCTGTGTAACTGTTAGAGATTTTCAGTTACTTAAAGTTCTAAGTTTCTCACAAATATAAGGCTAATGATTAAAAATGCCTCCCTTTTATAATAAACACAATTTCAACTGAATTACTCACTGTCATATCACCACATTTAAGCACCAAGGAAGCACTTTAATGCCATAAAATCCTCCAACTAAGAATGCTGTTCTAAATTGCTCCCCCAACACACTCAATGAATGTCAAGTTTAAATTTAATGCTGAGTAAATGAGTTTGAGCAGAAAGAAAACTCTCAATATTAAGTGCACTTTACATCATTGTTACCAACTGTGCTCAGAGAGGAGACTTTACACCACAAAATGTGCTGATTCAAGGGAGCAGTGGCATGATTGGGAAACTGTATGTATGGTCATTTTATTAGTATGCACTGATTTACACCCACCAACAAGATGACAAATACACAATACAGCTTTTCTAAACTTTAGCAGAGGAATATAATGGTGCAAGTTTAGCAGAGATTTGCGCCAGTTTTCACAGTCCATTGGTGGGTGAATTCCCACCTATTTTCAATGTCCATTATTTACCCCACAACTTAGGCAGTTCCTGTATCACTGTCTAACAGGAATCAGCAAATCCAACAAACTGTTCACCTCACTTAAGAAAGCAAATACAATTTTGAGAGGGACATGATTAACCACAGCATTCACAGTGATCAGTGTGAAACACCTGATCTGTGTAAACTACAGATTACGTTATGAAGCAAGAATGAAGTCCTTGAGAAATGACCTTATAGGCAGCATATAACAAGATTAAAGGATACCGACGGACAATAATAGCACACTAGCCCATCTTAATTCATCTGCCCAAAATGACCTGCTGTTCCTAATTAAATTAATTCTGGGTCTTTACTTCCATAGAAATATATGATTGCTCATTCCAAGAGCCCATTGCATGATCAGTGGAGATGAGTTTCTCTGATTTACTTTTATTATGTTTGAACTTCTATCTACTTGTCCTTATCTAGTGATTATTTTGCCTTCGTAAATTTCTTTACTATGGTGCCATTTGAATATTGAAAGGCCTAGATAGAGTGAACATGAGAGGTTGTTTCCAATAGTGTGGAGGTCTAGGACCAGATGACAGTCTCAGAATGCAAGGACATCCATTTAGAGAAGGATGAGGAAGAACCTTATAGTCAGAAGGTGGTGAATCTGTGGAACTCATTGCTACAGACCAGGGTCATTGGGTCTATTTAAAGCAGAGGTTGATAAGTTCTTGATTAGTAAGGGCATCAAAGGTTATGGGGAGAAAGCAGAAGTATGGGGTCGAGAGGGATAATAAATCAGCTAGGATGGAATGGTGGTGCAGACTCAATGGGCTGAATGGCCTAATTCTTCTCTTATATCTTATGGTTATCTACAATTCCCCTTATAAAGTTTTGGCCAGAACAGAACAATCTCTAGTCGAGCATTATATTCGTCCTAGCAGTGTGAAATTCATTTTTATCTAAACCAGGAGATTGAAAGTCTGGCTCGATATATTTTGTTTTCAATTTAAGATGGCAAACTGGCAGCGAATGTCATGGCTTCTCTGACAGCATACATATTTCAGACAATATTACAGTGTTGGAGAAACAGTATGTGCCAGAGGGATCAAAGGCAAGATCTGTTTGGTTATGGCTAAGACACAGTAGAAAAAATGTTAACCTGCTGGATGTTCGGCACCAACAACTGGGAGAAAGATATGAAGCAGCACATACAGAGAGTGATATTTGAGAGTTCATGAACCACTCCTCGCTATTCTTTTGTGCTATTTATTTATTATTTGTTGTAGGTTATAGTAATTAGTTGTGCTTGCTTTGCACTGCTGCCACAAAACAACAACTTTTATGACTTACATCAGTGACAATAAACCTGATTCTGATTCTAAGAAATTACTGAGAAGTGCCAAAACTATATTGTGGTTCTGGAGAATGTCAATTACGTTTATGTAAACAGAGACAGTAATAGAGTTGAGGCAGTGAGGATGAAGTATTTCTGAAATGTGTTCAGGATCATTTTCTAAACCAGTGTGTATAATTGTGAAGGCCCAATTGGCTTCATGGAATGAGATGCACCGATTTTGGTTACTAATGGAAAAAGGAAAAACCATCCAAAGTGAAAATAATTGGGGGAAGTTCAGAGTTGATTTGAACCAGATAAGCTTAAAACATACGCTGAAAGACATAGCAGAACAAAGGACCAACTCCAAGAAAGAGATAGGTCAGACATGCACGAGCACATTCCCAGGAAGAGCAAAGACAGAAAAGAAATCCAGAGCTCCCTGGATGACAGAGAGAGATAAGTTTTTTTAAAAAATTGGCTGTGTTTGCCAACTGTAGGTTTATAACCTGCAGTTAGAATCAGACTGATTACAAAATATTCCAGGGCATGTGAAAATCAAAATACGAAAGGTAAAGAAGGTGTATGAGATTAGCTGCCAATATAAATGGGAATCTAAATGTATAGACATATGAACAGTACAGAAGCTCATCCGTGGGGGTGTGGGGGCTACCGAGGACAAAAATGGGAACTTATACACAGATGCTGAGAGCACATTTAAGGTACTAAATGGCTATTTTATACCTGTCTTCTCCAGGGAAGAGGGGGTTCCGAATATAATTATCAAGTATAATTGTGACATGGGTTTTAAAAAAAACAAAATTGATAGCAGAGAGGTATTAGGAAAGCTGGCTGAGTTTACTGTAACACACATGCAAAATGCTGGAGGAACTCAGCAGGCCAGACAGCATCTATGGAAAAGAGTAAACAGTCGACTCTTGATATCCTGATGAAGCTGAAACGACAGCTGTTTAGTTATTTCCATCGATGCTGCCTGGCCTGCTGAGTCCCTCCAGCATTTTGTGTTTGTTGCTTTGGGTTTCCAACATCTGCAGATTTTTTCTTCTTTGAATTTACTGTAGGTCACCAAGACTGAATGGAAAGCTCTTGAAGGAAAATGGAGGAAAGTGTGAGCAGTGACTATGAGTTTCTTTGAGTACAGGGGTGGGTTTGCGAGGACCAGAGAGCAGGGTATGTCACATCATTGTTCAAAAATGGGAGCAAGAATAAGCCCAGAAACTACAGCACAGTCGCTTCAACTTTGATTTTATTTATTCATTTACAGGATGTGGGTGTCACCAGCTAAGCCAGCATTTATTGCCCATCCCTGGTTACCCTTGAGAAGGTGGTGATGAGCTGCCTTCTTGAACCGCTGCAGTCCCTGAGGTGTAGGTACACCCACAGTGATGTTAGAGAGAGAACTCCCTGATTTTGACCCAGTGACAATGAAGGAACGGCGATATGTTTCCAAGTCGGGATGATCAGTGATTTGGAGGGGGATTTCCAAGTGGTGGTGTGCCCAGGTATCGGCTGTTCTCATCCTTCTCGATGGTGGTGGTTGTGGGTCTGGAAGGTGCTGCCGTAGGAACTTCGGTGTGCTGTTATCGTGCATCTTGTCGATAGTACACACTGCGACAACTGTTCATCGATGGTGGAGGGATTGGATGCTTGTGGAAGGGGTACCAATCAACTGGGCTCCCTTGTACCGGATGGTGTTGAGCTTCTTGAGTGTTGACGGAGCTGCATTCATCCAGGCGAGTGGCGAGTATTCCATCACACTCCTGACCTGAGCCTTGTAGATGGTGGACAGGTTTTGGGGAGACAGGAGGTGAGTTACATGCTGCAGAATTCCTAGCCTTTGACCTGCTTTGGTAGCCGCAGTGTTTATATAACTAGATCATTTCAGTTTCCTGTCAATGGTAACCCCCCAGGATGTTGATTGTAGGGGATTCAATGATGGTGATGCCACTGACTGTCAAGGGACGATGGTTAGAGCCTCTCTTATTGGAGATGGTCATTACCTGGCATTTGCGTGGCTGGAATGTTACTTGCCACTTGTCAGCCCATATGCGGAAAAGTTTTTAGAAACATTGATCCAATACAGGATTAATGATCACCTTGAGTATTAACCACATTAATTAAGGCAAGGCAGCACAGATGAGATCATTTTAAACTGCTTGTTAGGTATTTTTGATGGGATAATGCACAGAGTTGATATGAGTAATGGAATCCAAATGGAATGGCATTACAGATACGCTTTCAGGAAAAGTTTGTATTAAATCAAATACTGTAATAATAAGGGGTTTGGGAGCATTTCAGAAGAAGCCACGTCTCTCTGTACAAAGTTGCAAAGGTCTCCAGGCTTTCCCTATCTATTTCTGTCTTGTGGTCCTCCTGAGAAGGACTATCAGCCCCTACTTGGCCTCCTACTATCAACGTTTCGAATCAGCTGAGGCGATGTGAAAGCTACTCGTCAAGACCAATATCTATGATCAAGCACTTTCCCGCTTTCACAATCACGTCTTTTAGATTCCCTGTTATAACAGCAATTTCATTCTCAAAATACCAGATTCCCAATGGTGCTATTGATTTAAAATGGGAGTTGATTTGTACTGCATGAAAAAACTGTTCGATTTAATGTATGTTCTACTCATGGGTACCAATAGAGTCTAGCTTTCCAATAACACGGCACAATCTATTACTTCGCTCCTTTTGTAGAGTCTGTGTAATTCCATGGCCCACATTCCAAACAGGCATGTGATCATCATTCCTCAGAGTGTGATCCAGCATAGTTCCCATCAGAGTTTCTCAGCCCTGTGGGTATCGTCTCATCTACACAATAATGGTGCCGTTGGACAAAGCAACCTAGGGTGACATCCTCCCGACGGTTCACAAAACTACTGCTTTCACTTCTTGCTCTTTCAAATCTGTTGGAGCCTGCGATCTACATTTTGGTAGTGTGTTTTCGGGCTAATGGAGCGATTTGCTGTCTCCAAGAGAGTTCCACGAAATTTCAAGCGAAGTGTGCAGACTGGAGGCCAAAGAGACCTAGAGACGGAGTGTGAGCCCATTATTGACTCCATTTCTCACAGATCTTGCTAATTAAAGCGTCAAAGAAGATGGAAGTCATCGATGCAAGAGTGGAAGGTGAATGGCGTCGGCTACCGACCTCGCTCCTCACCGCTGCCAGAGGAAGGTGTCTGCATGGTCCCTCTCTCCCTCTCATCCGCAGCTCCTGGAGGAAGTCTCTCCCTCTCCCTCAATACTGCTGGAGGATGGTGTTGAATCCTGGGTCTTGGAGGCAAGGTCTAGTCATCATGGTTTGTGGATTGGAGTCTATAGTTCGCGTTATAATGTGTTTCATCACGTGGCCACTCCTTTTTTGTTGTGATTTTGATCGAGGTGGAATGGCTCTGAGATTTCAAGTTGACACAGAGCTAGATTGAACTAAATTGAAGCTGAACCGAATATGGCTGAACTGGTTCGATGATTTTTGCTCTGGTATTTTATTTTCTGTGTTTTTTGCTCTTTTTTTTGCCATTTGCACAAATTTTTCTTTTTTCACTCATTAGGGGTTTGATGCTTTTCTTCGGAAAGGTTCCATGGTTTTCTTTCTTTCTTTCGTGGCTGTCTGTGGGAAGATGAATTTCAGTGTTCACTGTACATGTACTTTGATAATAAATGTACTTTGAATGCTGAACTTAGAAGAGGTCTGAAAGATCTTTTCGGGAACATCCCAACCTGCCTGTCTATTCCTGATGGAAAATGGTACTCCGCAGCCTACTTTGGGGAAAGATCCCAGAAATCTGTCACTCTGAAGTTGATCTTTGCCTTCTTATCACAAGACTGAATCTGCAAAATATTTAAATTTTATTCTCACTCCTTGAGGTTTGGGAGGTGAGGGTAGCAGGGGTACTAGAGACTGCCCTTGTTGCTGATTACATTTCAGGTCAAGACCCTTCATCAGGCCTGCCAGCTTCTACTTCGTCCCCTCCTCCCATCTTCTCATCCTGGCTTCTGCCCCCTTCCTTTCCAATCCTGATGAACGGTGTCAGCTCAAAACGTCGATTGTTCATTCCCAGCCATAGATTCTGCCTGACCTACTGAGTTCCTGTAGCATATTGTGTGCATAGCTCAAGATTTCCGGCATTGGCAGAATCTCTTGCATGTAAGTGACATTAACCAGGTGCAATGTTCTCTGTGGAACTTTGATCATAGTCCTGGGAGATGCAGCCATCCATGTAAACATAGGCACTTGTTCAGTCAGATTCTGTCACAGATAAGACGTGCACATGTTTTACAACACTCCCATTTCCCATAGTAAATTTGGATTATTTTCAAAAGGAATTCAATCTTCTTTTAGTGTTGCTAAGAGGATGCTTTTCGTCACATGGTAATTGGGTCAGTGGTGTATTGATACAACCATTCTATAAGCCTTCGTACTATGACAGACTACAAAATGAAGTCAGGCACCAGCAGCACGTTCCTTCCTGATGAATCCGATGCTTTCTACGCACATTTTAAACGGAAAGGATTGATATGTCACCCCTAAACCCCAAATCAGAATCAGATTTAGTATCACTGGCATATGTCGTGAAATTTGTTAACTTTGGGGCAGCAGTACGATGCAATGCATGATAATTGAGAGAAAAAGATAATTCTGAATTTCAGTAAATACATACATCTTAAATAGTTAAATTAAGTTAAATAAGTGGTGGAAAAAATTAGTGAGGTAGCGTTCATGGGTTCAGGTCTATTCAGAAATCAGATGGCAGAGGGGAAGAAGCTGTTCTTGAATCGCTGAGTGTGTGCCTTCAGGCTTCTGTACCTCCTACCTGATGATAGCAATGAGAACAAGGCATGTCCTGGGTGATGGATAAATGCACCTGAATCCACAGTCATCTTTGTAAAACATCCGTGATTCTGCTAGAGAAGTTTAAGTTGCAATGCTTGTGAAGCCATGAGACTGTTGGAGGCCAAAGACGATCTGTCCTGGGTTTCGAGGACACGTGCATGGGTGAGTGAGAGGGAGGTGTTGCTGTGCCACTTCATATACTCTGCTTTGCTGTGTTCTGTGTTGTTCCGCCGAGCACTGTGGGTATGCTATATTGGCAGCGGAATGTGTAGCGACACTCACCGGCTGCCCCCCAGCACAGCCTTTGGAGTGTTGCTTGTTAACATAAGAGGCACATTTCACTGTGTGTTTTGATGTATGTGTGATAAATAAATCTGAAGCTATTATTCTGAATTGCTTTGAGAGGTTGCTCATGGCACACATCAACTCCAGCCCTCCCAGACAACACTGATCCAGTTCAATTCATCTGCCGCTATAACAGGTGTATGGCAGATTGGATCTCCCCGGTTCTAAACTCACCTCTGGAGCATTTGGACAGTAAAGGCACTTATGCCACACTATTGTTTATTGACTACAGTAATTCTCACGACCCAACAGAGGGAGTCAACACCTCTCTCTGAAAACGGATCCTTAACATTTTAACCAACAGATCACATTCAGTATTGATAGGCAACAACACTTCCACCGTGATTGCTCTAAACTCTGTTCTGCATTCTCTGTCTCCGACTCTGCTTACTCTACACCAGTGGTTCCCAACCTTTTTTTGGCCATGCCTCACCTAATCACCTCTAAAATCCTGATGCCCCCTGTGGTGATATATAATTCTTATTATTCAAAAAGTGAACTCCTATTCACCTGGAGGAAGCCTAAAAGACCATTAACTTGGTTTAAACAAGCTTGCAAAGAACATGGCATTCATGAAAGAGAAAAATAAAAGAACCAAAGGATTGTTAAAGTTCTGAGGAAGAAATTACTAAGATATTGTAAAAGAAAAGAACATTAAGTGATATTAAAATAATAATAATAATAATTAATTAATAAAACAATGCCGATTCATTTCTACAGCATACAAAAACAGATACACCATTTAAAAGAGATGACGCAATGTACACACCTTCACACCACCAAGAACCGAAAGCTACTGCAAAAAGCAGCATTGGCGCGACCTAGTACGAGTTTCTTACGCGTTTGGACTTGTTCATTCGTTCCTTCCTACATCAGTCAATTCATTAATTTAATTATGAAAGCTATTTGATGGTTGTAATGATGGTGATACACTACATATACAGTACATATGCAATTACACATGTACATACACACAAGTATTTTTATGTATGCATACTGTATATACACATATGTATTAACTCGCACACACACTCACACTCACACAGACTTACTAGAAAAAATTCACTGTTAATAGCTCATTCTCGAATTGCCCCCCCTTAAAAATCAAATTGCCCCACGTTGGGAACCACTGCTCTACACTGATGACTGCGTGGCCAGATTCTGCTCGAACTCCATCCACAAGTTTGCAGATGATGCCACTGTGGTGGGCTATATCGCAAATTCTGATGGTGGAATACAAATAGAGAGCTTAGTAACATGGTGCCATGACAGTAACCAAAGAACGAATAGCCTCATCTTTCACACTTACTGTGTATCGAAAAATACAATGAAATGTGTTACTCATGTCAACAATTAACACCGTCTGAGGATGAGCTGGGGGCAGCTTGTGAGTGTTGTCGTGTTTCCTGCACCAACAAAGCATGCCCACAACCTACTAACCCTAGTCCACATGTCTTTGGAATGCGAGAGGACACCAAAGCACCTGGAGGAAACCCGTGTAGCCAAGGGGAGAAAGTACAAACTCCTTACAGACAGAGGTGGGAATTGAACCCCAATCGGTGCTGTAGAGCATTACACCTCAGTTACACTACTGTGCTGACCCATTTTCCTCCTTTCCCTCATCGTCAACAAAACAGCTGGTCAGAGAGTTCAGGAAGTGTGTGCTGTACGGGCTCCTGCCTGCATCAACGGCCCTGAGGTTGAAAGGGTTGAGAGCTTCAAATTCATAGGAGAGTATATCACTACAAGCCTGTCCAGGTCTGACCACTGCCAAGAAGACTCACCAATGCCTCTAGTTTCACCGAAGGTTAAAGCAATCTTGCATGCCCTCTTTGACGCTTACCAACTTTTAACAATACACTATACAAAGTAGCCAATATACAAAAGCCAGAATCACATACCAGGCTTCTAGCCAGCTGTTATCAGACAATTGAATAGGTACCTCCTGTATCTAATGAAGTGGACTTTGAGTGTTTGTTGGTGGTCTTCTGCTGCGGTAGCCCATTCACTTCAAGGTCCAAGGTGTTGTGCATTCAGAGATGCTCTTCTGCACCTCACTGTTGTAACGCATGGTTTCTTGAGTTACTGTCGTCCTCCTGTCAGCGTGAACCAGTCTGGCTGTTCTCCTCTGACCTCTCTCATTAGCAAAGTGTTTTTGCCCATAGAACCTCCGCTCACTGGATGTCTTATTTCTTGTACTATTCTCTGTAAGCTGTAAAGATTGTTGTGCGTACAGGAGTGAACAGGTGTAGCTAATAAATTGGCCACAGAGTGTATATTGACCAGAGTAACTCTCACCATGCATTGTAGAGGAGGATTTGTACAATTTCAGACAGTGTGGTATAAAGCTGACAGTAAGCAATAGAACCTTTGGAAAGGATTATACCACAGCGCTCACCCACACATACAGAGACAAACACACAGAATTCCTATGGAATTCTAGAACCAGTCCAAAGGGCTGAATAGCCTGGTTCAGATTCTGTTCCTCATTTTCACATTTTACAGATAAGATTCTACGTGATTTTTTCCTTTGTTTGTCCTTCAACTGGTCCTCACTTGTGCAGCACTTTAAAAGAGGTAGTGAAAGTATCTCCTGCTCCTTTACATCATCAGGTGTAACAGCACTAAGATAAGGGAATCTCACTGCTTTTGCACAAGTCAACAATGCACAATAATCAATTCCCTCCAAACTCAGACACCCATTTGCCAGGTTGTGTGCTGCTTTTAAAAATGCTCGCATAACTACTTTATTGCGATTAAACTGAAACTTCTTGAGTATCAATTAATTGGATCGCCATCTTCCCACCAACATCCTAATTATCAGAACCCTGTGTTATTCTAACCTAAATGAAAAAACTTGGTGTTAAAACCTTTGAGCAAGGAGGTAGAATGGTGGAGTTTGTTTTCAATTTACTAATATAATTTTTAAGTTAAAACGGTAAATAGAATTTAATTTGGGATAAATCTATTGAAAATGCACCTGCCGCTCTGAATAATGACCATAGCAAAGATCATTCCTTAAAGTCGTCAACATTCGATTATGAAAGATTTTCCAGCAAATCTTCACATAAGGTTGAAATAAATAACATCACAAAAGGTTTCATGTTAGCTCTGGTCAGTGCAAGGTGGAGGTACACCTGTTTGCTTTGCTTAGAATAGCTGAACTCATGTTGAAATAGTTTGTTCTGGCAGTGATCTGTTGCAAGACAGTTAAGAATGACAGAATTGCCAACCTCAAGATTATTCAATTCCGCCAGCCGGTAAAGGAAACCAACATAGTGAAACGTATGTATCAGTGGTAAGGTTTCTGAGTAGAATATTCTACCATACGTGTAACCCCTATTGCAAATAAGTAATCACACCTACTAAAGTGTGCAAGAACTTCAATATACTCACACCACAGACCTTCCAGTCTCCAAAGTCTTCCATTATTTGCTGATCTCAGATTCTCTGCCCTCTACTATTATTCATTTCAAACTTGGAAAGTACATTCTGGCTGTCTATTCTCCCTATGCCTCTCATTAAATTATAAACTTCTGCCAGGTTGCAAATAATTGAATTGATCATTCTAAATATTGTTCGAAGCTGGTTAAACTGCATCTGGAGTACTGCACTCACTTCTAGCCTCCCCACTATAGGAAGAGTTTGGAGGCTTTGAAGAGGGTGCAGAGGAGGCTAACCGGCACCCTGCCTGGATCAGAGGCCATGTGCTGTTAGGAAAGTTTGGACAAACTAAGACTGTTCTCCCTGGAACGCCGGAGGCTATGAGGAGACCTCACAGAAGTTTATGATTTAATGAGAAGCATAGGTAGAATAGACAGCCAGAATAGATTTCCCAGGTTTGAAATGAATAATACCAGAGGGCATGCATTTAATGCGAGAGAGAGTAAGTTCAAAGGACATGTGCTGGGCAAGACTTTTTTTTACATAGATTAATGGGTACTTGGAATACACTATCGGGGTGGTAGTGAGGACAAATACGATAGATACATTTAAGGGGGTTCTTATAAAAGCACGTGATTATGCAGAGAATGGAAGGATTTAGATCATGAAGGGATTAGTGTAATCAGGCATCATTAGCTTAACTATTTCCAGTCGATATCATGGGCTGAAAAGCCTGTTTCTATGCTGAACTGTTCTATGTTATATCTAACTGCCAATTGATCAGAGATCTCACAATGCAACAGTGATCTCATTTTGAATGAATTTCATCACCGATAAAATGCTTTGTTTTCAAGTTCAGGTTCATTTTTTATCCTTATGTATCTATGATAAGGTTGAGGCCACGGAAAAATTAAAATAAAATTGATACCTCATTATTCCCTTTTTTGCACTATTTATTTGTTTTGTAGTTTATAGTAATTTTCTGTCTTTGCACTATGCTGCTGCCACAAATTTCACATCATGAACAGAAAAGATTCTTCACATGCTGGAAATCTTGAGCAAAACACTCAAGGTGCTGGAGGAACTCAAAAAGTCAGGCAGCATCTATGGAGGACAATTAACCGTCAACTTTTCAGGCCGAGCTTGGGACTGAAAAGGAAAGGAGCAGACAGGGGAAATTACACGTCATATAAGAAAGGGATAATAAACTTGACT
The DNA here is from genome assembly GCF_030144855.1 of Hypanus sabinus. Classification (NCBI taxonomy): domain Eukaryota; kingdom Metazoa; phylum Chordata; class Chondrichthyes; order Myliobatiformes; family Dasyatidae; genus Hypanus; species Hypanus sabinus. Next base: position 21,621,549 of record NC_082714.1, read on the forward strand.
CTTATTCTGAATTGGGCACTCAGGAATTGGTCCAAACCAGATGTTTCCTGGTGGACACCTTTGCAGAGTAATTGCAAAGCCCCTGAAGAATTTCTGCCCTTGTATTTGACTCAGGTTTTAAAAAATACAGAAGAGTCTATCTCAAAGGGATTAAAATACAAAGGGAGTTTGGGGAGGAACTTGGAGAATGATGTGACATTTGTTCTGAGCTCTTGTGAGCCTTTAGTTGGAACCAACATTGATGGAGGATCTCAGATGTAGACCAGCCAAGATCTAACTGAAAGACAGAAGAGATCTGAAGGACTGTTCTTGTGTATTTTACCATGTAACTAATATGTACTGCAATAGATTGTTAAAAATGGAACTGACTACTGAAGTAACATCCGATTACCTGACTCTAAATCCTTAATTTACAGATATAATTTGGTTTCTGAGACTGGAAAAGTTTAACTATGAGGATAGATTGGATATGAAGGGGTTGATTGCCTTGGATTAGTTGAGGCTGCAGAGAGCGTTAATTAAAGTGTATAAATTTATGAGGAACTAGGGTGAAGAGGGAGATGCAGTACCCTTCAGCTGAGCAGTCAAACACCTGTAGGCATAGAGTTAAAGTAATTGGTTGAATGATCAGAGGGTGACATGAGATTTAGGTTTTCCCAGTGGGGTGTGGAATGCACTGCCTGAAAGGTAGGTAGAGGTTAAAATCCTTGCCACATTTTGACCTGTGTGCTTGTAGAGCATGTAGTATTGAAAGGTGGGCTTGATCCGGGTAGCACTTTCTCAACTGGAATTGACATGATTGATTTAATAAATTTCCTCTGATTTTGTTGCATATTCCCAGCTCAGCAAGGAGTCCAGGATTGTTTTTGAGATATTAATTCATTCACAGGATGTGACATTGCCAGAAATTTCCGGTCGATAATGCAAACAGTCCGAAGACCATAACACTCAGGAGGAGAATTAGGCCACTCACCCCATCCAGTCTGCCATTAAATCATGACTGTTTTATAATCCCTCTTAACCCCATTCTCTTTCCTTTTCCTCATAACCTTTGATGCCCTGACTAACCAAGAACCTACCAAATTCTGCTTTAAATATACTCAATGACTTGACCTCCACAGCCATCTGTGGTATTAAATTCAACAAATTCACCACCCTCTGGCTAAAGAAATTCCTTCTCATCACTATTCTAAACAGATGTCCCTTTATTCTGAGCCTGTGCCCTCTGGTCCAAGTCTCATCCACTATAGAAAACATCCTCTCTGCATTCACTCTGTCCAGGCTTTTCAAGATTCAAAAGGTTTCAATAAGATCCCCTCTCATTCTTCTAAACTCCAGTGAGTACAGGCCCAGAACAATCAAAAGCTCCTCATATTATAACCTTTCCATTCCTGGGATCATTCTCATGAACCTTCTCTAGTCCCTCTACAATGCCAGTAGATAAGGGGCCCAAAACTGCTTACAATATTCCAAGTGCCGTCTGACCAACGCCTTATAAAGCCTCAGCATCACATCCTTGCTCTTATATCCCGGTCCTTTTCAAATGACTGTTAACCTTGCATTTGCCTTCCTTACCACCATCCCAACCTGCAAGTTAACCTTTAGGGAATCCTGAACAAGTCCCCACACACCTCAAAGTTTTGAATTTTCTCCCCTTTTACAAAAGAGCCTACGCCTTTCTTCATTTTATCAAAGTGCATGACCATACACTTCCCTACACTACATTCCATCTTCCACTTCTTTGTCCATTCTCCCAATCTGTCCAAGCCTTCTGCACATGCCCTGTTTCATCAATGCTATCTACCCCCAATGCCTATCTTTGTATCATCTGAAAACTTGGCCACAAAGCAATTGATTGCATCTTCCAAATTGTTGACATTATAATGTGCAAAGATGAGGTTCCAATACCAACCATTATGGAGCACCACTTGACACCGGCAGCCAATCAGAATAGACCCCCCCCCCTTTATCCGACTCTTTGTCTCCTGCCAATTAACCAATCTTCTATCTATGCTAGTATCTTTCTTGTATTATCATGTATGGATCTTTGTCAAATGCTTCTGAAAAGTCAAATAAACAAGGTCCACTGACTCATCCTTGTCTATTCTGCCTGTTATTTCCTCAAATAACTCCAACATATTGTCAGGCAAGATTTCTCTTAAGGAAACCATGCTGACTTTGACCTACTTTATCATGTGCCTCCAAGACTTCAATATCTTCTCAAGCACTGAAGGCACACTAACTGGCCTACAATTTCCTTTCTTCTGTCTCCCACCCTTTTCAAAAAGAGGAGTGACATCTGCAATTTTCCAGTCCTCCGGAACCATTACAAAATATACTGAATAATGAAAGATCATCACTAATGCCTCCACAATCTCTTCAGCTACCTTATTCAGAACCCTGAGTTGTAGTCCATCTAGTCCAGGTGACTTATCTACTTTTAGACCTTTCCTTATTAAAGCAACTACATTCACTTTTACCCCCTGATACTCTCAAATTTCTGGCATACTGCTAGTGTCTTCTACAGTAAAGTCTAGCACAAAATACTTAAGTTCATCCACCATTTCTTTGCCCCACATTGCTACCACTCCAGCATCATTTTCCTGCAGTCCACTATCTACTTTTGCCTCTCTCTTTTACTCTATGTACAGTATATCTGAAAAAAAAACCTTTGATATCCTCTTTGATATTTTTGGCTAGCTTACCTTCATATTTCATCTTTTCTCTCCTTATGGTTTTAATAGTTGCCCTCTGTTGGTTTTTTAAAAGCTTCCCAAGTCTCTACCTTCTGACAAATTTTTGATATAACCTTCCCTTTAGCTTTTATATCGGCTTTGCTTCTCTTGTTAGCTATGCTTGTGTCATCCTCCCTTTAGAATACTTCTTCATCTTTGGGATGTTTCTACCCTGTGTCTTCCAAGTTGTCCCCAGAAACTCCAGCCATTGCTATTCTGCCATCATCATTGCTAGTGTACCCTTTCAGTCAACTTTGGTCAGCTCCTCTCTCATGCCTCTATAATTCCCTTTCCCATCTTGGGATCCTGCACCAATGTAATTTTTCCGATCTACCTGTATATTGAAATCACCCATGACTGTTGTAACATTGCCCTTATTATTTGCTTTTTCTAGTTCCTATTGAATTTATATCCCACATGCTGGATACTATTTGGGGTGGGGGCTGTATATCACTTCCCACAAGGATTCTACATCATCCGATTCTGTCACCTCTTTCTAAGGATTTGATTTCATATTTTATCAATAGATCTACCCCTTCCCCCTCTGCCTACCTGCTTGTCCATTTGATGAAAGATGTACCTTGAATGTTCAGTTCTCAACTGTGATCTTCTTTCAACCAGGACTAGGTGATGCCCACAACACAATATCTGCCAATCTCTAACTGTGTTCCACGATTAGCTACCTTATTCTGTATACTGTGTGCAATTAAATATAAAACCTTCAGTTCTGCATTCATCACCCTCTTCAATTTGCTCCCACGTTACACTTCACCTCATTCCACTGACTGCAATTTTGCCCTATTATCTGCCTGTCCTTCCTCACGGTCTCATTGCACACTGCATCTACTTGTATGTCACCTGTCCCATCCTCACCCCTATTACTGCAGTTCCCATACCCTTGTCCAAGTTCGTTTAAGCTTTCCTCAACTGCTCTAGCAAACCTGTCTGCAAAAATAAAGGTCCCCCTCAGGTTCAGGAGTAACCCATCCTATTTGTACAGAAGAGATCCCAATGATCCAGAAATCTGAAACCCTGCTTCCTGCAGCACTTCCTCAGCCGGTCACACATCTGAATCATCATCCTATTCCTGCCCTGACCAGCATGTGGTACTGTGAGTAATCCAGAGATTACTACCTGGGAGGTCCTGTTCTTCAGCCTTTTCCCAAACTCCCTAGACTCACTGGGCAGGACTTCTTCCCTATTTCTCCCAATATAATTGGTGCCAATGTGCACCACCACCTCTGGCTGCTTACTCTGTCGCTTGAAAAGCTTGGACCCTTGCGTCTGGTTGGCAACACACCATCCTGGCTGCCCTATCGCGGCCATATAACCTCTTCTCCGTCCCCCCAACCATCAAGCCTCTAATCACTATCGCTCTGCCTGACTTTACAGCTGAGCCTCAGAGCCAGCCACAGGACCACTGGCCTGGGAGCTGCTGCAGTGCCCTGATAGGTCTTCACTCACAGCAGCATCCAAACGGCGTACTTGTTGCTGAGGGGAATGGCCACAGGGGAACCTAGCACTGACTGCTTACTCCTCTTTCTTCTCCTGGTGGTGAACCATCTGCTCTCCAAAGCCCACACTCTGGGTGTGACCTCCTCAATTAAAGACTCATCTATGAAGGTTTCAGTCTTCTGGATGGTCCTGAGGGCGTCCAGCTCCAGTTCCTTGACCTTGTCAGTTTGGAGCTTCCAACTCACTCTGCGATCTCCTGCTCTGAGCACAAGTCCTAACAGGCCACACTTGCTTTTTAAAACTGCTGCATAAATTCCACAAGAACTGTTTCCAACTCACTCCATGATCTTCCATTCCGTAGACAAGTTCCAACAGGCCCCGTTTGTTTTTTAAAACTGGCGCGTAAAATCCACAAGGAACTCTCTCCCACTTGCCCTGCAGACAAGTCCCAACAGGCCCCACTCACTTTTTAAAAATCATTTTTTAAAAACTTAGGCTTGATCTTAATGTTAATTCTGTTGTTGCATTATTATAAATTAACCAAATACGTGGCTTTCTTAATTTATACATATCAAAATCTACACATGAATCAGTGGCACAGTGAATCACCACTGTAGTATATATTGGAGTGACAGACAACGAGTTACATAAGACCACAAGACATAGGAGCAGAATTAGGCCATCTGGCCCATCGAGTCTGCTCCACCGTTCAATCATGGCTGATCTTTTTTTTTCTCCTCCTCAACCCCAGTTCCCAGCCTTCTCCCCGTGACCTTCGATGCCATGTCCAATCAAGAACCTATCAATCTCTGCCTTAAATACACCCAATGACCTGGCCTCCACAGCTGCATGTGGCAACAAATTCCACAAAATCACCACCCTTTGGCTAAAGAAATTTCTCCCCATCTGTTTTGAAAGGGCGCCCCTCTATCCAGAGGCTGTGCCCTCTTGTCCTTGACTCTCCCACCATGGGAAACATCCTTTCCACATCTACTCTGTCTAGGCCTTTCAACATTCGAAAGGTTTCAATGAGATCCTCCTCATCCTTTTGAACGCCAGTGAGTACAGACCCAGAGTCATCAAACATTCCTTGAATGATAATCCTTTCAGTCCCGGACCCTCTCCAATGCCAGCACATCTCTTCTAAGATGAGGGGTTCAAAACTGTTCACAATACTCAAGGTGAGGCCTCACCAGTGCCTTATAAAGCCTCAGCATCACATCCCTGCTCTTGTATTCTAGACCTCTTGAAATGAATGCTAACATGGCACTTACCTTCCTCACCACTGACTCGACCTTCAGGGAGTTCTGCACAAGGATTGTTAAGTTCCAGCAAGTTGACAGCTGGCTTTCAATGCTGCTTTATAGAGAGCACTACCAGTAGTGGGCAGATCGACAGCACAGCTGTTGCCTGCACATCCTCGACCAAGGAAACAACATGGAGTTGGGAACCCGAAAAATAGAGTAACACAGAAGATACTTCCCTCTGTACTTCTAGCAGACATGCCCACGATGGGGGTCTTAAGTTGTGATGATGGTTCTAACTTTTCCTTAGTGCAGTCACTACAGTGAGGAAATTGAAGCCATTTAAACTGACTTCTAACAGCAGTTTGTACTCGATCCATACTTAGTGGCCACCTAATTAGTACACCATGTACACTTCTCATTAATGCAAATTTCTAATCAGTCAGTTATAGGGCAGCAACTCAGTGCATGCAGACATGGTCAAGAGGTTCAGTTGTTGATTGTTGTTGTTCAGAATGGGGAAAAAATGTGATCTAAGTGACTTTGACCATCAAATGATTATTGGTGCCACCCAGGGCGATTTGAGTATCTTAGAAACCGGTGATCTCCTTGGATTTTCTTGCAAAACAGTTCTAGAGCTTACAGAGAATGGAGCAATTTTTTTTAAAAAAGCATCCAGTGAGCAGCAGTTCTGTGGGCAAAAACGTCTTTTCGTGAAGGAAACCAGAGGAAAATGGCCAGACTAGTTCAAGCTGACAGGAAGGTGACACCAACTCAAATAGTCAGTGGGTACAACAGTGGGGCGTGCATAAGAGCTTCCCTGAATGCACAACTTTTCGAACCGTGAAGTGGATGGGCTACAGCAGCTGAAGACCACACAGGATTCCACTGAGTGTAATCTTTGAACAGTGCTTAACCGGGAGTGAAAAAGTCAAATCCCACTTAAAGTTACAAAAAAGGGTTTCTTCTGTATAGTTGCTTGTTATTCATCAGCAGACTTTATGAAAGTTCTGTCATATGTTAACTAACACAGCTTGTATAAAGGTATTGGCTAAAAGTCAACATTTGGCTCCTTGTGGGAGCCATTGGAAGAAAGGGTTTTGACAATAGTATTGTGCTAGGAGTTTTCATCAGTCTGGGAAGAAAGAAGTGGAAGTGGGAGGTGGATGTAAGTTAAGGAAGAGCAGGACTCTGTCTGGGCACGGGACACAATTGCTTCCCTCTGTGATATCCAATCCCTTTAGGAGATCCATGCCTTCTCCCAACAATCTTCCATAGCGCATCAATGAGTCTACGTCACAATTTCAGCGAAATGTTGTCTCAAAATTCATTCCTAGTCAGTACCACTATAGCACTTCGTAGTGCTCACTATGGTACCCAGATTACATGTCTTTGAAATACCTCATATTGACTTCAATACATTGAATTTCAGAAGGAGTGTACAATATGCTGATGCAACAAAGATAAAGAGGGAGATTAGCTATATTTGTGATATGTATAACAAGACATTGAAATACACAGTAAAATACGTCATTTGTGTCAATGACCAACACAGTCAGAGGATGTAGTAGGAGACAGCCCTTGAAGTATTGATATGCTTCTGACGCCAAAATAGCACGCCCACAACCTGCTAACCCTAACTCTCAATAGGTCTTTAGTATGTGGTCATTGGGTAAATACACAAACTTCTTAAAGACAGTGTCAGGAATTGAACCCCTGTGCACTATGCTATGGTGCCACCCCAGTGTAACCGACGAGGAGTCGATTTCTCATCCAGGATATGTGGGGAGCACGTTTACCGAAACATGAAAACTGTGCCTTATCAGCATGTCAATCATCAGGTTGGGTGTGTCAACCACAAGTGACGAACACTCCCTAGTGAGAATTTAATGGTGTGAAACGTCGGTGGGGGAGTATGACCAGCTCTTTAGGCTGTAAAGAATAAACCCCCTCCAAACAATTCCAATTTATGGTGAACTACAATTAGGACCACTATAGCCTGCTCAACCAGGCTCTGAAACAAATGTATCTTATTAACACATTGCCCATCTACTTCATTCATCAAGCAGAATTTGTCCTTCAAACTTTTCCCTACTATAATAAAAAAGCTCGTTGGATCAATGTACATCTGCATGTGATTCAACACATCTTACTCCACTCAGGTGTGGGTGACATTTCCCGGTCACTGAGTTCTGTATAAGAAAAACTATCAGCTCCAGCTAAGGAGAAGCGAGCTTCAGATTTCTCTGATTTATTTCATTGTCAGAACCAGTAAAAAAAAATTGAGTTCAAGCACAGTTTAAATCATACCAAAGAAGAAGCCCTCAGGGGCTTTAAATTTTACTTTATCAGAATTGAAGACTTCCTTGTGAACTGATTGTACACGAAAACTGGACAAAACAGGCAGTGGACAACTTAACAGATTCTCATCCATTACCTGCTAATGATCACAGCTCCCTTGTAGAGGACTGAAAAGGTTGGCATCTCGTTCAGAATCCCGTCCCTGCAACACACACATTTATTATATCCCTCATTCCCACTCTGTTTCAGGGGAAGTCGGAGTGGGGGTGGGGCAGGAGCTGAGAACCAATACAGAACTAAAGCTTTAAAACAGCTGCATCACGTGACAGTTCTTATGGATGTTTAATACCTCGAGATATTAGAGAGTTCATCCACATTATCACTATCTTCATGAATAGATTAAGCTTATGCAAGAAGCAAAGGCTGTAATGCAGAACATTCATTGCTGGTAAAGTGAAAGCGACGCAGAAAGATGAACAGCACCTCTGCACCGAAATCCCATTGATCCTGCTAAAAGCAGGCTGGGCTGGTAAGGCAGTTCCTGAAGTATAATTGATTCATCACTGTGCTTCTCATCTGGGAAGTCACAGGGTGCAAGTTCCCTGCTGTAGCGCGCTTGCAGACGCAGAAAACAGGTTTTAAATCTGAGCCATATTCCTGGCATCCATCCAGCATTTGTCTCCCTGCACTCCTACCCGGTCAGGAAGTTATTCCGGGCTCTGCCTGTATTCGCCTGAGTTTGCAGCTTAGTCCAGCATCATTCTAGGTATGCACAGGCTTGTGATATTTGAAAAGCAAACATAGGATCATAAGACATGGGAGCAGAGTTAGACCATTCAGCCCATCAAGTCTGCTCCTCCATTCCATCATGTCTGATTTATTATCCCTCTCAATCCCATTCTCCTGCCTTCTCCCAGTAACCTTTGACTCTCTTTACTAATTAAGAACCTATCAACCTCCGCTTTAAATATACCCATTGACTTGGCCTCCACAGTCATCTGTGGCAATGAATTCCACAGATTCACTACTCTCTGGCTAAAGAAATTCCTCCTCATCTCTGTTCTAAAGGGACGTCTTTGTATTCTGCGCCCTCTGGTCCTAGATTCACCCACTATAGGGAAAGTCCTCTCCACGTTCACTCCATCTAGGGCTTTCAATATTTGTTAGGTTTCAATGAGAACAAAGCAGGTTTTATACTTAAACAGGAGATGCTTAGATCACAGAAGACCTAACTTACCAAACTGACACAATAGACAATAGACAGTAGGTGCAGGAGTAGGCCATTCGGCCCTTCTAGCCAGCACCACCATTCACTGTGATCATGGCTGATCATACACAATCAGTACCCCATTCCTGCCCTCTCCCCATATCCCTTGACCCTGCTATCTATAAGAGCTCTATCTAACCCTCTCTTGAATGCATCCAGAGACTTGGCCTCCACTGCCTTCTGGGGCAGAGCATTCCACATATCCACCACTCTCTGGGTGAAAAAGTTTTTCCGCATCTCTGTTCTAAATGGCCTACCCCTTATTCTTAAACTGTGGCCTCTGGTTCTGGACTCACCCATCAGCGGGAACATGCTTCCTGCCTCCAGTGTGTCCAATCCCTTAATAATTTATATGTTTTAATCAGATCCCCTCTCATCCTTCTAAATTCCAGTGTATACAAGCCCAGTCGCTCCAATCTTACAACATATGACAGTCCCGCCATTCTGGGAATTAACTTGTGAACCTACACTGCACTCCCTCAATAGCAAGAATGTCCTTCCTCAAATTTGGAGACCAAAACTGCACACAATACTCCAGGTGGGGTCTCCCCAGGGCACTGTACAGCTGCAGAAGGACCTCTTTACTCCTATACTTAATTCCTCTTGTTATAAATGCCAGCATGCCATTAGCTTTCTTCGCTGCCTGCTGTACCTGCATGCTTACTTTCATTGACTGATGTACAAGAACACCTAGATCTCATTGTACTTCCCCTTTTCCTAATTTGACTCCATTTAGATAGTAATCTGCCTTCCTGTTCTTGCCACCAAAGTGGATAACCTCACATTTATCCACATTAAACTGCATCTGCCATACATTTGCCCACTCACCCAACCTGTCCAAGAAACCCTGCATTCTCATAACATCCTCCTGACATTTCACACTGCCACCCAGCTTTCTGTTATCGGCAAATTTGCTAATGTTACTTTTAATCCCTTCATCTAAATCATTAATGTATATTGTAAACAGCTGCGGTCCCAGCATTGAACCTTGCGGTACCCCACTGGTCACAGCCTGCCATTCTGAAAGGGACCCGTTAATCACTACTCTTTGATTCCTGTCAGCCAGCCAATTTTCAATCCATGTCAGTACTCTGCCCCCAATACCATGTGCCCTAATTTTGCCCACTAATCTCCTATGTGGGACTTTATCAAAAGCTTTCTGGAAGTCCAGGTACACTACATCCACTGGCTCTCCCTTGTCCATTTTCATAGTTACATCCTCAAAAAACTCCAGAAGATTAGTCAAGCATGATTTTCCCTTCATAAATCCATGCTGACTCGGACTGATCCTTCTACTGCTATCCAAATGTGTCGTAATTTCCTCTTTTATAATTGACTCCAGCATCTTTCCCACCACTGACGTCAGGCTAACTGGTCTATAATTCCCTGTTTTCTCTCTCCCTCCTTTCTTGAAAATTGGGTCAACATTAGCCACCCTTCAATCAGCAGGAACTGTTCCTGAATCTATAGAACATTGGAAAATGATTACCAATACGTCCACGATTTCTAGAGCCACCTCTTTAAGTACCCTTGGATGCAGACCATCAGATCCCGGGGACTTATCAGCCTTCAGACTCAACAGTCTATCTAACACTGTTTCTTGCCTAATATAAATTTCCTTCAGTTCATCCTTTACCCTAGTTCCTTTGGCCGCTATTACATCTGGTAATATTACACTATTACACTATCACAAATGTACAATATGTACATTTTCCCATAAACGGTTAAAGAAATTTTCAAGGTAGGAAAGCTTATTACAGAAATAGAAGTTAGTATTCATAAGTAATAGGATACAGTGTATGTTCCACTAGTTTAATTATGGATCGTGTTTGGTTAAACATAAAAGGTACCTGATGAAATGAAAGAATTGTAGACAATGCATATTGAGCTATATATATGTGTAGCTATATAGTCTACCCAAAGGATGCCATTCAACAATATGGGGCAATTTTATTCTAATAATAGTTTCTTGTTCCCAATCCTATTTAATTACATTTTTGTGGAATCTGGTTTTGTGGCTGAATCATTGGGTGGGTTTGTAGAAATCTACCACATTAACAGCAATTACAAGTCATTTGCAATGCATTAAGGAACAGATTGACAGCAGCTATATACACCCAGGTTTACACCCATTAAATAGAGTGTACATTAGCAATATGTAAATATAGTTTACATCATAGGACTGAGATAAACCCTAAAACCCTACTATCCACTGCCCAACTTGCAATAAAGTCCCTCTTGCTAATAACTTCTGTACTCATTGACCTGCACCGGTTTAAAGAAACATCAGATTGTGGAGAGTTGTCAGGAACAGACCCCTGATGTAAATTGGGTACAGCTGTACCTTTGCATAAATATTTGTTTGACGTGTAAGGAACTCATTTATCTTTGCAGCAAAACTATCAAGAAAGGAGATTTAATCAAGATGATGGCAGAGTTTTTGTGCTTAGCTCGCGGGCTTTAAGTATATAAGCAGGTACTCTTTACATCCTAAAGGAAATGAAGCATTTCTGTTCCATTTGAAAAAAATTGCATGAGGTCTGTTCTATAGATCAATCACACTGTAGTTTGCAGCAACAAGACAGGAAACCTCACGGTAATACTGATCTTTGCAAATTACATTTTGTGGGTTATTGCCTGAGATTGTCATAATAATTGGAAGAGATAATTTCACAATTTACTGCCTCTGCAGAACTCTTGTTATTTTGTACGTATCCCTACTCAGCAAGATAAAGTTCTACATTGCAACCAGTGTAGGAACCTGCAAAGAGAGAGTGCAATGTCAAAACATCCTGAGACGTGCGAATGCCAACAAAATACATTGGAAGTTCAGTTATTATTCTGTGATGTTAAAAAGGAACTGTGTGCAACTTTCAGAACATATTTTCCAATGTTACAGAACATGAGAGTGTTTATTGCTACTCATAGACTCTAAGTTCAATTACTATTCTGTGATGTTGAAAAGGAACTGTGTATAGCTTTCAGAATATATTTTTCTAAGTAACAAAACATGAGAGTGTTAATTGCTACTCGTAGAGTCATAAAATACTACAGCATTGAAACAAGCTCTTCAGCCCACCTAGTCAATGCCAAACTACAATTCTACCTAGTCACATTGACCTGGACCATAGCGCTGCACTTTGCACCTGGACCAATGAGATAATGCTTTGCTTGCACTTTACTTCATTAGCTCCTTATTACCTTAAACTGTATCTGTTGAAGCAGAAATCTTCCCTGCCACCTCCAGAGGCTGGTTAGATTTCCTCAAAGTAAATAATCTGTCCATGGTAATTTATTCAAGGAGGCCACTGTTTCTTCCAGCACCACCGCAGATATTCAGATAACTAGCTGTAGGTCAGTTATCCAAAATAATCTGCAGCTGTCCAATGACACTGAGTTAGGTGGGCCAGGTGCTGAAAGTATTTTAAAGTTTGCGGTAATTTTGAACAGTGATTTTTACTTTTTTAAAATTCTTTTAGTTTTAGAGATACAGCACAGACCAGGACCTTCCAGCCCAAAGAGCCACGCCACCCAGCAACACCTATTTTAACACTAGACTAATCACAGGACAATTCACAATGACCCTTTAACCTACTAACCAGTATGTCTTTAGAATGTAAGAGGAAACCAGAGCACCCGGAGGAAACACATGCAGTCATGGGGAGAACGCACAGACTCCTTAAAGGCAGCGCTAGAACTGAACTCCAAACTCCAATGCCCCAAGCTGTAATAGCATTGTGCTAACTGCTGCACTACTGTGACACCGCATTGCTGAAGAATCTCGGGATCTGGCAGAGAAGAAGGTGAGGGGGCAGGTGGCATTGCAAGGAGATATCAATAAAAGTCCTTTTACGCTTCACCCCGTGAGGATTTGGGACCCTCCCCACCTCCCCGTTCCATAGCTTGACCTCGGCATACTTGGAATTTGCTTTGATCTCTAAGAAGACTCACAAATGGAAAAGCACGCAGGAGACTGATCTCCTTACACATACACAAGGGAAACACAGTGGAGGCATTGCTTGAGAGGATTATCTCTGAAGTGAAAATTCAGTGCACAAACATAATCTTAGCTGAACTTCCTTTTTGATAAAACAACACTCGAGAGGTGGGAAGAACAGCAAAAAACTTGACCCCAGAGTATTAGGAGAATGAGAGGAGGTCCCACTGAAACATATAAAGTTCAAGGAGGGGTTGACAGGGTCAATGCAAAGAAGCTGGTTCTTTTTCACAGAGTCCAGAACTGGAGGACACTGTCTCTGGATACTGGGTTGCCCATCTAGGAGTGCGATGAGGAGACATTTAGTCAGAAGGTTAAACATCTTTGGATGTATTGATCCCAGATGGGCTGTAAATGCACAACCTGGTCTATATTCAAGGCTGAACTCCAAATGTTCTTCAATACTAAATTCAGGTCTGGGACATGCAGAGCAGATTGATGGGCCAAAGTAATTCTGCTCTTATGCCTTATGGTAAGTGGAGCTGTTGTAAAGGACCAGCCATGTTATTAGATAGCAGGGTAGGTCTGTAAGCTGAATGGGGGTGTACGCTTGCTTCTGTTTCTCATGTTGACGTGGGTGGGGTGAGCTAAATGTTTCACTGAACAGCAGAAACTCAGGACCATGGTTGTGAGTAATTGATCCTGCGCCTAAACAATGGAACTGGATACTACAGACTCATGGACCCATACAGCACAGAAACAAATCCTTTATCCCACCAAAAACCTATCGATACCAAGCCCACTTACCAAAATTTGCTCTGTACCCTCCAGTGCCTTGAGAATTCAAACACTCAACCAGATGAGTTTTTAAAAATTCATTTAGATTTTATGTCTCTCCCAGCTTCAAAGATAGTATGTTACAGGTTGCACCCACCTCTTGGTGCAAAATTCCTCCTCAGGTCTCTTAATTTCGTACTTCTCTCCTTCTACTGTTTCCCATGGTCTTAAACACCCCTACCATGGGGCAAAGTTTCTTAATATCTACCCTGTTTCTGCTTCATATATTGTATCTCTTAATCAGGTCCACCCTCAGCGACCTCTGATCCAAGGAAAACAAGTTCAGCATTTCTTGAAGTCTGAGGCATTCTATCCCTGGCAACACCCTGGTGAATCTCCTCTACACCTTCTCCAATGCAACTATGTCCTTCCTGTAGCGTGACAACCAGAATTGCACAGAGTGCTCCAGCTGTGACCTAGTCAGTCTTTTATAAAATTTACCGAGGCCCTGTGTTTATATTCTAAGCCCCAGCTAATGAAGGAAAGCAACCCATATGCCTTCTTCACCATCCCCCACTGTCTGTGCAGCCACCTTTAGGGAATCTTTGGACTTGTACAACTAGGTCCGATTGGTTCACAACACTCTATTGGGCCCTGTCGTTCATGGTGTACTGTATATCCGACAGATATGTGACACAACCTCCAAAAATGTGTCACCATGCTCTTATCAAGATATCTATAGGTAATCATCACCTGATTACTGTGATTGAACACCAGAAAGAAAAAGAGTCTGAAGGAATATAAAAATTGGTAAAAATCTAGAAATATTCTGAAGGCCAGACAGCATCAGCAAGTTGCTGCTTCAGGTCAATGAGTTTTCATCAGATTCATTGAGGACATTATAATTCATTGGTAATGTTCTTCAATTTGACTTCCTCACATTGATGGACATTACCTGTGTAAGAAAGGCTGAGCTTGCTACTGGATTCTGACAAGTCATTTTCCCTATTACATCTTTCCACCAGTTCCATGTTGTCTGATTGCTTGATGAATAAGCAAATTTAAGCCAAAATATCCTGCAGCCAACTCCTGTCAACATGGCCACCCAGCTCATGCTCTCTTCTTGCTGCTGCCATCAGGAAGAAGGTACAGGAGCCTCAGGACTCACACCACCAGGTTCAGGAACTGTTATTACCCTTCACTCATCCGGCTCTTGAACCAGAGGGGATAACTTCACTCAATTCTTCATCTCATGTTCTTGATATTTATTACATATTTAGTTATTGGTTCTTTTTGTATTTGCACAGTTTGTTGTCTTTTGCACACTGGTTGTCACCCTGCTCATGCGGTCTTTGACTATATTATGGTTATTTGTTCCTTAAGGTTGTTATAGCTGTGCCCCAATGGTGTGCATCTCAAATAACCTCTGACAACCAAGTCCAGCTCTGGCCTTCATATGTGGCTTAGCTACTAAGCCCAGTGGAACCGTTTCTATTGACAGGAGAAGGGGTAGAGCAGGGTTAGTGGTGCCTTAACACCATTCACTTTGGGTATTTGGAGCTCATCAATAGTTGTTGACAGCTCATCCAGGAGAAGAAAGGCTCTGATCTCAAACCTCCGCTGCCTTGAGTCTATACCCATTCATGGAGAAGGCTTCGGAAGTAAACCCTGAGGGAAAAATCTGGAGCTGGACTCCCTAAGGCAGTCCTTCATTGAATTCAATGCTGACTGGCAACTCCTGTGATACCAAACTGTATCGGTCTCTGCCATTCCTTTGGGTTCGTCAGATGCATGGAGAGGGGGTGCTTGCTACACGGGCAACAGCTTTCTCTCCATGTTGTACTACTTTGGCTTGTGCAGCTAGACAGTTAGGACACAATATCCATGGTGAACTCTGATCAACGGAGGCTTCAGACCGATTATGGTTATTGGATTCATTGAGCAAGGAAATTAATCTCATATATATGATGATATATATATACTTGGGTAATAAATTTACTCTGAACTTTGAACTTGTGAATGAAGCTATCACCTATAACCACCGTCAAAAGCTGGGTAACCTTTCCATTGATTCCGGTCCCTAGTCTGCCCCTCTCTCAGGCTGAGGAAAACTGCTGACAGAACAAAGAAGACATCACACTCAAATACTAACTCTGTTTTTCTCTCTTTCTCTCTCTGAAGAATCTGTCTGACCAGCTATGCATTTCACCACCTTATGCTTAGGATTTGCAGATCTTTGGTATTTTGCTTTTGAAATAACTTAAGTACAAGTTAGAGAAATCTCTGAGACAATTTGGAAAGCTGCTTAAATTCCTTTGCAAGTTTTCCTCATTACAATAATCCTGATTTGAAACACTAGTTCATTCTTCTGGAATCAGACATACAAACAACCAGATTCTCCATTTTAAAATCCAAAACATTTTGTTCCCCTCTCGCTAGGTTTCTGTTTATCAGAAATGTCCACTTATTAACTGTAGTGAAAGAAATCGAAGCACTAAGAGGTGGTTTTTGATGACCAGTGAAAATACAACATTTTGCCAATTTTTACAGTTCTCACTTCAAAATGAAGTGCAAAATAGCGCCAGTGAACCATGGCAACGTTCTGTGGGCATTGGTTGAACACCCAAATTGGTGCAGTCTTTCATTGATTCTGTTATGGTTATTATTCTGTTATGGATTTATTGAGTATGCCCACAAGAAAATGAATCTGGGAGTTGTACATGGTGCCATATATGCAGTTTGATAATAAATGTACTTGGAACTTTGAAAATGACAAGATCAACCATTCCCTTTCAGATGTAATGCAGTGGGTTCACATGACAGATAAATATAGGCTCAATAATTTTATGCAGATGCCTCATTTAAATTGTTTTCTCATTGTGTCATGGTTGCACTGTTGCTATTATCTAGCTGAAAAGCTGATCACAAGGATAAACCATACCCTTTTTAAGCTGCAGTGAGGACTAAAGGCTGAAGTTGTACTTTGATTGTTAAAGTAAACACTTCAAGAACTGTACCTAAACTGTAGTTTAACTGTCAGGACAGAAAATACTTTCTCATGTTAAGTCTCCTTTGCTGCATGAACTTTGAGAATATATAACTGGAGTTAGATAGATACTTTATTGATCCAAAAGGAAATTAAAGTGTCACAGTAGCATTACAAGTATTACAAATATTAGTAGAGAAGTAGAAAGAATAAAAAATAAGTTACTACAAACAATTTACCTGGCTGCAGGTCAATTCATTGGAGCATAATGACCGAGGGTAAGAATGACCTCAAATAGCAGTCTTGGGAGCAGTGCAGTTGTCTTAGTTCTTAGTTGGACAAGTTCATGAGATTCCAGTTGTAAGGCCAAAATTCATCCATATTTTCCCTCAAGGAGGTGGAGGTACCTGCAACCATTGTAGTCCTTCTGGTAATGGTATCGATGGTCTTCCTACAGTGGAGGTGGATAAGGATTTCCAGAATTTTTATCCAGTGCCAACAAAGGAAAGATGCTTGCCAAGTCAGGATGGCATGTGACTAGGAGAGAAACCTGCTGGCATTTTCTTTCATTGGCACCTGTGGCCTGTGTCCTTCCACAAAGCAGAGGCTGTGAATTTGTGAGGCCCCGTCAAATTGCCTCAGTGGATTTGTTGATGATACCGGTTGGAGCCACAAAGTAGCACAAACAGAGTGTGTGGATCTTTACTGAGATGAATAGGCTGCCTTGATTATGATTAGTTTCCTGATTACGTTGGAGTTTTGGTAATCCAAGTAAATGAGTACCTTGCATCAGACTTATGTCGTTGTAGAATCTGGTAAGGCTTTGGGAAGTCAGGATATTGGCTACCACAGGATTTCCTTTGCTTATGATACATGCGTGGGATGAATGTGTCAATTATCGCCCTTCCCTAATTTCCCTTGCAATAAGAGGCTTTTTAGTCTAGATCGCAGATAAATCAAACCAAGGTCAGTGTGCCCGATTTCCTTCACTAAAGAACCTTAGTGAACCAGGTGTGTTTTTACAAAATCCAAACTTTCATCCTCACCAGAGTTCAAAGTAAATTTATTATCCATTAATGATGCTAAAAGTTTAATTAATGTTTATTTCATTACTTGGATCAAGTATTTCAAAATCATTGCTAATCCATTAATCTGTATATTAATACAATCATTTAATCACAATGTTACTATGTTCCTGTATGGTCTGTCTGCTTAAGTTTTGGGATATTTTGAAGCCACATTTTCTAATAGAATGATCTGTCCTCATGAGTGAATTCCATTCTTGACAAACAATTCACATTATTTTTTTCTGAGAAGGAAATATGACTACATTGTGAAACTCTCAGCACATAAAATGTCCCGTTTGCCTGTGTCATGTTTTGTAGAGAAAGAATATGATCTATGTGTCTGGGGAGATCAATGTAAATCATATAAACCAAACCTCAACCAGAGTTCCAAGCAAGTGATCTAACAGATAAGTTTGCACATTACAAAATATAAATTATGCAGTGGTCAAATGCGGCTTGATAGTTTCTTGCTCTTGGCTGGATGACTTTATGGGAGGTATTGTGCATGCAGCTGGTATGATGGAAGACTCACGTTAATAAGAATCCCAGTGAACTAGAACACATAGATCATCAAGATTTGTAACCACAAAATGAAGAGATAAAATGCAAACTCAGAAAGAATGGAGAGAAGTCTGTTGTTTTACAGAATTGAAACCATAGTTAATTTAACATTTTGAAGGAAGTGAGATTTTTTGCTGTTAACTTGAAACCCATAACAACTTTGCCATAAGTGGGTCACATGCTGGAGATATGTAGTTATGAAATAGTATGAATCTTAGTAACTCTCTTACAAGGTGTTGCCTGGTGCAATCTGTTGCTGGGCATCTGTTGAATTTTTTTTTCTTTTACTCTTCATAAAAAGAGCACAGTGGAAAACATTGCACTCTCAACTTCAATTATACTAGAATCACTGAATAAGTTGGAGCAGCTGCTCAAGCTCCTAAATCAACAATGCCTTTTCAAAGAGCAATCCATTTAATCCCACTTCCCTTTTTACCCCTTCTCTCATTCAATTTCCTTTTGAAGGCTACCACTGAATCTTGATTCATCAGTGCATTTCAAATCCTAACCGTGCTGCAAAATGCATTTCCCCTTGTAGTCATCATAAATCAAACCTTTTAGCTATTCTCTTAACTTTTAGATAGTTCTATCTCCTTTTAGTCTCTCCACTTCAAGAAAACCAGGGGTCTCCAGCCTATCCATGTGGCTGCAGCACTGGAAGATGATCATTCTGTTATCATGATCGAAGCACACCTTCAGGGTTTGTGCTTTGATGTGGAGGAAGTGATGCCATTCAACATCAGATCCATTAACTGTACAGACTTATTAGAAGATACTTTTGAACACAGCATAATTCATCTAAGGCAACCCACACAAAATGCTGGAGGAACTCAGCAGTTCAGGCAGCACCTATGGAAATGAATAGATGACGTTTTGGGCCGAGACCCTTCTTCAGGATTCTGTGTCATGAAGAACGGTCTGGTCTCGGACTGAAACGCCAACTATCTACTCATATCCATAGATCTTGCCTGAACTGCTGAGCTCCCCCAGCACTTTGTGTGTGTTGCTTTGGATTTCCAGCATCTTCAGAACTTCTTGTGTTTATAACTTATCTAACACTAGCTAAGAAGACAATCTGCGGATCTGTGGGTTGGTACTTGTGGGGGAGGATGGGGAGGTCTGGATCCCAGCTCGTTTACTTAGCGATACAGCATGGTAACAGACCTTCCTGGCCCAATGAGTCCATGTATTTACAGTATATAGTATGTGACCAGCAAACCTACTGACCTTTTATGTTTTTGGAATGTGTGAGGAAACACACACAGTCACGGAGATGATTGGACAAACTTCTTACAGACAGCAGCAGAATTGAACCGGGTCATTGACACTTTAGTCGCATTACATTGACTTCTACACACCGTGGCATCCCAATATAGACAAATTAGAACATTCCCAAACAAGAGCAAATCTGCAGATGCTGGAAATCCAAGCAACACACATAAAAAAGGGCTGGAGGAACCCAGCACACCAGACAGCATCAATGGAAAAGAGTACATGGTCAACATTTTGGGCTGAGACCCTTCATCAGCGCTAGAGAAAAAAAAGATGAGGTGTCAGAGTAAGAAGGTGGTGGGAGGGCAGGAAGAAACACAAGGTGATCGGGGAAACCGGGAGGGGGGAGGGAGAGGTGAAGAAAAGAGCTGGGAAGTTGATTAGTGGTACAGGGCTGGAGAAAGGGGAATCTGATAGGAGAGGACAGAAGGCCATGGAAGAAAGGAAAGGGGGAGGAGCACCAGAGGGAGGCGATGAGCAGGTAAGGAGATAAGGTGAGAGAGGGAAATAGTGAAGGAGAGGGTGGGGGGGGGGGGATGCATTACCAGAAGTTCGAGAAATCAATGTTCATACCATCAGGCTGGAGGCTACCCAGACAGAATACAAGTTGCTGCACCTCCAACCTGAGTGTGGCCTCATTGCGACAATACAGGAAACCATGGACTGACATGGCGGAATGGGAAGGGGAACTGGAATTAAAATGTGAGGCCGCTGGGAGATCCTGCCTGTTCTGGTGGATGAAGCATAAGTGCTCGACGAAGCGGTCTCCCAATCTACGTCAGGTCTCATCGATATACAAGAGGCCACACCCGTAGCAGCAGGTACAGCAGATGACCCCAACAGACTCACAGGTGAAGTATCACCTCACCTGGAAGGACTGTTTGGGGCCCTGAATGGTGGTGAGGGAGGAGGTGTAGGAGCAGGTGTGGCACTTGTTACGCTTACAAGGATAAGTGCCAGGAAGGAGATCAGTGGGAAGAGACAAATGGACAAGGGGGCAATCCTTGTGGAAAGCAGAAAGTGGAGGGGGTGTAGGGAAATATGTGCTTGGTGGCAGGGTCCCGTTGGAGATGGCAGAAGTTGGAGAATCATGTGCTGGACGTGGAGGCTGGTGGGGTGGTAGGTGAGGACAAGAGGAACCCTACCCCTGGTGGGGTGGCAGGAGGATTAAAACATTCTGCATGAAGAAGTTTCCTCTCATGTCAAAAGTTAAATAGGAAATGGAGATCAGACAATAATCTCAATGTGTCCTCCTAGGACCTACATAAACGGAATATCTCCACTCCTGCACTCTTGTAATAAAGGCGAACATGCCATTTCCCTTCCTACGTCCTTCCATGTCATATTTCAGTGACTTATGTTTGATAAGGTGCTTTGAGAACCAACAGCTGTCAATCACTCCTCACTATGGAACACCGCAGCTTTCTTAAGGCTTTATGGATCTTACCCTCAGCAGCTACTTTATTAGCTACACCTAATACAACAGCTTGTTAAATACCTACTCGGCCAATCAAGTGTCAGCAACTCAAAGCATAAAAGCACGCAGACGTGGTCAAGAGGTTCATTAGTTGTTCAGACCAAACATCAAGACTGAGGAAGAAATGGGAATCTAAGTGATTTTGACTGTGAATTCATAGTTGGTGCCAGATGGAGTGATTTGAGTATCTTAAAAACTGCTGATTTCCTGGGTCTCCAGAGGGTACAGAGAATGGTGTGAAAAAAGATCAAGTAAGTGGCAATTCTGTGGGCAACACTACCATGCTAATGAGTGAGGTCAGAGGAGAATGGCCAGACTGGTTCAAGTTGACTGGAAGGAGAGAGTAACTCAAATAACCGCACTTTTCAAGAGTGGTGTGCTGAAGAGCGTCTCTGAAAGCACAACATGTTGCCTTGAAGTGGATGAGCTACAACAGCAGAAGACTATGAACATACACTCAGTGACTACTTTGTTAGTTACAGGAGGTAGGGAGCTAATAATGTACCACTGACTGTACTATAAACATCCTTTGAGAACTAATAGCTGTGGATCACTCATCATTTATGGAACTCTTTACCTTGTATGAAGGCTTTAAGGATCAGTCCTCCATATGCACTGTCGTTTGCTTCTGGATGTTACAGAAACTGATATTTAAGTGTATTCATTGACTTTGAAATGAGAAAGAACAGGTCAGAAGAAAGAAGTTGCTTCACCCTATGCTCTCATATCTCTTTTGCTATTTGTATGCTTACTGCTCTTTTAGTATCTTGAACTTCTGTTACCTGGCAGAGGTAGTGAGTTATATCATCCCAATGTAATACCAACTCTTTCTGTTGATTATCTGTACACCATTTCCTCTCTCACTTTTGTTCATCTCAGTCTTTCAGTTTTGATGGAGAGTTTGTAGTTGAATTTTACATTGCCCGCCTTTTCTCTTCTGATCTCAGATTTCCAAAATATGTTGCATTTTGCTATCTCCTGGATATGACATTGTTATTTAATGATTTAAATATAGATTTTCCAGGCCTGATTCATTTTGCTCAAAGGACTTTACTACTTTTAGATCTAATTGGACAAAATTGACCAAATTAACTGCAATAATAGGCTCAGTACCAGCTGGATTGAAATGTGACTGCATGTGGGAAAATTAAATAAGCCTCTATCTTCTTGTCTTCTCGTGCATTTAATTCAATGTTAAGTTGCATTCAGATCAAGGAAAAGCAATTATGTCTGTGAAAACAGCACAGGCTGGACAACACACATCGCTTTGAAGCTGTCTCCAATGAAGTTGGGAAAATTATAACCAACAATCAGTTGGAAGAGAGCTGCCAATTTTCCTCTCAATATATTTTTATTGGGGGAGGGGGGAATGAGCCTACAACATCTGCATGTTTCATTCTGTGCTTTTTAAATTTTGAAATAAAAGGCTTTAGTCTTGGAAAAAAACTAATATTCTTGCAGGATTTCCATATATCTAGACAGGACGACAACTCTTGGTTCCGACAAAATGCCTTCAATGTGAAACATTAAATCTGTTTTTCTTCACATAGATGCAGCCTGACCCATGGAGTGTTCCAGCATTTTCTGTTTTTATTTAGGTGTCAAACCAATTGTGTGAAGCATTTGAAACTGAGCATGTTTCCCCAAAGAATACTGAAAAAAGTGGCATCATTGTGGTCCAAGCAAATACCATCTTGGAAATAAATCAGTGGTCTTTCATTATCCATGGATCTAAAGCCTGGGGTTTCATATTCAAGCATCTCCAGCAGGAGGTGGCTTCTTATCTTCTCAATGATTTTCCAGTGATTTATGGACCAAGGCACACCGATCCTTTGACTGCTTGTTCTCTCCCCAATCCTGTCTAATTATGTTTATTTTCTGATTCTTGGCCTAAATTGACAAAATCTGTGGCACTGTGCTTTCTACTGGGCAAGACTAGAAGGATGTAAGTACAGATTTTCCAGACTTGATTCTTTTTGCTCACAGGACCTTATTAGACTCAGGTCTAATTCAGTATAAATGGAAACAATTGTAAACTCCATAGCCACGTTCCTCCCCTCCATTGATTGTATCTATAAGGAGGTATTACCCCAAGAAGGACACACTCATCAAAGTTGCCCACTATCCAGGCAATGCCACCTTCTTGCAGCTACTATTGGGTGGGAGGTACAGAAGCCTAAACTCCCATGCTACCAGGTTTAGGAACAGCTACTTCCCTTCAACCATCTGGTTCTTAAACAAACCAGCATAACCCTTGTCATTATAGTATGATCACTTAGATCACTTTGTTCTAAAGTGGACTTACTTATTCCTTCTTGTAAAAGTTGTTCAATTTGTTTTTTGTAAATATTGATTATATGATGCTATGTGCCTATGATAATGCTGCAAATAAGTTTTCCATTGCTTCTGTGCATACATGTACTTGTACCTATGTCAATAAGCTTGACTTTGACCAATTGCACAAATTGGCCAAATTATTTTTTTTGTAATTTATTTTTTATTGAAGTTCATCAAATTTCCATAAGATGTATTTCAGACATTGTACATATATATCATATAATCATATATGTCACAAATCTCCACAAAGTATTTATCTGAGGTATACACTTACAGAAAAGAGCTGAAAGAAAAAACAAGCAAAAGGAAAAAACTATGTACAAGTAGGGAGTGATTTTTTTTTACAACATATTCATTGATTTGTGAGAATAAAATCAGGCCTATGAGGCTTTATGTAGTTAAACCATTTTCCCCAGTAGGAATCAAATTGTTCCAGCTTATGGTTAACAGATGCTGTTATTTTCTCTATTTTGTAAATGTCCATTGTAATTTCCATCCATGCATTTAAAGTTGGGCTCTCCTGTGATAACCATTTCCTAGTAAGAGTCTTTTTACCAGCCACCAACAGTATATTCATCAAATATTTATCTCTTTTCAACCATTCTTGAGGTATATATCCAAAATATATGGTCTTACTCTCTAAGGGTATTTCACATTTAAAGATGTCTTGTAGGGCATGGGGTATCTCTCTCCCATAGTTTTTGATAACAGGGCAGTCCCAAAAAATATGATAATGATTTGCATTTTGATTTCCACAATTTTTCCAGCAAATAGGGAGGTTACTATCAAAATGGGATTTCTGAGAGGGTTTAATAAAATATCTAATCAAGTTTTTCCATCCAAACTCCCTCCATTTCTGTGAACTGGTACACTTCCATTGATATCTCCCTATTCTTGTCCATTCTTCCTCAGATATTA
Organism: Hypanus sabinus; assembly: GCF_030144855.1. NCBI lineage: Eukaryota > Metazoa > Chordata > Chondrichthyes > Myliobatiformes > Dasyatidae > Hypanus > Hypanus sabinus. Next base: position 21,645,883 of record NC_082714.1, read on the forward strand.
TTATCCCTCCTTCCTTCTCCCATTTTGTTTTAAAGTATGAAGTCGAATGTGTTTTAAGATTTGACAACCCCTTATACATGCTTGAAATGATTCTGCTACCATTATCTGAATTATATGCTTTTCTAAATGGCTCTATCAAGCATGTACTTGCCTTGGTTACATTTTTAAGCGTCTTATTAACATATTGTTTCATCTGTAAATATCGATAAAAATCTTGTTTTTCTATTAAGTGTTTCTCTTTAAGCATTTCAAAACTGAAGAGTGTTCCTTCTTTCATTATGTTGCAAAGAACTGTTATTCCTTTAGCTGTCCAGTCCTTAAATCCAGCATCCAACTTATTTGGTGTAAAATCCGAGTCATATGCACACCATTTAAGAATTGCAATATCTCCCTCTAGGTTATATTCTTTTATAGTAGTTTTCCATATTTTAAGAGTCAATTTCACCCATGGGTTATCAATAGTATTTATGTACCTTTGCAGGTTGTTATCAGCCAAAATTGCTTGTATGGGGATGGGAAGTACCCGCTCCTCAATGTTTTTCCATTGAGCGTCATATGATGGGTTGCACCAACATATCACAGCTCTCAACTGTGCTGCAAAATAATAATCTCTAAGAGAAGGTACGAAATTGGCCAAATTAAATGGAATAACACTCTCATGAAACAGTTGGCCTGAAAGGTAGCTGCATATGGGAACACTAAATCAGCCTTTATATTCATATTGGGACAGACACAGACCCCAAAAACTGAACAACAAGAAGAACACAATTAAATATAATTGATGGTACTGAACTTTCTGACAGTGACAATCAGCCCACATGTGGAATTGTCCACCTGCTGTGTTGGCGCAGATGCTGGTGAGGAGGCCCTGAATGAAACTGGTGGCCAGGTGGTCTGTGGCTTGGGCTCTTCCAGATGTAGGCACTTGGTAGTTGCCAAAGGAAATAACACCATGAGGTGAAAGAGGGCAGCAATGGGGGAAGTGAGGAAAGTTCTGGAAGAGTTGTTAATATGAAACCCAGATTCAGTATCTGAAATTACAGAGCAGTGGATGTTGGGAGCATGAAATCATCTTGGAATACAGATCCATGATTCATTGGAAGTGGAGGCACAGGTAGATAAGAGTCATAAAGAGAGCTTTTGGCACATTGGTCTTCATAAATCAAAGTATGGAGTACTAGAGTTGGGGTATTTTGTTGAAGAGGTTGGTGAGGCCTAATTTGGAGTATTATGTGCTCTTCTGGGCACTTACCTACAGGAAGCATGTCAGCAAGATTGAAAGAGTACAGAGAAAATTTACAAGGATGTTGCCAGGACTTGGGGACCTGAGTTATGGGGAAAGGTTGAATGCGTTAGGACTTTATTTCCTGGAGGACAGGAGAAAGAAAGGAAAATTGATGGAGATACACAGAATTTTGAAGGGTATAAATAGATTTAATGCAAGCAGGTTTCTTCAACTGAGGTTAGGTAAGACTAGAACTAGAAGTCATAGGTTAAGGGTGAAAGGTGAAATATTTAAGGGGAACCTGAGGGGGGAAACCTCTTCACTCAGAGGGTGGAGAATGTGGAACAAGATGCCAGGCAAAGTGGTGGATGTGGGCTCAATTGCAACATTTGAGAGAAGTTTGGATAAGTATATGAAGAGGAGGCATATGGAGGGCAACAATCTAGGTGTAGGTTGATGGACCTAGGCAGAACAGCAGTTTGAAGTAGACGAGATGGGCTGAAAGGCCTATTTCTGTGCCATGGTGTTCTATGACTCTAAGATCTGAGGTGTGTGGTCATGCTGGTGTGAGCTTGCAGACTGAGAGAATGCGTATAATGAAGAGTGGGGTGAATGTAGCATTAATACGAAGGAGCTGGAGATTAGGAACAGGGTTTGCTATTGGGTTTTGGTGAAGCCATGACTGGAGTACTGCAGAGTTTTCATCACCATGATGGCACAGTTAGCTCCAGCAGACAGTATGAGGTTAATGTGCTGCTGGAGCAGGCAGGAGTTAAACATGCATTATGATGCTCAAACTCATTCTGCAGCTCCATTTAGCTTCCTGCTAAGCTCTTTGCATAATCAACATGAATTTGGTTTATGTTTTTCCCTGTTATCGGTTTTCTCGATAAACTGTCTTCTCTCATTATTTAAATGTTATCACTACGCTTTTCTAATAATCCTTGAGCTTCCTGTTGAATTCATGTCATTATATGGATTAGCCTACGTTCCTGTGATCACTATCGCTCTCCGCAGTAACGCATCGGTGCACCTGATCCATCCTGCTCAGACATCTCTAAACCGATACATCAATGTTTCTAAAAGAAGTGGGTAACCTGAGCGGGCTTCATCCAAACATTTGATTTATTTTACCTCTGGTAAGCAAAAAACAAGGACCAACAGAGGTTGAACCAATTCAATTCAATTGTTAATACACAGACTTGATAAAAATGTTGATTCTTTCCAGACACGAGGAACTTCTGTGACCCCGATTAATTGTGAAGTGGTAAAAAAATCTACTGTTTCCCCCCTCCCTGCTCCAACTTACTATTGCTTATGTAGTCAGTGAACATGGCTTTTCTTTGACACCTTTTCATAAAGAGGCTTGTTTATCCTGTTCTGAACTTTAAGTTTGCTCAAAATGAACGGAAACGACATCCCACACACAGTTTCACATCAATGTTTCACCATACCTGCTGCACCTGGTGTATTCCATCGGTTCACTCAATTGGACGGCAAATAAAGTTCGTTGGAATTGCAGGATGCACATTGTAATGCCTGACTCTGCGTTACCATAGCTACAGTGCTCTACATCAGTAGTCTAATCACCAGATCTGCCCTCAAAGCTGTTTCCAGATTATCTGATTTATCTGCAGCCATCACTCTGTTCTGCCTCTGAATTTGAGTGACAAGGGTGATCTGAGTGGGGGGGAGAAAACCTGAGGTAGAAGTTGGCATGGAATGAAGGGAGAAGAGCAAATGGGGAATCGGGAAAGGGACTGCTGGGGAATGGGTCAGTTTCCCCAAGTGTGAAATCAGCACAAAACATGTTGATTACAAACATGAGATTCTGCCAATGCTGGAAATCTTCAGCAACACACACAAAATGCTGGGGGAGCTCAGCAGGTCAGGCAGGATCTACAGAGGGAAATAAACAGTCAACATTTCTAGTTATCAGGACTAGAAAGGGAGGGGGGAGACAAATGCCAGAATTAAAAGGCAGGGGACGATGGAGGGATGCAAGCTAGCAGGTGATAGGGGAGACCACATGATGGGGAAGGTAGCTGGATGTAATTACAGCAGAGATTGATCCTACTGCTAAATTCAAGGGGCTTCTTTCAGTTCCATTTCTGAAGGGTTACCTAAACCAGGGGTTATGGCCTTATTCTTGGTGAGAGAGAGGTAACGAGGCACCCATTTAAGGCAGAGATAAGAAGAAATTTCTTCAGAGTAAGAAATCTTATTAATTCTGGCCCCAAGAGGACTGTAGATACTTAGACGGTGGTTCAGTAAGTTGTGCTCCAGGGACCCAGGTTCAATTCCGACCTCAGGTGCCGTTTGTGTGGAGTTAGCGTGGAGTCCTCAATGTGGGTTGCTACTGGCTGCTCTGGTGTCCTCCCACGTCTCAAGTAAAAATTGGTTGCAATAAATTAGACCTTGGTATAGGCAACTTTCTGAAGACTCAAATGAGAGTTGATGGGCATGTGAGAAAGAATAAACTGGAGGAAATAAGGAGAGGCCTAAATGGATTGTTCTTCTGGGAGTTGGCATGCACCCAAGTGGTTGAATAGCCTCTTTCAGTTCCAGTTTAAGTTTAGTATATGCAAGAATGAGCCTGAGGTTCTTAGATTTGCAGACTTACATTCAATGACTCTTGACAACTCATGTTCTCAGTATCTTTCTTTATTTGTAGTTTGTCTTCATTTGCACATCGGTTGCAGTCAGTCTTTGTTTATTATGGTGGAGAGGGTCAGAGGCTTTAAATTCTTGGGTGTCACCATCACAGAGAAACTCTGTTTACAATTCCTGACGTTTACAGATACTGTTCCACAGATCTGCTAAGTATGCTTGCAGAGAAAGAGAATCACTGGGTTGTATGTGGTGACGTATGTATTCTGATTTTTTTTCTTTGAACTTTAAAGAAACTGTATCTAAATGTAGTATAAGGTAACATCTCTGCACATTGATAATAAATTGACATTACTTTGAACTTTGATGCATCTTTGACAATCAAGAGATCTATTGTTGGTGCAGGAAAGTGTCAATGAGTTAAGAGATCAGCCAGGATCTCATTGAATTGTGGAGCAGGCATGAAGGGCTGAATGGCTAGTTCTTATTGTCTCTTGTTCCAGGTATAAATTAGGAGATTAATGCTTTTTAAGTATTACTAGTTGAGCTATGCCAGCAGTAATCAATGAAGATTTTGGGGCCTTTGAGGGAGTTAAATTCTCTGCTTTCCCTTCTCACTTGAAGCTCTCTGCAAATTTGCTTGCAAGACCTACCAGAGTAAAGAAGAAGCCAAACTCTGCTGTCCACATTCAGTTTCCAAGCAAGTCAAGTTCCAGCTTATTGTCATTCAACCATGTACTTGTACACAGCTAAGTGAAACAACATTCCTCTATATTAACAGATAGTAGTAAAAAATTTGTAGATGTACAAGTTGACATAAAGTGTCATAAATAAGTCTCATACAGAATCAGTTTTATTATCACCGGCATGTGTTGTAAGATTTGTTAACTTAGTAGCAGCAGTTCAATGCAATACATAATATAGAAGAATGCAATACATGATATAGAATAAATAAATAAATCACATGTTTATATATATGTGTTTGTATATGAGATTAAAAATTGTGCAAAAACAGAAATAATGTATATTGAAAAAGTGAGGTAGTGCTCACGGGTTCAATGTCCATTTAGCAATCAGATGGCAGAAGGGAAGAAGCTGTTTCTGAATCGCTGAGTGTGTGACTTCAGACTTCTGTACCTCCTACCTAATGGCAACAGTGAGAAAAGGGCATGTCTTGGGTGCTGTGGGTCCTTAATAATGGATGCTACCTTTCTGAGACACTGCTCCCTAATGGTGTCCTGGGTACTTTGTAGGCTGGTACCCAAGATGGAGCTGACTAGATTTACAACCTTCTGCAGCTTCTTTCAGTCCAATGTAGTGGCCATCCACCCCCATACCAGACAGTGATGCAGCCTGTTAGAATGCTCTGTTATGATAATCAAATTTATTTATATTTATAATCAAGTCAAATTTATTTATATAGCACATTTTAAAAGAACCCACTTTGACCAAAGTGCTGTACAAATCAGAGCAGATAGCTAGACAGCCTGGAGCCCCAAGTCAGCTGACTGAGGGACCTGGAAGTAGAATAAGGGGTTAGAAGGTCTGCGATATAGGCAGGGGCAGCCCACTTAGGGCTTTATAAACAAACAGGAAAATCTTAAAATCAATTCTGAATCATACTGGCAGCCAGTGGAGGGAGGCCAGGATGGGAGTAATATGGTCCCTCTTCCGGGCACCTGTCAGGAGCCTGGCTGTGGCGTTCTGGACCAGTTGCAGACAGGACAGGGATGACTGGCTAATCCCAGTATACATGGAGTTGGGATAGTCCAAGCCGGAGGATATGAGGACGTGGATGACTTTCTCGAGATCTTTGAAAGAGAGAAACTACTTGATTTTGGAAATAGTACGAAACTGGAAAAAAAACTGGCTTTTACTACTGCATTAACTTGCTTGTTAAACTTAAAGGTGGAATCAAATAACACACCAAGGGATTTAACATGGGGTTTGACAAAGGTGGACAGGTCACCAAGACTGTTGGTAATCACTTGGATAGAGTCAGGGGAGCCAAACAGGACAACTTCAGACTTGCCTTCATTCAGCTGTAAGATGTTTTATGCCATCCCACACTTCACGTCCTCAAGGCAGTTCATGAGGCTGGCTAGATTTGACTGGTTGTTTGGTTTCAGGGGGAGATAAAGCTGTGTATCGTCAGCATGACAATGGAAAGGAATGTCGTATTTTGTGGTGGGATCATTGTGGGCCAAAGGGCCTGTACTGTGCTGTACTATTCTATGTTCTATGTTTAGATGAACAAACCAGTGAACCAGCTAGGTCATGGGTGGGGGAGGAGGGAGGGTTTTGTTCATTCTAATGTCTTCAACTTTGCTAATGAAGAATTTTAAAAATTCCTCGCACTTAACGGGGGACACATCTAAACTGATACTAGGCGTGGGACAAAGGAATATGGTACCAAATAAGACCTTGGGATTGTGAGAGTTGTTAGAAATTAGGTCAAAAAAGTGTTTTGCTCTCACAGCTTTAACTGCTTCCTGATATTTGTGAAGATTGTTTCTCAATTTCAAAAGAAATTTGAAGCTCATCACACTTCCACTTTCGCTCGGATATTCTGCACTCCCTCAGGGCTCTGGTGGTGTCCATAGCTTCTGTGCGTGTCAGCTCATAATGGCACCCTTTAAAACTTCTCATCCTTGTCTCTGCATCCCTCTGTTGCCTAGCTTCTCCTTCTGTCATCTCACTTAGCCCAATAACCCAATCAGATCGTTAGATTGTACCTATTGATGAGCATTTTTGGCGTTCGTGCATACCAGATAGTTTAGTCGGTAATTTGATGTAAACAGTTCGTGGTTTAATTTAATTCAGGATGTTCAAAATGAACTCAGAAATGGTCACGTAGAACAACATCTCAAGTGTAGGTTGGGGAGTAAACTCCAGCCATGCTAAGGTGGCTGGGCGAAAGAATGTTGTATTCCTTTGACATCCACTTAGCAGGATTCTGAACTTCTCACTGGATTGTGAGGTTGGTTAACAATAAATAACAGGAAATACAGGGCACCGAGCCAGCTTCCTCCGCATACAGCACCATTTGAAAAGAAATGACGGAGTTGTTTCCAGCAATTGCTTAATGTTTAATGGGCCCCACTATAGACATTACCTGGTTGACAGCACATTATCATTCATAGTGGAGTCTGATACAAGGAATTGCTGCTACAGTTCAGAAGTTTTTCATTCAGACATCCAGAGGTTGTGAGCCCTCCGTTGGTTGAGGTCAACAGTGAATGTTGTGCTCTGGCTGTTCACGTTCCCACCGCTGCTTGTAAAGAGTTTTATGTTCTCCCCATGACCGTCCAGGCTTGCTCCAGCTTCCCTCTACAGTCCAACGACATACCGGTTGGTAGGATAATTGGTCAGTGTAAATTGCCCTGTGATTAGGCTAGCAGTAAATCGGGGGTTGTCGGGGTTTGCTGGTTGGCGCAGCTCGAAGGGCCAGAAGGGCCTATTCTCAATGAATAAAATGTAAACGAATGATACAGAAGCCAGGGCAGAACAAGCTGTTGCCCCGTCGGCTGGCTCCCCCCTCTCTGTGCAACAGCGGAGACCAGTGCAGAGGTTGTAAAGTGCACCAAATATTGCACAAGCTCTTTTTTAACCTTTTGTATCATTCACCCACTGCCTGCCTTCCCTGCCTCTTAATCCGAGTTACCACTGCTAAATGATTTGGAGCTATATATAGAAAAGTTGTAATGGATTATTAATGTTAAAGTGCAGTCCATCAACTGAGGTAATAATGCGTGCATAGCTAGGCTTCGCATCAGCCATTAATATACTGTAAATACCTTTGGACAAGCCTTTCATCTTGGCTGATTTATATAGTATTTACATTAATACCTTTTCACAGCTTTCTACTCGGGCAAAGATGCCATCCAGTATCTGATTACTTAGATTCATTGCACAAATAGAAACATTTCACAGCTTACTTTTGTTTAAAACCAGCAGAGTGGTGATTGACCACCTATCAACATTCTCAAGTTAGGCAGATAACAGGTGGAATCAAAGCGGAGGTAAAGACCGGCTTCAACCAGTCCCAAGGTTTCCCTGTGTGCGCCCATGTGCTTCATCTCACTCTCTGTTCCACATGGTTGCCCAGTGGATGGAGACTGTCAGAGTGCATTGGTCATTAATGACCTTCCGATGTACAATTATCATTCAAGAGACTGCTGTGAGGTGATAATTAATCTGTGGTCAAGTGTGTGATTCTAATCCAGCCCATGATACAGAGAGGATAAAAGGTATTGATGGGTGAGCAGAAATAAATTGGCTATAGACGTAGTTGAGGTTCCCAGCATCGTATGCAGGGTGTCAGACTGCCATGGTATCAGGCATATCCCTGTCATGTTGGAAGCTTCACCTGGGTTAAAGTGAAATTTTGGTTTTGTAAAAATCTGTTCCAAATTTCTGGGCAAATGAATTTGTGGACTAAACCTGATTTGACTCAGGAACAGGTCATAGTGAATTTTAAGAACTGCGGATCTTTACAGATAAACATTACATTCACCTCACTGAGGCGTACTCAGGATTGTGCCCGACTAGTCGGACAACACCAGACTGTTTGAGAACCCCTCAGGAGGTGGCTTTTTCCAAGTAGGATTGGCTGATATGCAACAACAGATCATGCACAGAACATAGTGGATCCAAGAGCCTTACAGAGCTCTCTAAAAACAATGAATGAAAACAAGTACAGAAAGCTGGAAATCTGAAATAAAAATATCGGAAACACTCAGCAAGTCAGGCAGAACCTGTGGGAAATAAAACAGATTTAATATTTCAGAAGCAATTAAAGGTACTCTATCTGAAACATTATATGTTTTGCTTTCCACAGATGCTGCCTGACTTATTGAGTGCTTCCTACCATTTCTGTTTCTTTTTATTTGTTTATTGGGATGCAACATGGAATAGGCCTTTTTGACCCTTCAAGCCACACAATTCAGCAATCCCCTGATTTAATCCTAGCCTAATCACAGGCCCATTTACAACCAATTAACTTACCAACCGATTCATCTTTGTGCTGTGGGAGGAAACGCGGAGGAACATCATGTGATCACGGGGAAAATGTCCAAGCACCTTATGGGCAGGGGTAGGATCTTGAAGCTCTTCTAGAAAATTCTCTGCTCACCATCAAAGGGAACCACTCTGGCCAGATTGATGTGTCCTGACTGAATCACTCTTTGTGTGGCAGAAAGGAACCCAAACAAAACTGGGAATCTAATTCCTGCTTGCCATCTAGTGGCGTGTCCTGAAGAGACAGCATGAATGTCTAAGATCCCTTCTGCTCTCTGAGGCCGAGCAAGTTGCCTGTCCTAGGACACAGGAAGTGTTTGGGACACAACATTACACGTTAAACTAGTGGTGTATCAGTTGGCACAACGCTTTACAGCACAGACTGTAAGATCAGGGTTCGATTTCCGCCGCTGTTTGTAAGGAGTTTGTTCGTACTCCCCGTGATCGTGTGGGTCTCATTCAGGTACGTCGGTTTCCTCCACCATTCCAAAGACGTACGAGTTAGGGTTAGTAAGATGTGGGGACACTATGCTTATGCCAGAAGTGGGGCAACACCAGGGGACTGCCCAGCACATCCTTGCTGATTCTATTCGATGCAAAATGGCGCACTTCACTATATGTTTCATTGTACATGTGACAAATACAGCTAATCTAATCGACTTCTATTGACAATAGCTCTGTAAGCAATACTCTATGGCACAGAGGTCCAAAGATTCTCCCTATAACAAAGTCACACACAATGTTGGAGAGGACAAGGAGCATCAAGCAAAGAGACATTAGGGAAGAGACTTTTGAAGTCAGAGAACCAATACACATAATGACTACAGTAAAATAAAAATTATTTTCATTTTGCAACTGGCATCATTTTACTGATTATTTTCTTTACCACCAATATTCGCTTTAACCATCAAACCTGTCCTTCAATCCACCATCAATCTCTTCTTTTCCTTTCTCTATTCATGCTTATTATTTACTTATGAATTTATTTCTAACTTGACCCAAAACTGCATGATTTAGTTCAATTTAACATCAGAGAACGAATATAGTATACAATGTGAAATTCTTACTCTTTGCAGACTCCCACGAAACAGAAAAAAACCCAAAGAATGAATGACAGAAAAATGTTGGCATCCCAAAGCTCACCCACCCTCCATACACAAACAGGAGCAAAAGCATCAATCCCCCCCACCCACCATAGCAATAACAAAGCCCTTAAAGAGACCATACCTTAGAGTTCGTCAAAAGCCACTGTCCATCCAACACTTCAACATCTCAGGCTCTCTCCCTCACTGGTGAGATATCGCTCCAGCCACAATGAGAGGAGAGGCCAGCAGCTTGCTGTTATGATGTTCCAATCTGCCACATTGCTAGCCCGACTTCCCTGATTTGAGGACCAACAGACTGCCACTCACCATCCACAGGAGCCTTCTCTTGACAGCAGCGTACACCGCGTGCTGGCTCAATGTTTCAAACTCCGTCAATACCTCAGTCAGTAACGTCAGCAAGGAATCAGGTCATCCACGGGGCCGCACCCTGAAGGTGCCTGTATTCCCGGCCACATCTAGAGATATTGAAACGCCAGGCCGCACAGCGTGTCCTACAGCAAGAACATACCGCCCGTGAACAACCCTAGTTTGAGCTGCAGCTGTAGATCATGGACTCCGACAAGACCCCAGCCACCTTTAAAAGAAAAAAAGAGACATGAGAAGAGAAGAATTTGTTGAGGATTGCCACCGTTTTCCATTTTATATCTGTTTTAGAATCAAGGGGTTATAACAGTCACGTTAGCATACTAAATATCTCCTCTTCACCAGACATATACCATCAGGAAATATTCTGCTTTGAAACTAAAATGCCCAGAAGTTCTTTGCTGGAACGCTAGAGGGAGCTCCATACTGCTTTCTGCTGAAATTGTGGGGTGGCTCCAAATCACTCCAAACAACAGCATTCCACAACATGTGTAACACAACAGGCTTTATAAACCTGTGCAATGAGCCTAGTATTCAAGAGATGCCAGCTCTCCACAAATATCCAATTGTGTCCAGGTACTTTGTAGACCTCTGCTGCCAGGTCTTCGAATCTTTACATCAGAGCATAAAAAAGAAAAATAAGAATGAGCCATCCTGCCCCAACCCTTGCACTTCCTCCACCATTTAGTAAGATTATGCTTGATCTCATTTTGCCTTTAACTCCACTTCTTTGCCTGTTTATCATAACCCTCGAATCCCTATAGATCTGTTTATTCCGGTTACTGGATTTTAGAAAATTGCTATTTTCCTCGTAGTTTTATTTTTCTTATGCTTGCTTGTACTTTCATATAATCACAGCCTTAAATTCATTCAGTGCCTCTCTGTGATGGACAGTTCCAGAGATTCGTGACCCTCTGAGGGAACAAGACCCCCTCAACTGCACCTCAGCTAGGCAATCCCTCACTCTGAAATTCTGGATTCCTCCAAGAGGAGAAACATCATCTCAGCTTCATAATCTCACACGTTTCAATAAGGTCACTTCCGATTCCTCTAAAGTCCAGTGGGTAGGAGTTTAATCTATTTATAAGATCATGAGATATAGGAGATATAGACCATTTGGTCCAACAAACCTGCTCTGCCATTTCATCATGACTGATCCAATTTTCCCCTCAGCCCCAATCTCCTGACTTCTCCCTGTATCATTTCATGCCCTGACCAATCAAGAATCTATCAGGCTCAGCCTTAAATATACATAAAGACTTGGCCTCCACAGCTGCCTGTGGCAAAGAATTCTGCAAACTCACCACTCTCTGGCTATAGAGATTCCTCCTCACCTCCATTCTAAAAGGACTTCCTCTATTCTGAGGCTGTGTCTTCTGGTCTTAGAATCCCCCACATTAGGAAACATCCTCTCCACATCCACTCTATCAAGGCCTTTCACAATTTGATAGCTTTCAATGAGGACACCACTCATTCTTCTGAATTCTAGCAAACCATCAAAGGCTCTTCATATCCTGGAATCATTTTTGTGAACATTCTTTGAAGCCTCGCCAGTTTCAGCACATCCTTTCCAAGATAAGGGGAACAAAACTCCAAGTGAGGCCTCACCAGTGCCACATAAAGTTTCAACATTACATCCTTACTTTTATATTCTAGTCCTCTTGAAATGAATACTAACATTGCCTTTGCCTTCAACACAGACTCAACCTGAAAATTAATCTTCCCTTTCAATTCTTCTATCAAAGTGAATGACCATACACTTCGCAACACTGTATTCCACCTGCCATTTCTTTCCCCATTCTCCCAGTCTGTCCAATTCCTTCTGTAGCCTCTCTACTTCCTCAAAACTACCTGTTCCTCCACCAATCTTCATATCGTCTGCAATTTTTGCAACAAAGCCATCAATTTCATCACTCAAATCATTGACATATAACATAAATAATTAGTCCCAACACAGACCCCTGTGGAACACCACTAGTCACCAGTAGCCAGCCAGAAAAGGCTCCCTTTATTCCCACTCTTTGCCTCCTGCCAATCAGCCACTGCTTTATCTATGCTAAGATCTTTCCTGTAATACCATGGGCTTGTAAATTGTTAAGCGGCCTCTTGTGTGGCACTTTGTCAAAGGCCTTCTGAAAATCCAAGTTCACAACAACCTATTCTTCCTTGTCCATTCTGTTTATTTCTTGAAAGAATTCCAACAGATTTGTTGAGCAAGATTTTCCCTGAAGGAAGCCATGCTGACTGCACCCTATTTTATCATTTGCTTCCAAGTACCAGCTTAATAATCAACTCCACCATCTTCCCAACCACTAAAGTCGGACTAACTGGTCTCCCTTTCTGAAGAGTGGACTGACAACCTTTCCCTCTAGGACAAACCCTTCTTCCCAAGAATTAACCTAACAAGCCTTCCCTTAACTTCCTCCAATGCAAGTGTAGCCTCCACATTAGTGGTAGATCTTAGTTTCCATTTGTTTCTCGTCCTCTCTCCATTTGGCCAGGATCTTGCTCAGTAAAGTCCATGGGCAGTTGATGTGCAATAGCTATATTCCCTGTTAAACTTAAGGCACAGGGATCGTTCATTCTCAGTATGATGTCTGAGTGTTAGAACCTCAGGACCCACCTGGATGGAGCTGAATATCAGGTTCCCATAATAGCCCAGGGCAATTGGGATCAGATTTATAGTCATTGATATGTTGTGAAATGTGTTTTCTGGCAGCAGTACAGTGTAATATGCAAAATATACCATAAATTACTCTAGAAATATATATATTACCCACACATATACAGTGGATTTCAGTTAATTTGGACACATTGGGATTGATACACTTTAGCCCAATTAAACTACTGCCCAAATTAACTGAAGTTTCATGGAAACAATTTAAAGAGACACTATCATTTTGAGTTGATTGGCAAGATGGCGCAGGTGAAACAGAATGATGTGTTACAGACAGCTTACAAAACTACTAACTATACTTTTTCTGAATTGCTCTCACTGCAATCTGCAGCCAGTAATTTACCTTTAAGTGACGTACTTTCGAATCATCTTAACGAACTAGCAAATTCTCAATCTTCTGGAGGACTTGGCGGATTAAATGTTAAGCATGCTGGTATGGTACGATTAAGCCACACAGCTGAAAGAGAGGGAGGGTGGGAGGACTCCAAGCCAGACTGAAACACTGGGGAATGAAACTTCCTCCATCTAGCATCTTGTTCACAAATGTGCAGTCGCTGGAGAACAAGATCGAAGACCTAAGGGTAAGATGCTGTATTTGAGAGAAATGAGCAATTGCTGTATTCTGTGTTTTACTGAGACATGGCTCACTCCAGACATACTAGATATATTGGTCAGACCCTGGGACTTCCCAATACACCAAATGGACCAGACTGCTGATCTGGGGGAAGTCTGAGCTTCATGAGAAACTCTTTATGGTGCTCAGACGCTTGACCATTGCTATACCACGATTAGGAATGCCTACTGTTCCATGCCCAGGCAAAGTCACTAGGTATATTAAAGGCAAAGGATGATAGTTTCTTAGTTAAGCAGTGTGTCAAAGGTTACAGGGAGAAGGCAGGAGATAGGGTTGAGGGAGATGACAAGTCAGGCATGATGGAATGGCAGAATAGACTGGACAGGCCAAATGACTTAATTCTGCTCCTATGTCTTATGGTCTTTGACATATATACTGTGTGCACGCATGCATGCATAGTACCAAGATCATGAGTTATTGTTTGCCACAAACATTTTTCAATTCACGTCACCATTTCCCACTGAATAAGGCATAATAATGGGCAGGAGGCGGCTAGCTTGAAGAACTGGGCGAAAATGGAAGGACTGTCACAGTGTGGGTAGAATGGACATTTAAAGCAACAGGCAACTGCAAGATCAGGGTCACCACGGGATCCCACGGCAACATAGCGGTTAGGACAACACCATAACAGCTCAGGGCGCTGGAGTTCAGAGTTCATAGAACCGTAGAACATTACAGCACAGAAACAGGCTTTTTGGCCCTTCTTGGCTGTGCTGAACCATTTTTCTGCCTAGTCCCACTGACCTGCACCTGGCCCATGTCCCTCCATACACCTCTCATCCACGTACCTGTCCAAGTTTTTCTTAACTGTTAAAAGTGAGCCCACATTTACCACTTCATCTGGCAGCTCATTCCACACTCCCACCACTCTCTGTGTGAAGAAACCCCCCCAATGTTCCCTTTAAACTTTTCCCCCTTCACCCATGTCCTCTGGTTTTTTCCTCCACTAGCCTCAGTGGAAAAATTCCAACACAGTCTCTAAGGAGTTTGCAAGTCCGTCCCCAAGAATGCCTGCATTTCTTCTGCGTGCTCTGCTTTCTTCCTACACTGCAAGGTGTACCGGTTAGTAGGCTAATTGGTCATTGTAGTGAGACTCGTGTTAAATAGGTGGGTTATGAGACAGTGTGGCTCGTTGGGCTGGTAGTCCTGTGTCTCTGAGTAAATAAATTGTGGACTGAACAGTAGTCAACCACTCTGCAGTGTAGTGGAGACAACATGAGCACTGAATGCAGTTGGAAGTAATGCAAGTGTATTACTGCCTGCTTTGATAGAACGGTCGAGTAGCAGGATGGTGAGAAGGGAAGAGTTTAAAGAGTAAGAGGTGAATCTCCTGCAGTTGCATGGGAAAAGGAACAAGTTTCAGTGGAAGTGGAGGAGTGAAACAGGGGGATGCAGAAGGAATGGTTACTTCAGGCTTCTGAAAGGGGCAAGCCCGGGCAAGATCACATTGAAATAACCGGACGATCTACTGAATATGGAGTTTGGCAGGGTGAAAACTGAAGAGAAGAGGAATCCTTGGGGTGGGGGGGGGGGGGGGTGGGTAGCAAAACTGCTGGAAAAGTGAACAGACAGTTCAGATTGTAGTTTCACTAATATCCAGTGTTGTTATTACAGATTTGACACCTTTTACACACCCTTTGACCTACGGTAATTTAATTAGTACAGTATTAATACACCACTGATGATGTTATAGATGACACACAGATTGCACAGGCTCACCACCCATTAAATTAACTAATTGTATCTTAGTTTGACATGCCTTCCTCCAAGAGGACCACAAACTTGCTGCAGGGTTTGGAGGCTTGAGTGCCTCAGTGACCTGGAGAGCTATGTCTATGTTCGGATTCCTGGATCATTGGCTCTTCTGGGGAATGTACGACCTGTACAAAACAGAGAGGTTACACCTGAACCCAAGGGAGTCCAGCATCCTTGTGAGCAGGTTTACTGGAGCTGTTCAGGTGGGTTTAAGCTAATTTGGAAGCAGGATGGATGTTGATAAGGGAAGTATTGAAAGTGACAGTGCTGGGGATGGGGTAGTGGGTTACAAACAGAGGCAGGGGATAGTGAAACTCCTAGCAAGGAGAGGCAGACGACAGGGCAAAATTGCAGTCAACAGAATGAATTGCAACATAGAAAGCGGACAAAATCTAGAAGTGTGAGTACAGGATTGAAGGTGTTACATTTGAATGCCTGCAGTATATGGAATAAGACAGATGAATTTGTATCACAGTTACAGATTGGCATTATGATATTTTAGCCATCACCAAATCGTAGCTGAAAGATTATAGCTGGGAGTTTTATGTGCAAGGATATACATTGTATTGAAAGGACAGGCAGGAAGGCAGAGGGTGGGTGGGGTGGCTCTGTTGGTAAAAAGTAAAATCAAATCCTTAAAAAGAGGTGACGGAGGATTGGTCTTCAGACAGTAGCAGTATGCTAGAAGTTTGAGAGTGTCAGGAGACAGAAGAGTGTGAAGTTGCCATTACTAGGGAGAAGGTTCTTTGGAAACTGAAAGGTCTGAAGGTAGTTAAATCATCTGGACCAGATGGTTATACACCCCTTGGTTCTGAAAGTGGTGGCTGAGGAGGCATTAGTAATATTCATTAAAGAATCAATTGACATAGACATGGTTCTAGAAGAATGGAGAATTGCGAGTGTCACTCCACTCCAAGAATGGAGAGGGGCCAAACAAGGAAATTATAGGCCAGTTATTCTGACCACAGTGATGGCAAAGGTGTTGGAGTCGATTGTTAAAGATGTGGTTTTGGGGTACTTGGAGGCACATGATAAAATAGGTGTAGCCAGCTTGGTTTCCTCAAGGGGAAATCTTGCCTGACAATTCTATTGGAATTATGTGATATAACAAGCAGGATAGACAAAGGAGAATTAGTCGATGTTGTGTATTTGGATTTTCAAAAGGCCTTTGACAAGGTCCCACACGTGAGGCTGCTTAACAAGCTAGGGCCAATGGTATTACAGGAAACATTTTAGCATGGATAAAGCAGTGACTGATTGGCAGGAGGCAAAGAGTGGGAACAAAGGGGAACCTTTTCTGGCTGGCTGCCAGTGACTGGTGGTGTTCCGCAGGGCTCTGTGTTGGGATCAGTACATTTTATATGACAAAATTAGATGGAATTAATGGCTTTGTGGCCAAGTTTGCAGATGAAATGAAGATAGGTAGAGGGGCAGGTAATTTTGAAGAAGTAGAGAGGCTACAGAAGGACTTAGACAGATTCAGAGAATGGGCGAAGTGTTAGATTGAGTACAGTTTTGGAAAGTGAATGATCATGCACTTCAATTAGTTTCAAATAGGTACATTTAATATCAGAGGAATGTATACAATATACATCCTGAAATTCATTTTCTTCACAAACATCCATGAAAACAGAGAAGTGCCCCAAAGAATGAATGATAATTAAATGTTAGAACCCCATACCCCCTACCCCCACGCACAAGCAGCAGCAAGGCAACGACCCCCTCCTGACCAGCAAAAAAGCATCGGCACCCCCACTGAGCACTCAAGCTTGCAAAGACACAGACTTGCAGTACCCCACTGGCCTAGTGTCAGCATGTCTCCAGAGCCATGAAAGTCTGGCACCCTGAAGGAGCAAACACAAGGAAATCTGCAGATGCTGGAAATTCAAACAACACACACACAAAATGCTGGTGGAACACAGCAGGCCAGGCAGAAGCGCTGTCGACGTTTCGGGCCGAGACCTTTCGTCAGGACTAACTGTAAGGAAGGATAGTAAGAGATTTGAAAGTAGTGGGGGGGAGGGGGAAATGCAAAATGATAGGAGAAGACCGGAGGGGGTGCGATGAAGCTAAGAGCTGGAGAGGTGATTGACAAAAGGAATATAGAGCTGGAGAAGGGAAAGGATCATGTGATGGGAGGCCTCGGGAGAAAGAAAGTGGGGGGGGGGAGCACCAGAGGGAGATGGAGAACAGGAAGGGGGGGGATGGGTAGAGAGAGAAAAAAACACCTAGATATGTCAGGGATGGGGTAAGAAGGGGAGGAGGGGCATTAATGGAAGTTAGAGAAGTCAATGTTCATGCCATCAGGTTGGAGGCTACCCAGCCGGTATACAAGGTGTTCTTCCTCCAACCTGAGTTTGGATTCATTTTGACAGTAGAGGAGGGCATGGATAGACATATCAGAATGGGAATGGGATGTGGAATTAAAATGTGTGGCCACTGGGAGATCCTGGCGGACAGAGCATAGGTGTTCAGCGAAACGGTCTCCCAGTCTGCGCCAGGTCTCACCAATATATAAAAGGCCACACCAGGAGCACGGGACACAGTATACCACACCAGCCAACTCACAGGTGAAGTGTCGCCTCATCTGGAAGGACTGTCTGGGGCTAGTCTTCCAGGCCACATCCTTGGGATGTCAAAAAGGGGCCCTGAAAGTGGGTCCTATTCCCGCAAGGAACCAAAGTCAGAGGGAAACTCCCGGTCAGGGTCTTCAAAATAACCTTGAAAAGGTAAAAATATATGAAAGATAGAAATAGAGCTGCTTCCAAGGATGCAAGCAAAGGAGTCGCCATTATCACTTCACTTCGCCCCTCCTCATTTTGGTAGAAGTTTCTAAATAGAGAGAAAATGTAAAAATCTGAGGTGCAAAGGAACTTGGGAGTCCTTGTGCAGGACACCCTGAAGGTTAATTTGCAGGTTGAATAGGTGGTGAGGAAGGCAAATGCAATGTTAGCATTCATTTTGAGGGGACCAGAATATAAAAGCAAGGATGTAATGTTGAGAGTTTATAAAGCACTGGTGAGGCCTCACTTGGAGTATTGTGAGCAGTTTTGGGCTCCTGATCCAAGAAAGGATGTGCTAGCATTGGAGAAGGTTCAAAGTAGGTTCAAGTAAATGATTCAGGGAATGAAAGGCTTGTCATTTGAGGAGCGTTTGATGGCTCTGGGCATCTACTCACTGTAATTCAGAAGAATGAGGGGTGACCTCATTGAAACCTATTGAATGTTGAGAAGCTTTGGTAGAATGGATATGGAGAGGATGTTTCCTATGCTGGGAGACCAGAGGACACAGGCTCAAGAGGGGTATCCTTTTAGAATGGAGATGAGGAGGAATTGCTTTGTTCAGAGATTGGTGAATCTGTAGCAACAAATTCCACAGGCAGCTGTGGAGGCCAAGTCATAGGGTATATTAAAGGCAGAGGTTAATAGATTCTTGATTAGCCAGAGCATTAAAGGACGGATACAGGAAGAAGACAGGAGATTGGGTCTGAGAGGGAAAATTGATCAGCCATGAGCAGATTCAATGGGCCAAATGGCCTAATTCTGTTCCTACATCTTGTGGTCTTATGTTTCAAACTTTTCCTGGTAATGATCCCAACTCTTCCTTTGCTACATTGACGACTGCTTTGGTGAAGCTTCATTCCTCCTTGCTGAGCTTGTGAATTTATTCAACTTTGCCTCCAACTTCCACTCTGGCCTTAAACTCACTTGGCCCATTTCTGAAACCTCCCTCCCCTTTCTCCATCTACTTGTCTCCAACTCTGGAGACAAACTATTGACCGTGCAGTTCCTTCGTCTCCATTGCATCTATCCCCAGGATGAGGCTTTCCTTTCCAGGGCATCAGTGATGGCCTCTTTCTTCAAAGAATGGGGTTGCCCTCTACTTTTGATGCTCCCGTCATCTTCATCTCTTCCACTTCCTAGACATCCATACTCACCCCATCTTTCTGTCTTTAAAGAGATAGAGTTCCTCTTGTTCTTACCTACCACCCCATTAACCTCTGCATCCAACACATTATTCTCCACAGCTTCCACCATCTCCAAAAGGGATTGTACCACCAAACACATCTTTACTTTCTCCCCCCCACAACTCTCCGCATTCTGCAGGGATCACTCCCTCCGCAATTCCCTTGTTCATTCATCCCTTCCCACTAACCTCCCTCCCGGAACTTATCCATGCAAGCAGCTGAAGTGTTACCCCTGTCCATTCACCTCCTCCCTCACTTCCATGCAGAGTCCCATACAGTCCCTTCAAGAAAGGCAAGACGTCAGTTGTATCTGGTGCTCCCAATGAGTCCTGCTCTATGTTGGTGAGGTCCATTGTAAATCGGGTGCCCACTTTGTCCAGCACCTCTGCTCCATTCACTAAAGGTGGAATTTCACAGTGGCCAAACATTTTAATTCCTGTTCCAGCATTTTGGTCTATGACCTCCTCTTCTGCCAAGATGAGGCCACTCTCTTGCTGGAGGAAACAACACCTCATATTCTGTCTAGGTAGCCTCCAAACTGATGGCATGGGTATCAGTTTCTCCTTCCAGAATTTTTTCCTGCACTTTTTCTGTTCCCCTCCGCCTTTGCTCTTCTTACCCGCCTATCACCTTCCCCTTGTTGCCCTCCTCCTTTCTGCTAGGGTCCACTCTCCTCTCCTATCAAATTCCTCCTTCTCCATCCCTTTAATTTTCTCACCCACCTGGCATCGCCTATCACCTTCTATCTCACCTCCTACCTCTCCTCCCACCTTTTCATTCTGGTGTCCCTCCCCTGCCCTGCCTTTCCAGTCCTGCTGAAGGGTCTCAGCCTGAAACGTTGACTGTTTATTCATTTCCATAGACACTGCCTGACCTGCTGAGTTTCTCCAGCATTTTGTGTGTGTTGCTCTGGATTTCCAGCACCTGCAGAATCTCTTACTTGTATGCTTATTAGTTGTTCTTATTGCCCAACCCATCTGATTCTGATTCAACTCAAACGTGTAAGGTGGCATGTCAGTAATTCTCTGTTTATGCAGAGTTCAATAGTGATTCAGCCACCTGTAACATTTCACCTGATTTTCGTTTTTCTTAAAGCCTGTCAAAAGCAAGAGGGGCGTTAAGACTGAATCACTGCCTTACAAAATTTTCCACAGTTAAACGTAGCTCTGAAGGATTGTCCTGCTGTTTGCCAGAGAGTTGATTTACAGGCCTCTTCGTCAAAGCGTAATGCATGAATGGACCTGTCCAACAGGGGTCTCTAAGGAGCTCAGAGAACAGTCCTACCACTAACATGGAGACCCAAGAGACTGCAGACGTTAGATTCCTGAACAACAAATGGAATGCTGGAGAAACTCAGTGATTCAGACGTCATCTGAGAAGGGAAATGGACAGTTGAGATTACCAGGTTCCAGCACGTTAAGGAGCAGTTACTACCCTTTAACTAACGTGTTCCTGAACCAGCATGGATAACATTACTCACCACACATCTGAATGGACTGTACTTTTAAATTTTTTTTTCCCAGTTTGTCTTCTTTTGCAGATTGGTTGTTTGTCGGTCTCTGTTTGGGTGTGCTTTTTGATTCTGCTGTATTTCTCGGTTTTACTGTAAATGTCTGTGAGAAAATGAATCTCAAGTGTATGGTGACATAGGTGTACTTTGATAATCAATTTACTTTGAACTTTGAATGTTGTGTCACCAATTGCTTGGCTTTCAGAGAGTTTAGCTTTGTAACCAAAATTTGGAACAAATTAAATTCAGGATCTAAAGAACTGCATTAATGCTATCTTTTACACCCTCCGCTTAATCTAGAGAGCTTAATCCTAATACAGTTTTTAGAGAGTTGTAATTATTAGCTGAGGAGAGTTAGAAAGCTAGAGAAAGAAAAAAAAAATCAAGATCTTAAACTTACACAACACACTCAGAATGCTGGTGGAACACAGCAGGCCAGGCAGCATTTTGTGTGTGTTGCTTGAATTTTCAGCATCTGCAGATTTCCTCATGTTTAAGATCTTAAACTTGTTAGTTTTCCTGATCTAACATGCAACAGTGATTTCAGTCCTTCTGTATACTTTCCAGATTCAGATTTGTTTATTTGTCACTTCAAAACACAGTGAAATGTGTAATTTGTGTTAACAACCAGCAGAACCTAAACACGTGCTGGGGGAAGCCCCCGTGTTGGCACACAGTTCAGCACCAACATGGCCTCAACGTACAACAGAATAACACAAGCAACAACAGCAAGACAGAACCAGCATCCACTCACACTTAGACCAGCATCTGCTCCAGCCCCGGGATAGGGCTCTGACCTCCAGTTCTTGGCCCTGGATTTTCAGACTCACATACGTTGGGCTTCCAACCTCCATTCCCTAGCTTGGACCTGCAAACTGGCTGACAAAAGACTTCTGACCTTCAGACAAGTCGGCTTAGGGGCTCGCCAACTTTGGTCTTTAACCTACGGGCTTTGTTGACCTCCAGACTTGTTGATCGCTGGACTTCGTTGACCTCCGGGTATTGACTCAGGACCTCTACCTGTTATAGGTAGCCCAAAGCTAAACTGGAGGTATCATCAACATTGTCTCAATAAAATGCCCCAAATGGAACCAATGCCAATATCCACCTCCAGGTCAAATTTCCACTCAGCCACCAACTCCAATTGGGATGTGTCCACACCACCTGCATCTTTGACTCCAAGTATATGCATTCTGCTGATAGTTCCATCACAGCAAGAGTTTTCTATGGAGGCAAACAAACTACTTCAACAATGTTTTCAAAAATGCAGCATCTTCACCAGCTCACAGGCATACCCTGGCCCATAACCAATCAATGATGGAGGACAAGCAGAAATGGTGTAGGTGCACAAACTCGGCCAAACACTCAACCCGCCTACACACTCCGGAATGCATCTGTGCCCCACCTCTGGCTGAGACTGCAGGTCCCATGTTGGCCTGATAAGATTCATCAGAATTCGCAGAACAAGAGATAAGCAAATCATGGAGTCACAGAGTTATAGACTTAAAAAGCACAGAAGTAAACCTTTTAGTTCAGCTCGTCCATGCTAACCTGAGATAGTCCCATTTGCCCATGTCCTTCTAAACCTTTCCTATCCATCTAGATGTCTAAATGTTTATTTTAAATGTTATTATGTTACCTTCCCCTACCACTTTCTCTAGAAGTTTGTTCCTTATGCCCACCACTCTATGTGGCAAAACTTGCCCCTCCGCTCCCTTTCAAATTTTCCACCTTCGCCTTAAATTTATGCCCTCTAGCTTTAGCCTAAAACTGCGACCATCCACCTCATCCCTCATGATTTGTATAGATCTCTGTAAGGTTATCCCTCAGCCTTCTATGCTCCAGGGAAAATAGACCCAGCCTATCCAGTCTTGCCAAAGCCCAAATCATCACTCCTGGTAACATTTCTGTAAATCTTATTCTGCATCCTCTTTAGCTTAAACACATCCATCCTATGGCATGGCAGATAGAACAGCACACTATATTCAAAGTGCCATCTCACCGGTCTCGTGCAGCTGCACATGATGTCCCAGTCACCGACGAAGGCAAGCATGCCATAATGCTTCTTCACCACCCTCTTTACCTCTGTCACCACTTTCAGGGAACTCCTACAGCAATCCTGTCCATCATACTAATATTGACATGGTAGTGGAGTAGCTAGCACAAAGCTTTACAGTATAGGCGACGTGGGTTCAGTTCCTGCTGCTGTCTGCAAGGAGTTTGTATGTTCTCCTCATGACATCATGGGTTTCTGCTGATTTCCTCCCACAGTCCAAAGAACTACTGGTTGGTAGGTTGATTGCTTATGGTAAATTGTCCTGTGATTAGGGCTAGCATTAAATCAGAGGATTGCTGGGCAGCATGGCTCGAAGGTTTGGAAGGATTTATTCCGCAGAGTATCTAAATTGATAAATAATAGATGTTCGCACACTAATTTCCCTGCAATCACTTCTCTCTCAGATGCTTAACAGCTAATTCTTTCCTCCTAACAGTCACTTTATCTACAGAGTCATTTACTGTGCCTAACTAACCTTCTTCTTAGGCTGTCCATTGATTTTCAATGATGACTGAGGCCTGGGCAAGGTTGTATGGAAGACTGGCAGTTGCCCAAGCTGCAAGTCTCCCCTCTCCACACCACCAATGTTGTCCAAGGGAAGGGCATTAGGACCCAAGCAGCTTGGCACTGGTGATGTCGCAGAGCAATGTGTTGTTAAGTGCCTTGCTCAAGGACACATCACGCTGCCTCAGCTGAGGCTCAAACCAGTGACCTTCAGATCACTAGACCAATGCCTTAGCCACGCGCCAACTAACGTTCCACTGCAGTCAGGCTAATTGCCCTGTAGTTTCCATTCTTCTGCCTCCCACCCTTCTTAAAGATGGAGCAACATTTGCAATTTTCCAGTTCTCCAGAACCATTCCAAAATCCAACGATTCTTGGAAGATCATTACTAATGCCTCCATAATCTCTTCAGCCACCTCTTTCAGAGTCCTTGGGAGTAGTCCATCTGGTCCAGGTGACTTATCTACCTTCAGATCTTTCAGCTTGCCATATGCCTTTTCCTTAGTAATAGCAACTACATTCACTTCTGCCACCCCGCCCCCCGACCTTCTCGAATTCCTGGCATACACTGCTAGTGTCTTCCAAAGTGAAGACTGTTTACTATCTCTCCAGCATCATTTTTTCAGTGATCCAATATCCAGAGAGAAGGTACAGAGGAGATTTACGAGGATAGTGTCTGGAGTAGAGTACAGTTTTTCTGAGGAAAGGTTGATTGAGCTAGTGCTTTTCTCTTTCGAGCAAAGGAGGAGGAGAGGTGTCTTGACAGAGATGTATTAGGATTATAGGAGGCATAGATACAGTAGACAGCCAGCACTTTTATCCCTGAGCGGGTAATGGCTGAGGCAAGAGGACATGCATCATATTAAGGTGATTGGATGAGGAGGTGCCAGAAGTTGATTTGTTTACACAGCTCTCTGGTAGGTTCACAAATATACACTGCTCGGGGTGGTGGTAGAGGCAGACACACAAGGGACATTCAAGAGACTCTTAGAAAGGCACATGGATGAAAGACAATTAGAGAGTTGTGGGCAATGTGGGAGGGAAGGATTAGCTTGATCATGGAGTAGGTTAAAAACCCTGTGTAACATTTTGGACTGAAGGGCCCACACTGTGCTGTACTGTTCTATGTAAAACTGAACACCATTTCAATATCTTTTGCATTGGGTGTGTCCCAGAGCAAGACTCTATTCATCGAGTACTCATTCTCTATTGTAAGTTTTAAATCCACATTCCTTCAGTGAGTACATAGGACTGCAGTCAGTTTCACAGACTTACGTGGAAGAGTACAGCACAGGAACAGGCCCTTCAGCCCACAAGGTCTGTGCTGCACTGTATCTGATCATGCGCCTTCAAGTTTGTCTTTCAAATTCGATAATGTCACTCTTGACCGTCCACCTTGGCACCTGTCTCTGACGTTATTGCAGAATTTTGACTTTGTAGCTTCATTGAAACCCAGATAAAAGAATTTTTTTCTTTTCAGTGATATGGGGGTACATCTAAATTAATCATATGGGATACATTTAAAGCATTTTTACATGATCAGATCTTGTCTTATTCAGCTAAGCTTAAAAAACAGACTAAAGTAGAGTTAGATAAGATTTCAAAACAAATTAAAGATTTAGATAATATTTATGCGATCTCCCCTAATATTGACTTATTTAAACAAAGAGTGGTATTTCAATCACAATATAATTTATTATTAACTCATCCTATTGAAGGCTATGTGCTTAAACTAAAGAGTCAATTTTATATGTTTGGAGATAAAAATAACAAACTGCTTGCATCTCAATAAAAAACAGCCAGAGCTAAAAGGCAAATTTTGAAAATCCGTAGGAAAGGTAGTACCTAGCACAGGAATATGAGGAAATTAATAAGATTTTTCAAGATTTTTATACAGAACTTTATCAATCTCAATTTCCAGTAGATTCTTCTGAAATGAATGCATTTTTACGAAAGATTCTTGTTCCTCAAATCTCTGTTAAGGATCAAAAAACACGATGCATAAACTACTGAAGCTGAAATTCATAAAGCTATTTTTTTCCAATGCAATCTAATAAGGCTCCCGGGCTTGATGGCTACCCTGTAGAATTTTATTTAAAATTTTGGAAAATTGCTCTTTCTATATATTTTCAAAATGTTTAAGGACTCTTTTGTAAAAGGTGATTTACCCTCTACTTTTTATGAGGCTTTTATTTCTTTAATTGTTAAAAAGGATAAAGATCCTACTGATTGTGCCTCAGAGACCTAGTTCATTGTTGAATGTTGATGCTAAGATCCTGTCAAAGATAATGGCCAATCGGTTGGAAAATGTTTGGGGAAAATTATTTCTAATGATCAAACAGCTTTATAAAGGGTCGTTATTCCTTTTCAAATGTTTGGAGATTATTTAACATTATATACTCATCTTCTTTTAAAACTCCACAATGCGTCGTCTCTTTGGATGCTGAAAAAGCATTCAATTAAGTCAAACGGAAATATTTATTTAATGTTTTAGAGAAATTTGGTTTGTGTGCCCTTTTTTCAGCTTTCATGGGGGACAAGACAAGGTTGTCCATTAAGTCCTTTGTTATTTAACTTAATATTAGAACCTCTTGCTATTGCTCTTCGTGAAGCTGAAGGTATTCATGGGATTCTTGTGAATGAGACCATTCATAAGATTTCTTTTTATGCTGATGATTTACTGGTTTATATATCTGATCCCGAGGAATCTATTCCTGCCTTGCTAAAATTATTGAATGAATTTGGAGATTTTTCAGGATACAAAATAAATTTTAATAAAAGTGAACTGTTTCCTTTAAATGAATCTGTTTCTATATATAATAATACTCCTTTCAAAGTTATGGATTCCTTTAGATATTTAGGTTTTATAATCACTAAAAAAAAAGGATCTTTATAAAGCTAATTTTGTTCCCTTAGTAGATTCTATGAAGTATCTATTTAGTAGATGGAACCCACTTACATTTTCACTTGCTGGTCACATCCATATAGTCAAAATGATGATTTTACCAAAATTTTTATATTTATTTTAGAATCTCTCTTTTTTTTTGAATAAGAAGTTTTTTTTGATCGGATTGATTCTATTATTTCATCTTTTATTTGGAATGATAAAAGACCAAGAATTAGTAAATGTCACATCCAAAAATTGAAAAACGATGGAGGTCTTGCTTTGCCTAATTTAAGAATGTATTACTGGGCTGTTAATATGCAATGTGTGTCCTTTTGGTTACATTGGATTGATAAGAATGAGCAGCCAATTTTCGTGACTTGGAGTTGAAAGCTGTGAAACAGTTTTGTTTGACCTCATTATTGGAAGCTGCTTTACCTATACAATTAGCTAAAGTTGCTAATTTAAATTTATACTCTGTGATTAAGTATTCTTTACAAACTTGGCTCCAGTTCCATAATTTTTTTAAATTTAAAAATTTAAACTTTGTAGTTTAATTTATCGAAATTATTTTTTTAAGCCTTCTTTGAGTGATCCAATTTTTTTACTTTGGAAAAATAAAGGTATTAATTCTTTTTTGGATCTATTTAAATAAGATAGACTGATGTCTTTTGAACAATTAGTTGATAAATATTCTCTTTCATACTCATTTCAAGTTACCTTCAAGTTAAACATTTCTGACAAAAATATTTAAGTAATTTTCCTTACATATTGGATGCCGACCTGTTTGATACTATTACGAGTATGAACCCTTTGATGAAGGGTTCCATTGGAAGAATTTATAAGTTATTACAATGGGAAAGGCGTCCTTTATTTAAGATTAAACAAGATTTGGAAAAGGAACAATTTGACTTTTATGATGGAGGACTGGATGCAGATTTTGAAATTGGTTAACTCTTCTTCGATTTGTGCTCGTCATTCACTGATTCAATTTAAAATTGTACATAGTTACTATCTGACAAAGGAGAGATTGTCTGAAATGTTTCCTAATGTTGATAGTTATTGTGATAGATGTAAAACTGAGACAGCTACACTGATACACATGTTTTGGTCTTGTTCGATACTGGAACAGTTTTGGAAGTCAGTTTTTTCTACAATTTCTAAAGCACTTAAAATTAATTTTAATTAATTAAAATTAATTAATTTAACCTAACAAATTAACTGTGCTTTTTGAAATAATTCCTCAAAATATCCATGGTATTTCTTTGTCTGAGCAACATGTTATTGCATTTATTACTTTGATAGCTAGGAGGGCCATTCTGTTGAAGTGGAAGGATATGTTGGCTCCCAGCCTGTCACAATGGTTCTCTCAAGTGCTGCTGTGTCTTAGTTTGGAGAAAATTATAAGTCGAACCTTTGAACCCATGTTTGATTTTGAGAAAAAGTGGGGTTCCTTTGCTCATTACTATCACTTGAGTTAATTGATAGATTTCCTCACAATCTAATTGTAAATTTTGGTACATTTTTTTCTCGTTGGTGGTTTGATGTTTATCTTTTGAAGCTTTCTGGATGGCTCCGGGGCTGAACACCTCATGGGTTTTTTTCCTCACTTTCTTTTGCTTTAGTAGGGTTTTTTTCTTTATTTTGTCATCAAATTCTTCAGTCTTTAAAATAATGATCCCCCCCCCCCCCCTTGAGACATTGTAAGTGTTACCTACTTTGATGTACTCTTGTATATTTTGGATAATAGTAAGAAAAAGATCTGAGAAGGTCTTTAATTGCGGTCATGAGACTTCATGCCAAATCAATGAACTGAAGGGAGTGAGGCGAGGCAGATGCAGTCCCTTGGAAAAGTATTCAGCCTCCAGCCTTTTGTTCACATAAATGAGTATTACAACCAGTGATTTTGTTTAATTTAACTGAGAATTTTTATTTATGAATCACATCATTTTCTCAAGGTAGAGCCCAAAATAAACAGGGAAAATTATAAAGCATGAAAAACTAAAAATTCAAAAACTGAAATGTTAGCAGTTCAAAAGTATTCATCCCGTTTCCCTCAACACTTAGTTGGACCACCTCTCACAGTTATTACAGCCAGTAGTCTTTTTGGATAAATCTCTTTTAGCTTTGCACATTATGAAGCAAGATTTACCCAATTCTCCTTGCAAATTTGCTCAAGCTGTGGCAGGTTAGTTGGGGAGTGGTGGTGGACAGCTATCTTGAGGTCTTGCCAGAGATGTTTGATCAGGTTAATATCAGGACTCTGAATGGGACACACTGGGACATTAATTTTCTTCAGATGAAGCCACTGCATGGTTGCTCTGGAAGTGTGCTTAGGCCACATTTAGTGTTGAAGCCAGGAAGTTCCACTTTAGTCTCAGCCCACCACAAGACCTTCTTCCACGTCTTTACAGACACCTCTAAGTGACACTGATTGAGGCAAGGCTGCACAAGCATGTGGATGTCAGCGAGTTAGACCAACGGGAAGGATCTAAACGAAGACAGCTTTATAGGGTGGGCATGGGAGTAGAGGGAGACAGAGTAGGAGGGCTTTGGCTCAACAGGGCATAGATGATAGAGGGTCAAGGCGAGGTAAGTTACTTGTGAGGAATAGGAAGTATGTCTGTGAAGCCGGTGTTCTGTTCTGGGCGTCAGATGTGGGATGTCCGGGAGACTCCCAGCCTCCCTGACGGCCACATCTGCACCCAGTGTGTCGAGCTGCAGCTCCTTAGGGACCGTGTTAGGGAACTGGAGATGCAGCTCGATGACTTTCATCTGCTCAGGGAAAGTGAGGAGGTGAGAGCAAGGAGCTACAGGCTGGTAGTCACACAGGGGCCTCGGGAGACAGATAAATGGGTAACAGTCAAGAGAGGGAAGGGGAAGAGTCAGATACTACCCAATGGCTGTCCCCCTTAACAATAAGTACTCCTGTTTGAGTGCTGTTGATGTAACAAACTACCTGGGGAAAGCAACAGTGGCCACGCCTCTGGCACAGAGTCTGGCCCCGTGGCTCAGAAGGGCAGGGAAAGGAAGAAGATGGCAGCAGTGATAGGGGACTCTATACTTAGGGGGTAAAACAGGCAATTCTGTAGATGCAGGAAAGAAACACAGATGGTAGTTTGCCTCCCAGGTGCCAGGGTCTGGGATGTTTCTGATTGCATCCACAATATCCTGAACTGGGAAGGTGAACAGCCAGAGGTCATGGTACATATTGGTACCAGCGACATAGGTAGGAAAAAAGAGGTCCTGAAAACAGACTACAGGGAGTTAGGAAGGAAATTGAGAAATAGGACCTCAAAGATAGTAATCTCGGGATTACTGCCTGTGCCACGTGACAGTGAGAATAGGAATAGATTGAGGTGGAGGATGAATGCATGGCTGAGGGACTGGAGCAGAGGGCAGGGATTCAGATTTCTTCATCATTGGGACCTCTTTTGGGGCAGGCATGATCTATAGAATAAGGATGAGTTGCACTTGAATCCAAGTGGGACCAATATCCTGGCAGGGAGGTTTGCTAAGGCTGTTGGGGAGAGTTTAAACTAGAATTGCTGGGGGGGTGGGAACCGAAATGAAGAAATGAAGAAAGGGACTATTGGCTCACAAATAGAGGAAACTTGGAGACAGTGTGAGATGGAGGATAGGCAGGTGATAGAGAAGGGATACGCTCATACTGATGGCTTGAGATGTGTCTATTTTAATGCAAGAAACATCATGAACAAAGCGGATGAGCTTAGAGCATGGATCAGTACTTGGAACTCTGATGTTCTGGCTATTACAGAGACTTGGATGGCTTAGGGGAAGGATTGGCTAGAGAGCCAGGTTTTAGATGTTTCAGAAAGGACAAAGAGGTGGGGGCGCAGTACTGCTGATCAGAGACAGGGTCATAGCTGCAGAAAAGGAGGAAGTCATGGAGGGATTGTCTACTGAGTCTCTGTGGGTGGAAGTTAGGAACAGGAAGGGGTCAGTAACTCTTCTGGGTGTTTTTTTTTTAAATAAACCACCCAATAGTAACAGAGACATCAAGGAGCAGATAGGGAGACAGATTCTGGAAAGATATAATAATAACAGGGTTGTCAAAGTTGGAGATTTTAATTTCCCAAATATTGATTGGCATCTCCCTAGAGCAAGGAGTTTAGATGGGGAGGAATTTGTTAGGTGTGTTCTATATATTGCCTGACACAATATATAGATCAGCCGACATGAGGAGAGAGTATACTTGATCTAGTATTGGGAAATGAACCTGGTCAGGTGTCAGGTCTCTCAGTGGGAGAACATTTTGGAGATAGTGATCATAATTCTAGCATGGCGAAGGATAGGAACAGACAAGTTAGGAAAGTGTTTAATTGGAGTAAGGGGGAATATGAAACTATCAGGCAGGAACTTGGGAGCATAAATTGGGAATGGATGTTCTCAGGGAAATGTACTGCAGAAATGTGGCAAATGTTCAGGGGTATTTGAGTGGCATTCTGCATAAGTACATTCCAATGAGACAGGGAGAGGACGGTAGGTTACAGGAACCATGGTGTACAAAGGCTGTTGAAAATCTAGTCAATAAGAAAAGAAAAGCTTATGAAAGGTTCAAAAAAATAGGTAATGCTAGAGATCTAGAAAATTATAAGGCTAGCAGGAAGGAACTTAAGAATGAAATTAGGAGAGCCAGAAGGGGCCATGAGAAGGCCTTGGTGAGCAGGATTAAGGAAACCCCCAAGGCATTCTACAAGTATGTGCAGAGCAAGAGGATAAGACGAGAGAGAATAGGATCAATCAAGTGTGACAGTGGGAAAATGTGTATGGAACTGGAAGAAGTAGCAGAGGTACTTAGTGAATACTGAAGCAAAGTATTCACTACGGAAAGGGACCTTGGAGATTGTAGGGATGACTTACAGTGGACTGAAAAGCTTTTGGAAATCATCAAGTTGGAAAAGTCTCTGGGAGTGGACAAGATGTACCCCAGGCTACTGTGGGAGGTGAGGGGGGAGATTGCTGAGCCTCTGGTGATGATCTTTGCATCATCAATGGGGGCAGGAGAGGTTCTGAAGGATTGGAGGTTTGCAGATGTTGTTCCTTTATTCAAGAAAGGAAGTAGAGATAGCCCTGGATAGTATAGAGTCTTACTTAAGCTGATGGAGAAGATCCAGAGAGGCAGGATTTATGAACATTTGGAGAAGCATAATATGATTAGGAATAGTCAGCATGGCTTTGTCAAAGACAGGTCGTGCCTTACGAGCCTGATTGAATTTTTTGAGGATGTGACTAAACACATTTATGAAGGTAGAGCAGTAGATGTAGTGTATATAGGTTTCAGCAAGACATTTGATACAGTACCCAAAGCAAGGCTTATTGAGAAAGTAAGGAGGCGTGGGATCCAAGGGGACATTGCTTTGTGGATCCAGAATTGGCTTGCCCACAGAAGGCAAAGAGCAGTTGTAGACAGGTCATATTCTGCATGGAGGTCGGTGACCAGTGGTGTGCCTCAGGGATTATTCTGGGACCCCTTCTCTTCATAATTTTTATAAATAATCTGGATGAGGAAGTGGAGGGATAGGTTAGTAAATTTGGTGAAGACACAAAGGTTGAGGGTGTTGTGGATAGTGTGGAGGGCTGTCAGAGTTTACATCAATAGGATGCAAAACTGGGCAGAGAAGTGGCAGATGGAGTTCAAACCCAGATAAGTGTGAGGTGGTTCATTTTGGTAGGTCAAATATGATGGCAAAATATAGTATTAATGGTAAGACTCTTGGCAGTGTGAAGAACCAAAGGGATCTTAGGGTTCGAGTCCATAGGACACTCAAAGCTGCTGTGTGGTTATAAAGGCATACGGTGCATTGGCCTTCATCAACTGTAGGATTGAGTTTAAGAGCCAAAAGGTAATGTTACAGTTATATAGGACCTTGGTCAAACCCCACAGAGTACTGTGCTCAGTTCTGGTCACCTCACTACAGGACGAATGTGGAAACTATAGAAAGGATGCAAAGGAGATTTATAAGAATGTTACATGGATTGGGGAGCATGCCTTATGAGAATAGGTTGAGTGAACTTGGTCTTTTCTCCTTGAAGGCGATCTGATAGAGGTGTACAAGATGATGAGAGGCATTGATTGTGTGAATAGTCAGAGGCTTTTTTGCAGGGCTGAAATAGCTAACACAAGAGGGCACAGTGTTAAGGTGCTTGAAAGTAGGTACAGAAGAGATGTCAGGGGTAAAAACACAAAATGCTGGCAGAACTCAGCAGGCCAGACAGCATCTATGGGAGGAGGTAGTGACAATGTTTCAGCCTAAAACATAGTCACTACCTCCTCCCATAGATGCTGTCTGGCCTGCTGAGTTCTGCCAGCATTTTGTGTTTTTATTTATTTCCAGCATCTGCAGATTCACTCGTGTGTCAGGGGTAAGATTTATTTATTTATTTTAAACGCAGTGTGGAATGGGCTGCTGGCGAAGGTGGTGGAGGCGGACACGATAGGATCTTTTAAGAGACTCCTGGATAGGTATATGGAGCTTAGAAAAATAGAGGGCTATGGGTAACCCTAGGTAATTTCTAAAGTAAGTACATGTTTGGCACAGCATTGTGAGCTAAAGGGCCTGTATTGTGCTGTAGGTTTTCTACATTTCGAAGTCTTTACAGATAAGGATGTGTTTTTGTTTTAGCAGCAAGTGTAACATAAATCTAATATTGCACATCAGTCAGGTAACACCATCCCAACTCTAAATATGGTGGAAGTAGCATCATGCTATGGGGTGCTCAACACGCCTCTCATTAGCTTTCTCATTAGCGTGAGCTGGAGTTATGATTAATCAAATGTGGTTGTGTTACAATCAAAACCTAAGGTTGTAAAACCAGTTGACTGAGATGATCAATGAATGACTCTTGACACTATTTCTAAAGATGGCAATGCAGATTGCACAGTATTCAGAGTATTATTGGCTCTATCAGGAATAACTTTGAGGCATGTTGATCTGGTATGTAGCAACACGTCTCCTATGGAACAACATTTTTGTTCCACTAAAACACACCGAGAATTGCACAGTTATAACAATTAAAATTCCAGTCTGTGTGCTGGGTAACCCCTCCCCTGAATCTTTAACTTGTTACAAGCCATCTTCCTAGGAATGTTGCACTGGGTGTGTGCAAGTGTTTCTATCTTGGTTGTCGGTTGTTAATACAGAAAATACATGAAAGGTTGCTTTGGTGAAATGGTTGACACCCAAGAAATTTCCTAACTCTCTAACAACCAAGTAACTGCTGTATATTTACAGGTGTAATTACGAAGTCCTGGTGTTTCTGTCCTATCCCTTCGAGCCCATCGATGAGGTACATTACATTTGTGTGTGGCCGAGGCTTTTATTTTGGCACTTTATGAGACTGATATTGGGGAACTGTGTGAAGGACTGGACAGGTCACTCAACCCATGATGTAGCACCAATCTTGATGCCAGTTTATACTAAATATCGTTATATATCATCCAGATCTGTCCATTCCCTTGATATTCATGTGTCTATCTAAAAGCTTCTTAAACTCCATCCAATTACCTGCTCCCACCAGTTACCACTGTGTTTTTGGGGAAAAAATGATCCTTATATCACCTTTTAAATTCCCCCAACCTTAAAAGCAAGTTTTTGTGTGTTTGATATTTCTATCCTGCAGGAAAGGTTCTGACTGTCTACCCTATCTGTGCTTCTCAACTTTAAAGGTGCCCATCAGGTCTCCTCTCAGCCACCAAAGTTACAGTTTGCCAAAACTGTCCATAGAGCTCTAATCTAACAGAACCTCAAGCACAAGAAAGTCTGCGGGTCTGGAAATCCATAGCAACACGCACAGAATGCTGGAGGGGTTCAGCAGGCCAGGCAGCATCTATGGGAAAGAGTAAAGAGTTGAAGTTTCAGGCCGAGACCCTTCTTCAGGACTGCAAAGGAAGGGGGAAGGTGAAGGTTGGGGGTGGGGAAGGAGGTTAGCCAGAAGGTGAAAGGTGAAGCCAGGTCAAGGGCCAGATACGAGGAAATCTGATAGGAGAGAAAAGTGTACTACAGGAGAAAAGGAAAGGGGAGGTGACCCAGCGGGAAGTAATAGACAAACAAGAGGAGGAGTCAGGAATAGGGGAACGAGGAGTGGGTGGGAGTGGAATTTGTTTACTAGAAGATATCAATATTCATGCCATCAGGTAGAAGGCAACCCAAACAGAATACAAGGCGTTTCTCCTCCACCGGGAGGGTGGCCTCATCTTGGCACAAGAGCAGGCCATGAACAAACACGTCAGAAAAGAACTTGTAATGCACCCTCCACATTTTTCCTATAATGGGACAACCAGGACTACATACAAGTGCAGTCTGACTGAAGTTTTATATAGCCAGAGCTCAACTTCCTCACTCTTACATTCAACCCCCTTACTGATGAAGGCGTTCATGCCTTATACCTTTTTAACTTATCCACTTATGAAGTTAGCTTTAGTCAACTACTGGTCTGAATAAAAAACACAAAATGCTGGCAGAACTCAGCAGGCCAGACAGCATCTATGGGAGGAGGTAATGGCGTTTCGGGCTGAAACCCTTCATCAGGAGTGAAGTAACATGGGATGTGATGCACCATCAATAACTCTGAGATGTGAGGCGAGATATTGGCTTTTATTGACTGGATGAAAGAACAAGCAGCAATTGACCACCATGCTACATCCTGGAGACTGAGGGCCGGGCTCAGGCCCCAATCGCCTTTATACAGGGGACTGTGGGAGAAGCCACAGGAGCAGTCAGCAGGGGGGCGTGTCCAGACAGGTATATGTAGTTCGCCACAGGATGGTCGAGGGGGGATAAGAAGTGGATAAAGTAGAGAGCTGGGAAGTGATAGGCTGGAGGGAAATAGGCTGGGGGGGAAGGTGGAGAATTATGGGAAATAAAGGAGAAAGAAAGATAGGGCTGGGGGGAGAGATTATAGTGGGGGGGGGAAGACAGAAAGAG
The DNA here is from genome assembly GCF_030144855.1 of Hypanus sabinus. NCBI lineage: Eukaryota > Metazoa > Chordata > Chondrichthyes > Myliobatiformes > Dasyatidae > Hypanus > Hypanus sabinus. The sequence continues at coordinate 21,681,141 of NC_082714.1, forward strand.
AACCAGACTAAAATAATAGATAGGGATGGGGGGCAGGGGTATCAACGGAGGTCAGTGAGGTGGATGTTCATGCCGGCAGGTAGGAGGCTACCTAGGTGGAAGATAAGGTATTGCTCCATCGACCTGCGTGTAGCCTCATCTTGACGGTAGAGGAGACCATAGACAGACATGTCAGAGTGGGAGTGGTCTGTGGAATTGGAGTGTTTGGCCACAGGGAGATCCCACCACTGCTGGAGGACTGAGCGCCGGTGTTCGGCGAAACGGTCTCCCAGTCTGCGGCGGGTCTCCCCAGTGTATAAATGGCCACATCGGGAGCACCGGATACAGTATATCACCCCAGTGACTCACAGGTGAAGTGGTGCCTCACCTGAAAGGACTGTCTGGGGCTGGGATGGTGGTGAGGGAAGAAGTGTGGGGGCAGGTGTAGCACTTCTTCCATTTGCAGGGATGAGTGCCCGGAGGGAGGTCAGTGGGGAGGGATGGGGGGGATGAATGGAGAAGGGAGTTGCGTAGGGAGTGATCCCTGCGGAAAGCCGAGAGTGGGGGGAGGGGAAGATGTGATTGGTGGTGGGATCACGTAGGAGGTGGTGGAAGTTACGGAGGATTATACGCTGGATCTGTAGGCTGGGAGGGTGATAGGTGAGGACCAGGGGGACTCTATCCCTGGTGCGCTGGCGGGGGGATGGGGTGAGGGCAGAGGTGCGTGAAATACAGGAGACACGATGGAGGGCAGAGTTGATAGTGGACGAAGGAAAGCCCCTTTCTTTGAAAAAGGAGGACATCTCCTTTGTCCTAGAATGAAAGGCCTCATCCTGAGAGCAGATGCGGCGGAGGCGGAGGAATTGAGAGAAAAGGATAGCATTTTTGTAGGAGACAGGGTGGGAGGAGGAATAGCCTAGGTAGCTGTGGGAGTTATTAGTTTTGTAGTGAACGTCGGTGGATAGGCTGTCTCCAGAGATAGAAACAGAAAGATCTAGAAAGGGGAGGGAGATGTCAGAAATAGACCAGGTGAATTTGAGGGCGGGATGAAAGTTGGAGGCGAAGTTAATGAAGTCGACGAGCTCAGCATGTGTGCAGGAAGCAGCGCCGATGCAGTCGTCGATATAACGCAAGAAAAGAGGAGGACAGATACCGGTGTAGGCTTGGAACATAGATTGCTCCACATGGCCGACAAAAAGGCAGGCATAGCTAGGACCCATGCAGGTGCCCATGGCTACACCTTTAGTCTGGAGGAAGTGGGAGGAGCCAAAGGAGAAATTGTTAAGGGTGAGGACTAATTCCGCGAGCCGGAGAAGAGTGGTGGTAGAAGGTGACTGGCTGGGTCTGGAATCCAGGAAGAAACGAAGAGCTTGGAGACCTTCCTGGTGGGGGATAGGGTATATAGGGCCCCCTCTCCCCTCACCACCATCCCAGGCCCCAGACAGTCCTTTCAGGTGAGGCACCACTTCACCTGCGAGTCACTGGGGTGATATACTGTATTCGGTGCTCCCAATGTGGCCATTTATACTCTGGGGAGACCCGCCGCAGACTGGGAGACCGTTTTGCCGAACACCGGCGCTCGGTCCTCCAGCAACGACGGGATCTCCCTGTGGCCACACACTTCAATTCCACAGACCACTCCCACTCCAACATGTCTGTCCATGGCCTCCTCTACCGTCAAGATGCCACACGCAGGTCGATGGAGCAATACCTTATCTCCCGCCTAGGTAGCCTCCTTCCTGCCGGCATGAACATCCAACTCACAGACCTCCATTGATACCCCTGCCCCCCACCTTTACCCCCATCCCCATCTATTATTTTAGTCTGGTTCTCTTTCTGTCTCCCCCCCCCCACTATAATCTCTCCCCCCAGCCCTACCTTTCTTTCTCTTTTATTTCCCATAATTCTCCACCTTCCCCCCTAGCTCATTTCCCTCCAGCCTATCACTTCCCAGCTCTCTACTTTATCCCTCCCCCCACTTCTTATCCCCCCCTCGACCATCCCATGTTACTTCACTCCTGATGAAGGGTTTCGGCCTGAAATGTCATCACTACCTCCTCCCATAGATGCTGTCTGGCCTGCTGAGTTCTGCCAGCATTTTGTGTTTTTTATTTATTTACAGCATCAGCAGATTCACTCGTGTTGCTATTGGTCTGAATGCTGGTTTCGGTAAGATGGCCGCACGCTTGGTCACAGCAGCTGCTCCAGGTCCAACAAAGGGTGCAAGTGATGCACCATCAATAACTCTCTGAGACGTGAGGCGAGATGTAGGCTTTTATTGACTGGAAGAAAGAACAAGCAGTAATTGACCACCATACTACATCCTGGAGACTGAGGGCCGGGCTCAGGCCCCAATCGCCTTTATGCCGGGGTCTGTGGGAGGAGCCACAGGAGCAGTCAGCGGGGGGGGGGGGGAGGGGGGGGCGTGTCCAGACAGCTAAAAGTAGTTCACCACGGCAAGTGAGTGTCTTCAATGTTTTCTTATGATCACAAGACCCTGATGGACATCAGTAATGCAAAATACTGCAAGTCTGGTTCATTGGTTTATTAGCAAGTCAGACAGCAGGATCCATGCAGCAACAGACGATGTACAAGTCCAAGGCATTCCTGTTGTGGCTGCGCATCTTACAGCCACCCAGGGGAGGAGGCACCACAGATGGTGTTGCTAAGAACAAAGGTATGACAAGTGGGCTGATCACCTTAGCTTGAGTTATACAGTTTTTCGCTTGTGTATTCGTGGGCCATCCTCACTGTAGCTGGGGTGAGTGATGGTCACTTCCCCCGTCTATGTGAGACTGGTTGGGTTCACTGTCCGGGTCATGGTGCCCAGTCTGCCTTGTGTTTATCCCAATAAAATGGTTGTTGAGTTAACGAGCTTCCTCGTCTGTCAATATTGACCAAATGCTGGCCACATTGCATCAGGAATGGGATGCGAGATCGAAGAGCTACGATGTCAGATAGAGTGCCTTAAGAACCAAGAAAGAAGATGAGGGACCGAGCAGTACTTCTCCCCCACAACCACGGGCAGGGCTTGTGGAGGCAAGACCTGGGAACCGAGCATTGTGCCTTCCCAGGAAGCCCTGACAGAGCGAGGGACCCGGGGCGCATCACTCGCCTCTGTCACGATCCACACGCCGTAGCCATGGGAGGATGGGCACCATGGCAGGTACCGCCAGAGCAAGAGGAAGACCAAAGGGCCTTGGCCATTTGCACCTCAAGGTCTACCCTGAAGCTCCCCAGATACAATGGATGCAAGTCAAACTTGCCACATGACACAACAGGTGGAGCCCCATCGAAACAGTGATGCACTTTGCCCTGGCACGGGAAGGAGATGATCTGTGAGCCCTCCTTGACCTAATGCTAGTGGAGAAGCATGACTACAGGGCCTTCACAGTGGCGCTGGAATGGTGTTTCGAACAGAGACCGTGGATGGAAGTGATGAGGGAAGAATTGGGCAGCAGGTGGCTCCGTGTGAGAGGAAGGCCGGGGGTGTTTGCAGCAGATCTCCACGACTGTGTTTGGCATGGCTAGCCTCAGTTCCCTCCCGTAAATGCACTGGATGCCAGAGCACCTTTGGCAGCATGTTCACCTGACATCACCATCATCGCTGGACGAGGCCAGGCGGAGAGGGCAGAAGCAATTTTTGCCCCTCAAGGTGTTCCAGCCTGAGGTGAGCCCGGGCTTGTGTCACCGGGGTGGAGGAAGAAACAGTCAAGGAGGAGCCCTTGAGACAGGTCCAACCAGCACTGTGCCAACCCCGCTGGGGGTGCCACAGAATCATCTCTGCTACCGGTGCAGTGAGGCAGGTGATTTGGCTTGGCACTGCCCTACACTAGCACCATGCCACAGTTCAGAGCAGCCATTAGGAAACACTGAACGGGCAGCACCACCTGAGACCTCTGGCAGAAGTGTCGCCCCTCCGGGTGGGCCTTTTTGTGAAGACTGCGTGGTGGAGATGCTGTGCGTTGGTGTACACAGGTTCTACCATTACCATCATCCATCTGAGCATCCTCCCCAACACGGACCAGCCATCCCAGCCAGGGTGAACAACCATGGTGGTCCAATTGGCCACGGGCACCGGTGACCGTGTGGCGCTGCGAGGGAAGAGGAGGCTGCGCATCGCAGTGGGGGGGAAACACAGTGGAGCAGAGGTGTGGCTTGGCAACATCTGAGAGTCCTGCATCATCGGGCCGGACCTGCTGTCCCACTGGGGGGGGGTGGGGGGGGGACTGTGTGGATGTGTCGGGGACAAAACTCTATCTCGGTGCCAAAGCCTTGGCTCTCCGGCAGGGCAGCTCCAGGGAGAGGTCCCAGCAGGAGGAGCAACCACTGCCAGTTTCACAGCAGCCCGGGGCAGTGCAGCACACCCGGCAGCAGCGCGGAACCACGGGCAAGCGACAGTGACAGCCAGCGACGACCTGCCCACCGTGGACCACGAGCAGCTGCGCGGTAATCCCGTGTAGGCCCGGGTGAGGGAAGGGCCGACAGCCAGAGTGGGCAGAGCTCTCCGCCCTGGACCCAGAGACTGGCAGTGGGGAACGCTGGAGTTGCGGAACAGGTTGCTATACCGGCGCTGGCAGTTGTCCGATGGTGACGGACTCTCGCAGCCGGGATCGGTGCACGGGCTGGTGGGGGCCAGCCGTCTCGGAGCTGCAGAGAAGTTGGACAGGCCATGTGAACGCTTCTACTGGCCTGGGAACAGGCAGGACGTGGAGCTGTTCGCGCACTGCTGCGACGCCTGCAAGTCCCAGAAGGGGCCCAGCCACCAGTCTAGGGTGCCAATGCAGCAGTGCATAGTGACGGCCCAGGATGGGTCTACTGCCCCTCCTGGAAGAAGGGACTATCCCCCAGGTTGGGAAGCCTGGAGAGGTGCTCGACCGCATCTGCAATGTGGTAAACTGGGTGTGACTGCCTGAGCAGCGGGACCAGCCGGCACCGTGTCAGCCCTTGGCCACTGCTAACCCAGCGAGGCGGAGGAAGGAAGTGACACTCCGGGTGCCCTGCCTCTTGCCTCGCACAAACAGGTGGCAGTGTTGATGCTGACTGGGACTTTTGGACTTTGCTATGGACTCTGGGGTTGTGGAGGATGGCTGATTCCTTGGGTGGGGGGCAGTGTGACGACATCCACCCCCGCATTTCTAATGACTAACACCGTTTATTGTTCTTGTGCCAAAATGCTTTTGAGGGATTATGGTAGAGAGTTCCAGTTCATTTATTGTTACCTTTTAGCTGGGGTTATACAGTTATTTGCTTGTGCATTTGTGGGTCACCCTCACTGTAACCGGGGTGTGTGATGGTCACCTCTCCCGTCTGGTGAGACTGGCTGGGTTCACTCTCCGGGTCATGGTGTCTGGTCTGTTTTGTGTTTCTCACAGTGAAATGGTTGTTGAGCTTCCTCGTCTGTCATTATGGACCAAATGCTCGCCACAGTTTGAAACCGTTCCCGTTTATCCTCGCAGGTGGGTACACTAGACCTCTGGTGTTATCCCAACGAGACAATGTTAACCATACTGTTGAGGCCAAAATATTTCATAATCAAGGATCTATTCAGGTTATTAGCATCTTTCTGTCTGAGGGAGCTTTCTGTGTATAACCTGACTGCTGGCTTTTCAACAAAAAACAGTGACTAAACTTCCAAAGTACACCATGGTGTGGAAAGCAGAGGCTGTACTTAGACATGACCTTTCACAAGACCTGTTCCATTATATTTGTTTGACTCAACGTAATAGTAGAGACAACATAAAGAACAAACAATCCTCCGTAATATCGTCACTGGGAGCAGCAAAATAACATGAGAGTCCCACTAAATCTGAGATCATAGATACGAGGGTGATTGATAAGTTTGTGGCCTAAGGTAGAAGGAGATGAGTTATACAGTTCTCGTTACATGCACATGCAGGTCAACTCTGATTATGCAGAAAGTTTGAAGTTAATAACTCTTCTCCTTCTACCTTAGGCCACCAACATCAATCACCCCAGATGAGTTATTAACTGGTGTTACTAAATTCAAACCTTCCGCATAATCACTCAAAGAGTTGAACTGCATGTGCATGTAACGAGAGCTGTATAACTCATCTCCTTCTACCTTAGGCCACAAACCTATCAATCACCCCTGCTGTGGACACTTTCTGGAGGTCCAAGATCTGACCGCTGGGCTAAGTGTGGAAATGTAGGAGGGGACTATGTTGAAAAATAAATGTGCTAGGTTTTCTAAAATTGACTCCTACCTATGGCCACGAACTTAGCAATCACCCCTCGTACTGGTATGGAATCAAAGAAACTGTTTCCTTCACAAGCAAAGGGTGTACTTGCTCTTACATTGGAACAGTTTAAAAGGAGTGTGACCCAAAAACACACTCCGCCCATCTTTGTTGTTGCTCAGTGGGTCTAGTTTCTCCTGCTGGGCTCTGTTTTCCAGAGATTTGGATTGGGAGTTGAAGCCCGATGGCTGAAACACTAGGTGTAAGAGTCTGACTTCCACCGGAGACATTTGGCTTATCGTGGGGTTGGAAGACAGCCCGTGTGAGTGGGTGGTTGTGTTGGAGGGAGGAAATGGGGTTTGTTTTGCTGTTGCTTTATTGCTTTTTGTGTTCTGTGTGGCTCTGCTCAGCATTGTGAACATACCGCGTCGGTGCAGGACGTGTGGCGATATTCACGGGCTGTCCCTAGCACGTCCCAAGGTTGTTAACAGAAACAAAACATTTCACTGTATGTTTTGATATACATGCGATAAATAAAGCGGAACCTGAACCTAAAGATTATTTCCCAAGCCTGGTTCCTACACCATCAGCCGATGCAAAAATGTCATGGCTTGTTAAACCTGACAATATGGTTTAACCACTGAAAACTGATTTTTCCCACTGTCAGCTAAAACATGTCCTGGCAGCTTCCTGCCACATTTGCAACAAAATTCTCACTTGAAGAAGGTGACATTGGCATGAGTCCTGGTGCAGCGTTAAGACACTCTGTCATAAAATCTCAGAGTGCAGCAACATTCTAGATCAAAGTCTCCCTAAAATGTTTCTTACTTCCTGTTCTTACTCTCATGGCAGATTAGACGGTGCACATTCTGCAACAGGACTGAAGCTCGTTCCTGTTTTCAGATTTTGGTGTAGGGACAAGACAATTGGAGAGGTTGGAAAGCTCCATAATCATAGGTACTGAAGGTCACAAACAAGAGAAAACCTGCAGATGCTGGAAATCCGAGCAACACACACACAAAATGCCAGAGGAACTCAACAGGCCTGGCAGCATCTATGGAAAAAAGCTTTTCTCCCCCGCTTAGTTGCTGTCTGGCCGACTGAAAGTCACACTCAGGCCTTTCAAACTCGGACCAAGATAACCCGTGATGACGCCTGCCTTACGAAGGGATAGTCATCGCTGCAAGTGAGCTGGCTACATTCCAGTCATTGCAGTGACTGCGGTCACACCTTTGTCAAACCCTGCTGGAACTGCTGTATGGCATTCCTTCGAGATGCTTTAGCAAGGTGTGTCTGCACCTTTTCTCGGCAACACCCCCTTCAGCAGCAGGTGGTTGGAGGGGGCTGGAACAGGAAGCACCTGTTGTGTTGGTCAGCAAAATTCAGGCCCTGGAGATCTCATGGCTAGGACTGTTGGATCAATCTCTTAAAATCAAATCTTTTCTACCACCCTACCTGTGCTCATGCAGGGTCCACACCCCTTGAATTATTGAGTTCTACAAAATTGTGTGAATCGGATTAGTGACATTATGAGGGAATTCCTAATCAAACTAGGGAGTTTGTGCTTGATTTACACAAGATATTGTTTAAACCAGATCTGGATTACAAATTTGGGTTCTTCATGCAAGGGAACATGTAGTATACTGAGGAAAGTTCTGGAGTGGTACAAAAGCAGAGGGTATTGGGAATACCCAGCAGGGCAAGCAAATCTGTGGCGAGAGAAGTGGAATAATTTTTACAGGTCAACACTCTTTATCAAAAGCAAGAGACAAGCCATTAAGTTGCAGAGAGCGGTTGGGGTGGAGAGAACAGGGGATGTCTGTGTTGGGGTCCAGACCAAAGTCATCAATGCAGCAATTACTTTAAAAATCATTATTTCAAGAGAGAAATAATCATGTTGGGGATGGCACAGTAGCATAGTGGTTAGCACAACACTTTACAGCACAGGAGACCCAGGTTCAATTCCCACTGCCATCTGTAAGGAGTTTGTATGTTCTTCTAACGATCGCATGTGTTTCCTCCAGTTTCTTTCTACAGTACAAAGATGTACCAGTTTTTAGGTTAATGAGTCACTGTAAATTGACCCATGATTAAATTGGGGGATCCCCAGGCAGCATGGGGATAAAGATAAACTTTATCTATTTTATTAAATAAATGAATAATTAAAAAGCAGCATGTCGAAGCAGAGGCTCAGACATGTCGGTGGACAGAGAGAGAGAGATATTTACAATAAGTCCCAGGGATTGCCAGATGACATACTATTCCTCAAAAACACGAGAGAGATTCTGCAGATGCAAGAAATCCAGTGTAACACACACAAAATGCTGGTGGAACTCAGCAGGTCAGGCAGCATCTATGGAGAGGAATAAAGTGCGGATGATTTGGGCCAAGACCCTTCACTAGGACTGAACTATTCCTCCTGCTTACATTGGGCATTGCTGGTCTAGTACAGGAGGCAGAGCGGGAGACAGGCAGATAATTCCAATGATAGGTGCTGGGTGCTCAAGGTTATCTTCACTGCCAAGCAGAACAGTTTGGGTAAGTGTTCATTCCATCTTCTACAATAGCTTTTACTGGACAGATTGGGTAGTTTATCTCATGAGGAAAGGTTGGACAGTCTTCTATCCACTAGAATTCTGAAGAGCAAATGGCGGAACAACAGTTCCGAGTTGGAGTGAAGATTTTGTTAATGTAAATGTACAATGGGTGTGGCTTCAAGACTTAGACAGCACTATCCATCAGTATACAAATCTTTCTTTGACCTTACTGAAGCCTTTAACAAGTTCAATTGAGAAGGACTGTGAAGCATCATTCTTAAAGTCACTTACATGTAGAAATTCATAAGACCATAAGGTATAGGAGCAGAATTAGGCCATTTGGCCCATTGAGTCTGTTTTGCCATTCATCATGGCTGATCCATTTTCCCTCACAGCTTCGTCTCCTGCCCTCTTTGTAAATCCTTTCATGACCTGACCAATCAAGAATGTTTGAAGCTCTGCCTTAAATATACCCAGTGACTAGACTTCCACTGCTGCTTATAGCAACAAGTTCAGAAATTCACCACACTCTGGCTAAAGAAATTCCTCATCTATGTTCTAAAAGGCACCCTCTATTCTGAGGCTGTGTCCTCTGCTAAAAATTCATTTTCACCTTACATCCACTGCCTAAAAACGTGCAAGTTGTGGGTTCACCACAGACTGCTGTCAGCAAGGCTGCATCATTACCCCAACACTTCTCTCAGTCTTGCTCAGCCCATTGCCATACCTGATGCCCAACAAGCTTCTCTTTAGAGTGAAGGTAACACGCAGCACAAATCGGGAAGCTATTTGATCCAGGTCACCTCCACTCCACGTCAAGGTCTCTCAGTTATTTAAGTTGCATGTTGATGATGCTTGTGCATGGGTATATTCAGAGGTCAAACTGCTGCTTATTGAAATATATATAGGAACGTTTAATGTTGGCAGAATAATGGTCATCTCCAAACGGCTTCTTCTGTCAGCACAGCCCTCCGACAATAAAGGTCCAGTGGAAACTATGGACTGTTTCCTGCACATCAGTAGCCATGGGTCAGCAAAGGCGGGTATCATTGATGAAATTCAGCATCACCCTCAGTGCACAGGACTGTCCGATGTAAAGAGTGGACCTGAGATCTAGCACAAAGCCCACAGGCTACAAGTGATCCCTTGCCTCCTGTGGACCTCTGGGGCCTGGGCCATCTAGAGCAGGCACCTCAAATCAATGGAGGGTTACTTGCTCTCTTCTCATTTGTACTATGAGGGAGGAGGTAGAGGAGCCTGAAGGCCTACACTCAGTGTTTTAGGAACGGCTTCTTCCTCTCTGGCATCAGATTGATATACAATCCATAATCACTACCTTACTACTCCTCTTTCGCATTACTTAATTATTTTAATAATAACTCATAGCAATTTGCGTATTTTGCTGTCACAAAGCAACATATTTCATGACATATGCTAGTGATAATAAGTGTAATTATGAAGTTTGTCTCTGTAAAGTCCTGCAAAACCACAGTACAATCAGTGGTAAGTGTGTCTAAAACTAGAGGGTGTACGTTTTACAGATGAGAGGGTGTAGGTTTAAAGAGGATCCTCAAGGTAAGTTTTTCATTCGATGAGTAGGTCGTATCTGGAATGAGCTACCAGAGAGGAGACTGACAGACATCTTTAACACTTCATTCATCCAGGCTTCTGTCACCACAAATCAGCCACCATCATCCCTTCACCAAAAAACTCTGAACTCTACACCTTCAGAACTAAACAACTACCACCAGTGGCACTGATGCCAATCGTCATGAAGTGCTTTGAACGGTTGATAATGGCACATGCCAAAAACTCCTCTCCTGCCACTTTGGACACTCACCAATACGTTTACCGATAGAACCACTCTACGGCAGATGCCAAAGCATTAGTCAAACACCTGGCTCTGACACCTAGAGAGCAAGGATGCTCATGTCAGAATGCTGTCATAAGTTTCTGGAATTCAGTTTCAGATTCAACACTTTGTCACACAGACCTTGGTGAACAAACTCCTTCTCCTTGGTCTAAATACACCACTGTGCAACTGGGTGTTGGACTTTCTAACCAACAGACGTCAGATAGCCAGGATGCACAACCGCTCCTTCCTCCCCACCATCCTCAACATGGTGCCCCCAGGGAGGTGCACTGAGCCCATTGCTGTACATTCTGCTCAGACAAAACTGCACACCAAGTCATCACGTTGTCAAGTTCGTCGATGACACAACAGTGGTGGGACTCATCACCAGCAACGATGAGACGGCCTACGGAGAAGAGGTGGTTGAGGCCTGGCACCAGGCAAATAACCTCTCCCTCATTGTCAACAAGACAATGGAGATGGTTATTGTCTTCAGGAGAACTTGCACCATTCATGCCCCTCTTTACAGTGGCAACACAGCAGTGGCAATTGCGAGTGGCTTCAAATCCGGAGAGAGCACATCTTCTATAACCTCTCATGGGGCCAGAGCACATTCTACATCATCAGGAAAGCTCACCAATGCCTCTGCTTTCTGAGGAGGCTTATGATAGCTGGACTATGCACATCTATACTCACTTCATTCTACACATGTGCAGCAGGAAACATTCTAAGAAGCTACATCACTGCTTGGTACAGAAACTGCACTGCAGTGGACAGAAAGACTCTACAACGGGTAGCCAGAACTTTCCAATGCATTGCTGGCAACGGCCTACCTGATATCAAGAACAAACCTGTATGTACAGAGAGTTGGTGGAAAAGGGTCAGTAACATCATGAAGGATCCCACCCAACCTGCTCGTGGACAGTTTGCCCCACTCCCATCAGGAAGGCAGCTACAGAGCATCCACACCAAGACCATCGGAATCAAAAGCAGTTACTTTCCCCAAGCAGCAAGACTGATCAACACCTCCAGCCACTAACCCACCCCTCCACACCTCCAACCTCCACTATTTTATCATTTCCTATGAACTCCTGTGCCTAGTGTCACTTTATAAACATACAGTCAATGTATACAAGCCATATAAAGTATTTATGTGTATTCTATTTTTTAATTATCATTGTTGTTTCTTATCTTATTTGTGTGTTGTTTTGTTTTGTGCTGCATTTGAGCCAAAGTAACAATTCCAGTGCCTAAAAAAAGTATTCAGCCCCCTTGGATGTTTTCATGTTATAGCACATTGAATCACAATGGATTTAATTTGGCCTTTTTGACACTGAAGACTCTTTCATGTCAAAGCGAAAACAAATTCCTACAAATTGGTCTAACCTTATTACAATTATCAAACACAAAATAAATGATTGCATAATTACTCACCCCCTTCAAGCCAGTATTTAGTAGATGCACCTTTGGCAGCAATTACAGCCCTGACTCTGTGTGGATAGGTCTCCATCAGCTTTGCACATCTGGACACCACATTTTTCCCCATTCTTCTTTACAAAACTGCTCAAACTCTGTCAGATTGCATGTAGATTGTGAGTGAACAGCCCTTTTCAAGTCCAGCCACAAATTTTCCATTGGATTGAGGCCTGGTCTCTGACTTAGCCACTCCAGGACATTAACTTTGTTGTTTTTAAGCCATTTCTGTGCAGCTTTTGCTTTATACTTGGGTACATAGTCTTGCTGAAAAACAAAACTTCTCCCAAGTCGTAGTTCTCTTGCAGACTACATCTGGTTTTCCTCTAGGATTTCCCTGTATTTTGCTGCATTCATTTTACCCTCTACCTTCACAAGCCTTCCCAGACCTGCTGCAGTGAAGAATCCACACAGCACGATACAGCCGCCACTATGCTTCACGGTAGGGATGGTGTGTTTTTGATGATATGTGGTGTTTGGCTTATGCCAAACATAGTATTTAGTCTGACAGTCAAAAAGCTCAAATTTGGTTTCACCACACCATAGAACCTTCTTCCCGCTGACTTCAGAGTCTCCCTTATGCATTCTGGCAAACTCTAGTTGAGATTTCACGTGATTCTTTTCCAACAGTGGCTTTCTCTTTGCCACTCTCCCACAAAGCTGTGACTGGTGAAACACCTGGACAACAGTTATATGTATAGTCTCTCTTATCTCAGCTATTGAAGCTTGTAACTCTTTCAGAGTTGTCATAGGCCTCTTGGTGGCCTCCCTCACAGTTCCCCTTCTTGCACAGTCATTCAATTTTTGAGGATGGCCTGCTCCAGGCAGATTTACAGCTGTGCAATATTTTTTCCATTTCTTGGTTACTGATTTAACTGTACTCCAAAGAATATTCACTGACTTGGAAATTACCTTCTATCCATCTCCTGACTTGTGCTTTTCAAGGAGTTACTTAGAGTGTTCTTTTGGCTTTACGGTGTAGTTTTTGTCGGGATACTGACTCAGCAGCAATTGGACCTTCTAGATACAGGTGTATTTTCATTGCAATCAATTGAAACACCTTAACTTGACGGCACACAGGTGATCTGCATTTAACTAATTATGTGACTTCTAAAACCAATTGGCTGCATCAGTGATGATTTGTTGAATACTTGTGCAATCAATTACTTAGTGTTTAATTTTTATAATTCATTTTGATCACCTTCTGGATGTCTGTTTTCACTTTGATGCAAAAGAGTCTTCTTCTGTTGATCAGTGTCAAAAAAGCCAAATTAAGTCATTGTGATTCAATGTTGTCAAACAAAAAACATGAAAACTTCCAAGGGCTGATGAATACTTTTTCTAGGCACTGCATTTCATTCTGCTTTACACTTGTGTACTAGGAATGACATTAAACAAGCACAAGAATGTTTAGAAGCGTGGTTCTCTTCTGATAACTCTGTAAACAAATACATCAAAATAGACGCCATCTACAAATCCCTAAGAGCTAAAGAAACGCAAGCCAGTAGAATGCATCTAAAGGGGTAGCCAATCAGCACTGAAGCAAGTGAACGGGGCCTATATAAATGCTAGAGAGAATCGCCAACAACTGCGCACTGAGGATATCACCTTGACTGGTGATTAAATGTCTGCAAAAGAATTGCCAAACTCAATGAACACTGCAACATCAAATGACATTAAACAATCTTGAATCTTGAATATTGAACATTGAAGAGGGCATCAGAAATTACTTTGAATGAGTAAGGCATAGAGGAATATGGAATTAATGCAGGCAAATGGGATTAGCGTAGATAGGTTTGATAGTCAACATAGACATGATGGGCCAAAGGGCCTGAACTACGCTGTAAACTTTATGACTCTATATGTGAACCAATATTTCCCAGATCAACATCCTCAGTGATGAGATCCTAATTACACTCAGTCAATTTAGAAGGACAATCCTTGGCAGTCATATAGATGATACTCCCAAGAAAGGAATTCCAATCAAGTGCTTTCATGACAAGATATTAACTGAAGGGCTGAGAAAACGACTTAAGGATATTTTGAAAACTCTCCATTGACTGGTGAGAACCACTGACAATGGAGAGAGATTGGGGATGGCATTGAGCTTGAGTTGATGATAACAACATCCAGAATACATGACAGAATGATTGTCGCATCTCCCAACTCAATGTGTGACAGTGTGTGTCAATCTCAATTTGGCCTCATTGGCCAGCTTAGAATGCACGGAGCAGCTGCAGAAACAAGTCACCTTTGGCAGATTCAGGCAGAATCCCAAAGTGAGAGAGAGTGAAAATGTCAAACAAGAAAAAATCTGCAGATGCTGGAAATCCAAGCCATACACATAAATTGCTGGAGGAACTCAGCAGGTCAGGCAGCAGCTATGGAAAAGAGTACAATCAATGTTTCAGGCAGAAAGCAGCTTCTTTTCCTCTACCATCAACATTGCTCTCAACCACATCTCTTCTATTTCCCACGTCTACCCTCACCCCATCCTCCTGCCACGCCACCAGGGATGGGGTTCCTCTTGTCCTCACTTATCACCAGCCTCCGCATCCAGCACATAATTCTCTGTAACTTCCACCATCTCCAGCAGGATCCCACCACCAAGCACATCTTTCCCTCCCCCCCCCCCCCCCCACACTTTCTGCTTTCCACAGGGATCGCTCCCTACGCGAATCCCTTGTCCGTTCATCCCTCCTCACTGATCTCCCTCCTGGCACTTATCCTTGCAAGCAGAACATGTGCTACACCTGCCCCTACACCTCCCCCCTCACTACTATTCAGGGCCCCAAACAGTCCTTCCAGGTGACACTTCACCTGTGAGTCTGTTGGGGTAATCTATGGGATAGGTGCAGCCTCCTGTATATCAGTGAGACCCAATGCAGATTGGGAGACTGCTTCACCAAGCACCTATACTCCATCCGCCAGGAAAAGCAGGATCTCCCAGAGGCCACCCATTTTAATTCCCATTCCCATTCCCATTCCAACATGTCAGTTCATGGCCTCCTCTACTGACGCAATGAGGCCACACTCAGGTTGGAGGAGCAACACCTTGTATTCCATCTGGGTAACCTCCAACCTGATGGAATGAATATTGATTTTTTGAACTTCTGGTAATGCCCCCCGCCTTCACCATTCCCCATCCCCTTTTTCCTTTCTCACATTATTTCCTTACCTGCCCATACCTCCCTCTGGTGCTCCTCCCCCTTTTCTTTCTTCCATATCCTTCTCTCCTCTCCTATCAGATACCCCCTTCTCCAGCCCTGTACGTCTTTCACCAAACAACTTCCCCACTCTTTACTTCACCCCTCCACCTATTATCTTGTGGGTTTCCTCCCCTTCTCCCACTTTCTTACTCTGATGCCTCATCTTTTTTCCCCAGTCCTGATGAAGGGTTTTGGCCTGAAACATCATCTGTACTCTTTTCCATAGTTGCTGCTTGGCCTGATGAGTTCCTCCAACATTTTGTGTGTGTTGCTGAGAAAGAAAGTGCTATTAGTTTGACGTGAAATGTACAGTTTATGAACTTAATGGGACTAATCTATCTCATACTTTATTAGTGGGTGTGGTAAGCTATTTGCTTCAAGAAAGCAGCACATCATAAGAATCAGGTTACATTAATAATCTGTCAGATTTCATTCTTTTCATTTTTTGATTTCTACAAGTGTAATCTTATCCAAACTACATATACTTTTATGTTTTATAAACAGTCAACTCTGACTGATAAACCATTTAATGAAGCAAAACACATGTTACATCATCTGAACTCTAACATCAGTTTATAGAAGTCAGTACGCTCGCAAAAAAGGCCATTCTGCCCATTCTTTTTGTGCTAGGATTTTTGAAGATTGATTCCATTCACCCAGTTCCCCTAAACTTCCCCACTGTCTTGTGAGTGTTTCCTTTTCAAGTCTTTTACCACTGAAGTAGTCTCCATTTCCCATTAGGGAGTATGTGCCATGAAAGCCCAACTCCTTGTCCAACAGAAACAGGTAGGATCACAAACACAAGGAAGTCTGCAGATGCTGGAAATCCAAAGCAACACATACAAAATGGTGAGGAACTCGGCAGGTCAGGCAGCATCGCTGGGAAAGAGTAAATAGAAGAGTAAATTGTTGACGTTTTGGGCTGAGACCCTTCAACATGACTAAGAAGGAAGAGTATAGGTCGGATATAATGTTAAAACAATGAGTTTTGAGTGTGATTTCATTTCTACTTGTCACCAGTGCTGCACATGTTTAACTGAGAAAGCAGAATCATCATGTGATGAGAAACTATATCAATGGAGTATGATAGTTTAACATGACCTAGTGTGGTATTGAATTACCATTGGTTTAAAACACTGTAACAGAGTTTGATCCATTGTGGACACAATCAATTAACTTATGTCCAAAACTTCGCCACATCTTTTGTTTTCTGTCGGTGTTTTCACTGAGGTGAAATGCAGCACTGGTCAGACGTAAAACCGGCCTTGGCAAGCAGGCATAATCACCCCTTGAGAGAGACCCCCTTTGTCCTATTCTCCCCTCCTCTACCTTCTCCACAACTTAAAACTAACTTGCTTTCTCTCTCTCTCTCTCCAATTCTGATAAAGATTTCTCAGCTTTAAATGTTGATTCTGTTATTAGTTCAATGTACTCAGGAATGGAATAAGCTGTAAGGATGACATGCAAAACAAAATCTTTTCACATAATCTTCATACATACAACACACACAAAATGCTGAAGTAACTCAGCAGGTCAAGCAGCATCGATGGAATGGAATAAACTGTTGACACTTCAGGCAGAAACCCTTGCTTTCCAGTCCTGATGAAGGATCTTAGCCCAAAACACCAACTGTTCATTCCTTGCCGTAGATGCTTCCTGACCTGCTTGAGGTCCTCCGGCATTTCCTGTCTGTTACTCTAGGTTTCCACCATCTGCCGAATCTCTTGTGTTGATGCTCTTCAACAATGTGACAACAATGTCTGTGAGGAGTTTTATGTTCTCCATGTGACCCTGTGGGTTTCCTCCGGGTTGTCCAGTTTCTCCCCCATTGTCCAAGAAGGTACCGGTTGGTAGGTAAATTGGTCGATGTAAATTGTCCCGTGATCAGGTTAGAGTTAAATTGGGGGTTGATGGGTGGTGTGGATCAAAGGTTGAGCCACAACCTTCTGTGCGACATCTCACTAATTAATCAATCAATTAATTAATTAATTAATTAATTAATTTTCAACTGAGATGCTAAGGGTTTCCATCAATAAAGATCAAATGCTGCTGTTTAATTTGTCTTTCACTTCAGTGCCACCATAATTCACTCCACAGTTATCCAAATGCACAAAACCACAAGTTATTCTTTAAGATTCAGAATGAAGGGAGGAAATGATGAAAGGAAGAGAGCTTTCTGACAAAGATCAACTCTGCTGCAAAAGTCAGCAAAAGGAAAAGGGATGGTGCCCTTCTCAGCCTTAGACCAGACCTTTACTAAAACTGGGCATGAACGCCCTGCCACTGACACCTGCCATTGTGAACATTAGCGAACCGTCTTGGCTGCCGGAAAACAAATCTAAACCATGTGTGTAACAAAAGTAGTTAAACACTTCTACATGATAAATCCACACAAGATGCTGGAGGAACCCAGGCAGCATCTCTGGAGGGGGATAAACAGTAAATGTTTTGAGCCGAGACCTTTCACCAGGACTGGAAAGGAGGGGGAACAGGCCAGCACGAATAGGTCAATAGTCAGTAGTTCAATTTAATGACAGAGAATGCATACGTTTCTCTCTCTTCGCAGACATCCACGTTAACAGAAGGGTGCCCCAAAGAATGAGTGACAGTAAGAAACATTCGAACCCCAAAGCCCCCTTCTCCCCTGCCCCCACAAGCACCAGCAGCAGCAAAGCATCAACTCTCCCCCTCCCCGACTTGCTTCAGTAAAAGGCATCATCACCTTCCACCCGTCAAGCAAGCAATAGCAAAGCCTGTAGGGAAGACCATGATCCGCAGAAAAACAAAAACTAATCATTCACCCGACAATTCCACATATCACAGGCTCTCCCTCTCTCCCTAATTAAGGGGGAGAAGAAGTACATGCTGGCAAGTTATAGGTGAAACCCAGTGAGAGCAAAAGGGAATGGGAATCTGAATTAAAATGTTTGGCCACCAGGAAGTTTCCCTTTTGGCAGATGGAGCAGAGGAGCTTGACAAAGCGGTCTCCCAATTTATGGCAGGTCTCACCAATGTAGAGGAGGCCACATCAGGAGCACCGGACACAATGGACGACCACAGCAGATTCACAGGTGAAGTGTAGCCTCACCTGCAAGGACTGTTTGGGGTCCTGAATGAAGGTGTATGGGTTGGTGTTGTAATTTGGCCACTTGCAGAGATAATTGCTGGGAGGGATGAGTAGTCAAGGGAATTATGGAAGGAACAATCCCCATGGAAACAGAGAGAGTGGGGGAGGTTAAGATATGTTTGGTGGTAGGATCCCTTTGGAGATGCCGGAAGTTCTGGAGGCTCATGAGGGTGGTAGGTAAGGACAAGATGGGGTGAGAGTGGATGTTCAGGAAATGAAGGAGATGTGGGTGAGGACAGCTTCAATGGTGGAGGAAAGAAAACTCAGTTCTTTAAAGGAGGAGGACACATCTGATGTCCTGGAAGGGAAAGCAACATCCTGCAAACAGATGTGGCAGAGATGAAGGAACTGAGAAAAGGGAATAGCATTTTACAGCAGATGGGATGGGAAAAGGTATAGTCAAGATAGCCATGGGAATTGGTAAGTTTATAAAAGATATCAGTTGATAGTTTGTCTCAACAGGTGGAGGCAGAGAGATTGAGAAAGTGGAGGGATGTGTCCAAAATGGACCAAGTGAATTTAAGGGCAGAGTGGAAGTTAGAGGCAAAGTTGATGAAATTGATGAGCTCAGCATAATTACATGAAGCAGCACCAATGAAGTCATCAATGTAATGGAGGAAGGTTTGGGGAGTATTATCGGGGAAGGCTTGGAACATGGACTGTTCTACGTAACCAACGAATAGGCAGGCATAGCTGGGACCTATGTGGATGGAAACTGGTTGGTAATTGAAAAAGATGTGGAGAGCTTTAAGGTTTTCTTGATGAAGGATAGAAGTGTATAGAGTCTCCACACTCCCTTCTACCCACCCATAAGAACAGAGTTACACCTACAGGATAGACCTCCAGTCTCCAGGCTTCAGGCACTGGGCTTCAACTTCCAGGCTTCTGAATGACCTTTGGACTTCAATCTTCGATATTGACCCCTGGACTAGCTGATGACAGGATCCCAATCTAGAGATTTGAACTGATTCACCAGTGCTTGTGCCTCTTGTTCTCGTGGACAACTGATCCCAGAAACTACCAACCTGGGGCAGTCCAACATCCATGAATGTCCCTCAACACCTATCCATGTGGCTGGCCTTTGAGCCCATAGCAGAGCAGCGATGCCCACATCGCCAGCCTTCTGGTGCCAAGCAGAGGCCTAGACTGTGGTTGCTCTTCATCACCCATCCACACTGCTGGACTTTGAATGCAGAGCGGAACCCAACTGTCAACTGTTTATTTCCCTGCACAGATGGAGTTTCTTTGCCAAGTTTCTTGCTGACTTGCCGAGTTTCTCCAGCACATTGTGTGCATTGTTCAAAGTTTCCAGCATCTCTCATGTCTGTGCATTTCCAAAATTTTCTGTTTTTGTTTTAGACTTGGTGGCCTGTTCAGATCTCTGCACATGCTCCCCTGTAACCTGTTTGCTTGTGCCAGGTTGGACTGAGCATAATGAGCATTCCTCCAGATTATGTATTGTTAAACTTAGACTTAAAATTGTTTATGCATTTAGGAATTTGTCTCACATTTGTTTCTAATAGCTTTTAAGAACACATGGATGTTGGCAAATGTGGTGGAAAGTCAGGAAACAGTGCAGCCAATGATGATCAACTAAATACAAACAAAATATTTGGAGAGGTTTGCAAATGATTGAAAATATTAATTGATTGCATCCACAATAAGTCAAATTTTGTTAAACTATTTCATCTAGTGTTAATTTAACGCCATGCCAGATTGTGGTGAACTACCATAAGATGCAAGATCCAATACGTGTCTGTGCAGTCTACCTTACCAAGGGATCCACAGTGCGTTCCCCTGCAACTTCTGATTGCTCAGTTTGTTTCTGGACCTTTTTCCAGAAGTTGTTTGTGAACTGGGTACTGCACCACTGTGAATTCCAGTCCATTAGATCCTATGTATTCCACAGCGTAACCCTATGTGCTCCAGTTCAGGCCATTTCTCAGCCAGTATCAGTCATCCATCTGTGATGCTAGCCCAGCTTGTTTTCTTCTCTTTCTAGGGCACATCCTCTTGCTCTGCATTACACAGTTCTTTTGTCTCTTTTCTTGCTCTCTAACTGCTCCTATTGACTCATGGTTTATAACTTATCCCCAGGGTCACTCTATCAGTAACACCCCTCCTCCACAGGTTTACAAGCTTATTTTTATCTCCTTCTAAGTTCTGATGAAGAATCTCCAATCAAAAACATTGACACAGTTTCTCTTCCCACAGATGCTGCTTGGCCTGCTGAGTATTTCCAGCAACACACACAAAATGCTTGAGTAACTTGGCAAGTCAGGCAGCATCAATGGAGGGAATAAACAGCTGACGTTTTGGGGCCCCAGATATGTGTTGCTCAAGACTTCCTGCCAATCTCTTGCATCGAGTATTTCCAGCATTTTTTATTTTTGTTTAAGACCCTGTAGCCTGCTTGGAATCTGATTACGCTACCTTGTAATCAGTTGACAGCATGTATTCTTGAAAAACTCAATTCGATGGGCAATAAAGGTAAAAGATGCCAATAAAGGAATTTGTTTGTGGTTGTTTGAGATCGTTATCCCTGCCCCAGGACAATTTGTTCCTCAGGGCAATGTAGCGTGCATCAATGACCTCCTCCTTCCACTACATTAGAAGCAGAGATGTTCATTAATGGCTGCACGATGCTCAGTTCCATTCACAGCTCCCCAACAAATGTAGCAGCCCATGCCTGCACGCAAAGGAATAGATAACAGTATGTTGCAATGAGTGACTGAAGCGAACTGAAGTGCAGGACACAGGCACAAAGATTGAGTTTGGATGCTTACACGGGCATAAATGTTGAACAGCAAACGGGGAGGGGGGATCTTGACACAGATCCTTGACTCAGAGACTTGACACAGAGAGACAGAGTCTCATAGGTAAACCCTGAAACTAGAACTAAACTTAGAACTAACGGTTCTAAGCAGTCAGGAAATTTAGTTATCACACAGGAATATGACCAACAAACTGGCAACTAGTGGTTGTGACATTGAAGTTCTTGTACTGAGTTCTTGATGGAAACCAGCTGATCCATCATCAAAGAGAATAGGAAGCAATTGGGAAATTAATGATTGGGACCATGGCATAATCAAAGAAAATTAGGAGCAAGATAGGGAATAAACGATCAGGAGCAGGACACATTAATGCTTGGGTTAATGCAGTAGATACTATTTCTATCAATTAACCAAGGCAAGGGGACTATCATGGCCCACCGTCACAGGGGGTCACCACTGGGGGCTAAATGAAATGAATACAAAAGTAGGGAGGTTACACTTCAGCGATATAAGTCACTGGTGAGACTTTATCTAAGGTATTGTGGGTAGTGCTGGGCCCTTATTTAAGGAATGGTATAAATAGGTTGAAGCAATTCAGGGAGGGTTTACCTGAGGGTTCAGAGAGGGTTTACTATTACCTGAAATAAGAACTCAGCAGGTCATCCTCTAGCACATGACTTGTTTCCTCAGATTTGAGCATCTGCAGTCTTTTGTGTCTCCATAGTACCTTGAATAGATGGATTGTTGATGCACCATCAATAACTCTTGGAGACAGGAGGCAAACAATAGGCTTTTATTAGCTGCAAAAGTGACCACAACATCTTGGAGACTGAGGGAGGAGCAGTGCCTCCAATCGCCTTTATACAGGGGTCTGTGGGAGGAGCCACAGGAGCAGTCAGCAGAGGGGCGTGTCCAGACAGGTATACACATAGTTTACCACAATTGTCAATTGAAAAATAAGTTTTGACAAACTAAGCATATCCTTGGGGATTAAAAGAGTGAGTGGAGACTTGATTGAAACATATAGGATCTCAAGGGACATAGTGGATGTGGAAATAATGTTCCCCTTTTGTGGGAGAATTTAAAGTCAGGGGTCACTATTTGAAATGTAATGTTGCAGTGGCATATTTTCTCCCAGGTATTTGAGAGAGTTCAGAACTCTTTTCCTTGAAGGGTTGTAGAACCAGAGCTTTTAAATATTCTAAAGGCAGAGGCAGATGGATAAGCTTCAGGTTCCTGTGGATAGACAGGAATGGGAAGGTTATAGTCAGTTCCATCTGGAAGGAGATACAGAAGCCTGAAGGCACACACTCAACGATTCAGGAACAGCTTCTTCCCCTCTGCCAACCAGTTTCTGGATGGAGATTGAACCCATGAACACTATCTCACTACTTTCTTATTTCCTAATTTTTTGCACTACTTATTTAATTTAACTGTTTAATATACTATATATATATACGGTCATTTAGTTTTTTTTTCCTCTCTGTTGCTATGTATTGTATTGTACTGCTGCCACAAAGTTAACAAATTTCACAACATATGCCAATGATATTAAACCTGATACTGGTCTGATTCAACCATGATCTTATTTAATAGTGGTGGATTGAGGGCTCATTGTTCATACCTTAGGGCTTTGCCTTTATACAAATGAAGGATCTCTGGTTCACTGCTTCCTGCTATAATATTACAGGGCATAGGTATATAGAAGTGAATTTCCTTTTCACCAGGTTTACCATTTACCTGCCCATAAACAACCAGGTGAATTTTTCCACATGTTCTTCAGACGAGCCCCTTTGCTGTTTTACACTTCTTTCCTTCTGTACTTTGATAGTGAGTTAAATTCTGGGTGAGTTTCAATACAGCTTAGTGGAAGCAATGGAGAATGAGGTTGGGCTTTTAAAACACCTTCCCTTGTACCAGTATGTACTGTACCTCCAGGACTGAGACAGGCATGATTTTTTTCTATCAACAAATCAGCATGCCATGAAGAGAGACACATCTTGTTTGCTTTACTTCAAGATTTGTAGATTAATTGCAAAAGCTGGCAAATTGAGGAAAAGAAATGAAGATAAACAGACAAATAAAAGGGCTGTTAGACATGAGGGACTGTACCGACAACAACGTGGTGAACAATTAAGAGGGAAGATATTCTGCATCAGATTCACCCATTTCTTGTGCAGAACTTCTGCAGGATAATTAGATTGGGTCTATGCCATTTGCAATATATGATTCAACATTCCCCATAAGGAAATGTTGAGACGTAAGGGAAAGACCTTTATGTGGACTATAACAGGCAAGGAATGGGAAGACAGGGCAGGTGATCCCTAGGCTGGGAATAGGCACTGCTAGCCCTTAAACATGAACTTCAGATGAGCACTCTGACTGCACTGGTGCTGTAATTATGAATACAAACATTCTTCAAACATACACAAGAGAGTATTCTAGAACTAGGACTACATGTGAGAACTGGGGACACTCTGAGCCATGAACTTCCCTCGGGCTAGTGATCCTGAAATGATCCTTGAGAGGAAGTCAGGTGAACAACAGGCATGTGACTGAAACACTACTTGCAACTGACTGTCTACATAAATGTGGTCTGATTGTTTGTCCTCTAGCTGGGTAAATGTTGGGGCAGAGCAGTGATAACAATCCTGGTGCTCTGTAACAGCTACCTTATTCACAAAACAATTCTGCTTCCTCTTTGCAACTCGGCCAGTAATACGTTTATCTCTTAATCAGTAGATCATGGGTTCAAACCTCACTCCAGAGGCTTGAGTAAGTCAGGTCTAAACTGATTCTTCAGTTAAGCAATAAGCCCAGTATAACCCAGGATAAAAAATGCACTGAAGCTACGGCTATAACGAGCACCAGCTATAGAGAGGCAATATCAGCAGAGACAAGTGTCCAAAATCTGTGCCGTGTAACTGGGAATTAGTTCTGTTAAGTCGTGCCAAGCGATTTGGTGAGTTAAAACACTTTTACTGTTCTGAGTGTGTAATTTGTGTGTGAAATATGTTCAGTGGTGTTGTAGCTGAGAAATGTTCAGAAATTGCAATATGATATAGAAAATAAATGCGTGTAAGAACTTACAGATTGTAATCCTGTTGTATACAGGTAGGTTTTTTATGTAACTATTGTGAATCGACTTTCCATGCTTGCCCCCACTATTTCATCCAACAAACCAAGAAGCAAGATGGTAGGCCACCCGAGATCAAAGGACCAGCACAGGAACAAAATGTTTCAAGACATAGAGGATCTCATATGGTCGGATGTACGAGCTTATTTCTCATTCGAAGGATTTGAATTTGACTTTCTGGAAGAACTGATCATTTTTGCAAAGACTTTGATAGGTGACTGACTGAGATTTACTTTGTTTAAAGGTTGTGATGCTGGAGGTTTGTTATGACTTCTACACCTATTGTTTATTGTCTATTGAAAGGATTAAGCTGTGTATTTATATATTTTTGGGGTTGAACTTGATTTGTAGACATACTGATCTGAACGGAAATTGAAGTTAACTATAATACTTAAGAATAGGAATTCAATTAGTTTTCTAACCGGGGATAAATAAAAAGGAAAGGTTCGTCTATAAACCTTTAAATGGGGAATAACACAAGATCGAATCAGTTATAGAGAAATTGGAGTAATAAAGGTTATTCTAATGAATCTCACTGTAACTAAAAATAAATTTGGGTTTTGTTGATATCTGAGATTTGGAACCTAAGACAGAATGTTGGAATTTTGAATTGTCCTTACTCAGGTAAATATCTCCTATATATTGCCATTTTTTATAAACAAAACTTTCCTCCAGAAGTTTGTGTTTTCTATTCACTGTCTCCTTCTGATACCCAGAGCTTCTTCTGATGGCTCACTGGCACCTAGTGTAGCGCTATGTAAGTAGGTTTTCTCGTAAGGAGTCCAGCAACTAGTCACACAAGATGAGACAGCCACTACCCAGGTGTTACATCATTCTGTTACTGATTTTGTCTTTCAGATCAAATGGACAGAAGGCCTTGTTGTCCTCTCAGGTGAGGTAAACAGAAGGATTATTTTAACAATTTAAGTGATCATTATCAAGTCAAGTCAAGTCAAATCACTTGTTATTGTCATTTCGACCATAACTGCTGGTAAAGTACACAGTAAAAATGAGACAGCGTTTTTCAGGACCATGGTGCCTCATGAAACAGTACAAAAACTACACTGAACTACACATATTGTTTGTGTGAGCTTGCTATAGTCAAATTGCAAGATGAACTTCTTACGTTTCAACATGAAGTGCATTCACATGCATTCCTCTGGATGTAAACTGCTTTGTGATTTTCTGTAATGGATGTGAAATGTGCAACAAAACAATCTTCCTTTCTTCCTCGTTCATTGAAATGGCTCAGCTCCCCGTAAAAGGTTGCTAAGCAGCTATGATTCAACTGAACTGAGCTAGAACCACAGAAAGGGGGTTGTCAAAAATTGTACTGGGAACGTAGTCTTATATCATGGGTGATGCACCCTAATGATAAGGCTGAAGAAATGGCAGTAACAGTGGCCCACTGTGCCCCATTCCTTCATTTCCACTAAGCCCCAGACACAATCATGGGTCCAAAGACTATTTGCTAGGCAGAGGCAGAAGAGGTTTGAAATGAAAATGTTGTTATTAGAAGAGTTGGGTTCAAAGAACTCATCTAAAGCAGATATTATCACAATATCATAGAATTGTACAGTAGAGAACTGGCCCTTTCATTCTGCAATGATTATGATGCTTATCTGCACGAATCCCGTTGGCCTGCTTAGGCTCGCACCCTTCTATTTCTTTTACTAGCTACAGGACTGTGCAAAAGTCTTAGGCACATATATATAGCTAGGATGCCTAAGACTTTTGGACAGTCCTGTATTTGTCAATGTGGAGCAGGCAATGAGTTTGTAAATCTGGCAGGAGCAAAGCATGTTGGGAAGGGCAAGAGCGCTGCAGGAGGGGTGTGGGACAGGTGGCAGAGAAGGAGTGCCGGGGCAGGGGTGGAGGGGGTGGGGAGGCACGGATGCAGGCTCGCCCAACCCTGACAGACCAGACAAGATCATTTGATTCCAAACAATTGGTTCATTGATCACTATGGAATGTCTCTTCCTGCACTCTCCCCTCTCCCTTCCTCTTTTCCCCACTATGATTCCCTTCTGCCTGCTGCCTTCTAGTCTCAGTCCACAATAGAGACTCATGAAATTTGTTTTCTTTTGTGGTAGAGAAGTACAGTGCAATATATAAGATTACCAAAGTACTGTGCAAAAGTCTTAGGCACCCTAGCTACATATATATATCTATATATATGTGTGTGTGTGCCTAAGACTTTTGCACAGAACTGTAAGCATGTGCCTTCCTCTGGCTGTTTATTCTAGGTAACCACTAACCTCCATGAAAAACATACCCCACAAGCCCCCTTTACATATCTCCACTGTCATCTTAAATCTGTGGCCCCTAGTCCTACACAACTCTGGTTCTCTATCCTGTCTACACCTATCATAATTTAGAAAACTCTACAAATTACTTCTCAACCTTCTTCTATCCATATCAATATGTTACCATGAGCTTTTATTTTCTGCAATGACTTTTGGTGCAGAACCTTATAAAATGCCTCCTGGAAGTAACATGCAACAGTCCTCTTCATGCAAAACACATTATATCTTCAGATTGGTCAAACACAATTACCCTTTCACAAAACCATAATGAAATGTGATAATGAAAATAAATCTATTTATTAATGTTAATGGAAGAACAAGTATTGTTCAGTGTACTGAAGAGAAATGACCATGCTCTTTGAGACACTGACCTTGGATCTTTCATATCAGAGTGAATAATTAAGGTCTCAGGTTCCTGAGTGTTAATTTTAGGGGTCCTAATTTTAGCATTAGTGCACTGGTACAGGGAGAAGCAGAAATCATCATACTATCGGCCTGGTATCAACAGCATGAAGTATGAGATACATTTATATTCCAGAGCAGAGAAGCTCTAACATCAGTTATAAGATCCCCTCACTCTGATTCGGATTCTCCCGTGCGTAGAGTGGGCACGAGCTGAGTCAAGCCTAGATATATGCAGGGTTGTTGCTCCTGTCACATACAATCAGACTGATTTAATGCATGATTTGTGCATTGTCTTGGGTTGCGTCCAATCATTTCAATTTGACCAGGAAAATTTGGATTTAGTTGGAGTCAGCCATGAGCCCATTTTAATACTCTCTGCTTATCCACCTCCTCATAATTTATGGGTTTTATTGCCATGTTTCCATGTGTTAGAACTTAGCATGATCACCAGATTGAGGGGTTCATGTCATTTAATAAGCACCAACAATGTGTGAACACCATTCAAATTGTTTCATTGTTAAGCGGCAATATAACTCCAGAAAACTTCACTGCTATTCAAGAAATTAATTTATGTTACACTCCTCAAAAAAAGTGAAAATAACTTTCGTGCTAGGATAGTCAATTTGTGAGAAAGTTAATGCCAATTAATAAGTTACAGACTTTTTCCTACAAGAATTAGTGTGCCCTAGTACTGCTTCTCTGGCATTCACTGTGGCCAAATGACTTCATCTGCTGTGCAACATACAAATTAGTTCATGGTGAGATTTTCAATTATGCTTGTTTGAGTTATGACAATGCTGTTTCCTTAAAAACCTAGCTTTTGCTAGCACTGAAGATTCAGTGTGAGTGGTATTTAAAGGGTTGGTCACATCTTCCCTGCAATCCTAGGCATATTGCTGCATAACTCTTCCCCAATAATACAAAGATGTCCCTTTACCTCAGATGTCAGAGATGAGAGGGAATCTCTTTAGCCAGAGGGTGGTGATTCTGTGGAATTCCAACAGTGGAGGCCAAGTCATTGGGTATATTTAAAGTGGAGGTTGATGGGTTCTTGATTAGCAAGGGCATCAAAGGTTACAGGGAGAAGGCAGAAAAATGAGGTTGAGAGGGATAATAAATCGACTATTATCGAATGGTGGTGCAGACTCAATGGACAGAATTGCCCGATTCTGCTCCTATGTCCTATGCTCTTGTGGTCAACAAACCTCAAGATGACGGATCCAAACTGAGATCCCGGTCACAACAACACTAAGTAATTTCAGCAAGTTACCCCTCAGAAACTAAGTGGCCGGAAGGGACCCTGTGGTTCCGTGTTCATGAGATCAGAAATGAATGGAAAACCCAAGAAAGACTTGTGACAGCAGAGATTTACGACAGCAAGATGAAAGGACACACGAGCTCTCCGTCAATACTTCGGGAAGCCCTGCAAAGCCCTTTCCAGATGTGTTGGTAGAATGTAGAAGCAACTATACTTCACTAGGAGCCCGAAGTGACGTGGTACATCACCATAGGCTCTATAAAATTTCTACAGCTGTAGAAATTGGAGAGCATCCTGACTGGATGATTTATCGTCTGGTATGGAAGCACCAATGCCCTCGAGGGTAGTAGACTCAGCCAGTTCCATCATGAACACTGCCTCCTCACCACTGAGGACATCTCTAAAAGCAGCACCTGCCACTAAGAAGCTTTCAGCATGCACTCCTCTCATTACTGCCATGAGAGGAAAGGTACAGGAGCCTGAAGATGCACACTCAGTGTTTTAGGGACAGCTTCTTCCCCGCCCCCTCAGATCCCTGAACACTTCATAAACCCCTGAACGCAACCTCATTACTTTGACCTGTTTTTGCACAATTTATTCATTTATTTAATATTTCTTATTGTAATATATATTTTAATGTATTGCATTTGTGCTGCAGCTGCACAACCACCGATTTGAAGATATTTGTCAGTGATAATACACCTGAATCTGATTCTGACATTAACATAAATGGAAGGTACCCTAGTTTGCTGGTAGGTCTTTTCTAGCTATCTGACATGAGGCTCCATGTCTGGTGAGGGAAGGTTTCAGCGTGAGGGTGCCACTACTTACCTTGTGGCAGATGTTTGCGTTTTGCTGGACAAACCTCAAGCAGCGACTGAACAGTGTCTGCACTGCTTTCACCGTGGATCTGAGGGTCCCTCACACTCTCAGATACTTCGACCTGACGTCCTTACAGGCAGTTGCTGCTGAGATTTGCCACCTATCATTTGGCCACCGCCTTTACTACTGAAATCAATAAAGTCACTACCATCAAAGCAAGAAAACTTTATCTTTTTGATAAATGTCCTCTTATATTCACAACTGGAAGGTGAATTTTGCTGCAGTGTGGGGCCCCAGAAGGTAAGGCTGTCTTACCTTACCTCTACCACACTGGTAACTTTGTACCAAATTAAGCTTTACACAACCCTTTAAGTAACACTCATCTTGAGTTGCTTACAAACTTTGGTAAGCTACTTTGACCGCTGCAAAATTGCGGCATCCTAGTCCTATTATCAAAGCATGCATAGTACTCAGTCATTTCCAACCCACCCTACTCGCTGACATGGTGCTGGCTGTACTGCAAGGTCAGGTCTGTGAAGAAAGATGCTACTAAAGACAGAGTTGAAGCACAGCTGCAGCGCTTCAACCATTCGGTTGTTGAACATCCCTAATCACCTCCTCGGTAAAGCATCTCGGCACTTTGCACTACAATGGTCTTTGCTTTTCCTTCTTGTTTTAATTGTGTTCTTTCTTGTATAATTTACATTTAATTTATGCATTTCTTGTGAGTCCACTGACTCTGATGTTATGTGCTTGTGAGGTTGCTGCAAGAAAGATCTTCGCTGCATTTGTGGATACGACAATGAACTTTACTTTGGCTGACTGATGCATAAAATTTGATCTCTAATGCACACTTGCTGAAACAGAATTATTTTATAAGATTTTTTTAAAACTGATGCTAAAAAGTTTTGCATTTTTATTACAGAGCTTTTTAAAAGAATGTTAAAGAAGTCACTAGTGGCATTTAATTTCAAAAATGATGCAGATGAATTTCTGTAGTCTGATTTCCATGGGACGTAGGAGTATTAGGGAAGATTTGATAGAGGTATGCAAAGTTATGAGGAGAACTGATAAGGTAAAGGTAAGCAGGCTCTTTCCACTGAGGTTGGGTGAGTCTAGAAATAGAAGTCATAAGTTAAGGGTGGAATATTTAAGGGGAACTTGAGGGTGAATTTCTTCACTCAAAGGGTCATGAGCTGCCAACAGAAGTTATGGATGTGGATTTGATATCAACATTTAAGAGAAATTGGATAAGTACATGGATGGGAGGGGTATTGAAGGCTGAACGGATTGATGAGACTAGGCAACTTAACAGCTTGGCATGGACTAGATGGGCTGAAGGGACTGTTCTGTGATGTAGAGGTTTATGACTCTATGATTTCTTGTAATACCTAAGCAATTCTAAATTAACTAATATCATACAGATTATTCTCAGGGTGTTAAAATCACTTCAAGAGCAATAAAGGCCTGGTTATATTATTATTTACTGCGGAAGAATGGGGTGTGGATTTTAATTAACTGGGATTGACAAATGTGTTTATCAGAACTGTTTGCGGGATTATAATGAGTCATAAGCTGCACCTAGTTGTGCTTTATGAAAAAAAATCTTGTTCTACCCTATGACGGCAGCCAAATGAACATCTTAACATGTTTGTTTGGATTTGTATTAGTCTTCACCAACATTGCAGGTGGAATGCATCGGGTGCTGCGGGAGCATGTATGCTTAGGAATACTCAGCTCATTCCTAAAAACGGCCATCTATGTCACATTTCTCAGTTGCTCTGAATAACAATTCTCTAGTTCCTTTTGAGAGATATGAAGCCTTTTCATGTTTTCATCTTTAGCCACAAATCTGCACAAAAGAACCACGTCTTCACTATATTGTACATTATTTCAATTAAATAGACAATAGACCACAGGTGCAGGAGTAGGCCATTCAGCCCTTTGAGCCAGCACCGCCGTTCAATGTGATCATGGCTGATCATCCACAATCAGTACCCTGTTCCTGCCTTCTCTCCATATCCCTCGACTCCGCTATCTATAAGAGCTCTATCTAACTCTTTCTTGAAAGCATCCAGAGAATTGGCCTCCACTGCCTTCTGAGGCAGAGTATTCCATAGATCCAGAACTCTTTGTGTGAAAAAGTTTTTCCTCAACTCTGTTCTAACTGGCCTACCCCTTGTTCTTAAATTGTGGCCTCTGGTTCTGGACTCCCCCAACATCGGGAACATTTTTCCTGCCTCTAGCATGTCCAATCCCTTAATAATCTTATATGTTTCAATCAGATTCCCTCTCATCCTTCTAAATTCCAGTGTATACAAGCCCAGTCGCTCCAATCTTTACTTACTTTACTTTACTTTATTGTCACCAAACAACTGATACCAGAGCACACAATTATCACAGTGATATTTGATTCTGCGCTTCGCGCTCCCTGAAGTACAAATTGAAGTAAATATAATAAAAATTTAAATTATAAATCATAATTAGAAAATAGAAAAGGGAAAGTAAGGTAGTGCAAGTCAGGTCTGGATATTTGGAAGGTACGGCCCAGATCCGGGTCAGGATCTGTTCAGCAGTCTTATCACAGTTGGAAGGAAGCTGTTCCCAAATCTGACCATACGAATCTTCATGCACCTGAATCTTCTCCCGGAGGCAAGTGAGACAAAAAGTGTGTTGGCTGGGTGGGTCTTGTCCTTGATTATCCTGGCAGCACTGCTCCGACAGTGTGTGGTGTAAAGTGAGTCTAAGGATGGAAGATTGGTCATATGACATTCAACATATGACAGTCCGGCCATCCTGGGAATTAACCTTGTGAACCTGCTGCAGTCCTAGCACCAAGCCTTGCCGTACCCCGCTAGTCACTGTATCATGTATTATAAAGTTACCAGATTTCACAACATATGCCAGTGATATTAAACCTGATTCTGATTCTTAATATCATGGTTATGTCCATGACAATAAACGTGAAATAAAGTTGAACAAAGAAAGCAGGTCTCGACTGTTGAACAAGAAAGTCAGTCTGTAACTAAAACAGATAGATGTTACTAGATCTCAGAATATGGATAAGAACAGGGCAGTGCATCACAGGCAGTCAGATTAAAAATAAATCCTGAAAGCACCATCTCTAAATAGGAAACTGAGTAAGTCTGGAAGACCTCATTGTAGTTGCCGATATTATAGATGGTATTGTTCCCATACAGAATAGAGGTGTACCTGCATATTATCTCAATAAAGCCTTTCATGTTGTTAAACATGTCTCAAAAATCTCTCTGTGTATAATTTACAGGAAGAATTTTACACTTTCAATCATTTATAGTTCTGTGGCCATCAAAAAGCAAAACAACTGCAGATGCTGGAAACCTGAAACAAAATGAAAAATGCTGAGTCCAACATCATCTGTGGAGAGAGATAACAAGCTGATTGTGAGATCAACGGTATTTAACCACAATGAAGATGGAAACAAAAAAGCATGTTTTAATTGACAAAGTGGAGTAAGGTGGACAGAACAAAGGGAACAACTGAAACAGGGTGGAGATGTGGCACAATTATCTTCAGTGCCATCTAAGAAAGAAAAAATAACGTTTTTAATGATAACTGATTAAATGAAAGGTCAATTAATTGACAGAATCATGAGATATAGACCATAGCAGTTGTTGAAAACCTGAAATAAAAGAGAAGGATGGAAATACTCAGTAGATTAGGTAGATCTGTGGAGAGAGAAAAACTGAGTTTGTGTTACAGGTGGATGATCTTACACCAGAACAGGCCAGTTTCGGCACAATGAGGAATGGTTGATTTTCTGAAAGTGTTGAATTCAACACTGTGAGCGGTCTGTGGACTACTCGGAAGATGAGGTGCAGTACTGTTCCTCAAGTTTCATTGAGAAAACATTGGACACAAAAGGCAAGGAGATCAGAGTGGGAGAGGAGCAGAGAATTATAATGATGATCAATTGGGAGCACAGGGAAACCACTGATGTTCTTCATAGAGATGTTCTTCAAATGAGTTCTCAACTTGTGTTGTGATTTTCCAATGTAGAAGAGATCACCTTGTGAACATTGAATGCAAAACATTAAATTCGGAGCACAGTAGTCACAAAGTCTACACGCGCAGATCTCACTGGATGCTGCCTGGTTGGGCTCTGCAGAACTTTGCAAAGTACTAATGTTTCAAACTGATTTGTTTGCATGGATTAGATGATGTTTTACAGTGAAGGAAATTAGTTTTCTGTCCCATTCACTGCTCCCAAAGAAAAGGAAATATCTGGGGTAATTTTAATCTGGTTCAAAGGATTGGAATCCCAAGGGAGTGGCAGTAACACCTCCCTCACTATTAACCTCACTGCCCAGTAACACTGGGTGGATTTAACCTTAACCTTAAAACTTAATGATAAATAGTTAGGTTAAAGTTATTCCTAATAATTGAAGGCTTTTGACAGGTTTCTAAAGACCAATTGTGAAGAAAGAGTTTTTTCACCCTTTAGCCAGTTGCTGTTTTATTTGGGTTTGAACGATTAGCAGGAGGACAGTTGTTGAACCGGCATTGACAGGAGTTTGCCCAAGCTGCTTCACACTTGAGAATTGACTTCAGAAAGCACAATGATCCAGGGTGATAGGATGAAGATACTTGTCTGTGAGTCCCCCCACTCTGGGGATGCCCAGCCTTATCCGCATCATTGGTGGAAAGCGGTGACTAGATACTGAGTGGAGGTCTGTCCACCTCTTCATTCTGGCTTCTGCCCCTTTCTTTACCAGACCAGATGAAAGGTCTCAGCACTGTTTTCCTCTCCGTGTCTTGTGGTGCGCCGGGCAGCAACCTTGCCATCTCTTTTGAATTTTGTCTGTTTTTACGAGGCCGAGTTGCTAGCTCAATGCTCAACCCAGCACGGATGGAAAGCTGGCTGGATTTGAACCTGGGACCGCTCACCTCGAAATCAGGTGCTGATGCCACTATACCACCAGCTGGCAGCCTGAAACATTGACTGCTTATTACCCTCCATAGATACTGCCTGACCTGTTCCTTCAGTAACTTGTGTGTGTTGCTCAAGATTACGAGCATCTGCAGATCCTCTTGTGTCTCTGACTAAATGGGTTTTTTGCCCAGCGCATCAACAATAATACATTAGTTATCCAGGACAATCCTCCTGTACCTCATAGTGTTGCTGGTGATCTCAAAGCAGGCCATGTGTTCTCCCCTGATCACAGTTTGCACTCTGTGTACACTGTGAGTGTCATAACCACAGACTCAACAATTACGCTCGTGAATATGCACGTGTCAGCTAATTGTTATTTCATTGTGATAATATTTAACTCCATTCATTTTGTTGTAGTGTTTATCGAGACTTGGACATAGCAACACTTCGCTGCCTGCTTGCATTCGCCCTTGCCTGAGAAATGGCACAGTCGAGTCAACGGACTCTGAAGACCAGTGGTGTTTGTTTTACTCTTAGTTGTTCCTTTCGGCTGCAGTGTAGGCGTTGTTTTCCATTTGAGAGTTTTAATTAACGGCCCTGTTTCTTTTCCCTTTAACACAGTTCGCATTAAAGTCTGTGATCTATCAACCTGCTTCAGTGTCTCTCACTCTGCACTTGGGCCATGCCCGAACCTGTTGACAGTGAGTGTATCTGGGAGACAGCACAGAGGTATTATGTACATAGAATGAGGTGTGGGGTATCTGTCCATGAGTGGAGTAGGTACGTGTGATGATTTGTGCTGTGTAGATACTGTGTCTGTAACTGGGAGATAACACAGAGATTATATGTGCATGGAATGAGGTGTGGCATATCTGTGTATGAGTGGAGGATATGTGTGAGATATGATGTGCGTGGTATGGGCCTCAGTGTCTTTCATTCACTCACCAAGGTATGGAAGGATAGCTCACAAATTAAACAAACAAGCCTACTTTGATTAACAAAAGACATTGTACAATGCATGATGATTGACAATGGCCTTCTCTACAGAGAGTGAAGAAAACAAGGAGCTGAGGAACTCATTGGGTCAGGCAGCAAGTGTGGGGGCAGTGAGATGGTCAACATCTCAGTTCAAGACCCTGCATCAGAACCCAAAACACTGGCCGTACAGGTTGAGCTTCCCCAGCTACTTTGGTACTTTGTTTGCTCCAGGTTCCAGTATCTGCTGTCTCTCATGCCTTCTCTGCCGAGACAGTCAGACCTTCTGGTGACGGTAAGGCAAAAATCTGCAGCTCTGGAAATATGAAATAGAAATGGTAAATAGTGAAAATACTCAATAGGTCAGGCAGCATCCACAGTAAGTGTAAAAGAGTTAACCCTTTCAAATGCTTTCATCAGACTGACTTTCAGCAAGTTCTATACAGTATACTGTTCACACAGAGAGCAGGTGAACAGATTGTCAAATGTTAGTTCTTAAAGGGACACATGCAAAATATATAACATCAGAGTATGTATGTACGCGGGTGTGCGTGTGTGTTTTGTAGAATGAACAATGGTAATGAATGAAGGAGAGGTTCCAAAGGTAGTTGTGTGGTCTGTGGTCAGACTAAGGACCACACCTATCAAAATCAGTTCAATGAATGGCTCTGAACAGGAATCAGGAAGTGCCGTCTGATTGATGTGAGCCCCTGAAATGGGCTAATCATACGTTCCTGAGGAACATTTGCCTTGTCAGAAACACAAAACAACACGCACGTAGGAGACTACAGGGATAAAATGAAAAGGAAATTAATCAGACCAGTAGTGCCAACAGGTTTATATTCACTTACCCTTGAGGAGGAGACTTTGTTGTACTCAGGATTGTACATTTTGTGGATGGTATTTTGGAAGGAGGAAAACTACATCTTGAGTATATCATTCATATGATATCATTCCAATGGTTTTAACAGAAATGACAATAAGTCAGACATAAAGAGCAATTGTGTGAGTTCTGCCTGTTCATTCTACCAGTAAAAGCCTTTGCCTAATCTGGAGTTTCCAGCATTTCTCGAATCATGTTTAGCTTCCAGAGGTTTCACTTTCAACACACATTATTCATCAGGTGAATTGATAGCTACTCTCAAGCCGCCAAAATGTAAAATGCAAATTGCATCTGTAGCAGAGATGATAGGATCTTGTACTGAAGTTGCTGTGTCAGTCATCTTTCTTCCTCTTTGATGACTCATAAGAGCAGTCCATTCAACCAGTTAAACCCATTCTATTATTCAATCAGATACTGGGTATTCAGTATCTACTTCATTAACAGTTGTGGTTCCCTAACTCTCAGTACACTTGCCTAAAAACAATCTGTCAATCTTGTTTTTGAAACTTTTAACTGATCCTGTAGATTACCAATTTTAATCAGAGTTCTCTATTCCCCTTTTGCTTCTAAACATCATGACTTATTGGGATAATGCCTGATATCCTCACCAATCAGAAGAAATAGTTCCTCTCTATTTGCCATAGTAAATCCCATGATCATCTTAAACAACTCACAGTTGCTTGTTCTCCCACATTAGTTAATATTGGGCATTTACAGATGAAGAAGGCTCGGCCTACTTTTTACAAAATACACTGGCTGCTCTCTGTTCATTGTAACCCAAGCAGCTTTATCCTGCTCCACTGGTTCTTCCAAAAACCTGACACACATACAGAACCGAGGAACGCGAGGTGTGAGCAATTGAAGGGCAACGCCCATACACAACAGGGGAGGTGCCAAGGGTTTCGATACACCTCTACCCACCCAGCTCTTTGCTCTGTTTGCTGGATGTTACACCAAGGCTGAAACATGCACGTAAGGAAAGAATTTGAATTTCTAGAGTACAGACAGATGTGACAGCCAAGGTCCCAAGGAGGTTTCCATAGAGCGAATTGATCAACAGATTTAAAATTGTAAGCTTACACTTGCTTTGCTTTCCTCCAAGAAGACCACAACCTTGTCATTGGGTTTGGAGGCTTGCCTGCTTCAATGACCTGGAGAGCTATATTGGCTGGAGGCTGGTAGGGTCACCCCTGCCAAACAGGTCAATGGGTAGAGGCCAGGCTAAGGGTGGTCCACTGGCCCTCCAGGTTTGGGGTTCATCTCAGGGTTAACATCACTGACTGGTGAGACAAAATTGCAATGAACAATCCTTCTACGTCTGCATGCAATGGTGTTTTTGATTCTCGACCTGGGACTTGCGTGACTGACAGTAGTGAAAACTGAAAGGAAGCTGGTATCATGATGGAGAAGCCCCGAACTCTGCCTGAGACGGAGGATCTTCATTGCAGCCCGAAACACCAGCGGCATAACGGGCAGCAAGCAAGTTACTTTGCTTTAGAGCTTCTCATCCCTGTGCTGATCCAGGAAGTTTTGGCCAAGTTTAGAAGATTAAATCAATGTCCTGACTGTAGTTTGATTGTCACTTCCTTCTGTTGCTCACAGATATACTATATATGACATGCTGCTGGTCAGATATCAAAAAGCTTTTATAAAAATGGTAAATGCTGAAAACATCCAGCAGGTTAAGCAGCATCTGTGGAGAGAGAACTATTATCTAGTAATTTTCCAGGGTTGAAGACCCTTGTTAGACACCTCAACACGAAAAAAAGGACTGTTTTCATTTCCAGTGTTGCCTCTTGGCCTGCAAAATGTTTTCAATATATTCAGTTTTAATTTATGTGAGTTAAAAAAAAATTTATTACAGGCAATTCAAAGCAATCTTGTACAAAGGGGATGAAGATATCAACCAGGTTCACCACAGGTAAAATGATAAGCCGAATATGTCAACTGCTGCTCATAGCAGCCTGTTCATTCTGCAGTAAATGGTCTTCTAGCTAATTTACATGTT
The DNA here is from genome assembly GCF_030144855.1 of Hypanus sabinus. Lineage (NCBI taxonomy): Eukaryota > Metazoa > Chordata > Chondrichthyes > Myliobatiformes > Dasyatidae > Hypanus > Hypanus sabinus. The sequence goes on from NC_082714.1 coordinate 21,718,997, forward strand.
TCCCACCCATGACAAACACACCAGGAGGGAAGACTGGATTTTTGTGAAAGCATTTGTATAACCAAACAAATCTCTGGTGTTCAGCAGGTTTGGCCCCACCCAAAAACTGCTGCTGGGGGTGAGGGGAATCCATCTCTTTCCTCGCCCACTCCTGGAATGCTCTGAGTCTGTGGTGTGCCAATTGCCATGAAAGAGAATCCAACCTCAGTTCAGCCACCTGGCTTAAATCAACTTAAAGAAGATGATTTTAAAAAAAGACCTCTGCCAATATCATTATGCTGGAATGTGAAAAACTCACTCCTGAGCAATTATAACCTGGTTTGTGTAAAACAACACAAACTTTTTTATGGATTGGGGAGGGGTGAGGCTTCTAAAATAAACTAATAACAGCTCACTGCAGCCACTGCCACTTTTCTGACAACGTCCTGATAATACAAGCCTCACAATTCATAGCTGCTTGAATATAACTCCACTTTTGAGCTCTTGCTTTAGAGAAAGACGCTGTGTCATCTTAGGAAAGAAGTAAAGTAGCACAGAAACAGGTTCTTTGGCCCATCTAGTCCATACCAAAACCATTTAAACTGCCTACTCCCATCAACCTGCACTGGGACCGTAGCCCTCCATACCCCTGCCATCCATGTATCAATCAAAAATTGTCATAGAAAAGTATAGCACAGAAACAGGCAATTTCTTGTTAAGACAATTTTTTTTTGCATTGTTTCAGTACTCAACTGCTTGGGGGGGGGGGGGCATACTTATTTCAAGGCAGTCAATATAGTTTGAGCTTTCTTCTCTAAATGTGTGACGGCGGGTTATTTAAGGTCCGCAAGGCTAAGACCACTGAAGATGCCGAGGTCTGTTTAATTTAAGGATTGCAGTCTAACTGGGGGCATTGCTGAGGAGTTAGGTAATAGCTCACTTCAGTTGCACTGAAATGACGGAGGCATTTTTAAAGGGTAAAGCAGCACCGTCAGATGTTCAGCTTGAATGCAGAATTGCAAATTCTTTGAAAGAGCAATGCAGAGATCTGGTGCAGGACACTTTGGATTTGTGCTATAAACTATTGGTGTCATGAATTAGGTGGACGATGGAAGTCTCGGCTTCACTCAACCTGCACCGAAGGACAAAGGGAGGAAGTGGTCAGGGTTGTCAATGTTCACGTTGAAGTGCAATCCCATGAACAGCAGCGCACTTGCACCAGAAAATTAATGACCTTCCCACCATAGTTCTAAGGCCCTAATAAAGACAAATTCAGACACCCAGATCATAACTTCTGAAACTTCTTTGTGGCTACAGCTGGATAAGAAAACACATGGCCAAATATAAAACCCAGTAAGTCTGAGCTATAGATGCAAAAATAAGGCAATTAAAATAGTTTTCAAATAAGGACATAATTTCAAGAGAACTGAATAAATTAACAGTGGGTTATCCACTGATATCATTTTTATAGAATCACATTACATAATTCAGTATTTCTGTGAAAACTCAGACTTAATGCTAGAAGTCCAAAGAGAATAATTCCTTTTAATGAAAGCATACTATGAACTCATTGTTATTCAGTATCTATTTTAGACAGTACAATATATCTCCAACTAAGTTAACAAAATATTTGTAGCATCAGTGATGTGTGAATGAAAAAATAAATTAAACTGAATTCCTACTGTTATAAGTTGTAACTCCAGAACATGAAACCAATCGAAATAATAACACAGAGCTGCGAATCATGTGTCTAACTTTGTTTTTACTTTAATTAAGGTGCACACATCTGACATGGTGATGTGATGATGTATGCCGTTCACATTATAACCCATAATGAATTATTTAAATGAACAAGAATGTCATATATTTACAATATCTCTCAAATGTAACTGAAATATTAAATACACAACACTCCTCCCTGCTTAGCTATAAACTCCATCTCAATATAGATTGCATCTCAGCTATATGCACAGTATACTACATAATACAATTACTCTAGAGACATCCACAACATAGTAGATTTTAAATTGTCCCATTCAGTCCTAAGATTTAATCACTGTGGAGGATTTCTTACTCTTGTGGGATAACATCTTCCTGACAAAGGTATGGGGGGGAGGTGGGGAGGCGGTCACTCTGCTTGGCAGGTGAGACTTGTGACTGTAAAACTTCCTCAGGTTCTGGGGCCTCTTCCATGGTGGTTGTAGGAGTTGACTCCGGATCTGTAGGCAATCATTCTGACAGCTCTGAACACCATTCTTCTCCGATCTCCAAGATGTTCCATCAACGCTATGTTTCTCTGTGGCGGTAAGAAAACATGATGACCGGCTATGGGACTTTCACCTCCGTCACGCTCAACACACGACAAGACTGCACCTATACCATAAAACACAGGGAAGCCTCAGTGGACAATGTGAATCATAATGTGTGAGTACAATGTTACATCACCATTTTGTTTGCCTTTATGAAAGCCATCTCCCACTGCTTTGTCCATTGGCGTTTCTTCCCTATCCGTAGTGATGAGTTCAAGGCGTGGAGCAGAGTACCAAGTTTTGGCCGGAACCTTTTATAGCAATTGACAAATCCTAAAAAGAGAAGACAACTGTCACATGTCCTTTGGCTTCTTGAACTTGAGGTTTTGGAGATGTCCCTTGCCATTCTCATCGAAACAACCTGGACAGCTTTGCTGATCTGATCCATTGCTTTCTGCCAGAAATATCAGGTGCAGATATCACTCCTGTTGATGTGTGCGATAAAGCCCTTTGTGGTGAGAACAACTTTGGATTCTTCCATCTCCATCTGTAGATAGGCCTCAACTAAGCCCATTTTGCTGAAGTTTTTTTTTCTCTAGAAAAGTGTGTGAAAATATCCTCTATCGTGGGAAGAAAGTATTGGTCTGCTTTCTGTACTTGGTTGATAGTGACCTTGAGCACTGATCTTGACAGACCCACTCTTCCTGGCTACTGGCCACCGCCATTGCCCATGGACTCCACTCAGTCTTGGAAACAATTCTTTCAGCCTCCATGTGATCTAGCTCACTGTCTACTTTATCAAAGATGGCATGGGGAATCAGACAAGCTTATGCAAAACTAGGTTGTGACATTTTCATTTAACACTATTTTACCATTGATATGTTTGAGTTTTCCAGCGCCATCCTTGAACACTGTTCATTTGCTTTCAGTTGACTCCATTAAAGGTGATGTGGTTTGCAAATAGTAGATGAATCTCAATCAAGTTGTAGTTGTCTCAGCCAGACACATCACCACAATGCCGGTCCTCCTGTTTTTACCACATGCAAGCCCAATATGGCTTGTTGGTTGTTGTATTTTTCAGTTACGAATGTCATTCCCACAGGAGTTATATTTTCTCCCTTATAAGTTCTTCATTGGATATCTGCAGACTTCAGTTCAGTACCTTTGAGATGCTGCTCAGACGCACTTGTGGAATGACTGAGAAAGCAGTGCTGTGTTCTCTCTATCCCTTCCAAAGAGACACGTGCCACACTGCTTTTTTAAACTGCGAACATCACACTGCACTTTCTTTAAAGCTAGAATGTCTCACTACACTTCAACAAGGTTGGTAGTCATCTCAGATTCATTTCAAAATTACCTTGTCCCCACTGTTTCATCTTGTAACATGAAACTAATGAAAATAAAACACCGAGCCAGGAATAACACCTCTGACTCTGTTTTTACAAGTATGGATGTCTGTCGTGGTGCCATGATGAGATGTGCTGATCATGTACTTACTTTTAGAGATTACATGCAATTAATTATGTAAATGAACAAGAATGCTTAATCAAATAATATATTTACATTACTCAAATATTATTGAAATATTAAATGCACAATACCCACCACAGGTTAATTCACCTTTTTGGGACTTTCGATATATCCCAGCACATTGAATGCACTAGAGAACCTTGCAGTCTCCTGCACGAGTCCATTTCCTCCAAACCCATGAGCAACCTCATTAAGAGAAAACTCAAATCTAATCTAATAATGGCTGTCTTATTGTTAACTCATTCATTGACAGAGGGATTCACTGCAAAGCCATTACTTATTGCATAGGCCTAATTTCCCCCAGTGTGGCTTGCAGGACTACAAAATAATTAAAGCAACTGCAGGTAACGATAGCCTATTTCTCAGGGGGTGTTGGGTATACAGAATGAGCTGCCAAAGTAACAGAGGTGAGTACAATTACAACACTTAAAAGACATTTGGACAGGTACAGGGATGGGAAAGGTTTGGAAGGATATGGGCCCATTGTAGGAACTGCTGTAGGAGCCTGTTTCTATGGTGAACTGTAGGGGTTATTATGACAATCCAGGAATTTCCAGTACTATCTCTCATTCAGATTTGAGCTCATGATGCTAGATCTTTGGATTGCCAGTAAATGCTGCTGAAATCTATAAAGAACAGAAAATGCTGGAAGCTCTAGGCAGGTTAAGCAGCATCTCTGAAGAAGGAAACAGGTTGAGATCCCTTTGTCAGAAAGAGAAAGGGAAAAACAATTACTTAGCTTTCAGTCATAAAAAAGGTTGGGGGAAAGATGGTTGGAACAAAGAGAATGTCACTGGCAAGCCAACGCCAAAGGACAGTTGGAGTCAGGTGACACATTTTGTCTTTATTATGTTTTCTTAACAGCAGGAAAGTGAGACAAGCCCAGCAGGCCAGGATATACAAATGGGAAGAGAAAAACTGAGTCAAAGTCATAGATGACTGGCTGGTGGAAATGGACCGTTCTGATACAGACACAAAGAAAGAATGATCTTTTGCATTACAGGTCTGTAAACCGCATTGAATAAATCAGAATCAGAATCAGGTTTATTATCACTGGCATGTGACATGAAATTTGTTAGCTTTTCAGCAGCACATAATAAAGAAAAAACACAAAATAAAATAATAATAATAAACAATATATTGAATAGATTTTTTAAAAATGTGCAAAAACAGAAGTACTATATACTAAAAAAAAGTGAGGTAGTGTCCACAGATTCAATGTCCATTTAGGAATCTGATGGCAGAGGTGAAGAAGCTGTTCCTGAATCGCTGTGTGTGTGCCTTCAGGCTTCTGTACCTCCTATCTGATGGTAACAGTGAGAAAAGGGCGTGCCCTGATTGCTGGATGTCCTTAATAATGGATGCTGCCTTTCTGAAACACCGTTCCCTAAAGACATCCTGGGTACTTTGTAGGCTAGTACCTAAGATGGAGCTGACTACATTTACAACCTTCCGCAGCTTCTTTCGGTCCTGTGCTGTAGCCCTTCTATAGCTTTCTGTAGCTTTCTGTAGCCTTCTGTAGCTGTGCTGTGCCACCTGTCAGAGTGCTCTCCATGGTACAACTAAGGAAGTTTTTGCGTGTATTTTTTGACATGCTAAATCTCTTCAAAATCCTAATGAAGCCACTGTCTTGCCTTCTTTATAACTACAAAAGTGCATCGAAATATTGGGACCAGGTTAGATCCTCAGAGATCTTGACACGCAGGAACTTGAAGCTGCTCACTCTCTCCACTTCTGATTTCTCTTTGAGGATTGGTATGTGTTCCTTCATCTTACCCTTCCTGAAGTCCACAATCAGCTCTTTCCTCTTACTGATGTTGAGTGCCAGGTTGTTGCTGTGGCACTATTTAACTAGTTGTCATATCTTACTGCTGTACGTCCTCTCATCACCACCTGAGACCCTACCAACAATGATTGTATCATCAGCAAATTTATAGATGGTAGTTGAGCTATGCCCTGCCACAGTCATGTGTATACAGAGAGTAGAGCAATGGGCTAAGCACATACTCCTGTGATTGTCAGTGAGGGGGATATGTTATCACAAGTCCACACAGGCAGTTGGCCTCCAGTTAGGAAGTCAAGGATCCAATTGCAGAGGGAGATACAGAGGCCCAGGTTCTGCAACTTCTCAATCAGGATTGTGGGAATGATGGTATTAAATGCTGATCTATAGTCAATGAACAGCATTCTGACATGGGTGTTTGTGCTGTCCAGGTGGTCTAAAGCTATGTGGAGAGCCACTGAGATTGCATCTGCTGGTGACCTATTGTGACAATTGGCAAATTGCAATGGGTTCAGGTCCTTGCTGAGGCAGGAGTTCAGTCTAGTCATAACCAACCTCTCAAAGCATTTCATCACTGTCAATGTGAGTGCTACCGGGCAATAATCATTAAGGCAGCCCACATTCTTCTTCTTAGGCACTGGCACAATTGTTGTCTTTTTTAAGTAAGTGGGAACTTCCCTCCAAAGCAGTGAAAGGTTGAAAATGTCCTTGAATACTCCCACTAGTTGGTTTGCACAGGTTTTCAGAGCCTTACCAGGTACTCCATTGGGACCTTTCGCCTTGCGAGGGTTCACCCTCTTTAAAGACGGTCTAACATCAGCCTCTGAGACTGAGATTACTGGGTCATTAGGTGCAGCAGGGGTCTTCACAGCTGTAGTTGTGTTCTCCCTTTCAAAGCATGGATGAAAGTGTTGAGTTCATCTAGTAGAGAAGCAGTGGTCCTTCGCATTATCAGTTCGATAACTGCATTGATACGAAACTTTTTCTTTCAGTTGAAGTCAAGTAAACTAACAAACAAAATGAATTGTGTTGTGTTACAAGGTCTTATTGGAGAACATTTCTTCTGTAATCATTAAGGTTAATCATTAATGAGCTGTGGTTTTCAATCTAACAGACAGTCCTACTTCTCTCAGAAAGCAGAGTATGATTTAAGATTAATAAGCCCAGCTTTAACGTTGATATTGAAAATGATAACTGTTCCATGGATCCTGTTTTTGCAGATATTAGCCATGATCTGAAAGCTGGGCCGATTGAATTTTTATTGTTCTGCTGAGACCGATCAAAACATGTCCACTTTCTCACATGAAGAAACAGCAGCAATAAACATAGATTCCAAATTCCACATAACAGAGTACATTCCTGTGTCAGCCAGTTGTCTGGAGTGTCTGTTTCCATCCTAAGGATTCAAGACTCAAGATTGTCAAATGCTGTTCCCAGTAAAACTGTAAAGAATGAAATAGTTGTTACTCCTGATCCCAAGCAGCACAAACTAAAAGCACTATAAGATAAAGAACACAATAATAAAAAACACTATAAATATAAATACATATGATAGCACATAAGCATAGATTTACTGTATGTCCAGAAATTGACTCTCACTACAAGAGAAAATCTGCAGATGCTGGAAATCTAAAGCAACACACACAAAATGCTGGAGGAACTCAGCAGGCCAGGCAGCATCTAGGAAAAAGAGTACACAGTCAATGTTTCCGGCCGAGACACTTCATCAGGACTGGAGAAAAAGCTGAGAAGTCAGAATAAGAATATGGAGGAGCGGAGGAAGAAGATGGGAAGTGAAACCAGGAGAGGAGGAGGGGGTGAAGTAAACAGCTGGGAAGTTGATTGGTGAAAGAGGTACAGGGCTGGAGAAGGGAGAATCTGATAGGAGAGGACAGAAGACCATGAAAGAAAGAGAAAAGGAAGAGTACCAGAGCGAGGTGATGGGCAGGTAAGGAGATAAGATGAGAGGGGGAAACAGGAATGGGGAATGGAGAAGGAGGGGTGCAATTACTGGAAGCTTGAGAAATCAATATTCATGTCATCAGGTTGGAGGCTACCCAGATAGAATATAAGGACTCATCGTGGCAGTAGAGGAGACCTTGGACAGACATGTTGGTATGGGAATGGGAAGTAGAATTAAAATGGGTGGCCACCAGGAGATCCCACCTTCTGGTGGATAGAGCATAGTTGCTCGGCGAAGCAGTCTCCCAATCCACATCGAGTCTCATCGATATACAAGAGGCCACACCCGGGAGCACCGGATAAAGTAGATGACCCCAACAGACTCACAGGTGAAGTGTCGGCTCACCTGGAAGGACTATTTGGGGCTCTGAATGGTGATGAGGGAGGAGGTGTAGGGGCAAGTGTGGCACTTGTTCTGCTTGCAAGGGTAAGTACCTGGAGAGAGATCAGTGGGGAGGGACAAGTAGACAAGGGAGTCATGTAGGGAGCGATCCCTGTGGAAAGTGGAAAGTGGGAAGTGAGGGATAGGGAAAGATGAGTTTAGGGTTGGGGTTTCATTGGAGAAGGCAGAAGTTATGGAGAATTGTGTGCTGGATGTGGAAGCTAGTGGGATGTTAGGTGAGGACAAGAGGAACCCTATCCCTAGTGTGACGGCAGGAAGATGATGTGAGGGCTGATGTGTGCAAAATGGAAGAGATGAGGGTTTCCTTCCTGGAAACTTGTCTTCAATGCCATCTTGTTCCTCATGGCTTCCAGATCCATTTTCAAACCTCTCGATTCAGACTCACAGAGGACTCTCCTCCATCTGGCGGAACTGGTATAAGGTTGACTCTGACAGGAAATGATAAAGCAGTGATGGTGGGGAAATGGGTTGGTTTAGTGGTTGCAGGTGTCAATCAGCCGTACTGCTTGGGGAAAGTAACTGTTTTTGAGTCTAGTGATCATGAAATAGCCTCCTCCCTGATGGGGGTTGGACAGACAATCCATGAGCAGGGTGGGTGGGATCCTTCATGATGTTACTGGCCCTTTCTTGGCACCTTTCCATATTCATGTCCTTGATGGCAGGTAGGCTGGTGCAGTTGACATGTTGGGTAGTTTTGTCTAACCGCTGCAGAGTCTTCCTGTCGGTCACAGTGCAGTTTCCATACTGCGCAGTGATGCAGCATGTTAGGATGCTGTCCACTACACATCTGGTGAAAATGAGTTTGTTTTAATCTGGATGCCTCCCAAAACACTCCTCGGGTCTCTGAGAATTCACAGAGCGCACGAGCCTTTTCCCAAACTGGAAAATGGCTAGATAAATCAAAGCCCTTCCTGACTATAAATACAACGATAATCTGAAAGGCTGAAAGTAGGAAGTAGGAAGTAAGAAAGGCTGGAAATAATTAACAGGTCAAGCAATATCTGTAGAGAAAGAAACATAGCTAATATTAAAGGTCAGTGGTGTTTTAGACAGAGGAATATTTGTTACTGTTTTTGCGTTCTAATGATTTTATTTAGCATATTACCAGAAGAAAGTATAGGTGGGAAATTCTTTATTTTTCTCAAGTGGTCATAGAGTGATAAAGCCGTAGAATTACACAGCGCAGAAACAAAACTTTCAGTCCACTGGGCCTATACCCATACTGCCATGCAGTAGTACCTACATGAAGCCAATTTTCCTTTCATATCCCTATCACTGCTGCACCCCACCCCAGCTCCCGATTCTCTTCCTGCCTTCCTATGTTAAAGGTGTTTAGAATAACCACTTAACCCAGCAGCTGGTAAATCTTTGGCATGTGAAAAGAAATTGCTGCACACAGGAGAAACCACGTGGCCACAGGGAGAACGTGCAGACTCCAAAACGACAGCTGCAGGGCCAGGGGTTAAACCCAGCTCTCTGGAACCATGCGGCAGCAGCACCATCTGCTATGGCACTGTAGCTCTTTACCAACCTACCAGCGGCAGGGAGGTGAGCACAGAAGTGATCCACGCTCTTACAAATGTGCCCAACTCCACAAATGCTCTCAAGACTCTCGTCTTGGAACAATAAAAAGAGTCCTTTAATGTCTGCCTTCTTACATAAACACTGTATGTTGTTTCCTTAAAAGGTTTGATCTTTACTCTGTGTGGAGTTTGCACATCCTCCCTGTGTGTTCTAGTTTCAACAGACTTGTTGGTTATAGGTTAGAATCATAGAGCACTAACATACAGACACAGTCCCTTTGGCCCATCTAGTCTGTGCTGAACTATTATTTAGCCTTGTCCAATCAACCTTCAACTACCATAGCTCTCTATACCCCATCCATTCAGGTATTTACCCAAACTTATAGAGTCAAAGGCTAATAGGCACCTACATATACTAGTGTATTCACAACAGCGAATAGTTAATTCGCTACTATTTCAGCCCAATGTACCACACCGCCCAGCAACCCACCTATTTAATCCCAGCCTAATCACAGGACAGTTTACAATGATTAATTAACCTACTAACTGATAGGTCTTTGGACAGTGGGAGGAGACCCGAGCACACAGAGGAAATTCACACGTTCACAGGGAGGAATGTACACATCCCTTACAGAAGGCAAGAGAATTGAACTCTGAACTCTGATGCCCCGAGCTGAAATAGCATCGAGCTCATGGCGACACTACCACTGCACCCCACGGCGGGTGCTGCGGCCGTACAGGCGCCGGTGAAGGCCGTTACTATCAGAAGCCTGATCTGACCAAACAGAGGTAATGGCTGGAGACTTCTCAGTTGGTGTGGAACATGCAAATGATAGCCAGTGAGGGTATACAGAAACATCGAAAGCCTACAGCACAACACGGGTCCTTCGGCCCACAAAACTGTGCCGCACATGTCCTTCCCTTAGAATTTACCTAGGTTTACCCATAGCCCTCTATTTTTATATAGTGGCTATCCGTATAAGATCAAAGAGATGGGCTCCTGTGCAAGCTCTCAAACTATAAAGCAAAGGACAATAATTCATAGAAAAGGTCTTCATATAATGATTCATATACTTCCAATTGAGCAGAATAAAATTTTGGGGATCAAAAGAAAATATTGTAATAATATATTTGTATTAGAAGAGATTGCACTTTGCAATAAGACCTATAAGATGACCAGATAAGAGGTTTTGGTGTCAGCTGACGGGTGTTGAGCCTAATACCACAAAAATATTCATAGCTATTGTATTTATTGCTATGCATGGTACTTTAGGAATGACTTCCCTGACTCTGCTACGCCCTTTCAAGCAAATAGTATTCAAGATTCCACTGTTGCTCATCAAGAATGTAACCTCTCCAGTTTAAGGTGAACCTACTACTTCTATCCCAGTTCATGGCTGTAAGATTCTGTACCTCCATATGGTCACAGTCTCAAAATGTGGGGTCAGCCATTCAGTACAAAGAAGAGAAGAATCTTCACCATCCACAGGGCAGTGGGATATTTGGAGGCTCAGTCACTGAGTATGTTGTGAGCGGTTTTGGGCCCCTTATCTAAGGAAGCATGTGCAGGTATTGGAGAGGGTCCAAAGGAGACTTGTGAGAATAAAAGAGTTAACTTATCAGGTTTAGATGAACAGTTGGTGGGGGTGGAGGGAGGAAGGAATCTCATTGAAACCTCTCAAATGTTCAAAGGTGGATGTGGAGTGCTGTTTCCTATAGTGGGGGAGTCTAGGACCAGAGGACACAAGCCCATGAATAGGAGGTTGTCTCTTTAGAACAGAGATGAGGAGGAATTTCTTAAGATAGAGGAATCTGTGGAATTCATTACCATAAATGGCAAATGGAGACCAAGCTATTGGGTGTATTTAAAGTGGAGGTTGATAGGTTCTTGATTAATAAGGGTGTCAAATCATGAGGGAAGGCAAGAGAATGAGGTTGAGAAGGACAAAATTAGCCATGATGGAATGGTGGAGCAGACTCAATGGGCCAAATGGACTAATTCTGCTCCTGTGTCTTATGGTCGTATGGTCTCATATTCAAGGCAGAGATTGTTAGATATTTGGATATAAGAGGAATCAAGGGATAAGGAGTTGGTGAAGGGAGGTGACACTGAGGAAGAAGGTCAGTGACGATTTAGTTGAATGACGGAGCAGGCATAAGAGGTAAATTGACCAGGTTTTTTTTCTTATGGCCAGCTTTTTTTTAAGTACTCATGTAACTTCCTTTTCTTTTTCCAAAGACGGACATGAAACGGAGACGTTTGTCACCCAGGAGCTGATCTAGTTCCATGAGATAAGGCAATTCTAATTTGATTAGCTTGATGAAGCTGCTCAGGGATGTCGGCATGGCAGGTTTCCGTTCGGTTTATTGACTGTGGTCTGGTTCTGACCTTGCCTTGCTCCAGTTGCCCCGACATCCAGAATTCCATCAACTGCTTCTTTGCTGAGTTTATGTGAAGATAAGTGCACCGGATGCGTATAACTGTGTAGAATTTGATGTCAGTCGAATTAGATATAATTATAGGGCAATGTCATGTGAGATCTGAATGCAAATATGGACTACCTGGGGATGGCCATATCACACCTGCAAGTCAAAATCAGAATAACAACTGTCTGAAAATAAACGTCAAAGAGTAACTCTCAGTGAGAACGATTCAGGAGCCGAAATGTAACTGGCATCATAGGTGAGTGAATTTGACGATAGGATGAAGAGAGACAGCAATGTATACAGCTTAGAGGACAGCACTAAGATACAAAAACATACTCATTTATGAACTGAGTAGGAAAATGGATGTCAGTGTAGGAAACTGTGAGATAATCACTCTGGCTCCAAGAGATTAGAACCAAGCACTTGGTAAATAATAGAAATTTAGTATCAGTGATTACGGAAAGAGATGTGGGGCCTGTGAACATAAATTATTAACATGTCATGAACAGGTGTAGAAAATATTCAGAAAGGTTAAGGTAATGTAATGATGGACCATAGAGTATGAACTGGAATATAATTACCCAGGAGTTACGCTACAGTTAAGTAGAGTTTTGAAGCTTAAGACATAGGAGCAGAATTAGGCCATTCAGCCCATCAAGTCTGCTCCATCATTCCATCATGGCTGGTTTATTATCCCTCTCAACCCCATTCTCCTGCCTTTTCCCCATAACCTTTGATGTCCTTACTAATTAAGAACCTATCAACCTCTGCTTTAAATATACCCAAAGACGGCCTCCACAGGTGTCTGCAGCAATGAATTCCACAGATTCACCACGCTCTAGTTAAAGAAATTTCCTTTCCATCTCTGTTCTAAATAAACGTCCTTGTAATTTGAGGCTGTGCCCTCTGCTCCTAGATTCCCCTACTATAGGAAACATTCACTCCACCTACAGTATTCTCTTTCCAGACCTTTCAATATTCAATCCACTTGAAAAAATTACTTATAATTTAAGAGATAAATATGAAACATTTTTGAAAATTTGGTACCCTTATTTACAAAAGACAGGATTAAATATATAGACGCTCCGAAGATGAAATAATTGGTTATTTGGGGAAAGAAATAAATATATACACTAAAGTTATTACAAACTCCATGGAGCATGTGGGGATCTTCCAATATCCAGGCACTCTTTCTTTCTTTTTTTTCTTTCTTTCTTTCTCTTTTTTTTTCTATAGGGATGCTAGGGGGGAGGGGTTAAGGGGAGGGGGGGATGGGTAATATACATTTTTTTCTCTACTTTTATTTTTTAACTCCTTGAAATACAATAAAAAAAGTTTAAAAAAAATATTCAATAGGTATCTGATAGATTTGACTGTACCCAGATCACTGTGTGCATCTCTAGGTATCACACTGTGTGAAGGAGCAGACCTGAAGGGAGTTTAATTTGAAGGAGATGATTTCCTGAAATTTAGATACTCAGTGGTTGACTTGATTGAGGTTATCAACTTTAATCACGGGGAACACAGAGAATTTGGAGAGATACTATTTTGTAGGCTTGGAGACTCCAGGACTTGGGAACAAAGCACAAGAATTAAAGCCAGAACTGTGAGGAGTAAAGTTAGGAAACATCATTGCACACAAATGTGGAAAAGAATTTAAGACTCTTCCCCAATGATGTTTGGTCAATTGGTAATTCTAATTCTTTGATTGACAGCTTTTATTACAGAAATACACCGCAACAGGAGGAGTGGCAACACAGTTCAAGAATGATCTTGTTGAGTGGTGGAATAGGCTGAGAAAAGACGAAGAAAAATTGGAAGTGAAACAAGTTGCAGAAATCTAGAGAAGGGGCAGAAGACTTCCATGATATAGGCATCCGTCAGTCTCAAGAGACCATGGATTTGCACCTTAGAAAGTTTCCAGGGCGCAGGTCTGGGCAGGATTGTATGGGAGATCAGCAAGTCTCCCCTCTCCATGCCACCAATGTTGTTAACTGAAGGGCCAATTCAGCTTGGCACCAGTGCCGTCGCAGAGCAATGTGTGGTTAAGTGCCTTGCTCAAGGACACAACATGTTGCCTTAGCTGAGGCTCGAACTAGCAACCTTCAGATCACTAGACCAATGTCTTAACCACTTGGCCACATGCCAACACTTCCATGATAAATCATGAAATAAAAACATTATCACTGCTTGCTTGTATTCCTTCCCCTTCCCCCAAGCTTTTATAAACACTAGAGATTTCACAATGCTGGAAATCCACACACAAAATGCTGCAGCAACTCAGCAAGCCAGGCAGCATCTGTGGAGAGCAATAAAGAATCAACATTTCAACAGGACTCCTATCTTCTTATTTTAGGTTCTGCCTCCTTCCTTTTCAGCCCTTTAATATCCTGTCCAGTATTTTGAAAGGCTATCTTATTCATAACAAGTTAAGCTGTGACGAACTGCTGTAGGGAAAGATTATGTCCCATTTACCCATTATATTGGAAGTTACACATAGTTTTGTGTATCACTCTGTAAAGGCTGTCGGACATGACTTCACCACATCAGATATGGTCAGACCTGGCAGGTGATGGAAGTCACTGAACTTCACAGTCACCTCACTCCCACCGTTCCCCGAGTTCATTGGTACTTTGAGCACAGTGGAGCCCTGTTCAGTTCCAGCTGGCCCTGTCTCTTCATGGCATCACCTGGAAAGATGATGGAGGCAAGTAATCAAAAGGAATGAAAGGAAAAGGGCAAGTGATTTGCTCACTAGAGAGAATAAAACTTTACTGTCATACTGAGGGTCTGATTGGTGCAAGTTGGCTGCAACTTCTCAATACCTAGAAGAATGGACTGTTTTATCAAGAATAGTGAACACCTGAGACAATCCTAACACCTTCATGTAAACTGGCCAAATTTCTATGTATCAATAATCAATGTATCATATTAACCAGCAGCTAGTAGAATGGACGTAGCAAAACCAGTTCTATAAATGGTAACAGGAACTCCAGGAAGTTTACACCATATAACCAGCTTACCATTTGTTTGAATATATTTAAAAAATGACCTCTAAAGCTAGACTTCGCACATACTATATTGATCCTTTCTTTTACAGGGATATTTCAGTAAGCAAACAACTCTATAACGTGAAATGAAGAAGCAGATTTTACATGAAGCTAGATTACACAGACATTTTGTAGTGAAAGCACAAAAGAGTGCAGATTTTGTGCTGTTCAGCAAATCTTCCATCTCTACACTTCTTTCCAATATTGTCATCAATATCAGAGTCAGGTTTAATATTACTGAAATACATTGTGAAGTTAGTTGTTGTTTTGCAGCAGTAGATAACAGTGTAATAGATAAAAATACTATAAATTACAATAAGAGATATAGATAAATATTGAATTAAATTAAATACAAACAATTCAAGCTGTTGCTTATTCTGCAGACAAACATTTTACTGTTGGATCTGCATTTGCAGCTGCATATGAACAGCATCTACAACACTAATAAATTGTTATTTTAGGAAACGTCCCAAGGTTGAAGACCCAAAGATGAGGCAAATGGAAATTGAAAGGTCCATGGAAAAGTAAGTTTGGAGAGAGTTTCTTCAGAGGGAATCATGAAAGGGTTTGATATTATCCATGAACTGACAACAAAAACATATTCATTTTTCTCTTAACTCATTTGTTGTTTCTAGGACCTTCTGGAAAGAAAATGGTTGCCTCATTTGCCTAACAAAGCAAGAGTATACTTCCAAATGGCTATAAATGGCTATAAAGCCAAATGGCAGTCAAGCACAGGATGGTGTGGCTATGAGTGAGGAAAGTAGGGGAATCCAGGAGGTAGGGCTGGAGGAGATGCAGGCCTTGCTCTTGTCCAACAGATTCGAGGCTTTAACTCCCTGTGAGGGTGGGAGCGGGGACTGTGGGGAGGATGAGCAACCTGCCCATAGCACCGTGGAGTGGGGGGCCATTCCAGAGAGGGGAGTCAATAGAAATGTTGTAGTAATAGGGGACAGTATCGTCAGGGGGATAGATAGGGTTCTCTGCAACCGAGAGCGAGAGTCCCGGAGGCTACGTTGCCTGCCTGGTGCCAGGGTTAAGGACATCTCTTCTGGGCTGGAGAGAAACTTGCAGTGGGAGGGCGAGGATCCAGTTGTCTTAGTACACGTCGGTACTAATGACATAGATAGGACAAGGAAGAAGGTTCTGTTACAGGAATATGAGCAGCTAGGGGTCAAATTAAAAAAACAGAACCTCAAGGGTAATAATCTCTGGATTATTACCTGAGCCACGAGCAAATTTGGCTAGGTTAAATAAAATTAGGGAGTTAAACGCGTGGCTCAAAGACTGGTGTGGGAGAAGTGGGTTTTGCTTCTTGGGACGCTGGCACCAGTACTGGGACAGGAGAGAACTGTTCCAGAGGGACGGGCTTCACCTGAACCGGGCTGGGGTTAGTGTCCTGGCGAATCATATAACTAGGGCTGCAGAGAGGTCTTTAAACTAACTAGTGGGGGGGGGGGGGATTCCAGAGAGCAAATAATTAAAAAGACAATGGAGAAGGTAATGGATGTAGGTAAAAGTGGAGGAATAAAAAGACAGAGTGTGTCAGGAGGGGAAAGAATGTACGGAGATAAGCGTAAAGTTGTACAAAAGGAAAAGGTAGGAAATAAGTGTCAAACATATTTGAAAGTCCTTTATTTGAATGCACGTAGTATTAGGAATAAAATTGATGAGTTGATGGTACAAATAATTACGTATGGTTATGATATTGTGGCAATTACGGAAACATGGCTGCAGGGTGACCAGGACTGGGAATTAAACATACAAGGGTATTCGACAATTAGGAGAGACAGGCAAGAAGGAAAAGGAGGTGGGGTGGCTATGTTAATAAAGCAAGAAGTCACTGCAATAAAGCGAAATGATATTGGCTCAAAGGATCAGGATAACAAAACAATTTGGGTAGAAATAAGAAATAGTAAAGGGAAAAAAGCAGTGGTGGGAGTAGTCTATAGGCCTCCAAACAGCTGTAACTCAGTTGGTCGGAGCATAAATCAGGAAATAGTAGGGGCTTGTAATAAGGGAATAGCTATAATTATGGGGGATTTTAACTTTCATATTGACTGGACTAATCAAGTCGGACACGGCAGCCTTGAAGAAGAGTTTATTGAGTGTATTCGGGATGGGTTCCTTGAACAATACGTTACTGAGCCGACAAGGGGACAAGCAGTCTTAGATCTGATCCTGTGTAATGAGACAGGACTAATAAAAAATGTCCTAGTAAAGGATCCCCTTGGAATGAGTGACCATAACATGGTCGAATTCCATATTCAATTAGAGGATGAGAGGGTTGGATCTCAAACAAGTGTACTGAGCTTAAATAAAGGAGACTATGATGGTATGAGAGCGGAATTGCTTAAGATGGATTGGGAAAATAGATTAAAGGGTAGATCGGTACTTGATCAGTGGTGTATATTTAAGGAGTTATTTTACAACTATCAAGAAAAATATATTCCACTGAAAAAAAAGGGTGTAGAAGAAAAAATAGTTATCCATGGCTAAGTAAAGAAATAAAGCTAAGCATACAACTAAAAAGAAAGTTATATAAGGTAGCTAAATCTAGTGGGAAGATTTAAGATCGAGAAGCTTTTAAAGATCAGCAGCAAATAACAAAAAGATTGATTAAGAAGGGGAAGATAGATTATGAAAGTAAATTGGCGAAAAACATAAAAGCAGAGAGTAAGAGTTTTTATAGTTACATAAAAAGAAAAAAGGGTGGCTAAAGTAAATGTTGGCCCCCTAGAAGATGAGACCGGGAAATTAATGGTAGGGGACATGGAGATGGCGGAAATGCTGAACAAATATTTTGTATCAGTTTTTACAGTAGAAGACACTCAAAATATCCCAACACTGGATAAACGGGGGCTCTAGGGGGAGAGAAGCTAACTACGATTCAAATCACCAAGGAAATGGTACTTGATAAATTAATGGCACTGAAGGTGGATAAATCCCCTGGACCGGATTGCTTGCTTCCTAGGGTCTTAAGGGACGTGGCAGTCGGGATTGTGGATGCATTAGTGATAATTTTTCAAAACTCGCTGGACTCGGCAATGGTCCCAGCAGATTGGAAAAATGCTAATGTAACTCCTTTATTTAAAAAGGGCAATAGACAGAAGGCTGGGAATTATAGGCCAGTTAGCCTAACATCTGTGGTTGGCAAAATGTTGGAATCGATAATTAAGGAAACAGTAACAGGGCATTTGGATAAACATAGCTTAATAGGACAAAGTCAGCATGGCTTTACAAAAGGGAAGTCATGTTTGACAAATTTGTTGGAGTTCTTTGAGGACATAACATACAGGGTAGATAAAGGCGAACCAGTGGATGTGGTGTATTTGGACTTCCAAAAGGCATTCGACAAGGTTCCACACCAAAGATTATTACTTAAAGTAAAAAAATCATGGGATTGGGGATAATATTCTGGCATGGGTGGAGGATTGGCTTTCAAACAGAAAACAGAGAGTTGGGATAAATGGTTTATTCTCAGACTGGCAGTTGGTGGCTAGTGGTGTTTCGCAGGGGTCGGTGTTGGGACCCCAACTCTTTACAATCTATATTAATGATTTGGAGAAAGGGACTAAGTGCAACGTATCGAAGTTTGCTGATGACACAAAGATGGGAGGGAGTGTAATGAGTGCGGAGGACATTGAAACCCTGCAGGGGGGCATAGATAGGCTGAGTGATTGGGCAGACATTTGGCAGATGAAATATAATACTGACAAGTGTGAGGTCTTGCACTTAGGCAGGAAAAATAATAGAGCAAGTTATTATCTAAATGTAGAGAAACTGGAAAATGATTCTGTGCAAAGGGATCTGGGGGTCCTGGTGCAGGAAACACAAACAGTTAGTATGCAAGTGCAGCAGGTGGTCAAGAAGGCCAATGGAATGCTGGCTTTTATTGCTAGGGGGATGGAGTATAAGAACAGGGAGGTCTTACTTCAGTTGTACCGGGTATTGGTGAAACCACACCTGGAGTACTGCGTGCAGTTCTGGTGTCCATATTTAAGAAAGGACATACTGGCTCTCGAGGTAGTGCAGAGAAGGTTCACTAGGTTAATTCCGGGGATGGGTGGGTTGATGTATGATGAGAGGTTGAGTAGATTGGGACTCTACTCATTGGAGTTCCAAAGAATGAGAGGCGATCTTATTGAAACATATAAGATTGTGAAGGGGCTTGATCGGGTGGATGCAGGGAGAATGTTCCCAATGATGGGTGAAACTAGGACTAGGAGGCATAATCTTAAAATAAGGGATGCCGTTCAAGGACTGAGATGAGGAGAAATTTCTTCACTCAGAGGGTAGTGGAGCTGTGGAATTTACTGCCCCAGAGAGCTGTGGAAGCTACTACACTCAATAAATTCAAAACGGAGATAGACATTTTCCTGGATAAAAATGGCATTAGGGGATACAGTGAGCGAGCAGGTAAGTGGACATGAGGCTAGGTTTAGATCAGCCATGTGATCTCCTGGACCAGTTTTCGATAGCCTGGATGGGTCGGAGAGGAATTTTCCAGATTTTTTCTCCTCAATTGGCAAATCGTTTTTTTTTCCCCGGGTGATCACATGGGTTTGGGGGGGATGAATAATAAAATAAAATGGGCGGCATGGTGCCCTGTTGGTTGGCACTGTTGCCTTTTGGGATTCGGTGAAAATTAGAGTTAAGATTGGATCAGCCATGATCTTGTTGAATGGCGGAGCAGGCTTGAGGGGCCGATTGGCCTACTCCTGCTCCTATCTCCTATGTTCTTCTGTTCTTATGTAAAGCATTTTAAAAATTCTAAAACTATGAAATACACTGTTTATAAAGAAATACATATTATTTTTGTTATCAATACACCTCATAAGTTACTTAATTCTGCATTGGCTATTTCTATTCTTTTGAATGAATTGAATCAACTTTATTTCTTACATCCTTTGCATACATGAGGAGTAAAAATCTTTATGCTATGTCTCTGCCTAAATATGCAATGTGCTATCATAGAATTTTATAATAATTTATAATAAATAGAACAGTCAATGTAACATAGAATACACTCAGATCAGCGTGAGCTCATCAGTCTGTTGGCCTGGTGGAAGAAGCTGTCCCGGAGTCTGTTGGTCCAGGCTTTTATGTTGCGGTACCGTTTCCCGGAGGGTGACAGCTGGAGTAGATTGTGGTTGGGAAGACTCGGATCCCTGATGATCCTTTGGGCCCTTTTTACACACCTGTCTTTGTAAAAGTCCTGTCGTGGCCTGAAATGTCTCCTGTCTGTTCACCTCCATAGATGCTGCCTGACCTGCTGAGTTCCTCCAGCATGTTGTATTTCCAGCACCGGCAGAATCTCGCTATAAATGACAAAATAAATAAACAGTGGAAAATAGAGGGAATAATGAGGTAGTGTTCCTGGGTTCACAGAGAGTTCAGAAATCTCATGACAGAAGGGAGAAGATAGTCCTGAATAATGCATTATAATACATAGTTTGGTGACCCAAGCACAGTATATTTAAAGGGAGGGTGGGGGCCAGGGCTCTGATGAGTGGAAAGATAATGTGGTAATCATCACCTGCTGTTTATGGTCTGCAGTTTTACTGACAGAAGCATGGATAAGTGCTTCAGTGCAGACTGCCTGAAGCAGGAATGGCAGTGGATTAGTCCTGGAGGAGCAAGTATCGGTGGCACTATGAGATTATAAGTTTATCACGGTATCAAGTGAGATTTCACTTGTTTACATGGAAGTCAAAAGCCTTTGGTGTTACTTATAGAATTTCGAATTTTCTGATAGTTTGCTTTATTATGAAATGTTCCAGCATGGCTTCAGCCTTCATACCACTGTGATCACTTCACTAAGTCATTGAGTGAAGCGTCAGGAGAGATTTGGGTTACTAAGGCGTCAAATAGGTATCCACTTTATTGGACTAAAGGGTTTCATAGACTTATAGGACACACTGCAATTGAACTTCCGTAAAATGTTTGGAAATGGACTTTCTTCGTTTCAAATGAGTCAACAAATAAACGCTTCAGACTGGAGTTAATTTTACCTGTGGAATGAAGACCTCCTCTCCTATTAAAAGGCGGGATCGCTGACTGTCAATCAAGGCAGGTTGCCGTGCAACAGTGGAAGCAAGCAGAGAGGCAACCAATTGGAATAAGGTTTAGTGCACGGCGCGCCAATGAGATGAAGGGCTGGTCGGCAAGATGGGCGGGCCCAGGGCTGCAAGCCTTGTCAATCACTCGCTGGTCAGGTTTGGGGAGGCGGAGGTCGATTGGACAGGTGAGATCGCGGATCGCTCACCTGCCGCACTGCTTTCGGTGCTCCGAACAGGGACGGGCGCACTGTCTCGAGTAGCTCCGGATAGTTTTCAAAAACAACCATCCCGAGATCGTGGAGGATTAGAATTTAACGTCGTGAAATCAGCTTATCTTTGGAAAAGGCAAGATGTTTAAAAAGAAATCTAAAAACATAACAACGCCCACCAAGTAAGTGATTCACTATTTGCACAAATGCATTTTAGTTATTGCTATATTCAGCGCATACCATATTTTATATACTGTTGTAGTTTATAAATTTTCAAAAGTTTTCAATAATGTTTTTTAGTTCTACGTCTGTTTTCCTTTAAGACCGACCCCTGCGGACCAGTAAGCAGATGTTGGATGTAAAAGTCTCGAATTAGTATAATATCCCACTTATCGATCGTTCACTGTTGCTACCCTGTTTTAATGCTGGTTATTGATCAGACTACTGAACTAATGAATTCTAATCTGAGGTTCCAAATTTCTCAGTATTCCTAAAACCGTCTTCAATAGGATTAATTAATGCTTCCGCTAATATTCATTCTTGTTTCAAATTGCATATATCACGTTTGTTCTGCATGGAAGTTGCCTGATTGAATGTGGGTTTCATGCATCCTTTAAACTCCAAAGGGTGTGGCCACGTTGAAAACTTTTTTAATTAAGCCTAATTTATGGGTGCATTCAAGGCTGTGTGTCTCAGATTTTTAAAAAAACTCCGACTGAACTGTAATTACCCTTAGCCCCGAGTTAATTGTTATCCGTCAATCCCCGCACTTGAAGGAGGCCACAGAAACTCTGTTGCTCCGCTGTCCAGTTACTGTACGTGGATTTCATATCCAAGTACACGCGTGGATTGACCCAGGATTGCCTAGTGACTAGTATCGTGTTTTTCCAGGTAGCTAGATTCGCCTGAGCTGTCAAAATCCTAAAACTTCGTAGTGGGTGGGGTTCACTGTTCGAAGCTGCACCACACCAAACGATTAACTAAATAAACGTGGTATGGAAATTTGATTTCTTGAATTAAACTCCACCTTCGGAGCTCGCTCTCTGCTGCCAGATGAGTAATTGGATTTAATGTCACACTCACTGAATC
This sequence comes from Hypanus sabinus, assembly GCF_030144855.1. Taxonomy (NCBI): domain Eukaryota; kingdom Metazoa; phylum Chordata; class Chondrichthyes; order Myliobatiformes; family Dasyatidae; genus Hypanus; species Hypanus sabinus. The sequence continues at coordinate 21,741,263 of NC_082714.1, forward strand.
TCATTCCAATGAAACCAATGAGACCGGTGTGTTTACAACCAAATATAAATTCCGATAGGAATGATTTTTGACCCCACCTACTACAGGTGTGACCTGGATTTGAGAACCACCATCACCATTGCTATGTTGTTGGTCAGAATACATTGCATTCAGAGTCCATAAACCAGGAAGTTTGACCCTTTAAAAAATATATATATATATTCCATGGGCAAACAGTTAAAGTGCACTTGTCAGATGAGTTCCTCCTTGAGATAAGGAGCTGGTCTAGTTTGTGCTTTTGGGAAAAGAGGCAGGAACAATATACATTGGTAATTTAAAACAAAATGTGTTACCTGCGTTCCACGTCTGTCGGTAAACACAGGGGATCCTGCAGATGCTGGAAGTCCAGGGGAATACGCACAAAGTGCTCCAGGAACCTAGCAGGTCAGGCAGCATCTATAGAGAGAAATAAAGAGCTGGTTTCAGGCCAAGACCCTTCATCAGGACTGGGAAAGAAATTGGGGAGGGGGTGATTGGAAGGAATACCAGATGGAAGGTGATAGGTAAAGCCAGGTGACCCCCACCCAACCTTCTTATTCTGGTTTCTTCCACCTTCCTTTCAAGTCCTGATGAAGGGTCACTGCCCAAAACGAACACTCTTAATTCCTCTCCATAGGTGGTTTCTGACCTGAGTTCCTCCAGTATTTTGTGTATGCTGCATGTCTGTTTTTATCAGAAAGGTATATAGTTAATGCCTGGGTGGATCCTTTCAATGAATAAGTTCTTTGTTGCTCTTCCAGTTCCAGCTTCTTTGTTAATCTGTAAATGTAATTGTTTCTATCTTTGGCAGTTATGCCTTCAACTGCTAAGATCCCAAGCTCCAGAAATCCCCCCCCCCCCCCCACCGCCCTAATAAGTTCTTTATTTGTGAAACTTTGGAGAAGGGCCTTCAGTTGTTTTGATGCACCTCAGTTGTTAATTGGGAATGATATGATGAATTCTCTCTAAATGCCATAAACACTGACTACTTCCAGCATTCTTTGTTTTTATTTTCATTATTAATGGAAATTGTGTTGCTCTAACTGGGAGAACCCATTTCTGTATTGTTGAAAGCAAAAATATTTGTTGACTTATGATCTAACCTACTTTTATGTGGTGCGTAGTTCCAGGTATATCCCATAGAACAGCACAACAATTGCACATATGGAAGATTTTGCCCCCTTCCGCATGAGGTCAGAGCAGCTCAATAACATGCTAAGTTAGTTTCTTAGGAAGTCTATTGAAAGGCCGTGATAGAGTGGACGTTGGGAGGATGTTTCCTATAGTGAGGGACCAGAGGGCACAGCCACAGAATAGAAGGACACCCCTTTAGAACAGATTTTAGAAGGAAATTTCATTAGCCAGAGGGTGGTGAATTTGTGGAATTCATTGCCACAGACGGCTGTGGAGGCCAAGTCATTGGATATATTTAAAGCGGATGTTGACAGGTTATTGATTAGTAAGGGTGTCGAAGGTTACGGGGAGAAGGCAGGAGAATGAGGTTGAGAGGGAAAATAAATCGGCCATGAAGGGACAGTGGAGTCAATGGACCAAGTGAACTAATTTTGCTCCAGTGTCTTATAGTCTCCTGGTCTTATGGAAGTCTATAAATGCTGAAAGCTACTTGAACTTAAGCACCTTGAGACAAGTTGCTATGTTGAGTGTGTTAAATAAATGCAAACTGTTATCAATAGTGAAAGATAGAGCAATACACATTAGACTTTAGAAGATAAACTATTTTGAGATTATACTGAATTTTCTTGAGAACATTACACGACTAATAGGCAAAAATGAATCTTAGCCATTCAGATTTCAGGATGGATTTGACAATTTATTATATCATTGTCTGATTCATTAACCATGAGAGGAATGACAAAATATGACAAAAGGATGAAGCACATTGATGATTTGCAGTCTGGATACCACTCACCAGCACAATTTTTCCTTGCCATCTTTAAAAAGGACTTGGAGGGATAGAATATTGCCTACAGGGTCCAGGTTTGGGAAAGGCACTAAGCTTGGACAAAAGCCAAACACATTGCCATTTGTGCCATGATTCCAATTTATTTAAGCCTATCACCCCTGCTGGGGCAGCAGCTCACTGGGTCAGTTGTGCCCAGGTGTAGCCCATGGTGTGTTTTTCCTCTCCCAGGGATGAGGTCTTTGAGCTTCTGTTGGTGTTTTTGTAATGCTGGGTTTTCAGGGGATGGGGTTGCTGGCCTCATGCCCGGGTCTCCTCCTTTTATAGCCAGGCTTAGGACCGTCCATGATGGAGGTCCATGATTCTAAAGGACCTAGAAAATCTGAAGGCTGTGATACAGATGGAATTCACAACAGTTCAGTGTTAATCAAGTTCACATAAAACATTAGAATATCGTGCACATACATCAGGGTAAGAAGCTTGGAGTAAAGGAGCAAAAAGAGATCAATTTTTGGTGGATGGGTCATCAAAATTATTGATTTAGTTATTAAGAGAAGCTAGTAATTCTAAACTGTACAATATGTATAAACGCAGAATCAGTCAATTGGTAGCACGGTAACCTTTTCAATTATTCAAAAATGTCATGTCATGGACCAATGGGACTGGACAAATTCTGTTGCACTTACAGAATTTTTAATGGTGTTTTGAGGATTAAATTCTGTTTTGACTTGGCAAGTCCATCAAAGTGGAAAGTGTATATGGAATACAAAGGCTGTAAACATTGAATGTGGAGGAATGTTACCAGGTGTCTCCAGCTTTGTAAAACATCGCAGGTTAGACAGCATTCTCATTGTATGCATCAGCTACTGAAACTGGTGCCAAACCATATAACCATATAACAATCACAGCACGGAAACAGGCCATCTCGGCCCTCCGAGTCCGTGCCGAACTCTTAATCTCAGGTTAACTCTTAACCTTTCTCCTAAAATCAAAACCCAGCTTAACAAACTAATGCCACCATGCAAATTTCTGACTTCATCTTTCTACATCTGTTATATTATGAAATACTGCAGCAAACCATACTGATAATTTGAAAGGCAATGTGCAACATACAGTATATGGAATGTAATTTGTGATTGCTCTGGGCTTTCATATTAACACACAGGCAAAATGTTCTAAAGAAATTATAAAGAAAATCAATATTACATAAATATTTAACAGTATGGTAATAAGTTGTAAGCTAATTACTTTTAGCATTTGAATTATTTAGTACTATCATTAACTTTAATCCCCAATGGCCAGATTTCATTGTTCAGACTTTTCTGATTTTGATTGATGGCCCAGTTAATGGAATCTTTAGTGGCTTTGCCCAGAACTTGATGGGCAAATTATTTTACCATTCCAATTTATAATGATACATTTAATCTAGTGGAAAATGCAAAAATTATCAAATGCAGTTCTTAAGCTCGTTAAAGTAAAGTAAACTTTCCTTTATAATTGTATCTTGCAAAGCTTTTCTACAACCATTTTGCAGACAATCAGGTACACTCAGTGGCCAATTTTTTTAGGTATAGGAGTGGAATCCGGTGTGGCCTTCTGCTGTTGTAGCCCATCTACTTCAAGGTTTGATGTGTTCTGCATTCAGAGATACTTCTCTGCACTTCTGCATCCCCCTGTTGCAGCATGTGGTTATTTGAGCCACTGTCAGTTAGAACCAGTCTGGCCATTCTCTTTCGACCTTTCTGATTAACTTGACACTTTCGCCCACAGAATTGCCACTCACTGAATGTTTTTGTTGTTCTTCACATCATTCTCTGTAAACTCCAGAGCAGGGGTTCCCAACCTGGAGTCCGCAGGCCCCTCGCTTAATGGTATTGGTCAATGGCATGAAAAACGGTTGGGAACCCCTCATCTAGAGACTGTTGTGCAGGACAATCCCAGAGCAGCAGTTTCCAAGAAGCTCAAACCACCCTGTCTGACACCAACGATCATTCCACAGTCAAAATCACTTGGATCACATTTCTGCCCCATTCTGATGTTTGGCCTGAACATTAACTGAACCTCTTGACCATGCTTTTATGCATTGAGTTGCTGCCACATGATCAGCTGATTAGATATTTGCATTAATGAGCAGGGGTACAGGTGTCCCTAATAGAGTGGCCACCGAGTGTATGTTTGAATGCTGTAATTTAACAAATGTAATAATTCATCCCTGCTCTGGATGGGAATAGTATGTCTGACGAATCTTGTATTGGCAAGGATGAATTTCTAAGTAAAAGTGTCTCATCTTTGATCTGGCTTCTCCAAATTCTATTTTATGTTTATTGGAGAGGAAGTGATTAATGAAATACAGGTTGTAGTTTTCTGCCCCTTGCAGAGATTTGAATGATCTAGGTGCGCAGCAAGACTGCTGATCTTGTCATAAGTGCTGATTTCTGGATAAGCAATCAAACTAAAGCCTCATCAACTCTTTAAAGGAGCTGAGAAAGATCCTAGGCAACTATTTTGAAGGATTAAATAGGAAGCATTCCTAGAATTATACCTTAACCAACCTCACTAAAATGATAAGATGGTTGTTATTGCTATATTTAGAATTTGGTGTATACAAATTTCTTGTCTTTCATTACTAGCTACACTTCAATTATTATCCTATTGTATATCTGACTGCTTCAGGCAGACATGTAAAGCACTATATAAGCAAATGTTCTTCCTGTTTTTACTCTGTTTATATATTCACACAGTGGTCGCAATACATTACCTTTAAGCTAAAGGAAAATCTGAGAATTTATAAAAATGCAGAAGCTAATAAAGAGACAGAAAATTCTGGGAAAGTGCAACAGGTTAAGCAGCAAATCTGGAAAGAAAAAAGCAGAAGCTACTGTTTCTGGTCAAAGATCATTCATCAGAACTAAGGCATCTTCCACATGAAAAAATATCTCTGTTTCTCTTTCCACTTTCTGAGTTTTCCCAGCATTTCTGTTTTTTATAATCTCTCAGCCGATATGAATCCTTAATCCTATGTAACGGCACTGGAGGGAGACACTATGACATCTCCTCCAGGTCATTTTGAGTCTCTCCAGAAACTGGCACTTCCTGGTGTGAGTTATGCTTGTGTTGATGAAGAACCTGCACAAGGAAATTTACTGTACTTGAATATCAAGTAACTCAGTTAGCAATTTTAGACCATATTCCTGCCCCATTCAGCCATGGAAATTTATAGTTCAGTAGAGGCTCACCTACTACCCACACCATGTGCAAGAAGAGATAGCGAGGCTTTTCCCACATTCCTGCCCTTAATGGCTAACTTTGCAGATCCTAGTCTTCCTTGTTCATCTTGGTACTCTTTATATGTTGTGAACAGTTCCGCCTCCGCCAATCTTTCAGCCAGCGAGTTCCAGATGCTACAGTTCTTTGAAAGGACATTTTCCCTCTACTGATTAGTCGTCATCATAGCATAATGGTTAGAGTAACACTTTACAGTGCCAACTGTAAGATCAGAGTTCAATTCCCACTACTGTCTGTAAGGAGTTTAAATGTTCTCCTTGTGACCGTGTGGGTTTCATCCAAGTCCTTTGTTTTGTTTCCCAGATTCCAAAGACGTCCAAGATAGGTTAGTGAGTTGTGGGCATGCTATGCTGGCGCGGGAAGCATGGCGACACTTGCGAGTGGCCCCCAGCACATCCATGACACAGAAGGATGCATTTCAATGTATCCGTGACAACTAACGCTCATCTTTACCTTTCAGTGTCTTAAGTCTAAAGATCCCTCTTATTTGATGCCTCGGCTAAGTCCTTGTAGACGTCCTATACTTAAATATTCTTTGCTTGAATTTCACCTCAGCTATTTTTCTCTCAAAGACATCAACTGTTCAATTACTCCTCAACACTAAACTTCTCCAACCTCGTGTAACGTCTTTCTGATCGATTTCTGCAGTGCTGCCGCCTCTTTCCAACACAGGACTCCAGCTGTGGCCACATTTATAAAGTGGTCATGCGGGATTTTGACCCGAAACATCAACATTTCCTTTCCTTCCACAGGTTTCCGGTGACCTGCTGAGTTCCTCTATCAGATATTCCAGCATCTGTAATCTCTTGTTTTCCTCTAGCTGTGGCCCAACTCTTTTATTATACCTTTTCAGCATGTTAGTTTCCTGTCTGCTTTGAACTTACACCTAGTAGTATCAGTGAACCTTACATTTTCCTTACAGTTTTTATCTAATTGCTGTTTCTGTTATGATAAGCTATGCTATAATGTTATAACAGTGTTAATACTTATAGGATCTAATTTCATTTGTCAAAGCTTGCACCAGCCTATCAGATTCTCTGAAGATTGCCTGTATCATCAGTAAAATACTGAAGGCTTTTGTGCATTGTGGGATCTTATAAATTTAGCAGCAGCAACTATCTTTTTGATAACATGATGGGGAATAAAAGCTATTTCTCTTGAGTTTATTTTAATTTTCTTTATTATGGTTCCTTTTGATTTTAAAATGGTCAGACTTGGTTTTCAAGTTCTCCGATATTTTCTGAAAACCCTTTCCAAAAAAAACGTTTCCAAACGTTGAAACACCTTGCTGTTCTAGAACCATCTAAGTGTTCAGCAGTTCAGACTGTTTGCAAATCATGGATTTTCACTGCTCCGTCACCAGTGCCCATGCCCTAACTGACTATCACAAATACCAGAACATCAAAGGTTTCCAAGGTACATTTAATGTCAGAGAAATGTATACAATTTACATCCACGATAAATGCTTTTTCTTTGCAACCATCCACAAAAAAACAGAGGAGGGCCCCCAAAGAATGAACGACAGTTAAATGTTAGAACCCCACAGTCCCCCGAGCTCGCCTCCCTCCCACGTGTAAGCAGCAGCAAGCAACAATCCCCCACTCCCCCCACCGGCAAAAAAAAGCATCCGCACCCACCACCGAGCATTCAAGTGGGCAGCAAAGACATAGACTTGCAGTATCCCAAAGACTACTCATTCACCCGGTATTCAATAAACCACAGGCTCTCTCTCTCTCCCTAATAAGGGAGAAAGAGGTGTCCCCGTTTCACAGCGGAGGGGAGGCATAACAAAAAACTCACTGATTTACAATGTTAAAAATCAGTTGTGTTGCTTTTTCCAAGCTCTGCACCCAAAGATCTCGGGTCTCTGGGCACGCAGCCAGAGATCTTCCATCTCCCACGACACACTGATTTCCTGCCAAGTCACTGACCTTCGGTCTGCCCATCTCCAGAACCATGAGATCCCGGAGCTCCGAAGATGAGCTCATCTCTCAGGCCGCATCCTTGACATATCAAATAACGGCCAGTTGTGGAATCCCAAGAGTGGGTCCCGTTCCCGCAAAGAACCATAGTCAGTGTGTAACTCCAGGTCAGGGTCTTCAAAAGAACCCCGAAGTTGCAAGAAGTCGCTGTTAGGTGCCATTGTCTCCTCCTGAGCTCTTCCTCCAAATGCTATAAGTCCAAGGCCCCACACACACACACACACACACACACACACACACACACACACACACACACACACACACACACACACACACACACACACACACACACACACACACACACACACACACACACACTCACACACACACACACATCTATAGAAAAGAGTAAACGGTCTACATTTTGGTCCCGATGAAGGGCCTTAGCCTATGACATCTGCTGTGCATGCCTGGCCTGCTGGGTTCCTGCAGCTTGGTGTGTGTGTGTGTGTGTGTGTGTGTGTGTTGTCTCACATACAGGAATTCCCTTCCAGAACCTCTCAATGTCTTTCCTCCTTTGAGACACTTGTTAGATTAAGCCTGGTGTTTTAATATCTCCCAATGTGACTTCAAACATGTCACAACATACTAAAAAAGACTAATTTTCTCCTTCACTTTCTTCCTGGCAATTCAGTGGGGTCACAGTTCCTGCACTAGCCCTAGCATTGGTGCAAGGATCCAAGAACTAATTCCGATATGGAAATGCAAGAGAAACTAAACATGAAGGAACCTCAGTGGCTGCTCCCCACAGGGCAGTAGACCATTGGTGCCCAGTTATGGTTTGCTTGAGATTTTCCACTTTGGTCACACAAGCACAAAATCTCTAAACCAGATTAAATTTACCAGCTAAGTCTGAGACTTCAGTTGTCTTTTAATTGAGAAGCACCCACACCACACCCAAAACCAGAAAGTTTAGCAGCGTGAGAAATAAACTGTTGTATCTCTGTGCGTCATGCAGCATCTGTAGCGAAGGGAATTGTTGACATATTGGGTCATAACCCTGCATCAGAACACCTAACCTCTGCCCAAATAGTTGCCAGTTTCTTCTCCTTCACATATACTCTTTGACCTGCTGAGTTCTTCCAGCAGTTTGTATTTTTTCTTGCTCAAGATTCCAGCATCCTGAATCTCGCATCTCCAAGCTCTGCAAAGGCTGCCCGAATGAGTTCAGAACTCGAGGACTGATGATCTGTAAACCAAGATTCTGCAGAAGCTGGAAATCTTCAGCAATATGCACAGATTGCAGGAGGAACTCAGCGAGTCAGACAGCATCTGTGAGGGGAATAAGCTGATGATGTTTTGAGTTGAGACCCTTCATCAGGACTGGAAAGGGAGGAGACATAAATGAGAATAAGAAGGTGGGGCTAGGGAAAGGAGTACAAGCTGGCAGGTGATACATGAGACCAGGTGAGGAGGAATGTGCTCTCCTTCTCCCTTCTTCTCTCCTTTTCTATTGCCCATTCTGGTTACCCTCTCACCTCTTTTTGTCTCCTCACCTACTTATCAACTCCCTTTGGTTCCTCTCCTCCTTCTCTTCCTTCCATGGTTCACTGTCCTTTCCTATCAGATTCTTCCTTCTTCAGCCCCTTTACCTCTTCCACCTATCAGCTTCCAGCTTCTTAGGTCATCCCACCATCACCTGGTCTCATCTATTACCTGCCATCTTGTACTCCTCCCCCACTTCCCATCTTCTTATCCTGGCTTCTGCCTCCTTCCTTTCTAGTCCTGATGAAAGGTCTCGGGCTGAGATATCAACTGTTCATTCCCCTCCATAGATACTGCTTGATCTGGTGAGTTCCTCCAGCACTTTGTGTGTTATTCAATTACCTGTGCATCTATATAGCTGTCAATATATCCATCTATCTGGCTTATTCTCCCTTCCTTTCCATTTCTGATTAACGATCTCAGCCCAGAACATTGACTAATCATTGGTAACTTCTCTTGGCCCACCCCGTTTGGTGGTGCAATAATATCAGCGCCGGACTCCAGAGCAAAGGTTCCTGAGTTCAACTCCAAGTAGGATTGAGCGTCGAGCTAGCAACTCGGCCTCGTTAAAAACAAGAATAGCTTGCTACAGAAACACCGTCATGACAGTGCCCCGATCACTTCACTGCCGAGTTAAGGGCTATTTTTCTTCTTTCTCTTGGCCCATCATTGAAATGTTCCCAAAACCAATGCTCTCATTTTCATGGACTCTTCATCTCATGTCCTCGATACTTAGGGCTTATTTATTTAATTATTTATTCTTTTTCTTTCTTTTTGAACTTGTACAGTTTGTTGCCCTCTGAATGCTGGCTGAACTCAAGTTTTTCATTGATTCTGTAATGGTTATTATTCGATAGATTTATTGACCGTGCCCACAAGAAAATGAATCTCAGGGTTGTATATGGTGATATATATTTACTTTATTTTGAACTTTATTCCCTTCCACAGATGCCGCTCGAATTGGTGATGTGTGGAGCGGCTCTGTCACAGGCATGTGCATCTCATTTGTGAAACCATGGAGCTCAAATCAAATTTCTGGCAGCCTCTTTTGCATGAGAAGCGGGCAGATAGTCACTCTGCTGCACCTGCCACACCTGCTGGCTGCTGCTGAGCTGTCAGTGCTGCTTTTATCATAGAATAACTCTTTACACTTACACCCATTGCTCCGATTCTCTGGATGCCTCGAGAGCAGATCCAGTATTGCAGTCAGTCCTAAAGCTTACAGTACAGGTGGGGAAAAAGAAATAAAAGCAATTTAGAACTGTGCCATGTTGCACTTTGAGTTTCATCTAAATAATAGTGCAATAGTGCAATTAATTGTTTTAATGCAATTTACCAATTTTTTTTAAAGTCCATCAGCTGTTGCTGGAGTATTTGACTTTAGCCTTGCTCCTGCAGCAAACATAATTCCACCGATCTATAGTTTCAGACGGATTTTATAATTCTGGCCTTTTAAAAAGGGAGGAGCCGCGTTGATAACCATGCAAGGAATGCTCGGGGTGTGTCTTGCACAGCACATTAAAGCTGGATGTTGAAACCAGTCTAACTCGAGTTAATGGCTTAAAATCTTTGAGAACGGGAATTGCAAGTATGTCGGTTAGTAATGGGGGGGGGGGGTGGAATGCCATTGATTAGCTTGACTAATTGGGTAAATAGAAACACCTGTTGGAGGGAGCTGGTGAAAGTTGACTGCCAACCTTCCATTGTGATAGGGAGAAGATCACAACAAATCGCTGAACACGAAGCGACCTCCCACAGCTCTTGTCAGATTGTAAGTTGTGCAAGCTGGCCATTGCGCTTCCTGCGTCACAGTACTGCACACAAAGAAGAGGAAAGTGACTGCTTGCATAGAGCGTTGGGTTGATGTGAAATGCTGTCGCTCAGTCGTTCAGGGTACCGGGGGAGCAGGGTAAACACAGCAACAACCACTCGTAGTATCTGTGGACATCATCTACACTGACGTTCCTGCAAGGATCAAGTTCTGCCCGTAGACCACGCTCCTCATTTAGGCTCTGCCTTCTCAGTGTTCACCTGTGCCAGGACCACAAGGAGGCACAATAGGCAGTGGGCAGTGCCCTTACCCCCTGCTGGGCTTCACTGGTGTGATTTCTCATCAGAGGCATCTAGCACCTCAGCAGATCAAGGGGCAGATCTAACAATGCATAAAATAACATGACTTGCGTCAGTGCTAATAAAGCTGATTCTGATTCTGAACTCTGGGCTTCAAGGACAGCAAGACCTTCTTTCTGCCCTGCTTAATAGGCTGGCTGGTGTCCTGGGGAAACTTTGATGCTCCCAGTACAGCAGGTATCATCCCATGTGTGGTCGGGATTGGAGAGCGAGTCACTAAGCTACAGGTGAAGGTGGTCCACCTGGAATGGACTCCAACACCTGAAACCCCTTTCCCTGTTACCCCCACACCATGGTGCATCCCATGCCCAAAGTCAGTCAGGAGGTGATACCCAAATGATGGGCACTACTGCCAGCCACAGGCACTTCAGAGCTCAGCACAGTTAGACCTGGAAGCGCAGGGTTTCTCTCCCTCTTGCTTGTCCACAGACTGATGAATTGGCTGCTGGGTGATCGGGAATTGACTGAATACAAATCCAAATCTTCACTGACAATAGTCACTTCAAGAAATTGTTGTGAAAGATGAAGTTAGCTGCTGATTTCTGGTGATGCCCGAAGTGTCAAGCGCAGTAGAGCCCTCAGTGTATGCTTTATGTGCTTGAAGGTATTTCCTCCAATAATGGAGGGACTTCACAGGGCAAGGGGCTGGGTGGGGGGTGTTAGAACCACAGGTGGGCAGGAATTGAAATAATGAAGGAAAGGGTTATGCTGCTTTGTATGCTATTCTTCAAGAATTCTATTGGAGAATCCTGAGAAAGATGTGAGTGAGTGTAGACCCCCACACTCTGTGGACCTCCCTGGCTTTGTCATGTTGTCATCTCTCCTGACCAGTACCCATTAATGTATCTACAGAATATAGGCAGCTCTTAAATATGGCTGGGCCCACAGGACTCTCGAGGGACAGAAAAACTGTGCACGCTAGGCATGACTGCTAATGCCTTGAAGCGATTTACTTGGTTTGAGCCGATGGGCACAAGCTGCCTGTGTAGAAAATTCCCTTTGATTCTGGTTCTCTAGAGCAACTGGAACTTGAAGGGAAGCAATCAGTGACGATATTTATCCTCTTTCTCTTTGTACTGCTCCAGGAAATGAAAGTCTTATTTCCTTCACCAACTCTGATGCAGTGGTTGGAGTTGAAACATCTTGATAAGATTGGTATTGCGTAAGATTCTGGGTCTGATGATCCCTGTGATCACTTGCACTCACTATTCAGGCCGCATACGGAGAGCGGACAGGGCACCGAACATCTACTGGTGTTGTGTCCTAGCAACCAGAGAAAGGGAGTGGCAGGGAAAGGGTGCAGGAGGAAACGTAACAAAATCTGCAGCGTGAGTGGGTATGCATTGAATTAAAGTAGAATATTAACTACACACTTAGTAAAGGATTGATTAACTCTTATGGTCTGTGGGTGGTGAATTTTCTGGTGAAAGGTCTTTCCTCATCAGAGGAGTTCATGAGCAGTTCAGCTGTGGTTGTATCCAGTAATATTTAACCCTCGTGTGCTGGGAAAAAAATGGCATGGTGATTTTTTTTTCAATGGTTAGGAGCAATTATTGCTTCCAAATATTGTTTATAGTAAATGAGGCTTCCTGCTTTAATGAGGTTTGAAGGAGGTTAATCCACAGATAGACTCAATGATTTAAATGCCGACTGAACTGTGGAAGTACTAGAATGGCCACAAAGTCAGTTTCATGTTAAAATACAATTTGGGTGGGGAGTGTGGATTAGTCAGGCAGGATAAATATGATCGTGGACCAACTTCAGCCCATTGATAAACTGATAAGGCAGACCTAATGCTGGCTTTCCAAGCCGCTTAATCTTTCCCCTCCGCTGTTGTGAGGAGTGTTGGGTGAAGTGGGGAAAATGGAATGTTACCCTGTCCAGTCATCTGAAGGTTTCACACTCAGCAAGACTGATTAGAATCAGAATCAGGTTTGTTATCAATGACTATGTGGTGAAATTTGTAATTTTGCTGCAGCAGTACAGTGCAATACATAAAATATGCTATAAATCATAGTGATATGTTTGTGTGTGTACATGAATGTAATTAAGTAGTGCAAACAGTAGTCATAGGTTGATTGTCGGTTGAAAAATCTGATGGCATTACGTGTAACTTTGGGCTCTTTGGTGAGAAGAGGGCATGTCCTGGGTGGTGGTGGTCCTTCATGATGGATGCTGCCTTCTCTGAGGGATTGCCATTTGAAGCTTTCCTCAATGGTGGGGAGGCTAGTGCCCGTGATGGAGCTGGCTGAGTTTACAACTCTGCAGCTTTTTCCAATCCTTTGCAGTGGCCCCTCCATACCAGATGGTGATGCAAATTGACCGATTTTAAGGCTCCTCTGCAATACATGACAGAGCTAATGTTTTCTTTTATTTTGGCTTTGTGACCTCAGCCAGTGGGTTCTCATCCAGTGCCAATGTCCAAAATGAGAGCCTTCCAATTTGTGAAGTGAAGGAGTTTATCAAGCAATCTGCATTAAATCTCACTCCCTAAAGGTCAAAAGCAGATGAAGCAATCTGTGTTATCATCCCATTCCAGAGAAAGCTGTGGTTAGTGAATGTGCCCATCAAATTCTTAGCAGCTTTCACTCTGAGCATTTGCCAAGTCCATAAAAGAAAACATTTTTGCTGCTGGATGCAAATGCAATTGCTGAGCACAACAACATTTTTATTTCTTATTTATTGTTTTCCTAGAAGTTTTTAAGGCTATATTCATTAAAACTGTATTCCAAGCATTTCATTTACCATTGAATGGAAGGGTTCTAGATAACTGGACGTCTGGATAGAAAACAGCAAATGCAGACCACAGAAACAGACCATTTGGCCCAATGGCTCCATGCTGGTTTTTATGTTCCACTCCCCTCCTCTTTTCCCCATCTAAACCATTCAGCATTGCACTCCATTCCATTTTTCTTGATTCTCTTCACCCTGCTCTTCAATAAACCCACACGATTCAGCTCAAGGGAGAGAGCTACATGTTCTGACCAGTCTTTGGGTAAAGATGTTTGTCAGGTAATTAATCCATTCTCTGACTTGCATTCCTTTTTTTGTTTTTTTGTTTATTTTCTTGCCCTGTAAGTGCTGTCATTCTCCTAGAAAACCCACTTAGTCTCTCCTGGTCCCCAGGTCAGAGAAGCTGAGATGTTTCTTGTTGATGATCTTATGACAGTGGTGCCTGGTTATGTTACTCTCCACAAAAGAAAGGACTCAGTGACTATGTCACACAACCCATAAGAAACCAAACAAAGAGTACTTAAGACAGAGCAACCCAATTCTTTTTCCACTCTTTGAGGACCTCATTTCTGCTCTTCAAGGCTGATCTTCAACAGTCTGCAAAACTGAGGCTCTACTATATCAGTAGGATACTGATGGCATGGAGATGGTCTGAATCATGGAATCGGAGAGATTTAGAGCACAGGAGGAGACAAGCTACCCGTTGTAATCTTGTCACCTGAAGAAGCTGATACCGATTAGAGCTATTTTCAAGCTCCCTCTCGGTTTTCAGTCCTGTGGCTTGTGCTCTTTCTAGTGCTGATCCAGGCAATTCTTAAATGGACCAAGGTTCTCTGCCTTCACCACTGATCAGAATCAGGTTTATTATCACTGACATATCTCATGAAATTTGTTGTGTTTGTAGCAGCAGTACAGTGCAACACATTGAAGAATTAGTATGTTACAAATAAAATAAATAGCATGAAGAGGAAGAGTGAGGTAGTGTTCCTGAACCATTCAGAAATCTGGAGGTGGAGGGGAAGAAGCTGATCCTCAAACATTAAGTGTGTGTCTTTAGGCTCCCCTTCCCTGAAGAGGGCATGTCCTAGATGGTGAGGGTCTTTAATGATGGATGGTGCCACCTTCTGAGGATGTCCTTGATGGTGGTGAGGCTTATGTCTGTAATGGAGCTGGCTGTGTCCCAAACACCTACCACACCGCTAATAGAGAAAACAAAATCCATAATTCTACCTGCCTCTTAAGCCCATAACCTTAAATCTAAACTAAGGTCCTGTCATGTTAGCCTTGCTCCCATGAAAAACTGCCCCACACACTGAAGAGGCCGCTTCCCCCAGTGGAGTCAGGAACGAGAAAGAATCCTCCTTCGTGTCCAGCAAGGAACATCTCAGCTTCTGCTGACCTGAGCAGGAGAGATTAAGTGGGTTTTCTAGGAGAAAGAGGCCCCTTTCAGGGCAAGAAAAGAAACAAAAAAAGTCAACCCGAGAATGAAATAATTACCTAGACCAGAGGTCGGCAACCTGCGGCTCCGGAGCCGCATGTGGCTCTTTCATCTCTGTGATGCGGCTCCCCGTGGTTTGTTAGCTTTTGAAATGTAATTCGAAATTTGAAGATTATGGTGATCTTGTACAATCTAAAAACTTTGTGGAGACCCCATTTCCTGGCACATCCGAACCGGCTCACAATTAGCCACCGTTCCGGCTAAGGGAGATAGCCTACGGGGGTTTGTGAGTACGTGTCTTTTGGAGCATCCGCGCCCACGGGGACGGGTTGAGGGAGGCTTTAAAGCAAGGCTGTTTAGTTCAAATAAAGTTACCTTTGACTGCAGTCTTTATTTTAGCGCTGCGTGTAGCACACCGCTACAACGTGTTTTTTATCGCTATTAATATACATCACCACTGGCAATGCCTGACACCCGCCAGTGCGCGCTTTCTTTTAATTCTTCGATCCAAGGTAGGCTAACTATGGAGTAACCTTCAACCCAACGTCTTTTTTTCGGAGTTCAAAATGTTTTTGTTGCATGCAGAAATGTAATTTCGTTTTCTCTGCAGGAGTTCATCAATTTCATAAATGCAACAGATGATAGTTTGTTTATACATAGCATAAAGGCAAAAAAAAACCCGTTGTATGCACTGTTATTTCATTTTAAATGTCAAACGGGTTTTGTGGCTCCCAGTGTTTTCTTTTCTGTGGGAAATGGGTCCATATTGGCTCTTTCAGTGGTAAACATTGCCGACCCCTGAGCTAGACTGACATAAGGAAACCAATGATTTGAACATACCAGGGAAGCCATACAATATTTTATAAGATTTCATGGTCATAACACAAGATGGAAACAATGTGCTACCATATTCCACTGTAACCGTTTGGGAATGACTAATTCAAAGGTATTGTCGTCATGGTGATCACCAATCACTTACTTCAGTGAAGCCTGAAATTGGCTTCATGGCTTGATCTTCATGAGTGATAATATTGTTGAGGTTACATTGGATGCTCTCTCCGCAGATGGCTTTAATTATTTTTAATGCTTTACTAAAGTGGAATTGTTCCACCATAAACTTGAGTCAAACAATAGATTGGTTTAGTTACTTCTGCAATGCAGATAGGATTGAGAAATAAAAATTGGCCGGCATTGCTTTTTGGCCCAAGGGTGATTTAACTGGAATGACAGGCTGAGCAGAAAAAGCAAACAGTACAACGCCTCTTTGCCGTACTACAGCATCACTTGCTATTGGAACCCAGTGCATTAACACAAAGACAACTTGTTTGCCAAATGACCGTCAAATGATTGACTTGGAACTTCTAAACAAAAGGTTCTGATAAAAGTAGAGCAAGTTTGTTCCCGAACAAATATTCCTGTGGGAGGAAGGCTGACTAAAATTTACCGAAATTATTTTACTAAAGCTAGTGAAGAAACATCAACTCCCATCTAGTCAGACTTGTATTTATTTAGCACCCTTCAACTCCTCCCAGTACCACAAAGTACTTTGCAGTCAGAATCAGAATCAGGTTTGACATCACCGGCATATGTCGTGAATCCAGTAGGATGCTTCTGAACCACGGTCAGTGTTGTAGCATTAGACATATGACGTCTGCTTTGTGCACAGCAAGATCCAATAAGCAACACCGTTAGGCTGGTCAGATGAGAAAATGTTGGAAGGCCAGGTACATGTGAGGAAGGAAACAAAGTTAATGATTTGGAGGAGTGACTTTTCATCAAATTCTCCAATCTGCATATTAGTACCAGCCTTGTTATTTGTTCTCTCCACCCTTTTCTTCTCTGCAACCTTATTTCTACTTCTCTCAGTTTCTATGAAAGATTATCGACCTGAAATGTAACTCCATTTATCTCCAGAAATGCTGCCTGACCTGTGGGTCAATTCCAATGTTTCTGTTTTATTTCTGATTTCTATCACCTGCAGTATTTTGTTTCTTCCCTAACCAGATCGTAGGTCTCCATGACGAATGTTGGCCATCTCAGCAGAAAAGTCCCACTGCTGTTTGAATTATTACCACTGAAATTTTTACAACTGTGAGCTGATAGGACTTAATTTAAGATAAATCCTAAAGGAATATTTCTGAAATGGAGAATTCCCAAGAGCGCAGCGCTCCATCCACACTGACTTAGACTCTAAGCCTAGATTTTAGTGTTCAAATTTCTGAAGAAGGGCTTGAACTCTCAAGCTTCTGATCATAGGTCTGACTACCGTCAATCAAACCCCAGGTGACATTGAGTTCAGGAACAGCAACTCTGGCCGGACATCTTCTGAAAGTTCTGCCATCGCAGTGCCATTGATTACCTGCTGGGGTGCACCCAAATTTACCATCCAGTGTGAAAGCGGAGAGACTTTGCTGGCACACGCAAAGTGCTGGAGGAACTCAACAGGTCAAGCAGCATCTATGGAAATGAATAAATAGTCGGTATTTAGGGCTGAGACTTCTTCAGGAAGGGAAGGGGGAAGACACCAAAATAGAAACCGGGCTGGACAGTTCCTGACAAATGTTTCTTCACTGTATGCAGATATATATAAATACATCCTTCACGGTTGTTGGCTCTGCCAGAACTGGTGATGGGTCTATAGTTCCCGGTGAATCTAAGGTAGTATTGAAGATCGGCAATCTCAGGAAAAGGCATGGGGGTGCCCACAAAGACCCCTGAGAAGGTAAAGCAAGAAAGAGTTGATTATTGCAAACTGATGCTGGATCAGATGGTATCTGCTCTAATCTGTCACCAAGGTGATTCTCAATTCTGTGTTGTACACCATGACCAGATGTGCAGGTTCTCTGCCCATCATGCAGGTAGAGACTTAATCCTCAGCTGATAGTGGAGCGCATCTGCTGATGCTCAATTCTAAACCCTGATTTAGAAATACCACCAATGCAGTGTGACTAGTGAGGTAACAGCAAGCCGTCACAATGGACCAAGCCACCATTCTGACATAAATTCAGAAAACATTCATGAGATGGTTCTTTTACTGGGGTCAGAGCTGGGGTGGCAAGGTAGCATAGTGGTTGGCGCAACGCTTTGCAGTGCAGGCGACCCAGGTTCAATTCCTGCCACTGCCTGTAAGGGATTTGTATGTTCTTCCTGTGACCATATGGGTTTTCTCCAGGTGTTCCTGTTTCCTCCCGCAGTCCAATGGTGTACCGCCTGGTAGGTTAATTGGTCATTGTAAGTTGTCCCGTGATTAGGACCAGGATTAAATCAGAGGATTGCTGGGCTGTGCACTCAGAAGGGCCTATTCCACACTGTATATCAATAAGTACCTGGACTGGGAATGTTTAAGCAGATAAATCTCAAAAGCATCTCAACAGTGGAGGAAATTTGTTCATAGCAAATAAATCTAAGTAAGTGTCCTTGGTGAATAATAATGCCACAGTGCTTCGCTTGCGGTTTTCCTTGAGAGCATAGAATTGATTGAACCAGCTTTATTGAAGTGTGTGTTGGTGACTCTTTGACCGGGCAAGATACTGGACCTTTACAGTCTGTGGTAAAACTCTGCCAATTTCCATCACTGCAGCTCAAGCCAAACAGGACAGACAGTTCGGTCTATTAATTATCTGTCCATCAGTCTGAATTAAAGAAATCAATTGAACATCTACTTCTCTAACTTCCAGTAATTTCTCTCCTTCCTTCCTTCTCTCTTTTTCCATTCCCCATTCTGGTTACCCTCTCACCCCTCAGCTTTGTACCTGCCCATCATGTCCTTCTGGTTCCCCTCCTTCCCTTTCTTCCATGGTCCATTGTCCTCTCTTATTAGATGTCTCTTTCTTCAGCCCTTTACTTCTTCCACCTATTACAGCTGTTAATTCACTCCCCCCCCCCACCTGTCTCACCTGTCACCTGCCAGCCTGTGCTTCACCCCTCCGCCTCCTTATTCTGGCCTCTGCCCCCTTCCATTCTAGTCCTGATGAAAGATCTCAGCTGTTTATTCCCTTCCATAGATGCTGCCGGATCTGCTGAGTTCCTCCAGCACTTTGTGTGTTGCTAATTATCCCTAATTGCCCACCAGAATGTGGTAGTGACTGGGACAGATGGACTGCATATGTGTGGTGATCTAGAGATCCAGTATTTGACCAGAAGAGTTAGTGATGTACCTCCAGGCCAGATTAGGCAGGAGGTATTGGTGTTTCAGTCCAGTGTGAAAGAGGTTCTGGGTTTCTTAAGCATTTCTTTTATTCCGTTGATGATAGCTGTGAATAGGCTGGTTGTGGATTGGATTTGTGTGCTTAAGTCATTCTCCACCTTATCAGCTAGATAACAGTACTGAAGGTGCTTTGAAACAGCCTGGCTAGAGGTGCAGGAGCATTATGGTTGGATTGTATCTGCTCTCACAGTTTATACTGAGGCATTTCCTGTGGCTGTGGGTAGGATTCTGAGACGGATCAGTATTTCTGGCCAGAGGTAGTTGCAAAGGCAATTGCACTCACCATAATGGATGCTGCTCCCATTCCTGGAGTCTGCTCCACAGTAACCGTTCAGTACTCTGCCACCATTCATGGGAACATGCTGCTGAATTGCTTGGATTGATCTATCAGGTGTGGGATCATTATCCAATTGTTTTCCTCCCCTCTTCAATGGTCCAGGGCTGGTTCCAATCCTGGAACGAAGGGTACGCCAGGTCATAAAATGAAATTAAAACTAGAACATAGAGCAGAACAGCACGAGAACAGGCTCTTTGGCCCACCTCGCTGGTAACGGTGCCAATTTAAACCAATCTCATAATTATGTAGGCTGTATCACTCCATTCCCTGCCTGTTCACGTGTCTAAGTGCCTCTTAAATGTCTCCATCTTATCCACTTCCAGCACCTCCCTTGGCAGAATATTGCAAACTCATACCATTCTGTGTAAACAAATACTTGTGTTACAAATCTCCTTTATACTTTCTCCCTCCCAACTTAAAGCTGTGCTCCCTAGTAACTGACCACAGGGGAGGAGAGTCTGGGTATCTGCCAGGTTTCTCATAATTTTGTGTATTCCCGTCAAGTTTCTCTCAAACTTCAATACTTGAGAGAAAACAATTCAAGTTTGTGCAACCTCTCCTTATACCTAATACACTTCGCTAGAGGCAACATTCTGGTGAACACCTTCTGCTCCCTCTCTAAAGCCTTCACATTGTTCCTGCAGTATGGTGACCAGAACAGTACAAGGTACTCCAAGTGTGGCCTTCCCAAAGTTTTATGCAATTACAACATTCCAACTTCTTGTACTCAGTGCCCTGCCTCATGAAGGCAATCATGCTTTACACTTTCTTTACCCCCTGTCCGCTTGTGCTGCCACTTTCAGGGAGCTATACAGACTTGTACCCAATGTTCCTCTGCTCCTCAGTATCTTGCCATTTAATCTATACTTCCCTCTTGCATTTGTTCACCCACTTCAAACTCCATTTGGCATTTCTGTACGCGAGTTTCTAACTGACGACTATCCCGCAGTGTCTTCTGATCACCTTTCTTGCCATCCATAACTCCAACAACTTTCATGTCTTCTGCAAACCAAGATGGAGGTCTCTGTCATGCAGTCACAGGCCTCTGTCCTGCCCTACTCTTTGCCATGAAGCCCTCCCAGTTTGGGGACAGGATGTGGGCTGAAAGATGAGATTCAGGCAGTGTAGTCATGTAAGGCTGAAGAGAGTTAACCCATGGCCTCGTTCTACTCCTTTGTCTATTGGACATCAGTTGTGGCATAAATCCATGATATTTACCACAATGTAAATGGAAAATGCTTTCATTACTCAGCAGGTCAAGAAACATTCACAGTCCAAGTCCTTTCTGATCAAAATCATTGACCTGCCTTATTACCTGTTTTTCTCTTCGTACATGTTGCCTGATCCTCTGAGAATTTTCAACATTTTCTTTTTAAGAATCAGATTTCCAGCATCTGCAAATGCCATTTTGGAGTCAGTCACGTTGGTGAAACGTTGGTGTCTTAAGGAGATCAGAGACCAGATGAAGATAGCAGATTTCCTTCCCTGAAACAGCTGGGTCTCTACATCCACTATAGTCATCATCAGTGATGCTAGATATCTCTAAGCTTTAGATTTATTTGGCTAGAATTTGTTCAGGTTATCATTTCTTAAGGCCAGCCCTCTGAATTATTTGTCCTGTAAGATAATCCCAGTGCTATTTAAAGGAACATTCAATATGCATTGTGCAATTAAAATATTAGCTGCTCAGACAATATTGATGTTGACAAACGAGAAGCTGTATGACTATTTCATTTAATAATACTTTGCAGTGAGCAGTTAAACAGCAAAGAATCGGGACTTTTAAAAAATGGTTTAAGTGCAAATTAAGGTTTACAATTCATAGCAATACTCCATTCAGTCGATATGGACTACCTTCTTAGAAAAGACATGAGTATTTCTCTTTACCCACACTTAATTCCCACCATTCATCAAGAACAACCTTACCAAGTTGTCATTCCACACCACAAGCCTCCAGAAGATCCTCCATATTTTCTGGCCAAGGAAGATCTCCAACCGTGCCATATTCCTTCAGTGCCACCAAGAGGACTTGACCGTGAACATCATGAGGAAACGTTGGAGATGGATTGGATGCGTGATGAGAAGAGAGACCAGCTCCATCATCAAGACAACACTTCACTGGACCCCTGAAGGGTGGAGGAAACGCGGGAGGTCAAAGACAACTTGGCACCTTACCAAAGAGGCAGAAATAAGGCCCTTGAACCTCACCTGGGGCACAATAGAGAAGATGGCCAGGGATAAGCGGAGATGGAGGATCTTCACTGCTGCCCTAATGCCAATGGAGTAAGAGGGAGTAACTATTCAGTCAAATACAGTTACCACTGC
This sequence comes from Hypanus sabinus, assembly GCF_030144855.1. Taxonomy (NCBI): domain Eukaryota; kingdom Metazoa; phylum Chordata; class Chondrichthyes; order Myliobatiformes; family Dasyatidae; genus Hypanus; species Hypanus sabinus. Next base: position 21,763,124 of record NC_082714.1, read on the forward strand.
AATGTGCAGTTAAAGGATCATTGCCCTTTCCACTTTTAATTGTAATATGAATAATCCAAGTCAGGGGTTCCCAACCTGGGGTCCATGAAACCCTGGCTTTGTGGTATATGTCCATGTCATGAAAGGGGTTGGGAAGCCCCCGATCTAAACTGATAGAATATTTTAGAGTGTTAAGGCAGATGTGGATGTTTGAATGGAACTTTATCCTCTGACAATATTTGTATTTATTGTTGGTTATCTGAATTTCTGAATGTACCATAGTTTTGGGATATGAAAATATGAGAACATTCCCTGAAAAGGTTTGTTCAAAGGAAGCCCATTATAAATGAAAGAGAGAGGTTAGGAAGAAAATAAAATTATAAGGATTTCTCAATGCCTGAAGTATGTCTTCACTGTATCTTCAGCATGGGAAGCCTGGACATAGATCGTGGCGTTATTGTCAATTCACTAAGGAGCAGAGGAATGTTGGGTACAATTAGTGACACAAGTGAACAGGGGCTAAAGAATGTGTATAGCATGCTTGCCTTCATTAGTTGCTGCTCTGCAAGGACAGGACATGGACAGTGCTACATCTATCATCAGAGCTTGATCATTTCCAGGCAACAGTCAAGTCATGTTTATTGTCACATTCACAGGTACAGAATGCTACAGTTACATTGGAAAACACGCTTTCAGAAGCTTCACAGGCATATAAGTTTAGACAGCATGCAAAACATAAATTGTACATAAACCATTGTGTTATGTGTTAGCTTTCAGGAACTATATGTCCTTGTGGGATTTGGTTGCTGAACATATAACCACCCAGCTTTTGGCTTGCCAGCCTATTAAGTTAGCAAATCAAATAACACATGTTCAATAAGGCTACCCTAGTCACATCTACCTACACAAGTTTAGTACCAGCACTTTAAAAAGTTCATAAATCTGAATGATTAGGTTGTTTATAACTTTTTCCCCCTCAAATCTCAGTAGTCTAGTATAAGATATTTGTTGCCCAACATAAACCAATTCAAGATACTTTGCTTGATTCCTTGGCTTAAAGTTTTCCTCAGTCTCCCATAAACACGACATCTAAAATGCATAATAGCTGCAGTTAAACAAAACTTTGACTTGACAATAAAGTTCCACAGAACTCTCTTACATTACTGTTTTTCAAAGACTGGGCATGGACAGCGTTGAATCTATCTTCATATTCAGATTTATTTATTTATCGAAGCATACAGTAAAATGTGTTGTTTGACTTACCAGCACAACCTAAGGATATGCTGGCACCAGCCGTAAGTGTTCCCTGGTGCCAGCATAGCATGTCCAGAGTGCTCGGCAAAAAATCACAGAACACAAGCAAATGTCAAATTAAATTCATCTTTTGAATTCAACATTACCAATGCCGTGCAACACTTATTTTTTTAATAAAGTGTATGACCTCGTCATTGTCTTCTAAAAATATTGCCCTTACTGTCTATCTTGTTATGATCTTGCATGTTATTGTCTATACTTGCTCTGTAGTTGTTACATTTCATTCTGCTCTCTTCCTGCTTTATGTTGTACTCCCTTAATGTACTTAGTAAAGAATTGATATGCATGAATAGTATGCAATCTTTTCACTTTCCCTTGTGACAATAGTAATAACCAATTCTAATTCCATTTCCACTTGGCTTCTTTCCATCCTGCCGCCATGCCATAGTTGGCTCAATGCAGGAAGCCAAGCTTTTTGGAGCTGGCTTTAAAAAGGAGGAATTTAGGGAGTTCTAGTTGATATTAAAAGATGCACTGAGTATGCTAATTTTGGGGCGCTGTGGTAGCGTAGCAGTTAGCATGATGCTATTACAACTCAGGGCTGGAGTTCAACTGACATGCCGTTCTGTAAGGAGTCTCTGTGGATTGTGTGGGTTTTCTCTGGGTCCTCCGCATTCTTCCCACAGTTCACAAGTGGGTTAACTGGTCATTGTAAATTGTTGTGGTTAATGGGGTTTACTGGGGTGATGTACCTCAAAGGGCCAGAAGGGCCTACCCGGCACTGTATCTATAAATGATAAAGAATAAATTCAGACTGAGAGAAAAGGGTGGAGGTTCATTACAGTGAAAGCTGTTGACCAGTCTACAATAAACTTGAAACTTTGAAGTACTGAAATGCTTAAAGCAGGTTCTAATAAAAAATTATGCAATTATCCTAAAGGGTATGGCAGATTCAGTACGGAGAGATCATACCCATATCTCGATCTCGAGAGTCTTCAGGTCTAATTCAGTACCTGTTGCTCATATGTCACCAAAGATACAGTTATAATTTCCATCTGTCCTGACGATGTTTTTAAAACCTTTCTCTGCAGTTCAAGTCAAGTCCAACTGCCGGCTGAGATTAAATTATTGCTCAAGTATCCTGGTTGCTAGCTCTTGCATTTTACCCAGGAATTTCCTGGTTTCATTTTAAACATTGGGGACACCTGCTTGAAGACTTGTATTTTTGAACATTTATGTCACAGTTCTGAATCTATCAACCAGGGCTGAATTATGATGTAATTAGTCAGAATACAATGGATGTGAAATCAGTCCCATTGTGAATTGAAGACTTTGCACTTGAGATTCCAGTGAAAAAGTGCAATAAACTGTACGGTGTACTATGTACAGGGCTTTGGATCAGCGAGACAGCTCTGTAGCAACACATCAATAAAGCTATTGTGAGTGTGTCATAGGCAACCTGTGAGCTGCTGAAGTATGTTAAAAAGGTAAAAGGAAATTAAATGAAAATGAGAGGGTATTGGAGTACAGTATAAGGAATTGAGCAGGCTTTTAGTATGTTATAGAACCAGCATAGAAACAGGCCATTTGGCTCATTGAATCCATATTGTCTATGTAGCACCCACTATCCTGTCCTACTCCACTTTATCCTCCCTACACCCCCTGGGTTCAACCATTGAAGAAAATTTACATTGAGCAATTAACTTACTAACCAGAACATCTTCAGGATGTGGGAGAAAACTGGAGCACCCAGAATAAACTTAGATGGCCAAGGGGAGAATGTTCAAAGGGGTGGACGGCAATAGAGGTCAGGACTGAACCCGGTTCGCTGGATCAGTGACGCAGTGACTTGATTGGTCCACCACTGATTTCCTTACCTGAGGGAGGAAGGACAGACTTGTTTAAGACAGTCTTGCATTGATTCACTAGATTGATTCCTGAAAAGAGGTGGTCCTGTGGGGAGAGATCGATTAAGGTCGGCCTCTAATGACTGGAGTTTAGAAGAGTAAGAACTGCCCACGTTGAAACATGTGAGATCTAGAGTGGGATTGAGTGGAGATGGATGATGAAAAGTTAATTCCACAAACTGGAGAGATTAGAACTACAGAGGGCATAGACGCAGAATAACGGGTTGCACCATGCTGGATTCAGATGAAGAGTTTATCACCTGTCTTTCAATATGATATCATCAATATGAATGGAAAATAGTAGTCAAGTTGATGTCTATTCCAAGTTTTAAATTAATAATAAAGGTTACCATGAAGATGTGTTGGTGTGTGGCCAAGTGGTTAAGGCATTCGTCTAGTGATCTGAAGGTCGCTAGTTCGAGCCTTGGCTGAGGCTGCATGTATGTCCTTGAGCAAAGCACTTAACCACACATTGCTCTGCAGCGACACCGGTGCCAAGCTGTATGGGTCCTAATGCCCTTCCCTTGGACAACAAATCTATCACACAAATCCATGGTCTATCGATCCTAACAGAGGCCTATCATCTACCATGAAGATAAGTAAATGATGCAATCTGTTTTCTTTTAGGAATGATCTCATTGTTGGGATTAAAAGTACATAAATGTTTAAAATTCCCAGCCACAGTTGTCTATCACTGGTGTTTTCAAAGCAGATTGGTTGATTTTATTTTACCTGCTAAGGGAATGGGGATTTGGGGATAGGATGGTGAAGTGCAGGAACAGTTATGATATTATGAAAGGAGCAAAGTCAAGGCCCCACGAGTGAATCTGCAGATGCTGGAAATAAATAAAAACACAAAATGCTGTCTGGCCTGCTGAGTTCTGCCAGCATTTTGTGTTTTTATTTAAAGTCAAGGCCCCCATAGTTTAGACCTGCTTCTGTTTCTTGTATTCAATGACCAAATAAGATTATATGATGGCATATAGGGTTTAGCAGCCTAATAGAAAGTCTGTTATGTTGGTGTTAAGTGCAATTACCCACAGAAGTCTATTACCATATGTTTAATAACTTTCATGAAATAATGTAAATGTGAGAGTGAGCTGAGCTTTTTGGTCAGAACTCCACAAATTATATAAAACCTGTAATTTCATTTGTTTTTCTTAATTCGGGAATAGATTTTCTACTTGTTTCATTACTTATTGGCTAGAACTAATAAACCAGAATCTTCACTGTAAACTCCACATGGACAGCACTGACAGTTAGGTTTCAATCTGGTTTCTGGAGCCGTGGGGTAAGAGCTCCACTTGAGGTGTCATTGTGCTGGTCCATGAGTAAACACTGAGTCTTAAAGGTGGAGTCTAATGTCAAGATCGTCGTCGTGGTGGCTATCCCTCAAGGTCGAGGATGATGGTCTTCATTCTGTTGATCTGTTTATGGGTTCTCAAGTGGCTTATGAGTCCAGTCTTGGCTCTGAAAGTTATTTCGCATTCAGCACAGGTAGTTCCAGATGGCAGATAGGGCTTTGGTTGTTGCTGCCTCTCTTTCCATTTTCTTCTCTTTTCTTCTAATTCCGCACATCTGTTGGCTTCAAAAGTTGCTGTTCCTTCTTGGATGATGGCTTGCCAGAGTTTCCTGTCCTTAGCATTGGTTTCCCAATTGTTGATGTCGATGTTACATTTCTTCATGTTGGCTTTTAAGACGTCTTTGGATCTCTTCTGTTACGTTTTACATTTGCCTTCTTTAAGCTGGGAGTAGAAGATTTGTTTTGGCAGACATTCGTCTTTCATCTGAACAACATGACCGCTCCACCTTAGTTGGTTCTTGATGACGTAGGAGGGAAAGGCAGAAAAAGTTTCTTTGGTTGAATCGTGGGGGGTGTGCAGTAAAAGAGCAGGAGTGATGTTCCAAAGACTGGCAGTGGTACAAAAGTGTAACGTGTCCCAAGTCTGGACATCAAATGTGTTCAAATCTACTGCTTCCAGTTAAATAGCATGTTTTGTTCACCTCTTACAGAAAGGAGCCTTCGAAGCTCACACAGCTCATCGAGCGGCTACAAAAGAATGCAGATACGGTGGAGAAGAACATCTACCAGGTTGAGGAAAGCCTTCTGCAAGTAAGTCTTGAATTGGGTGGAAATAGCAGTTGCTTGAATAACCAGCTTGCTTGCTTCTTAAACACTCCTGTCTCAGTTTTCACAGGTAACACCCAGTTTGTCACCCTTGTATCGGTGGGTGTGCATCCAGTTGCTTTCGTCACCATCTATCATTATCAGGTTGTGGGCAGACTCAGATGAAGCTCTGCCCTATGTTGTGTTATTTCTAAACTGGGAGGTGCCCGAAGAGTAGTGCATGTAGTGATAAAAATCTTTCCATGCTTTTCCACTGAATCACTTACTAGAATCAAACTCGAGAATGAGTCACCCAGTAAACTGCAGATGACAATAAAACTGATTAAAAAAAAACTCCAATGTAACTTGAATACGGAATAGCTGAATGCAAATTCCAACCACTTCACGACATGATTCTTTAACAATCTGACTGGGTATCGGGTGCTTGGGAATGTGAGTAAAACTCTGGTGTTGGTAGTTGACACTAACTTGTTTATTCAGTTGAATAAATGTAGAAGTGGCTGGTTAACGGAGAATTTCCTCTACCTTTGCAAAAAGAAGTAGAACCACCACGTATTTTAAATGGCTTATGAATGTGGATCTCACAAAATAAGTGGTGGTGTAATGGCTTTGTGTTTGTGCTGAAGAACGTTTGACCCACTGAAACACTCAACAATCCCAGGAATCTCTGTGGAAATGTTACTGATCAGGTGTGAATGGACCCTCACAATCAGGCAGTGCAAATGTGTTACAAGAGATCAGTTATGCTCCGCATTGACCTCTTTCCATTTGAAATACCTCATCTAATCCTGCCCTTGCTTCCCATATCTGCTTAGTCGATGCCTCGCCCTTCTGCTCTTGAATGTTCTCTGCTTCAGCCACTCCACATAGCTGTGCTTCCACATTATCTGCATTCGATTTTTTTTTTAAAAAAGAAAATCCTCAAAAAAATACTTGTGTTTTTCACATACTCCTCTATGGACTTGTCTACTTTAGAACATAGAACAATATAGCACAGAAACAGGTCCTTTTGCCCACAATAATGTGTCAAATCAATTAAATTAGTAATCAAATAGCTAACTATTCTGCTTACATAATGTCCATATCCTTCCATTTTCCTCACATTCATGTGCCTTTCTAAAAGTCTCCAATGTTTCTCTCTCCACCACCACATCAGGCAGTACCCCTATTCCCTACGGGAAAACACTTGGCCCTCACACCTCCTTTGAAACTACCTCCTCTCAGCTTAACTGCATGACCTCTGGTATCAGACATTTCAACCCCTGGAGAAAGATGCTGTCTGTCTGTTGATGTATGTAGAGAAATACTTGGGATTCTCTTTAATCCTACTTGGCCCCATTGACTTCCCTAATTCCCTCCTTAAATTCTTTTCTGGCATCTTAGTGATCTTCAAGGGCTCTGTTTGATTCCAGAGTTCTAAATTTTACGTTTTTCCTTATTCTTCCTGACCAGATTCATCACCTATGTTGACATTTGAGATTCTCTTACCTTGCCATCCTAGTCCTTCCTTCCTTATTGGAACATACCTGCCCTGTACTCTGTGCAGTTGGCCTTTCTGGGATGGTTTAGTAGAATCTTTCGGGCTGCAACCAGACATAGTTGCAGTGCCCAAAAGCAGTTGTTCCCAAAAATCTCTCCCTAGTTCCTGCCTAATGCTCTCATAATTTGCTCTGCTTCAATTTTATACTCTCCCACATCCTTATATATAGCTACCTAAAGGAGTTGTAGTCCCTGTTCCCTATTCGTTCACTCACTAAAAGGTCAGTCACCTGGCCAGGCTCAATAACCAACAGCAGGTCCAATACAGCCCTCCCTCCTCTGGTTAGACTATCTACATACTGATTTAAGTAACCCACTTAGATGCACCTAACAAATTCTACCACAACTAAGTGTCTTGCAATCAGAAGGTCCCACTTGTTCAAATAATCTCATCATATTACTTTGAAATTTTAATTACCTCAGTTATGCAGCTATGTCTCCTCTAGGTCTTTACCTTCGTATGGAAAATAAAAACCGCCTGTTTGGCCTTCACCTGATTATTTAACCCTCTCAGATCCTCATAGATCCTTCTCTCTAATACATCAGCATCCTTTTAAGTGATCAGATTCAGTTCTGCAAAAATAAACTCCGTGTGATTTAATCAACACACTGAGTATTAATTAGAACATTCTTGGAGTACGGTCAATGTAATGAAAAACTGTTTTCTTTGAATTAATAGCATTTTGACCACTAACGTCAGGGATGGTTTAATAGAATCTTTCAGGCTGCAACCAGACACCGTTGCAATGTTGGTTACTCCAGTTTGGCTCTGGGAAGAGGGAAACAGCTTTACCAAAATTAACCAGAGACTGAAGGTCAAATATAGAGAGTTCCTGTCTGTTCAATTCTAACAAGAACAAAACAAAAGCTAAATACAACTGACTGGTATGTAATTGTTCTGGAAGAAGGCCATCATATTTGCCACCCTGCGGTCATGTGACTTGCCCTTCCTTGACACAGGCAGCAATGACAGCCACAAAGTTTTTCTTGCTGTATCTGTGCAGGATCAGGACAGCCTATTTTATATGATCCTCGGCTGTAATTGGTTGAACCTGAGTTTTTAGGGGTCGATGTATATCATTTACAACTTCACCGCTTTCTTCTCTGTCCATTACTGGTGTTTCTACAGCCTCTGGCAATGAAGCTTGAGATAAAATGCTCTTTCAGTATCTCCATCACCCCCCCCCCCCATTTCCCTCAGCAAATCCATCTCATAGATTCACAATTGGCCCTTTCTTCACCCTGATGAAACTCTCAATATTAATGTGCCTTTGTTTAGGACAACACTTCATTTCTTGTGCTTCAGTCCTCTGCCCAGTGGCCCTCCATCTACTAGATTTCCTTACTATCAGTCAAAGAACTTGTGGTGGAAAAGTCGAGGTCCATTACACACAATCGCAGCATTGAACTGGAGAAGGGGCACTACTGCACTGGATTTAAAAAATGCTCAATTTTATTCAGTCTCTCTTCATTCTGTTAGCCAGGAATAAGAAGCTTCAAAAGGATCTCACAAAAATGAAGTTTTATTTAAAAGCTTCACTTTCAGAATTTCATTTCCTGGTAATGGGAAATTGTAGACCCAAACATACTAGTGATTTCCAAATCTGATCTCCTTCTCTCGGTGAAGAAATAATGAATGGGTTTCTCAAGGTTATGAAAAGATAATTTGAATAAGTGTATTTTTTTTTTATTTTTCTAGGATGTCAGACGCATAGAGGAAGGGAAAAATGTGTTATTCCAAGAGGACACAGGCAGATTGATGGATGATTCGGATAAAATACTAGAAAACCTTCGAGAAGATTCACAGACTGCCCTCGCTGAGAAGCATCCCCAATCCGATATGATTATAGAGGAGTAAGTGTTTATCCCCAAAAATAATGAAGACAACTAGAAGATTGGGGGGGGAGGGGGCACTGACACTTTGTTGCAGTATTTTGCAGTGAAGATTAAAGTGAGGAGCAGTCACAGTTTCTAGATTTTATTTGCTGTGTTCATTTCTTTCCTCATTATAATTATACAGAATATACAGCTGATACCATCTTCCATACAACTCTGGATTTCTAACATTTAACTGTCATTCATTCTTTGAGGCACTCCTCTGTTTTCATGGATGTTTGCAAAGAAAAAGCATTTCAGGATGTATTTTGTATACATTTCTCTGACATTAAATCTTTGAACCATATAACCTCAACACCATAACCTGCTCCTGTTGGCCTTAGAGGAATTCCATGTGGCACCTGTTGTCTGGATACAGAAGAATTGCATTTTATTTTGTTTGGAAGGAGGCTAATTCTTGGTGGGCCATGGACTTTAAAGAAACTAACCAACAGCAAATTAGCAAATGATGGATTTGTTGGAAGGCTGCAGATCCGTTGTGGTAATACACCTCTTTGGTCAAGGTAGCTTATAATATCCAATAGAAATAAAGTTGAAGATTAAGTAATTGATACCAGAATCGTTTTCTTTTGGTATTTGCACAGTTTATCTGTTGGTTGGTTGTTAGTCTTTGTTTGTGTGTCATTTTTCATTGATTCTATTGCATTTCTTTTTTTCTACTGTGAATACCTGCAAGAAAATGAATCTCGGTAGTATATAGTGACATGTATGTACCTTGTTAATTCATTTCCTTTGAACTTTGAAGTACAAAACTTTTGGTAAATGACTGAATTTTCTTTTCAGTATCAAACAGTTGCAAGAAAGAGTCAAGAAGCTGAGACTGGAACACAAGAAGGTTTACAATCTTAGCCGGCCAGATGGAATTCCTACAATCGATTGGTCCAAACTGATCAATGAGAAGCAGGTAATAAAAGCACTATATTTCAAATAAAAAGCAAGACTCTTACTTACGCTGTCTGCAGAAATTTACAAGGAAGTTGCCTGGATTGGAGAGTGTGCCTTATGAGAATAGGTTGAGTGAACTTAGCCTTTTCTTCTTGGAACGATGAAGGATTAGAAGTATAATAAGGGCCATTGATCGTGTGGATAGCTAGAGGGTTTTTACCCAGAGCTGAGATGGCTAACATGAGGGGGCATAGTTTTAAGGTGCTTGGAAATGGGTGCTAGGAGGATTATGGGGGTAAGATTTTCACTCCGAGAGTGGTGGGTGTATGGAATGCACTGCCGGCAGCAGTGGTGGCAGCAGACACAGTAGGGTCTTTTAAGAGCCTCAGCTCGGTACGTGGAGCTTAGAAAAATAGAGGGCAATGCACTAGGAAAATTCTAGGCAGTTTCTAGAGTAGATTACATGGTTGGCGCAACATTGTGGGCTGAAGGGGCTGTAATGTGCGTAGATTTGTATGTTCACTTTTCAAGTGTTATTCTAGATTTCAGGCATCTGCAGAATCTCTGTTGTCTTCATGATGTCCCAATATATCTTACTGGTCATGAAGTACTTTTGAAGTGCAATCACTGATGTGAGAAGTGTCACACTCAATTTGTCTAGATCAAGGTTCCCTCAAAGCAGCAATGATTGATAATCGTGTGCCTTTTCATAACTGGTGATTCAGGGATAAATATTGTACAGGGCACCAAATGCATATGCTCTGTTCTTTTTGCCATGGGATATGTTGCATCCGGATGAGAGAGCAGACTATATCTTGTGTAACACCTCAGAAAAAGGTAATATTTCTGACAGAGCAGTACTACTTCAGGACTATGACAGTCTGCTAGTATTGATTCTTTTATGCTCTGTTCCATGCCCTTGGACTTGAAGCTTTTGACCCAGGTGATGCTGTCACCTGTTTAACCATGGATGTTGAAAATTTCTACATTCCATGTTGGGGCAGTTTTTTGGGTTAGGACATGCAGCATAATATTAACTTCAGCAACTAATTTCAGCCACCAATCTTTAGACCCGAACGTGGACTGTAGATTAAATTTAAAAGGTGGCTCTGGACAATAGGTTCCTTCAGCTGTTCATTGAGAAACCAGACAATGGGGATTAACATTCATTTGGTTGTCTGGAGTGTGAGTGCGAAGAAGGAGGTGTGAAAGTGGTATGTAATTCAAAGGAGGCATTGTAGATTGTAAATATAGAATTGCCCTTTGATCTTTAGCATATAAATATCATGTAATGTTGAGTCAAGCAAGCCTCTTGCTCCAGAAGGGTCTCGATATGACACCTGCTCTGTCTCAGTTTGTCGAATAAAAGACCACTTCATAACAGCTGTGTTTCTCCGGTGACTTTGTCCACACTGCGACATTCCGAAAGTAGGAAGTAGCACCATGAATCAGATCATGACCATGGGGCAGAAGGGAGGTCGTGGACTTGCTGAAGAACTTTAATCTCACATTCCACGTTGTGGGCTCGTGTACACTTAGTATCTAGAAATAAGAACGTAGGAACTTGAGAGAATCATGGTAGGAACTGATACCCCTTGCATCCACTTTATCAATCGGTTAGGTTATGTTTGATCCTCTATCGTCGTAGAGAGAAACCATTCAGAGCACACAGTATGTACTGGCCAGCAAGCACTCATTTTACACCAGCCATCCCCAACCCAGCTTTTCCTTCCCACATTCCTTTCAGCTCTCCCCAGTTTTACCTACACGCTAGGGACAACTAATCCATTAATCCGTGTGTTTTTCAGACGTAGGTGGAAACTAGAAGAAATTCACAGAGTCACAGGGAGTTTCACACAAGAGGTTAAAATTTCTCCCAAAGATCCTTCGTCACGTTGTTCTTTGCAGTGCAATATTTATTGTTATAATGTTGGCTGAAAAGTGCCCTGTGATGTCAGGAAAGAGAGTGGAAGGTGCTATACAAATGCAAGCCTTTCATTATTCCTCTGAATTCTATAATGAGTGATGAGGGAAGGTTTTTGCCATTCATTTTGGATAGGGTTGATCAGAGACTTTGCTCAGCCTCATTGGCAGGGGTTCTGAGTATTTGAATTGCTCTTTGCTGGGGAATCGGTGTTGCCTGCCACCGGAGATGTTCAGCTACCAGTCCGCATGGGTAAAATCCACTGAGCCATACAGACTGCAAAGCTGCAAGTAGAAAAACAGGAATTATAACTTACATTTAAATCATTGTACATGATGCAGCATGTATATTGGGGCATGTATATTGGATGAAGGGAAAATATTAAATAGGTAAATGAACATGCTTCCTTACTACAACATGGAGGAAGCCATTCACCCATTAAATCTTTGGCAACTCCGGCAGAATAATCTTATGCCCCCTCTCCTTGTTTGTCTAGAGCCCTGCAGCACATTTTCTCCCACATGTCCATCAAATCCCCTTTGATTCTTTTCTCACTTAGACCAGTTCATCTTCCAGCACAGATGTGGGAGGAGGGTAAACATGTGGACACAGGGTGAGGGCGTAATCACTAAATAGACAGCACCAGAGGTCAGGACTAAACCCAAGCCGCTGGAGCTGTAGTGCACAACTAACTTTTGTAACACCCAACAGCAACTTCCTCCTGAATGGATGAGACACCATTCTTCTAAACATTTCCCTAGCCACAGGAGTCTTTCTCCCAGCAGCGGTTTTTGAACATGCTGAAAAATATTGGTTAGGTTTGGTTCCACTAACTATGTTTTTCCATTGGTCTTCAGCGCCAGTCAATAGGGAACTATCTGAATCACATCCCCACAGTGTGCAGATTAAAATGGGGAGAATGGCAATGGCATTGACTGCAGATGAGTAAGGTATCATGGTAGACAGTTGTTGGATCAGTACAGCCGACCATGCTCAGGCAGATGGCAAAAGTTGCTGTCAACTTCGCCTTGTATTATTGGGGAATTCTGATGACCTCACTTAGCTGGTACCTCAATATCAGGGCCAATATCTCAAAGCAAAGTTGTTCTGCCTGTGAAGATTAAGGTCTCCAATGAATGTAAAATTCCCTCCTGTGAATTTTCCCTGCATCTGTTTCCTCCTTCAGGTAGAGCTGAACAACCAGGGTTTTGGAAATGAATTGCCTTTTGTCGATCAACAGTTGGAACACCACCAGCTCTTCACTAAAGAGGTTGAAACGATTGGGGATCACATCCAAAAGAATGAGAATCAGGTAAAACAAGCAATCAGCAGGTGTGACGCTTCTTTACAGCTGAGAGAGGGAAACTTGAGGGTCAGGGAATGTTAACATGGAGTCGTACATCAAAGGAGTAGACCCTTCCGTGAATGATTTTGTGCTGGACGAATTAGTAACGAACTAGTAATGAAATGCCTAACAAAAAAAAACCTTCTGTTGCGCTAATCCCGTCCATTGAATGTGTACAATCTGAAGAATTATTCAGAGAGCAGCCTTGTTTGTGTTATTTTAAATCTTTGCATCCAATTGGCATCCTTCAAGGGTGTAGCATGGATATTGAGAAGCAATTGTTTCAAGGCTGTTGATAGGTCCCCATTCATGGGAAGTCATCACAGCTCAGAATCCAGCTGCTGAGTAACCATCAACCCTATGAACCTCACTGTCATAGTTTATCCTGTAAACTGAGTAATCATTCACAGTGGAATGGTTCCCTATTAAAAGTTTTATGTTGTGAGGATTGTAAAGGGCCTATCTTTAAATGAAATCCTCTCTTATAAAAGTATATTGTACTATCAAAACACTCTCTTCCGTCCTTTCAACAGGATTACGTCAGTGGCATCCAAATGAATTACAACAAACTTCTGGTGAGTATGAAGACATGTTGTTCCAAACGGTATCAACTCAAAATCTTTCATATACTTAGATTGGCTTGACAGTATTAATTAATATTTGAGCTCCAATATTAACAACATCAGGAGAGAGTTGACACTGCTAATCCATTGTTAGAACTATAAGAGAGCCTCTTGTTATGAAATGGAACTGTCAGCCTGTAAAATTGTGTAAAGGTATCAGCTGTAGGTCAATGTCTGTTTGGTTTGGACCATGCAGAAAGGAACACAGCAGCGGCAGAAGGACCTGTCAAGCCTCCGTGACTACATGCAGAACTGCACCAATGAGCTGTACTGGATGGACACCCAGGAGGAGGACCGAATGCGTTATGACTGGAGTGACCAGAACCTGGACTACAAAAACCGCCATCGTCAGTACGAGGTAACATCAACTGCAAAACCTTTACTCATGATCTGGGGGGCACTTGACATGGCAGTGTTCGATATGGTGATATTGTGATTCAGAGGCTCTTTGGAAGTTAAGAAAGAGGCATGAAACTTGGTGGTTCTGGCAGTTAATTAGATTTTACAAGAAAAAAGGAAGAAAAAGAACAAAGAAGTCTTGGTCATCATAGACTAAAATCTAGCTCAGATAAGAGAGATAATAAGAGATTCCAATGATAAGGAATAACCTATGAAATAATCAGATTCAGTGGTGTGATAAAGGCTGCAGAGAAATTTCCAGAAATATACAGAATCAGCTATAACTGAAATTTCACTAAACATTTACACACATACAAGTAATTATATTAAAATTATAAGCAAGAACAGGAAAATTAAACTGCAAAAAATAACAATTCTATACTCTAGTCTGCCAATGGAAGCATTGAAAGTGCAGTGGATTCTGGTTAATTGGGACACACCAGGACCAGTACATCTGGCCCAATTAAGTGACTGCCCCAATCAGCAAAAATTTCAAGGAAATAGTTTAAAAAGGTATAAAAAAAAGACAAACTGAGTAACAACTTATGTACTTAAATGAAATGCAGAACAATTTAGAACACTGTCAATACTACTACAGTACTATAAACCAGCTGTATTCTTTTGATTGACTATAAGTCAGCAAAATCAGTGCAGACTCCTAGTGTAGATAATGGATTGCCTTCATACAATGCATAGCAACCTCTAAATCTTCATTTTCATTGTAACAGTCAAAATCTTCATAGTTTCTAACTTGTTGATCTAGTGAAATTGTTTCATTTTCTCTAAGCCTGACTGCTTAAAACCACAGTGAGCAAACCAGTTCTGAACAGTCTTGCCTCTTATTTCTAGCCAGGTATCAGTGACAGAATCACTGCTTTTTGAATGCAAACACAAGCAACTGACGTTGTTTAGAAACTCTTTGCTCTAAGCATGGTCTGGTGTCTAATGGCCACACAAGTGCACACAGTTGACACTAGACAGAAACTGCTCAGCAACAGTCTCCTGCCCCGATTAATCAGAGTGTCCCAAATAAACAGGAGGGATCCCAGCAGTTTCCTCAATTAGTTTTTGTTCTTCAGAAGTTCTCCCGAATGAGCGGCTGTCCTGATTAACTAACGGCTCAGTCAGGAGGTGGTCAATGTGTAGAATTCTTTATCACACAGGCTGTGGAAAATAAATTCCTTAATAAATTTAAGAAGGAGATTTCTAGCTATAAAAGGCATCAAGGGGTAGGAAGACTGAAATGGATTATCAAGACAAAGGATCAGCCATGAATTGTAGAGCAGGTTCAAGGGTTGAATTGTACTACGTCAATATACTGATATGATGAAATGATAACGTTTACCCAGCAGCGAGCTAATACCCACCTACCTTCCCTCACACTCAACTACTCCTTTCCCTCCCATCCTCCACCCACCTACCTTCATATATCATAGGGGTTCCCAACCTTTTCATATGCCATGTGCCCTACTATTAACTGAGGGGTCCATGGACATCAGGTTAAGATGCCCCCGATCTATCACCTTTTAGCTTGTACTCTTTTCCCACCTCACATTCTGGGTTCTTCCTCATTCTTTTTCAGTCCTGATAAAGGGTATCAGCTCAAAACGTCAACTCTTTATTCCTTTTCATAGATGCTGCCTGACCTGCTGAGTTCCTCCAGCATTTTGGGTGGGTTTCCAGCATCTGCTGAATCTCTTGTGTTTGTAACCATAAATTTACCTCTGCCGGCATGGTGAAGGTCTTCTGCTGTACCTCTTGGGTCTAGAAAGGGGTGGGTGGAAGAGGGGAGACTGGCAGCAAACCTGAGACTTTGCTTGCCTTTTGCAGAGTTTTGTGAACCGACATTTGGAAGCTAAAGAAGCAGCTGTTTCCAAACTCCACGATGAAGGCACCAATCTGCTGCAGATGAACCACCCAGGAAGGAATGCTGTTGAGGTAACTAGAACAATAAAGCCCAAACTTATAGCAGCATGACTGTGATGCAACCTGTCAGAATGCGCTCCACCATAAACCATAGATGTACGGTAAGTATCTTCCAGGAAGGAGACAAATGGGATGATGGTAAGGGGTCTTCCTGCAGTCTGTCACACGGAATGTAAATACAATACATCTGTTCAAATGCCTCCTCCCACTTGTCTGTGCTCTTATGGCGTGAGCCCCAAACCATAGTTAGCTCACTCATTGAGCGTTTATACCCTGCATCCATCAAGGGGTGCCTTGGTAGGGTAGTGGTTCGGGCAGTGCTATTACAGCTTGCGCCGTGGAGTTTGGCGTTCAGTTCCGAGGTCATCCCTAAGAAAGTTTGTACGTTTGTATCCCGTGTGTGCGAGGGTTTCCTCCAGGTGTTCCGGTTTCCTCCCATGGTTCAAGACATGCTGATTAGTTGGATAATTGGTTATTGTAAATTATCCTGTCATTAGTTAAAAAGTTAAAGTCTGTCCCGAGCCTTATAGGCTCATCAGGCCGGTGCTTATGCCGGTTTCCGTGGCGTGAAGCGACTGAGAGTACGAGACTTCCCCCACCCCCCCCCCCCCACCCCGGATAGGACGCCAGTCTATTGCGAGGTTAACCCCCAGCATTTTGCCGGTACCCATTTTCAGCTGGGTGGACTGGAGCAATGTGTGGTTAACTGCATTACTCAAGGACACAACACGCTGCCTCAGCTGGGTCTCAAGCTAGCGACCTTCAGATCGCTAGTCCAACGCCATGATCAGTTGGCCATGCGCCACACTATCCTGTGATTGGGCCAGAGTTAAGTTGGTGGTGGGATGCTGAGTGGCGTGGCTCACTGGGCTGGAAGGGGCCGTCTTGCGCTGCATCTCTAAATAAATAAAAATCATTTACGAACCAATACTGGTTCATAAAGTGTAACACTTTGTTATACAACACTGCTCTCCAACAATAAAAATCCACAGTGAGACCACAGAAACTAAGACCACAAGACACAGGAGCAGAATCAGGCCTTCGGGCCTATCAAATCTGCTCCAGCATTTGATCATGGCTGATTTATTATCCCTCTTAACCCCATCCCCATATCTTCTCCCCATAAAGTTTGACACCCTTAATAATGAAGAACCTATTAACCTGTGCTTTATATATACCCAATGATTTGGCTGCCACAAATGACTGTGGCAGCAAATTCAACAGATTCACCACCCTCCAGCTAAAGGAATTCCTCCTCATCTCTGTTCTGAAGGGACATCCTTATACTCTGAGGCTGTGCCCTCTGGCCCTAGTTTCTCCCACTATTAGAAACACCTTTTCCATGTCTACTCTATCTAGGTCTTTGCTGAAAGGTTTCAATGAAACCTCTCCTCATTCTTCAAAACTCCAGTGAATACAGGCCCAGAGCTGCTCACATGTTAACACTTCAATTCCCGGGATCAGTTTTGGGAACTTTCTGTAGACCATCTCCAATGCCAACACATCCCTTCTTAGATAAAGGGCCAAAAACTGCTCACAAAGTGGCCCTATAAAGCCTCATGTTTTCCATATCTTGGGAATCACACAAGTAGAAGTAACAATGAGTGAGCCACAGCTGTCTAAAGAAGTATTTACCACACTTAATAAATGGAGTTATGGTCAACCAAGCAGCTGTTGATCATTGCCCTTTTTTTTGTGCTTCTGAGATTTGGCCTGGCTCTAGTAGGCACTTCAAAACATTGGAAGAACACAAGCAGAACTATTTCCACACTGTCCTCAGATCCACTGTCTGTTCCTAGGCCAACACCCCCAGCACAGAGGCCAAAGTAACACTCAACAGATCATGTCATCCATAAGTTTCAAGCTCCAGGGTGTCAACATCTCTGAAGATCTATTCTGGGCCTCACATATTGATGCGATTACAAAGAAGGCACTCCAGGAGCTTGAGGAGATTTGATATGTCACCAAAGACATGCAAATTTCTACAGATGTACAGTTGAGAACATTCCAGCTGGTTGTATCACCATCTGGTGTGGGGGGGCCACTGCTCATATTTGGGAAAAGGTGCAGAGGGATTATAACATAGTATTTTTTATGCAAAGCGACAAATTTCATGACATGCTGAAGGTCAGTGATAATAAACCTGATCCTGATTCTGACGACACCAGATCCCCAAAACGCCCCCCTCGCCGAGCTCTGTCACAGCAGCAGATCACCAGGAGAGAAGATAGGCTTAATGAGTGTTCTTCAGGTTTGTTTTGGAAGAACACGAGTTCCTCGCCAACGTGAGAGAACCGCTGCCCATCACAAAAGGGTGGAGCAGGAACATTCCAGAAAGCACTGAGCTTCTAGTCTTTTCATTGGGAGCATTCAGAAGCCCAGCAGAAGGAACCCAGTGCTGTGCACCTGCCCACCACCTAAAGCTCAGAGTCTGCATGTCCCACATCAACCTCATCAGCCCCTTCAGGTCCCCCAGAACAGAGAAAAATTGAACCATTCTCCATCCTAAGGGTCCACCTGAGAATTAGAAGACTGGTTACCTGAAATACCAGTCCAAATGACATGAATTCTTTGTGCTCATATGAAGAGCTTTGATCCTTTTGCTCTCATATCTCTAATATGACAGAACCAAGTTTATTATCACTATCCTATATACTATGAGTCTGCTCTGCTATTCAATCATGGCTGATCCTATTTTTTTCTCTCCTCCTCAAATCCAGCCCCCAGCCTTCTCCCCGTAACCTTTGATGCCATGTCCAATCAAGAGCCTACCAATCTCTGCCTTAAATACACCCAACGATCTGGTCTCCACAGCTGCATGCAGCAACAAATTCCACAAATTCAGCACCCTTTGGCTAAAGAAATTTCTCCCCATCTGTTTTGAAAGGGCGCCCCTCTATCCTGAGGCTGTGCCTTCTTGACCTAGACTCTCGCACCAATGGAAGCATCCCTTCCACACCTACTCTGTCTAAACCTTTCAACATTCGAAAGGTTTCAATGAGATCCCTCTGAATTCCAGCAAGTACAGACCCAGAGCCATCAAACGTTCTTCATATGATAACCCTTTCATTCCTGGAATCATCCTTGTGAACCTCCTCTCCATGCCAGTACATCTTTTCTAAGATGAGGGGCCCAAAACTGTTCACAGTACTCAACGTGAGGTCTCACCAGTGCCTTATAAAGCCTCAGCATCAGATCCTTGATCTTAAAGTGCAAAGATAAAATTAATGTGTCCTTGTGCGTTGCTTAATATAATGAGGAACATTCATGGGTTCATGGACCATTCAGAAATCTGATGCCGGTTAGGAAGATATTCCTGAATCATTGAGTGTGAGCCTTCAGCCTCTTCCCTGATGGTAGTAACAACTACACAGTTTTTTACAATTGAAAGACCAATATTTTGTGCTGCAGTGAAGCTTCACCTTTTTAAAAACCGGAGCAATGTTACTTCTGCTGTAAATAATACCAAGATTAGCTTTAATTGGTGCATCTACATCAAACATGCGATGAAATTTGTGTCAAATCAAATCAGCGAGGATTATGCTGGGCAGCCTGCAAGTGTCAGTACACTCTAGTGTCAGCACAGCATCCCCACAGCTCGTCAATCGTAGAGATTTCAGGATTAAAAAAAAATAGATCTTTTAGATTTGCTTCGACAATAATTCTGATGCTGATCATGGCTCTCCCTCAGGCCCACATGGAAGCTGTGCACGCAGACTGGAAGGAGTACCTCAACCTGCTGATCTGTGAGGAGAACCATCTCAAAAACATGGACGACTACCACAAGGTAAGAGCGAACCATGGAATCGGCCTGCCCATCATAGTGCGGACCCAACTCTGTTTGTCTTTTTCCTGGTTTGATGCGTAAGGGAATTGAAATGCTTCCTGTCATACGTTTATATGTTTATTGGTCCCAGTCATGTGACTGGGGCTTTGCACACTGCATGCTCCTGTCATGCTATCAGCTGACATCCACAATGCTAATAGGGACCTAGAGGTTTAATTGCACAGCCTAAACTCGAAGCACAAAATGCAGCAGAGTTTTATTTGACTTGGAGTATGCAACTTTTCTTTGGGGTGCTGAGTGTTTGAGACTCTTAATATGTGGAAGTGTTTGGCCAAGTGTGGTAACATCAATGTCTTTGTGCACTTCAGTGAAGTTTATTTACCCGTGAAGCCAGAGGGGAAGGGGAATGCTCACACAGCAGGGACCCTCATATAGAAGGTATGCATGTGGCTGCCTTTGGGGAAACACAGAGGACCCTACTGGAGCAGGAGTCAACTCATTTTGTCTGAACATGGGAGAAGGGATTTGTGTAGATGTTACGTAGTTTGCACTCTCTACTGAGACTGGAAATCTCCCACATAATCATGACCCCAACCTCCAATGCCACACCAGCTCAAAATTTATACCCCACTTCTCCCAATTGTAAAGTTAATTTTGCAGTAGCATGCAGTGACCTCCTGCCACTGAACCTGGTATTGAAGGATTTCTAGGTCAAGGTTTGTTCCATGGCAAAAATATTAAAGTGTTCCCAGAACACAACATATAAAAGAAGTGCACTTTCTGCAACCAACCAGCTTAAAACAGCTGGTACTTCTGCTAAAATTGGTGGTTGCTCCAAAGTTTGCACCAATTACATCATTGTTTTCCCGTTGTTTTACAACAACCTACATACTTCATTTACAGTTACTAGCAATTTATTTAAAAATAACATATCCTTGATTTAATTCATTCCTCGTGTATCAAGAATACCTTACTAGAAATTGATTTAATCAGAGTATTTGGCAGGGGATTAGATAAACGAATAAAGAATACCAATGTGCTTAGGGTCTGACCTTCGCTTGTTGAAACCAATGGTTGCCACGGTAGCACAACACTATTACAGCTCAAGGCACTGGAGTTCAGAGTTCAGTTCTAGCATCCTCTGTAAGACGTTTGTACATTCCTTTGAGTGTGTTGATTTTCTCTGGTTGTACCAGTTTCCTCCCACAGTCTAAAGATGTACCAGTTAGTTGGTTATTGTAAATTGTCCTGTGATTAGGTAGGATTTAAAAGGTGACACTGCTGAGTGCTGGAGCTCATTGTGCCAGAAGAGCCTGTTCTGCAGTGTATCTCTAAATAAAACAATAGAACAAGCACTCTCCTGCAATGAAATTTAATTTCAAACAGCTGGTCAAGAAAATATCGATACGTAAGTGGTCTCCTTAATCAAAAACATGCCTTCTGGACAAGAGACATTTCTTCATAGTTGTCGTGCGATATGTAAGCATCATTGTTACAAATTGTCTCACGATAGTTGCTTTCTTCAGAAATAGAAATCTTTCCCACCTAGCCATCAAGCTTCCTGTTTGGATAGCCATGAGAACCACAAGAAACTGTGTTTAAAGCTTTCAGCTTTCGATGGTTGCCAGCTTGCTGGTTACTTTTATTTGTACCAAAGTTTGCTGGTGAACTTGCAACAAGACACTCTTGGAGGAAAAGCAGAATTCACCTCTGACCACAGGCAGTAATCATGCACGGTAGTTTTACTCTGCAGTGAGCCTTACTTTTAGCAAATACGTCTGTGATTTAATTCCATGAAAAATGACAGTGCTTCCTCAGCCTAAAAATCGGACAGATAGGATTTGCTGTGTGTAGTTATGGAATTAAGGATGAATATTGAAGAAATGATCTAATTAAATGACTGCTTAGGCTTGAGGGGCCTAGTTTTATTTTTCACTTCATATAAGGCTGGGTCTAATCTTGCTAAGTCACTTACTTGTAATCAGAATGTTGAAAGCCTTGGTCAGCAAACAGGGATGTAGTCATAAGCCTCTTGTTAAACTTACAAATAAATCACAGTTATTGCTTGTTATAGAGGCTGTCCACCAATCTGGGGAATGTCACTCAGGCTGTTAAAACCACGGCTGATTTCTGAATCTCCCTGTTGAAGTGCAACCTGCTGAAACAATATTTTTTGTTGATTTAAAAAAACAATTTGATTGTATGGGTTTTTTTGGCCTCAAATATGTTAAAACTGAGTTTATTGTCACAAGCCCAAGTAAATGTAAGGATAAATGCAATTTAAAAATACTTGCAGCCTTGTCACAGGTACATAGCGTTAGATACACCATATTTATAAGAAAAAACATAAGTGAACTATAAAATATACACAAGTTTCACAAGAAAGAACACAATTGGAACAAAACATGTAGAGCAAAGTATATTGGAATCTGCTAAGATAAAGGACCCAGCTTGTGCGTCAATGTTAACACAGATGAACAGCACCTCAAAAAATTTTAAGAAATAAATTTATTGTTGAATTACATGTTACAATATACTGCCTTGAGATTTATCTTTTTCCAGGAAAAAACGCAATAGAATTTACAAAAAATAAACTATACATAAGCAAGTTAAGTCTGATAAACAGCTAATGTACACAAATAAAGACAAAGTGTGCAAATAAAATAATAATACTGAGAATAATGAGTTGTAAAAAGTTATTTGTAAGTGGTTGATGAGTCAAATGGTTGTAGGGTACTAACTGTTCTTGAACTTGCTGTTGTTGGACCTAAGGTACCTCCTGCCCCAGATGGTCGTAGCAAGAAGACGGCCTGGACTGGATGGTGGGGTGGGGGGGGGGGGTGCATTCTTTGATAATGGATGCTACCTTGTTGTGGCATTCATCCCTGTAAATGCATCCAATGGTGGGGAGGGCTGTGCCCACCTGAGGCTGTGCCTGAAGAAGGATGCCTGCACTTGACATTGAGGCCTACGATGTGGCCACAGAGCGGTCACTCCCTGGGGACCTGGACTCTACTTGACATCGCATGCTTCCTGTTAGGGTGGGGGTGGGGGTGGGGATAGGTGCTGATTGCAAGTTTTCCCTGTAATCATGGCGTCCCGCTTTCTGCCCACATCCCAGAGACCACTGGTGGGTTTCTCGGGGACTTTTAAGGAACATGGCTGACAAAATAGCCAAAGAGATGACGGTGATGTGGAGAGGCATGCACATCGCCATCAGTGAGATAGAGTTGTTCAACATAGCAGCAAGTTGCTCAGCCCACCGTGACTATGCCAACCATCGAGAACTTATTTACACCTGAAACCCTGTGTCTCTGAGAATGTGGCTCGTTGGCCCCTCGCTAACAGCCACTGAACTCGACAGCGAGGAACACCTCCCTTTCTCCATCTAGGGTGTGTACGACTTTGGTCGTGTCAAACCCATGAGGTGAGGATGTCTCGCCCACCCGAACCCCGGTTTGCGTGAATGCCGTATGATTTACTGCCCCCCTCCCCCGCAATCGCCCTTAGGCAGGAAATAATAGCTCGTACGCTACATACAATTATAAAGAAAGTATACTTATATGTGTTAACTTAACCAATGAGTTATTTTTAAAAAAAACACAAAGGGCAGTCAAATGTGCACATAAGTTGGAGCACGTCTTGAACCTGTCTGTAGCACACACCACCATCCAAATGTCACTTGAAATCTATCTCGAACAAACAGGCTCTCCCACAGGAGTATTGTCCTTCCTCGTTGAAGCCACCTACACATCTCTGGAAGCACTGTCGTGTAGTGGTATGAGTGAATCTATTATACTGCCAGCAACATGGGTTCAATTCTGCCTCTGTAAGGAGTTTGTAGGTTCTCCCCATGACCACTTAGGCTTCCTTTGAGTGCTCTGTTTCTTCCCATATTCTGAAAATGTAAGAGTTAGTAGGTTCATTGTTTGCAGGCTCACTGGGCCCTAAGGACCTGTTACTATGTAGTATCTCCAAATATCGGTTCTTTAGGATGTGGAAGGAAACTGGAGCACCTGGGGAATCCCTCATCACCACAGGGAAAATGTACAAGTTTGAACAGACGGCACTAGAGGTTAGGATTGAACCCACATCACTACACCAATGAGGCAGCAGTTCTACTAGATGCACCACTGTGCCACCCATTTTCAGCTGACTGATGGAGCGGTGAGTTAGAGTCTGACTATATGACAAGACGTAGGAGAAGCATTGGGCTATTAGCCCCATCAATCTGCTCTGCTTTTCCATCATGGCTGATTCATTATCCCCTTCAACCACGTTCTCCTGCCTTCTCCCTCTAACTTTTAGATGTCCTTACTAATCGAGACCCTAATCAACCTCCACTTTAAATATGCCCAATGACTTGGCCTCCACTGTCATCTGTGGCAATCAATTTTGTACAGGTTCACTACCCTCTAGCTAAAAATAAATTCCTCCTCATCTCTATTCTTAAGGGACATCTTTTTTTCCTAAGGCTGTGCCCTCTGAACCTTGACTCCCCCCATGATAAGAAACATAGTTTCCACATCCATTCTAACTAGGCCTTTCAATATTTGATGGTTTCAATGAGATTTCCCCCACCCTCATTCTTCTAAACTCCAGTGACTACAAGCCCAAAGCATCAAACACTCCTCATATGTTAATCCTTTCATTTCTAAGACCATTCTCATGAACCTCCTTGGACCCTCTCCAAAGCCAACACATCTTTTCTTAGATAAGAGGCCCAAATCTGCTCACAATGCTCCAAAAGCTGATAAAGCTTTAGCAATACATCCATTAAACACAGCATTATACTTTGGAAGTTGACGGCACTCCAGCAAATTAAACACACCAAGTGTTACTCACTGGCAAACTGTGCAGTGTGGAGAAGGTTGCGCATCACTGCACCTTGACCCCAGC
Source organism: Hypanus sabinus (assembly GCF_030144855.1). Taxonomy (NCBI): domain Eukaryota; kingdom Metazoa; phylum Chordata; class Chondrichthyes; order Myliobatiformes; family Dasyatidae; genus Hypanus; species Hypanus sabinus. The sequence goes on from NC_082714.1 coordinate 21,787,615, forward strand.
ACTTGAGGAAACAATGAGCTGTCAAACCCTGTCATGAAATACATTGTGCCAGTCATTCGGTGTACATAGGTCACCTGTTTACCACACCCCACACAAAAGGGAAGTTCTCATTTTTTGGAAAACACCTTTCTTGAGTTTAAAATGCAGAGTAGCTTTTTCCCGACAAGCTGAAGATGTGCTGGTAGGTTAAATGGCTTCTGTAAATTATCCGTGGTTTTAGCGAGTGGTAAATGAATCAATATGAACTGACGGCCATGTGAAAGAGAGTAAGGATCAGGGCTATGGGGAACTGAGATTAGTGCGATTTCTCTGCTGAGAGCCAGCAAGTGAGCCAAATGGACGTGTCTCATAATTAAATCAATCATCAAAACCAAAATCAGTTGAACATACAAATGCTATTTATTCCATTAATAGCAAACATGTTATTCTGAGAAATGTTCAGCAAAATGTGTAGAAACATGAAAACAGATGTCATAAATTCATGTCTTCCAAAGCAAATACTGAATTCTGCCGAAGTCTATTTTAATTTGATAAAGGCACGGGTGTGTAAATCACATTGGTATATAACTTCCTTGCATCTGTCGGGTTGTATAGACTCTTGCATGAAAAGAAAACACAAGCAGACTAATATGCTTTTTACAAATCCATAAACTCAGATTCTTCCACCTGCCCGATTAACCCCTGTACCAGTGTGGACTGAACTGGGAGGAAGAGTACCAACGTTAATGGGATCAGAGCAGAGAAGTAGAGTGCCAGCAAGTCCAGAAAGGGGTGGTGAAGGGGGGAGCAAATAAGGTTCATCTAAAACATGTCTATAATACACAGTTGTTGTTTTCTCCCATTTATCACATATTAAAGAGACATTTTAAACAAAGCAATCCATTACAAAGAAAGAACAGTAGTACTTCCTTAGTTTGTGAAGATTTGGCATCTCATCTCAATTTTTGACAACCTGGCATGGAAAAGTCAATGCCCTTGAGTGAGAAAGCCTATAAAAAGTAGTGGATACAGCCTAGTCCACCATGGGGAAAGCATTCCCCACCATTGAGTACATCTACATGGAGCACTGGTGCAGGAAAGCAGCATCCATCATCGGAGGCCTCCATCATCCAGGTCATGCTCTCTTCTCACTGCTGCCATCAGCAAAAAGGACAGGAGCCTCAGGACCCATATCACGAGGATCAGGAACAGTTATTACCCCACAATTATCAGGCTCTTGAACCAGAGGGGATAATGTCACTCGCCTCATCACTGAAGTGTTCCCACAGTCTATGGACTCACTTTCAAGGAGTCTTTATCACATTTTCTTGATATTTATTGATAATTATTATTGTGGTTTCTTCCTCATTTTGTATTTGAACAGTTTGTTGTCTTTTGCACATTGCTTGCTGTTCATCACGCGTCACCTTCACGCAATCCTCCCGCCAAAGTCCTTGAAGGATCAACTCCTCCTCTCCTCTGATCCAGTGGTATATTCTGTCATTTCTTCACACCTTCCCATCCAATTCCTTCTTTGCTATCCACTCAAAAACGAGAGAAATCCAGCAGACGCTGGAAGCACACACACACACACACACACACACACAGACACACACACACCTACCTGGAGGAATGCAGCAGACCAGGCACGAAAAGTCGACTGTACTCTTTTTCACAGATGCAGCCTGGCCTGCTGCGATCCTCCAGCACTGTGTGTGTGTGTTCTTTCTTTCTTTGCTATTCCAGTTTGATAATTTTCTCCCTTCCAGCCTGCTTCAAGCTTCTACTTCTCTGTGAATTGCAGCCTTCATATTCATGCTGCCATTGAAAAAATCTGAAATGTTGACAGTTAAAATAATTTCTAGACTCTCCTTAAAATGTAGCACAACTTTCTACTTTCAGAACTTTCTTCTTAAGGCCTTCACCTCATTTTTTGTGTCTAAAGTAAGCGCAAGATTATTAATTACGCAACCAGAGACTGAAATGGCTGCTTGCCTTTGAGAGTCAGAAGTCTGTGATCACTCATTGCCTTCCCATTGCCTCTTTCTGTATTTTCTATGCATTGGCTTAGCATCCTGTTCCAGAGGTAGGTTGGTTACTGTATATTACAGCTCTGTTATGTTCAGTTAGTATGTGATGAAGATGATTTTAGGATGACCTATGAACAATAAGCTCTTTTCTTTGCCTGCAGATTAAGAACCTGCCTTTTCTTCTTCTTTTACCTGGAATATATTCAGAATTGATTTCAATCTTTCTAAATGTTAAGCCAACAAAGCAGCCCACTGTCTGTACAAATGTGCAATCACTTTTAATGTTCTTTTTTAAATACTTTAGTTTTACAAAGACTCGAAGGATATGCAGGAGCTTCTGAAAAAAATCGACAATGACCTGGACTTGAAGTACAATCCAGATTTCAAAGATGAATTCCAGCTTCAAACTTTGCTCCAAGACCTCCAAGTAAGTAGAAGTGTTGGTGATGCAGAAGCAGATTTTGAATCCCTCCTCCTTGTCTTTCTCTCATGGTCCTTCCCACTCTCCTATCAGATGCCTTCTCCTTCCACCCTTTACGTTTTCCACCTATCGGCTCCCAGCTTCTCGCTTCCCTCCCCACCTACCTTCTCCCTCACCTGGTTTCATCTTCTAACTTGTGGCTTTTTCCCCCTTTCTTTCCAGTCCTGATGAAGGGCCTCAGCCTGAAACATTCACTTTTTATTCCTTTCCACGGTTGCTGCCTGACCTGCTGAGCTCCTCCCAGCATTTTGTGTGTGCTACTTTTTAATCATTCACACTTTGAGAGATGCAAACTCAGCTAATATCAAAAGAGATATGTTAAACACTATTTTCTCTTTGAGAAATGCCAGGAACACAGCTGAACGTAATGTGTTGTGTGTGGAGTTTCTGACAGGGACAGCATTCTGTCAGCCCTACCTTCTGAGGGAATGCAGAGCGACTTCTGGAAACTGATTCAGAGCAACATCTGGAAGTGTAGACATGGTCCTCATTTCACTAAAAGGAGTAGAGCCTGGCTTTCTGTTTCCTTTTACATACAAACATAAGATGTAGAGGCAGGTCAAGGCCATTCAGCCCCTCCTCCTCTGCCTTTCAGTAAAACAACGGCTGATTTTTTACATGGCACCCCTCCCATCAACCTGCACTGGAACCAGAGCCCTTCTTATCCTTACTATCCATGTACCTATCCAAACTTCTCCTAACATCGAGCTCGCATGGACCACTGTGCTGGCAGCTCATTCCACACACTCACAGCTCTGAGTGAAGACGTTTCCCCTCACGTTCCCCTTAAACTTCTCACCTTTCACTCTTAACCCATGACCTCTGGTTGTAATCCCACCCAACCTCAGTGGAAAAAGCCTGCTTGCATTTACCTTATTTATACCCCCCATAAGATCCTGCATCCTAATATTTATCAAGTCTTTTAAGCCTTGATAATTCAAGCAGGAAGGAAGTTCTTGATTTTCACTTTAATGTTTCCAATTCTAAGTTCTTTAATTTTTAATTCATTTTTCAATGTATAGAATTGCAGTTTTTTTAAATAATGTATTATGAATAAATTCTCTGACTTCCAACCAGGTACAGGTGTCAATCATAGCCGACATTTCAATGACAAATACTGACATCTTCTTCAGGGATGAATGAATTAATTAATTGAATGTGTATTAATTCAAAAGCATTTAAACGCTCTTAAGAATTATTTCTGGGCTCTGATATGGCACAGAATTCCAAACTTTTCTTTGCCCTCTACCAAAGACTGCTAGGGACATTTTGTAATCCCTCATTTGGGGCCTTTAGGTCCAGCAGTTCCCCTCCAGGGTGCCAACAGCTTGTTGGATGGGCCTTTTACATCTAATCCAGGTGAACACGAGGGCTCCAGCAAGACCCAGTGTTTTATTTGTGTGGTCTTGTCTAATCAATGTTCTAGTTAAAATCTGCAGGATGGGGAAACATAGTGGCCTCACAAGTAGAGCTGCAGCCAGAGACCCAGGTTCAATCCTGACCAGCTGTGGGGTATTTCCACCTTCTTTCTCACGAGCTACCTCTGAATACACTGGTATATCCCATAGGTCGTGGGTTGCTGGGTTAGCTGCTACTGTAAATTGTCTCTAAAGTGTGGGTGGCGGGTGGAATCGGGGAGAGTTGACAAGGACGTGGGATTAGTATAAGTGGACTCGGTAGGCCGGAGAGCCTTCTTTCCGTCCTCTGCGATGTCACACTACATTTAACATTGCTTTGTGCTTTGCCTGCTCAGGATCAGGACCGAGCGTTGGAGAAGTACGATGATGCAGTGAAATCCCTGAAGAATCGCAGCTACCAGGTGCTACCTCTCCAGTATCGCCGTGCCAGCCCTTCCAAGCCTGTCCCAGTGGAGGCTCTCTGTGACTTTGATGCAGAAGAGGTAGGGATACTTCGACTCGATTTACGTCCTCTCTGACTTAGTAGAAGTTAAAATCTCACAATGCCAATTGATTGCTGAAGGAGCTTTCCTTTATAGTTTAGAAATTACATTCCAGCACAAATTATGTTTCCATCCTACTGAGAACATTAATTTTTCAGCTAGGTTTGGAGAACCTTTTTGGAGAAATAAATCAGTTATTTAGGGTGCAAAATCCAGATTAAACTACACAATGTTATAATTTGAACAACAGACTATTCAGTATACCCTGAGCTACACGTCTACTAATTATGACTCGTACTGCGTTTTTCTTAAATGCGAGGGAAATCAATTTGACTTGCATAGACAACATGATGTAATGCATCTTTTTTCCAATGGTGTACTTTCATTTTAAAGTGAAATTAGCATCAAAATGACAATTAGCTAATTAAATATATACTTTTCATGAAATTACAAAGGTGCAGTTAATTTGTCTATTTTATCCACACCAGCCAAACAAGATACCCACTCTCTCCCCACTCCACAGCCTAATCCCATTTTCCGGCTCTTGGGAGATTGTTTGTAGTTGCAGTAAGTCAGGTGAATGGTAGGTCTCAATAAGTGTGGTCTGAGTTGCTGCTTCCCATAATCTTTCACGTAGTAAGTTCTAGATCCCCTGCCCCGTCACGGTTAAAAATGAACACAGTTCTATAACTCCTTCCCCCCCCAAACCTCCTCCAAAACTACCAACATGTGGAAAACTACGGGCTTAGTGAAGATAAAGGGGCGGCATGGTAGCACAGTGGTTAGCACACAATGCTTTGCGGTACCGGCGACCCGGGTTCAATTCCCACTGCTGCTTGTAAGGAGTTTGTATGTTCTCTATGGTTTCCTCCAAGTGCTCTGGTTTTCTCCCACAAAAATGTACAGTCTGGTATTGGTCATTGCAAATTGTTCTGTAATTGGTCTAGGAATAAATCGGGTGATTACTGGTTGGTGGGCCTATTCCGCACTATATCTCAAAAAGTAAATATGCAGATAAATTAGTGTAGACAGGTACAAGGGGCAGTACGGACATTAGGGACCAGAGGGCCTGTGTCTGTGTTGTGTGACTCTAACTTCTTTGAATCAACACCTTGAGTTTTTAACCCCCCCCCCATTGAAAAGGGAAATAATTCTCATCCACTCAGCTAAACATTTTATAAATTTAAATGCATCGGTCATTTAGATTTAGTTTGAAGCTAGTCTGGAATTAAAGTAGAAAAGTGATTGCATCAGATTGTACTTTTCCTTGATAGAAATCCATTCTGTCTGTAAATTGGCAAATTTGCTCTCTGCCACACTAAAGAACTGATGTGAAGTGATAATGAGATCAAGATTCAAGAAGCCCTCATAAATAAGGGTTTTAGCCCAGAATTGGTTTTTGCCATTTCTCTGTTTCACAACAATTGATTGAAAATTGCTGATTCTATTGCAGTATTCTCACGTTTCCCTCTTGAAAATGACCTCTGACTGTTCTCAATAACTCAGTTATGTAATCCTCTCCAGGGAAATGTGTTCAGACAGAACTATTTCCACCTGCTCCCCTGGGTGTATTCCACTGTCCAAAGCTATAATCACAAAGTACTATCTAACTGGGAGTGTCAAAAATCTCTAGCAGGCAGAAATTTGAAAACCAGATTGTTTGTTTGTTAGGCTATGATGCTGAATGTGGAATAATACTTTGCTATCACTGTCAGGTGTGCCTACCTCCTAATATTACAAGAGCAAACGTCTTGGGATTGTTACTGAAATTAATCTTTCACTGCTGTCAAATCTGCCCCACTTAAACCATGAAATGGACTTGATGGGAAGAAGCAGTTGGAGAGTTTGCCAGAAGATGTAAATGAAACAAAAAAACTAGGTATTGATTCTCCAAGACCATACAGTAAAGTGTGGTGAGCTTGGCCCAGATACCTGACCCTGCAAGATAAAAATGCCACCTGCTCCAGTCACCAGGAGGGATCGAATGCAACTTTACTCTTGAGGGGAGGGTTTCAGGAACCTTGAAATAACTGGGTTATTCAGTCTCTCCCGCCTGATCAGTACTTGTCTTAGCTCTGTATTCTTTTATATCTTCTCAATCAAAATCGACTTTTATGGTCATTTTTTTTGTGAGACAACAATCTTCAGAAACATTGTTTGATCAGTAGAATGAAAAGTTTGGTTTGAGACCCTGCGTTAGCACCCAAAATGTTGATTACCCCTCTACCTGCTGAGTTCTTCCAACAATTGTCTTTGCTCCAGACCGCAGCTTCTGTAGTCCCATGTATCTCCATTGCTACTTTAAACTGATGTGAGCAAATCTTTCTTGCACTTTCCTCCGGCAGACACACATTCAACGTGGAGAGAGGTATACACTGCTCAAGAACATCAATGGGACACACTGGGAGGTGTCTAATCCGGCTGGTCAGAAGCAGAAGGCTCCTGCTGTTTGCTTCATAATCCCCCCAACTGACCCTGAGGCAGTAGCAGTCGGAGATGAGTAAGTCTGTAAACCGTCCTACTTGAGTATAATTGTTAAGCCACTGACCCAGAGATTCAAACTGAGACCCAACCATGGCAACTGGCGAATTTAAATTTGTGTAATTAAGTATAGAATAAAAATAAGACCATTAGTTGTAAAGACCCATCTGCTATTCTAAAATCTGTCATTCTTGCCCTCTCTGATCTACTGTAAATATGACTCCAGCCAACAATCGGGTAGACTCTTAGCTGCCTTGTGATTTCAAGAGCAATTGAAGATGCTTCTTATATGCTCCATGAATAATATTTAAAAATCCAGAAGGTTTTGAAAGAGGAACTTAATAGCATTTAGGGGCAGTGTACTTGAATTTCCGTGATCGCGGTATTACCCAGCAAAGGTGGTCAAATTGATCTGCAGAAAAGATGGTGAATGAGGTCATGTTTATTGAATGGATTAGTGAATGTATCATTTGCTTCAAAACAAAATCAGCTATTTATTTAAAAAGCGATTGATCCGTACTTGAGGACCAATTTTTGGCCATTTTCACATTAAAATTATTTGGAAATGACTCCAAAATTTCCTGCTTTACAACCCAGTGGCTCATTTACAATGTGTGACCATTAACATCTCTGAGAGGCACAATTGGCACGGATGCTCTGAATTGCCAGATACTCTTCTTTAAAAGAAAACATTTGTTACGGACTTCCGTTATAATCAGGCCAATGGCAAAACAAATGAGTTAATTACCTGTTTTGTCTCAATATTTCTGTGAGGCTGCCCTGGAGGGCAGAACAGCACCATGCCTCTGTGGCGATGATTAACTGGTATTGCCGAATATTTGATTCTGAAGTTAGCCTCAAGGTAGCAACCAGAGTGAGTCATTAGCTTGGACATTTCAAAGTTCAAAGTAAATTTATTATCAAAGTATGTAGATGCTACTGTATACAACCTGGACATTCATTTTCTTACAGATATTTATCAGGGAAAAAAACAGAACTTTGTGAAAAATATATTCGCAAACTAAGTCAGACGAACAGCTAATGTGCAAAAGAAGATGAATTGTGCAAGTAAAAATAATAGGTCATAGAATCAGTTTAGAGTGGAGGTGAGTGAAGTTATCCACGCTGGTTCAGGAGCATGATGGCTGTAGGGTAATAATTGTCCCTGAACCTGGTTGTGTAAGACCTAAGTCTCCTGTAATTCCTGCCTGAAGGTAGTAGTGAGTAGAGGGGATGGTCTGGATGGTGGGGGTCTTCAATAAATGATGCTGCTTTCTTTTGGCAATGCCCTGTGTAACTGCTGTGGTGTACACTTGCTCTATCTGACAGCCAACTGAAAATTAAGATTAAAATGTTCCCAAAATGGTTTCCCTTCTTTGAGAGTGCAGACCCACTAGAATCTGATTTATTATTGCTGTCTTATATGATGTGAAATTTGTTGTTTTGCAGCAGCAGTACGTTGCAAAGGCATAAAATTACTGTAAGCTACAAAAGAAATAAATAATGCAAGAAAAAGCAATAATGAGGAAGCATTGTTGAGTTCTGGGACCATCCAGAGCAGATAGGAAGAAGCTGTTCTGAATCATTGATTGTGGCTCTTCAGCCTCCTGTACCACCTGGTAATGGGAAGAAGGCACGTCCCAGATGGTGAGGGTGCTTAATAGTGGATGCTGCTGCTTTCAGGCACCACCTCTTGAAGACATGATCTCTCTTATGAATTCCTCTTCAGTTCAGGATGGCTTGGAGATGAGAAATCCCAAGATACTGGTCAAAGTTTATGGATAGGAATTGGGGAATGGACATTAATCTTTGGTTACCGGTTTTAAATTGGCTCCGTGTTATTCAGCTCCATTCTTCGGTTTCCCGAGCACTAGCACCAGCAGTTTAGGGTGAGCGACCAGGGGCGAGCTTCTCTCTCATGGTGTTTTCATTGGTTTAAACTTGCAAATCCCCTTCCCCGGTGACTTTGTGAATCAGACACTTCTCATTGTTCCCTCTTCTCCAACCAGCATCACTAATCAGTACGACGGAGTCAAGCTGAAGAGTAGTATGGCCAAGAATGCTGTCCAGAGACGTTTGAATGAGCTGAAACATGTCAATACACCAGGTCTGTTTTTATGATAGTGATTTGTGGATAAATAGAAGCAACTTACAAAGAGTTCTGGTTATTTAAGCAAACAAGAGAGAATCTATAGATGCTGGAAATCCAAGCAAGACATAAAATGCTGGAGGAACTCAGCAGGCCAGGCAGTGTCCCGCCAAAGCGTCTCGGCCCAAAGGATCGACTGTATCCATAGGTGCTGCCTGGCCTGCTGAGTTCCTCCAGCATTTTGTGTTGGCTATTTAAACAATTTGTTTTTCTCTTAGTCTCTTTGTACTAACATAGGCATGAAGTCATTGTAAGTTAGCTATGCTGTATGTAATGTGCTTTCTCCTGCCTAAATGTGGAAAAAATATCCTTTTTAAATCCAGTTGTTCACACACCGCAATAGATTTTAAATCAGTTAGATATAAACACTGGCATTTATTCTCATTTTCTATCGGAGCAAATGTTCTGGTTTTGTAAAGATTTATTGCAGAAGGCAAAGGGTTTCGTCTCAGTTTAGTGGGGAATGGAACAGCCGGTGGCATCTGTTAGTCTCGTGAGACCATGGTCTGCACCTGGAATGGTTTCCAGGGCGCAGGCCTGGGCAAGGTTGTATGGAAGACCAGCAGTTGCCCATGCAACAAGTCTTCCCTCTCCATGACACCGATGTTGTCCAAGGGAAGGGAAAGGGCTGATACAGCTTGGCACTGGTGACATCGCAGGAGTTGTCAGAACGAGGTTGAAGGCAACATCGGACTGCCTTAGGGATACCTAACCAGCTAAAAATACAGGATGCTCTACTCTTTTTATCTTAATTTCAGTTGAATAAATACATTGCAGATGTACATAAGTGATCCTTGACATTGAGGTTTCAGCACTAGATTCTTCAATATGCTGGAAACGTTAGTTACAATGACAACTATCAGCCTTTGGCTAAATGCTCTGAGAGCGTTACAAGACATCTACAAAAGTAATTGGCTTGTTATGCATCTGAACTGAGGTTGATAATCTTTTCCTTGCTCTTTCACAGCACCAAAGACCACTGTGGTTCCTGTGTCAAGTAAGTAACTTTTCCTTATTACACCAGCTGGTTGAGTATAGTCCTGTTAATCATGTTTTTCTCTTTAGCTTTATGTCCCCACTAAGAGGGTGTCAGGAACTACATTGTAGCACAGTAGAGGAACGTGAGTAGAGATGGAGGAGTGCAGAGATCTTTGATGGTTGTAGGGCTGGAAGATGTTTTGGATACAAGACAGGTCAAAACCAGGAAGGAACTTGAGAACAAAGGTGCTAGTTTTAAAAGAGAGGTTTAAGTGGAATGGGAGTCTGTGCATAATGGTAGGCACAGTGCTGGGCGTTCCTGTTGATATAGCTGGAATGCATTCAGTGGGGTCACACATAGAAATCTACAGCACATTACAGGCCCTTCGGCCCACAGTTCTGTGCTGACCATGCAACCTACTCTACTACTCTCATGGAAGGCGATAGATGGAAAGCTGGCCAGAACTAGGGGTAAATCTATTCAGAAAGCAATAAAAGTATAGATGAGAGGGTGAGCAGAAGACAGGCTCTGACAACCGAAAAGGTAGCTAAGATTATAGATGAGGAGGTGGGATTGGAAGTCAGAGTTGAGTTCAAATTGGAGAGTGTCAGTGTCAAGGTTTGGTGTTCTCATTGGGGACTGAAGAGAGTGGACTTTATTACCTAAAGTATAATTGGAAGACATTGTGCTTGAGTTATTTTAATACTTGTGACATTCTAATGCTTACCTGTTATATAAATTTCAGTTTAGGAAGATAGATCCTTATTTCTACGTTGACAGCCATATTGTGTATACAGTAATTTCTGGTTTGTGTCTTGAAATGGCTGACTTTGGATGAATTTGATGGATGAAAATGGGAATTGTCTCACACAAAATGTTAGAGGAACTTAGCAATTCAGGCAGCATCTGTGGAGAGAAATTAAAAAAAAATATATAGATATTTCAGGCTGGGACCTTTCATTAGGACTGGAAAGGAGGGGGGCAGAAACCAGAATAAGAAGGTGGGGGAAGGGGTAGGAGCCCAAGGAAGTGGCTGATAGGTGAAGCCATGTGACGGGGTAGGTGGATGGGTGGAGAATGGATGGGAGATGAATTGAGAATCTGGGGGGTGATAGGTGGACAAGGTAAAGGGCTAATGAAGAAGGAATTTAATAGGAGGAGAGTGGAATGTGGGAGGAAGGAAAGGAGGAGGGGCACCAGAGGGAAGTGATGGACAGGAGAAGGGAACAGGTAAGAGGGAAGCCAGAATGGGGAATGAGAAAATGAGAGAAAGGGAAGGGAGGGGTAGAAATTACTGGATATTAAAGAAATTAATATTCATGCCATCAGGTTGGAAGCTATCCAGGCAAAATGTGAGCTATTTTTCCTCCAACTAGAGTGGCCTTGTCATGGCAAGAGGAGATTATGGACCAACATGTCTGAATGGGAAGTAGAATTAAAATATGTGGCCACTGGGAAATCTTGCCTGATGCGAAGGTGCATCTACAGATTTCTCATGTTTTGGCAATTGTCTCAATTCAGTTAAGCTTGGCTTCCTGTCAGCCTTTAGACTGTTTCTGCAGCTAGAACCAGAGTATACTGCTATACTGCTTTAGTGGCTGAAGTAGGGCTTGTGGTTAGAAATGATTCACCAACTAGGAGAGCCAAATCTTAAAAATAACAAATTAATTCACTCATCAACATGATCAAGATACTTTGTTGCTGCTAAAGTGCAAACCATACTACTTTTTCTTTTTGTCTTTTATCATTTAAGTGGATTATTGTTAAATTCCATTAGGATTTAAGCAAAGTAGGTCTTTGAAGTAAATTTTCCAACAGATACAAGAACATTCACATCTAACAGAGCCTACCTGAGGTATTAGGGATTAATAATCTTCAGAGGTTGTTCTGTAATTACTTAAATTAAAATGAACATACTGATTGTGAAGGAAAAGTCATTCCATAGTTACAGGGGATTTTCTTGCTTTGATTTTAAGTAGTTCTTTATTCTGTACTGTCACCATCTGGTGCTGAACTCCTTGAACACAAGGTACTCCGAACAAACACTTTATTTCAGTTGGGTCTTTAATTTGCCGTCTTTGCCTTTCACTCCTACCGAACATGCTGGCCTAGAATTCTCTTTTAAAAGGTTTCCATTTGCCAGCTGTCTCTTTATCCAGAAGTATATCTTCCCTTTTGCCAGGTTCTGTCTTCTGCTCTTGAAACCAGCCTTCCCACATTTAAAGACTTTAACTTGAGGACCAGCCTTATCTCTTTCCGTTAACTACCTTGAAACTTACAGAATTAAGGTGACTGTTCGCGTGGTATTCTCCCTCTGAGAACCCCACCATTTGTCCATTTTGATTTCCTACTATAAGGCTGAGTAATGCTCTGTCCCTAGTAGGGCCATCTTCTTGTTTTGAAAAATCTTCTTGGGCGCACTCAACAAATTCTGCACCCCTTAAACCCCATGTGCTCAGTCAATCCCAATCAACAATGGGAAAGTAAAAATGCCCCATTACTATAACTTGTTTTGCCATTGCACTAGCAAGAAATTAACTGGCATCAAAATTAAGTATTTTGGGATTAGCGTTGTCACAGATATGTACATTGAAACATGAAAATATAGGGTGAAAATGTCGTTAGCGCCACAGATGTGCTGGAGGCACATCACCATGCTTCCAATACCAACATAGAATGCCCAGAACTTACTATCCATAACCGGTACGTCTTTGGAAAGTGGATTAACAGGAGGAAGCCCATGGGGAGAATATACAAAGTTTTTTCACAGACAACGGAAATTCAACCCTGATCCTACTCTGGCGCTGTAAAGTCTTGCTCTAACGGCTATACTATTGTGTTGCCCTGGATGTTAAAATGTGATTTTTGTCTATAAGGTTTGAAGTAGGCTGCATTTTATCAGGGAAGCAGAAAGGAAGTGGGAGACACCGTGTAAGTTCCACACTGTAACCTTCCTTTCTCTGTGGTCAGACACCCAGGACCAGCAATGTCTGAAGCTGCTTACTGACTTGGATAAAATACAGAACAATGTCATCAGTCAGGAGAAGGCCATCCAATCCTGTACCCGGCCACCTCTTGAGCAGGGGAAGCCTATCCAGGACATCAAGGACCGGATTCAGGATCTGAAGGTATCTCCAGCCTCTCTGTTTATAGAGCTTTAAGTTACCTTTAGATACCTCAAAGCACTTCACTTTGAGCATTTCACTTCGCATCACAAAGCATTGAAGTACAGTGTTGCAGGAAGCCCAGCTGCTACTTTGTACAAAGGATCCATAAGTGGATCTGAGATAGCTGATTACTTGTTTTGCTACTGATTGAGAGTTAATTGTCAGCCTGGGCACCCAGAGCATGGTACGATCTTGTGCATCTGCCTGAAAGGGCAGACATGACTTTGGTTTCACTTAATGTTCAATGAACAGCACTTCCAGCACTGTAGCACTGAATTATCTACCCAGACTCGGCATTTCAGTCCTGAAGTATAGCTTGCAACCGCTATCTTCCAGTGTGTCAGCAAGTGAGCTGAGACAGATTAGGATAGTTCTGCATGTTTGAGGAGATTTTCAAACCAATTTCTAGATTGTGGGTAATTCTTGCAGTTCATGGATGGCCTGCAACAGCATTTGCTGCACTTGATATTAATGTCCTGGTGTTGTAATGTAGCATTTTTAAAAGATGGAAGAGTAGAGAGTGGTCTGGGGAGAATGAGGACAAGAACATGAGCAAGTTATCATAGGAATCGGCTCCAAGGCTTCTCAAGCCTGCCCTACTGTTCAATATGACTGTGGCCTCTCTATGCTGGCCTTCATTCCTATAACCTTCCATTCCTGACAGTATCCCCCTTAGGCAAGATTCTGAACTCGGCCTATGAAAATACATTTACATAATGCAAATATTAAATTTTACCTTCGCCTTGCATGCCCTTTTGTCAGAAATGTGAACTGTTGTGATGTCCACTTGATGTTAAGATCCCAAAATGTAGTGTTTTTTTTAAAAGTGAGTTTTTTACTTGCTCAGGTTACATTGATGTTAAGTCTGAGGACTGAGGGGTTATTTCTCTATCAGAAGTTAGCATGGAAGTTGTATTAAATTTGCATATTCCTTCATAATGCCTTCTGTTAAGTGGCGACAAAGCTCATTGCTCTGTCTTTGGTTGTCGTTGAAGGTCTGGAATGAGCCACCTTTAACCCAAATCCACTTGGTAAAGGCAATTAAATGTATGGAGGAAGTTGACTTGTTTTTATATAATTACTTTAAGTGGATAGACACTTTGGAAATATGAGCAATATTAAATTTACTCTTTTAAAATGCACTTTTCTCCAGAACATCAATGGTTCAATCGGTGAAATTGAAATAGCAAAGATGTCAAAAGAAAGAGAGTGCCAGAACTTCCTCTCGCAGAACCCACAAGCAGCTGGAGCACCTCAGCTTCGCACCAAGCTGGATGACACAAACAAGAAGTTTGACCAAGTCAGCCTCCTGCTCAACAGCTCCGAAGAAAAGTAAGTAATGCCAGCTCAGAGTTCAAAATGTCAGCAGGTCCAGCAGTATCTGTAGGAGGGCTGGTACAGGTCAGATTGTTTGTGTCATGGATTGTGCTGGGCATCCCTCGAGCATTGCTGTGCTTCTGGTGCCAACAGAGAATACCCAGAACTTACTAACTTTAAGCCGTATGACTTTGGAATTGGGGGGGAAACTAGAGCACCCAGAGGAAACCCTCGTGGTCATAGGCAGAACATACAAGCTCCCTTCAGACAGCTGTGGAAGTCAAACCTGGCACTAGAAAGCATTACGCCAATTGCTATGTTACCATGCCACATGGGGGTAAAAAGTATCTGGTAAATACAGAGAAGAGTGGTGGGGAGAAATGGGTGGTGGTAGGTGGACTGAGGGGTGATGGACAGAAGAAGCCAGGCAGGGGAGGAAGAGAGATGGAGATGGGAGTCAGAGGCAGCAGGGTGGGGGTAGAAGCAGATAAGGATAAAAAAAAAAGACAGGTTGCACCAGATAGGGAAAGAAATAGATGGAGGCAGTTGCTGGAGGATGACAAGCTTGTACAGGATACAAGTGCTGGAACATGGAACTATTTTTGTGTTGGTTCCATCTCTGATTATTGTGCTTCCAGTTCAGTTGTTAAATAGATTCTTTCATTGTAGTAAACCTATTCATTTAGATAAACAGACTCTGGCTTGTGGTGAATAACCAGCCCATTTTCCAACTACTCCTTTTTAGAATATCATGACACAAGTTGCTCATGGTCTCCTTGCCCAGTTTTCTTGCTGCAAAAAATATTACTTACAACTCTGTGATAGTAAGCTTCGAGCTTCCACAATAACATGCCCATTATCGTACCAATCTCGGAATAAGTGAACAAATGGTGACTTTCACTTGCTTATGGAAGGGAAAGATCCCTGGACACAAGATTAGAGTTGGAGACTTGTTACCCAGTCACACTAAACATGGAACAGTACGGTAGAGAAACAGGCCACACAGCTCACAACGCACATGTTGACTATGACGTCAGTTAAAACCACTTGTCTGCCTGTGTGTTGTCTATATCCCTCTGAACCCAGCCTGCACATGTGCATGCTAAGATTCCTTTTAAACATCGTCATCATAACTCTGTTCTGTTGTCCATTGCGTCATTTTGCCAAGAGGATGAATGGTGATTTAATTCTGATGCCTTCAACAAACTTGGGTTTTGTTTGCCAATGTACCTGTTGCAGGTTGATGTTTTGCGTTGGGATTGTAAGTCCAACAACCACACTAACCTGTGATTCCTCACAGGGTTCAGGCTGTAAACGACCTGGAGAATTCCCTGCAGAAGAGCAGAAACATGCTCTCAGAGTTCGAAAACAAGCTGATAAAGGATCAAACGATTCCAGATAGCAACTGGGGGCTGGATTCCAAGAAGCAAGAACTCGAAGTGAGTGATGTGCTTAAAGGTACAATAACAAAAATGGTGTGGTCCGGTCAGCCTTCTCCATCAGGGAGCTGGGAAAGTTCCTGATGAAGGGTCTCAGCCAGAAGCACCGACTCTCGGCTCTTTATTCCTCTCCAGGGATGCTGCCTGACCTGCTAAGTTCCAACAGGGGTGGGGGGGGTGTGTGTGTGTGTCAGACAGAGAGAGGAAGAGAGACTCTGGATTTCTAACACCCGCAAAATCTCTCGTGTTTGTGCATGAAAACTAAGGAGTCTTTCCAATATCTGCATCCGCAATGCCATTAATTGTTTGTCATTCCTTTATTTAATCTAAAAGGGTTCTTCTCAGAAGAAGTCACTACTTTAAATCCACACGCACACGCTTCAGTGTCCCAACTCTATGCTGTTGCCCTTTCCTGTTCTTTGTTTTCTTTCTCTCATATAACCCTCTCAGTAAAATTGTTAGGAGACTGTAGACGCAGGAACTGGGAGCAATGAATAAACTGCGGGAGGGACTCAGTGGTGTCTCTGAGTGAAAAATCAATTGCAAGATTTCTGGTCAAGATTCTACATCAGGACTGCTTGAAGGTTGTTAATCCTCTCCTGCAGAAGATTTCAATAGATTGTCATTCATTCCCTTCAACGTTCCAAATTTCCCACTCCAGGCAACACTTAATCACAGTGTAAATTTGGCCAGGTTGTCAGGTGTATTTAATCAGCGATCAATAGGTTCTTGATTGGACATGGTATCAAAGCTTATGGGGAGAGAGCCGGGAACTGGGGTTGAGGAGGAAATAGTAAAAAAGGAACAGCCGTGATGGAATGGCGGAGCAGACTCGATGGGCCAGAAGGCCTAATTCTGCTCTTGTGTCTTATGGTCTAAATTTGTATTTCCTGGTTTGTACCGGCCCATCCAAGTTTTAAAAAAAAACCTGGCTTACATGCAGCAAGTGTTTGGGAAAATGGCAAGATGGGTTTGCCATCTGCTTTAGGGCTGCAGGTGTCTTTTTCCTGATCCAGCTTGTGAGCAGTCCAAGTTCATGGTCAATTTTATTGTCACAGACAAGAATGCCATGAAATGCAAAATAACTTATAAATGCTACAAAAATGAGTTCCTTAGCACCAGAAGCACAGTCGAGGACAAACATAACACAGTGCATTATAAATGCGGCAAACACATGATGGGCTGCAAATGTCCTCCAAGTTATAAATAACTCTGAGGATGGAACCCTGCTGTACCTCCTAACAGCTTTCCCAGCTCCTGATTATGATTTCATTTCCACCACCTTGTTCTGTGTAATTTCTCTTAACTACTCCATCTGTGTGTGGCTTATGTAACTAAATCCCGCATCCTTCTGCAAGCTCAATCCAATGTAATTGTGTTAAACCTGGCTGCTATCTGCTTTCCCAAGGTTTAGTGCTCTACAGAACACAGAAAAATACTGTACAGGAACAAGCCCTTTGGCTTACGTTGTCTGTGTGGACAGCAGCAAGTTAAACTAAGCCTCCTCTGCCTGCACTTGATCCATAACCCTTCAATCCCTGCAAATCTATGTCCTTCTAAATACCACAATGTACAGTACTTTGCCAAAGCCTTAGGCATATACTGGATATAGATAGCTGGGGTCCCAAAGACCTTGGCACGGTATTGCACTTGACAATGTGGATCGGAGAGCAAGTTTGTAAACCTGTCGGGAGCAAAGGATGTTGAGAATGGTGAGGGTTGTGTGCCATGTGAGGGGTGTGGGACAGGTGGCAGAGAGGGAGCCGGAGGGGCGGGGGGGGGGGGTGGTAACGCAGGTGCAGACACACCCAGGTCTGAGACACCAGGCAAGGTCACTTGATTCCAAACAAAAGGCTTATTGATCATTACCAAACATCTCTTCTTGCTCCCTCACTTCTCCTTTCCCCTTTTCCCATCTGTGATTCCTCTCTCCCTGCCCCTGTCCCATTCTCAGTCCACAACAGAGATGCATAACAGAATCGGGTTTACCTTCACTCACGTTTGTCATAGAACTTGTTTGTTTTTTTTGCAGCGGTTCAGTGCAATACATTAAATTACTTCAGTGTGGTGAACTACATATACCTGTCTGGACACACCCCCAGCTGACTGCTCCTGTGGCTCCTCCCACAGACCCCGGTATAAGGGCGATTGAGGTCTGAGCCCGGCCTCTCTGTCTCCGGGATGTAGTATGGTGGTCACTCACTGCTTGTTCCTTCTTCCAGTCAATAAAAGCCGATACCTCGCTTTTATGTCTCAGAGTGAGTTATTGATGGTGCATCATACAGTACTGAGCAAAGGTGCTGAATCCATTTCCAGCACTACCCCTTAATCACAATTCAGGCACCCCACCACTCTGTAAAACAAAAAATAACTTGCACATCTGCTTTAAACTCCATCCTTTTCACATTAAATGCTTCTGTGGCTATGATATCGCTTTCAGATTGAAATTGGTAAGAAAACAGACGGCAATTTGGTGATCTTTCCCTGCAGTTTAAGTTGTTTTCAATCGTTCTTTGTTTTACTGTGAAAAAGGCCTTGCGCTCTGAGCTGAAAACCAAGAAACCAGTCCTGCGAGATGCAGAGCAGAACCTGAGCTCTGTGAAGAGAGCCTGCAACGTCCTGGCGGACAACTTCCAGGAGCACTGCCCAGATGTCGAGCGGCAGGACACAGAGGTGAAGAAGCTCAATGAACGCTATGACAACCTCAACAAGCAAATGGACAGACGGTTGGTTTCTGATTGTTCTTCAGAACCGTTCTGTATGTTAATAATCAAATGCTCTTCTTTTGAAAGGCGGAACTTGCATTGAAAGAGCACCTTCAAAGTTCAAAGTAAATTTATTTATTTTATATCTATATATATTATCATCATCATCATATACAACCCTGAGATTCATTTTCTTGCGGGCATACTCAGTAAATGGAATCAATAAAAGACTCCACCCAACAGGGCGGACAACAAGCTGTGCAAGTAACCAAAGAAAAAAGTAATAATAAACCAATAAGCAATAAATATTGAGAATATGAGATGAGGAGTTCTTGAAAATGAGTGGAGTGGTTCAGTGATTGGGCAACTGAAGTTGAGTGAAGTTATCACCACCAGGCTCTTGAACCAGAGGGGAGGGTCCTAAGGCTCCTGTACCTTCTTCCTAATGGCAGCAGTGAGAAGAGAGCATGGCCTGGATGATGAGTTATCTCTGATGATGGATGCTGCTTTCCCGCGACAACGCTCCATGTAGATGTGCATAGTGGTGGGGAGGGCTTTTCCCATGACGGACTGGGTCATATCCGCTGCCGCTCAAGTGCGTTGGTGCTTCCATACCAGGTTGTGATGCAGCCAGTCAATATATTCTCCACCACACATCTATAGAAGTTTGTCCAAATTTTTGCAAACATCTAAGGAAGTAATGATGCAACCATGCTTTCTTCATAATTACACTTGCATGCTGGGCCCAGGACAGGTCCTCTGAAATAATAACACTGAGGAATTTAAAGCTGCTGAGCCTCTCCACCTCTGCTCTTGCGATGAGGACTGGCTCAGGGACCTCCAGTTTGCTCCTCCTGAGGTCAATAATCGGCTCCTTGGTCTTGCTGACATTGAGTAAGAGGTTGTTGTCATGACAATCACACCACCAGGTTAAGGCACAGTTATTATCCCTCAACCATCCGGCTTTTGAACCAAAGCGGATAACTTCACTCGACTTCAATTGTCCCATCACTGAGATGTTCCCACAACTAATGAGCTCCCTTTCAAGGATTCTTCATCTCATGTTCTCAATATTTATTTATAATTATTGTTTCTTTTTGTATTTGCACAGTCTGTTGGCTTTTGCATACTGATTGAATGCCCAAGTTGGCGTGGTCTTTAATTTATTCTCATAGAAAAAGAGGGTAATTTCTAAAGTAAGTACATGTTCAGCACAGCGTTGTAGGCCAAAGGCCCTGCATTGTACTGTAGGTTTTCTATGTTTCTATTATGGATATTATTCTATTCTGGATTTATTGAGTATGTCCACAAGAAAATTAATCTCTGGGTTGTATATGGTGACATATACGTTCTTTAATAATGTTTGCTTTGAATTTTGAGTGTGCTGTGTTCTAACAGTGCATCAGAGTGAGAACCAGAGGCTAGAAATTGGAAAGATTAAAATATTGGGAATATTCAGTAGGTTAGGCAGTGGAGAGAAACTACGGTCTCATTTAAACTTGATGACTTCAGAGGAATCTAAGGCAGGATCTGGTAGAAACCTATAAAATTATTAGGGTCATTGACAGGAGCAGAGGTGTCTAAAACTGGAGGGCATCAATTTAGGGTAAGAGGTAAGACTTTTAGAGGAGATCTTTGCTTACAAAGAAGGTAGTCAGAGTGCGGAATGGACTCCCTGATGGGGTGGAGGAGACAGTTATTCTTACAGCATTTAAGAAGTATTTTAAGCTGGAAATCTGAGTTGTCACTGCATAGAAGGCTATAGATCAGGTGCTGGTAAATGGGTTGAGTATAGATGGGTTCTTAATGGTCAGCAAAGGGATGAGGGGCTGAAGGGCCTTTTACTGTGACGTATGACACTATGATCTTGCACGTGAATCCTGCATCACCAGTGGCCTGACCTGCTCTAACAATGTAGATGCCACCACCAAGAAAGCTTATCAATGCCTCCACTTCCTCAGGGAAGCTACAGATATTTCACATCTTCCCTTTGACCTTCACCAATTTTTATCAACCCACCATAGAAAGCATTCCACCTCTATGCGTCACACCATGGCACTTCAATTGCTCTGCACGTGACCACAAGAAACTGCAGGGAGTTGGTTACCCAGGTTGGCACATCTCAGAACTAGCCCTCCCCTCCATGGACTTTGTCTATACTTCTCAGTCAGCATAATCAAAGGCCCCACCACCCTGGACATTCTCTCTTCTCCTCACTTCTCTCGGGTAGATACCATCAGGCTCAAAGACAGCTTCTACCCCACTGTGTAAGACCATTGAAGAGTTCCCTAATATGATAAGATGGACTTTTAACCTCACAATCGACCTCATTATGATCTTTCCTCTTATTGTTTACCTGCACTGTATGTTCTCTGTAGTTGTCTCACTTTAAACTGCATTGTTATTATTTTACCTTGTTCTACTCCGAGGCACTGTATAAATATTTGCTCTGTATGAACAGCATGCAAGACAAGCTTTTCACTGTATCTCGATGCATTTGACAATTAAAAGAAAACAATTCCAATCCTAATATTCAAATGAATTAACAGAGGCACATTCAGCATTCTTAGCCTTACCAGGGAATGAACACCTCACTCATGGCAATGTCAATGTTAACACTCCTGAATAATTGTTCTACTTCAGGATATTTTAAGAGTGTGACATGAGGTATCTTTTGATTCCATTTCACTCATGGGTTATGATCTAATTAAGCAGAGGAAGACAATCATTCTTATTTGTTGTCCTAACCTCACTTTATCATTTTATCCATAAGGCAAGCTGCAAACATGACCTAATTAGATTAACAGGCTAAGTTTTGTTTTGGTTGTGAAGAAATATGATATTTGAGAGCTAACGTGTATAGGCCTGTGGTTGCAGTCTTCAAATAACACTTGTATTGATTAAATTACTTCTGAAATGTTAGTGGACTCATTGTTGGAATTTGGTATAAATTTTCAAAGTGCCATGCTCTTTAATAATAATAACTTATTTATGGGGTACTTTTCATACAAAACAATGTAGTTCAAAGTGCATTACGATGGTATAAAGTGCTAACATGTGGAGACAAAATGATGTTAGTCGAAAGCAAGGTTATATAATTAGGCTTAACAGATTTAACGAATTATTTGAGAGATAATGAATATAAGAAACATAGGAATGAAATTCTTTAATTTTCTGTTCCATTTACAGGATTGAAAATCTGGAAAAGGCCAAGAATGCATATTCCAGTTTCCGGAATCGTAGTGATGCTCTGGACAGCTGGCTCTCCAACGTACCAAACTATGAACCACGGGAAACTGACAGTGCCAAAACCATCGACAATAAGCTGAGGAACCAAATGGTACCACGTTCCATAAAGACATTTCTGCACCTGTATTTGAGTAAAAGATTTTAATTATTTTTAAAAGATATTTCAAGATATTACCAATTATTTCAGCTTCTCTTTCTTAAGCAAAATGCAGAACCGAAATGGTTTCTCTGTAGAAGATATAGTATCTGCAGCTACACGTTTACAGGGTTGTTTTCTCAGTAGATGAGGGAAAGCAGGCTCATGTATTTGGGACACAAGAACTTTTGGCTTGATTACATGCATTGAAGAAATTACTAAATTGCTCTGTTTATTCATAAATTGATCCATGAAATTGCATTGACTCTGCCAGTCAGAATAACAAATTTGTTCATTTTGCTCTTGAACACAAACCAAAGCGATATGGAACATAGCGTTGCACCTGTCAGGCCATTTAACCTGTAATGTTGCACCGATCTTGATGCCAATTTGTATTAAATGTCCTCCTTCTGTGCATGATCCATGTTGCTCCATGCCCTTCATTTCTATCGGAAAGGATCTTAAAACCCCACCAAATAACCTGCTTCCACTACTACCCCAAGCAATCTATTCCAGGCACAAGTTGCCTCTATATACTACTTGTCCAAGTTGTTTCTCTTGGGACAGTTATGTGTACGAAATGCTGAGAACAATATTTGTATGTTTATATTTTGGGGTCCAATAAATCACTGTTTGATCACACTGGCCCAATGGTTTCTATGGATCCAAATGTCAGTTTTCCAGATGAAAATGGAGCTGATTTTAATTATCAGTTGGCTCAAAAATGCAGATGGCCTAGATTCCAATTTCTAATGGCACTCTGGTTGAAGTTGCCCCAGTGGTTGTTTTGTGCCTCTTGTCAGGCTTGTTAAAGGAGAAACTATTGGCTGGAAAAGCCACATTTTCTCACAGCAGCCCTCTGCATAGCACCCAATAAATGTCTGTACCGAGACCTGCCTGAGGGTAAGGTGGACATCAGACATCCAACTTCAGTACAGTGGGAGAACTTCCATCAAATAGTTTGTGACAAATTAGTCATCTTCAAGTTCTGAAGCTGATGTTGATGATCCATCAAATCATCAACAATTTGACTCGGGACCTCATGCGATAGAATTTGGACTTCGATGAAGCATTGCAAAATTGAAAATCACCCCCACACCACAAGACACGTTCCCTCCAGTATCAATCACGCCAACTGTCTTCCGGAAGGAATAGCTTTTATTTCTCCTGAATGTTTCAGGTCAGGAAATAGTTACATGAAATTAGATCCATCATAATTTCACAACAGATCTTTAGTTTTGGGAAACTTGTTAAAACTTATAGAAGTATAGTTTTAATACATTGGTTGGACAGAAGATTAGAGAATTTGTTTCTATTAGTTATCTTCTCTTTCATCCAACACTGAGTTTAAATGTAAATCTTTTCTTACTGGTTAGGCAGTCTGTTTATTAACCCAGCAAATCATTTATAAGAGTTACGTGGTTGTCATAATATTGACCTTAAATTTTATTCTCCCTTTTGAAACAGCGTGTCTTAAGTGACATTACCAATAAAGAGCCAGATTTAGCAAAAGCAACGAACAATGCACAGCAATATCAGGAGGCAGCTAAGGTAAGAAATTAAGTGATGAGATATTGGTTCAGTGAGCACAGAAATGTCAGCTAGATCAGGATGGTGGGGGCAAACAATAGATTTGTTTGTAATGGGTCCATTATATTGGAAGTTCAGGTACTTTATGGTCTGAAGGCTATTTACTAAATTCAGAATAAGAGACATGAATGCATTTTTACGTGGGAAATGTTAATTGTCAAAGGAGCACAGCTGTGCTTATACACAATTCACTGAAAGCTAACAGCAGGCACAAAGGGGACAAATGGTATGTTGAACCTTATTTTGAGAGGAAGTGAGTATATCAATAAATATATCCACTGAAATTATACAGGGTCTTGGGTAAAACCCCAACATGAGTATTATGAATAATTTTGGTCTCCATACTTAACGAAGGATATGCTTGCCATAGAGGTAGTGCAACAAGAATTCACTGACTGGTTCCTCTGGGATGGTAGGTTTGCTATATGAGAGATACAAGGCCTATATAGTTTAGCTTTCAAGTTTAGAAAAAGGAGAGCTGATATTGTTGCAACTTAAAAAAAAATCTAACAAAATATTTGTTCCTCTGGATTTCCAGCACCTGCACAGTTTCTTGTGTGGATGTTTACCTTGGCTTGGGGAGTCTAGAATCAGGAGTCTGAGGCTCAGAATGGGATGCTGGCCATTTACTGTATGACTGAAATTGTGGGAAGTTTCTCCACTCAAAGTGTGGTGTAGCTTTGGAATTCTCTGTGCTGGAGTGCTGGAAAATGACAGTGAGGCAGAAGTTCAGGCATGATCTTGATGAATGTTTCAGCAAGCTCAAAGGTCTAGAAAGTATACTCCTGCCCCTAGTATCTTTTTATACATATGGAACGACAAGAGGAATTATGGATTTAATTCAGGTTGATATTTCAAGAATATAAAAGACAGAAGCTATGGGGGAATTTGTTGGCACAACTCGTTTTCGTGGGTGCTTAAATGTCTCAACAGGATTGGCTGGAAGAGAAAGCTTTTTGTGACCATAAGTGTTGTAATGCAGTAATTGTGTGAGGATTTGTATGAACATCTGCAATTTGCATCTGTTTTTCTCTCCCTGGTAAAGTAATTTTAATTTATAATGTAGTAAAGCTCTGACAATCCAGTATCCTTGGGACTTTGGTTCCGGATTGGCAGATTTTCAGTTTTTACTCCCTTTAATATCCAACAAACTTTTAATTCACTTTATTTTTAAGATGTAACATAGTGGCGTAATGAAATCAATAAAAGGAGAGTGGAAAATGGGGCTCCAGTCTGTTTAAAGGGAGCATCCAGACATGGGTCTTAGGGAGTTTATAGGTCTCCAGAAAATGGGACCTTGATAGACCAAGAGTTAAATCATCAGGATCTCCACACAGCTGGATGGTAGATTATCAGAGTTTTACTACACATGAAAGAATACTTTCACCTTTTTTCCCCTTCTGTTTATCTTGTTTCTTACATGATCTGATCTCAGGATTATGAACATGAAGCCGAGTTGTTTAAATCACTGATCCAGCCAGACAGAGCACAATCCTCCAAAAAAGCAAAATTCACTTCGCCGGCTGATAAAGTTAAGGATGAGGTAATTATTTTATAATGTTACCTGTGTAATGAAAATACAGAGCCGAGGCAGGCTTCATTTTAACAACCAGAGATATAAACAGGACAACTCAGCTCATGCAAAGCTACCAAAGTTATTTAACGGTTACCGATCTAACTACACTAAATATTGCAGTGTAACTAATAAGAAATGAATTTCAGAAATCTTTCAATTAAACAAAGATGTTTCATATACATGGACTTTCACACAAAATTAAATCTTCTCAGTCAGTAATACTAGGATCAAGAAATGTGGTCCATTCTGAAATTTCCCCAATTTTTTGCATTCACTTCAGTTAACAGAACCTAACAGCAGGTTGCTCCTGCATCACTGTAGACTTAGTAAATGTGACTGAGGTCATTTTTTTTTGTTCCTGTTAATTTGCACCAGGTTGCACTGATTACATCTGCTGTTGTTCATTTAGTAGGGTGCCACTTTACTACCTCTCCAAATTCAGAATCATCTGCAAATCTGCATTGAGTTTGATTCCGAGTCAATTAGAAACCCAGGCAACGAATCCTTTGCTGAACCATGGGGTCCTCCATTCAGTCCTCCCCATGACCGTAATTTGGTGCAGGGCTTTGATGTGAAATTTGGACAGTTGTTGCTTGACCTGCTAAGTTCCTCCAGCAAATTGTTTGTTGTAACTTGATAACTGCCCTTTATTTGCTATTATAATAATGAATTCTACAACACTAGTTGGTTAGTTGCCTTTTTTAAAAAAAATGATGAGGGTTATCCTCTTCAATGGCCTCTGCATATCCAAGGCTGCTTAAACAGTCCATGAGTTACCTTTCAAAGCCACCATTCTACTGTGGGAAACATGACTGCCTAGTTACACACTGATGGCACCCATGCAATAAAAGTAATATTGGCTGAAAGATGCTTGTTGGCTGGTATACTAAAGTAATGTGATAACATGACGTGTGTGCAGTATTGCTGGATAGCTGTAGAAGTGTTTATTTTGGCTTGTTCTACAAGGCCATAGCTTGACGTAAATAGTACAATTAACCATTATGTCCAGCAAGGAAGTGCTGAACATTCAGAGAATGTACAGGTAAATATTTATTTGTTAGTCTCAAGAAAGCTACTTAGTTTAAAGTCCTGATGAAGGGTCTCAGCCTGAAATAACTGACTCTTTATTGCTGTTGTCTGAACAGATGAGTTCCTCTGGTGTTCTGTGTGTGTTACTTTAAGTACATTTATCACTTTCTCCTATGAAGACATATTGCTGAAACTCCCACCCAGTTTTGAAAATGGATTATTTTACTTCTTTTGCATAGTTCCATTAAGAATCTTGTCCTATTCATTGAAATGGAATTAAAATTGGAAATGGAGTCCAACCTATAGTCCCTATGATTTAACCTAAATATCTAAGAGCTAATTATTGCCCCATTTATTTTAAATAAATATCAAATGATGTTGTAACAGCCAGCATTCTGACCAGTCTTCTTCCAGACTGAAACTTGCACACTGCAATAAAACTGTATCTGATGATCTGGAATGTAGACGTGACTTTCTGTACCTGACTATTCAGAAAATGTCATGCTGTCTCCTCACAGGAAACTGCTCTGGCCACTAAATTTGCAACAGTGAGTGCTGTCAACCATCAACGGATGCAGAACCTGGAGTTTGCACAAACCCTTTTGAAACAGGTAATCGTCGGTCTTGTCCTCTTTCACAATGAAAGGATAAATGCAAAGAGCAAACACTGGATGGTACTAAAATCCACAGTTCCTATCACATATTGATAATTGAAAATAAAATAAGGCTGAGGATTAATTAAATGCTTACCAGAAGGTCTTAGCGGTGCACTTCATCAATAAATGTCATGGTGACTAATACTTGATCACATAGAATTGCTCAACAGATCAAGCGACTATAAGGGGAGAGAAATGGGCTCCATGGTAGCATAGTGGTTAGAACTACGCTATTACAGCTCAGGAAGTCAGAGTTCAGAGTTCAATTCTGGCACCGTCTGTAGGAGTTTGTACATTCCCCCCATGACCGCACAGGTTTCCTCCAGGTGCTCTGGTTTCCTCCTACTGTCCAAGGACTTACTGGTTAGTACATTAATTCATCATTGTAAATTGTCCTGTGATTAGTCTAGAGTTAAGTAGGTGGGTTGCTAGGTGATGTGGCTTGAGAGACCTGTTCCATGCTGTATCTCTAAATTAAAAAAAAATAACATTAAGTCAGTGAGCTCTCGCGAAAGGTCATTAATTTGCAACTTTAACTCTTAGTCTTTATGTGCCTAAGTATCTGATAATTGACAAAATGCTTAATTGGCAACATCATAAAATGGTCCTTTGAGTCTATTAGACTGAGTTACAAAACAAACACATCCTAACGGTAAAACAAAAATAGCTTCTCTTCCCTTTCTAATGCAGCAACCGGAGACGCAAGTAATCCAGCAACAAGTTCAATCGCAGAACTATGCAGCAGCACCTAGCAACAGGCTGGAAAAACAACTGAATGATGAGCTGCAGCACAGGGAAGGAGTGGAGAAAGAAATCAAGAAAGTACAAGATGAAATTGCAGTCCTGGAGAGTCAGCAGGTCAAGGGATCGTTCCACAAGAAAGAGGTTGTCAAGAAGGTCCCTGACCCACAGCTAGTTGAAGAGATGCATAGGGTCCAGGAGTCATTAGCAGATGAGCAGTTGCAAAAGACGACTCTGGAGAATGAACTGGAGATCTTGCAGCGCAAGTTGCTTTCGTTGGAGAAAATGAAAAAAGACCCTGCAAAGCAATATGTGGTCAAGGAAGTTCTTCGAATTGAACAAGATAAGGATCAGGAAAATGAGATACTGAGGCTCAAGGAGGAGCTTGAAGAGATCAGGAGACAAAAATTGGCAAAGGAGAATGACATCCTGCTGCTTCAGAAACGTCTCCGTGATTTGACCGAAGAGAAGAATAAGGAACATGAGAAAATCACAGAACAAGAAGTGTTCACGCTAAAAAATGACCCTGAGTTGGAAGCAGAGTTTCACCGCCTGCAGGACAACAGACAACATGAAAGTCTGTTGAGGCAGCACAAGGAGGAGGAGCTAAGGGTCCTTCAGTTGAAGCTGAAACGACTGCAGAGAGAAAAAGACAAGGAGGAGGAGAAAGTGACTGTGAAGGAAGTCATCAAGATGGAGAAGGATGCAAATTTGGAGAAGGAGGTTATAAATCTTCGCCGTCAACATGAAGATGAGATGGCCAAAAAGCGGTCACATGAGCGAGAAATTAGTGAGCTTGTGAAAAAGATCCAAAAACTTGAAGAAGAAAAGTCTAAACCAGTAATCCAGGAAAAGGTGCGGGAGATTGTCAGGCCTGATCCCAATGCTGAAAACCAGGTAGCCACCTTGAGAACTGATCTCCTTGAGCAGCAGCGAAGATACAATGACGCAGAATTACAGCTAAAGAGTGTTCATGATGAAATCAGTCTCCTGAAAGATAGGGGTCCAAAGATTGAGATAAAAGACAACATAAAGGAAGTCATTAGGTACAAGCCAGATCCTGAAACTGAGCAGGAGTTGGAGAAATTAAGGGATGAGGTAGTGGATAAATCCCGACAAGTGGATAGAGCCAAAATTGAGATAAAGCAGCTTGAAAAAGAGATTGAAATGCTAAAGAACAGTAAGCCCCAGGTTCAAATTAAAGAAGTTATTAATGAGGTCATTCAGTACCGAGAAAATCCAAGTACGAAGGAAGAGCTAAATCTCCTCAAAACCAAGCTGGCGGAAGAACAGCAGAAGCAATTGGAGCAAGAGAGGGAGCGAACAATAAATGAAGAGAACATCCAAAAGAAGAAGAAGGACCTAGCTCAAGTGAGAGAAAAAGTGGTGCAGCAGGAGGTTGTGAAGCTGGAGCAAGATCCAACGTTGAAGGCAGAATGTAGTTCAATGGCAAATGAGATTGAGCAAGAAAGAAGGCAGAAGGAAAATCTGAAAGCCCAGATCCAAACATTGCAACTACGAAAAGCTGACTTGGAAGAGCAGCTGCAAGAACTTGAAGCAGAGAGAGAGGCTCGGCGCAACGCTGAGCTGGAAGTCAAGAGGCTAAAGGTCAAACTCAGTGACCTCGAGGAGAAAGAAAAAGAGGTAAGGGATAAAGTCTTGGTGAAACACAAGGTTGTTCTGAAGCAGGATCCTCAACAAGATAAAGAAATTTCACTGCTTAAACTTCATGTAGAGGAAGAAAAGGCAAATCGAAATGAACTTGAAAATAACCTTCAGGCCCTGAGACTCAAACAGATAGAGCTTGAAACAAAGAAAGTCAAGGAAAAGAATATCTATACCGAGAAAGTTCAGGTAGAACGTGATCCTGAGACAGAATTAGAAGTTCAGCGCCTTCAGAAAAATTTGGAAGAGGAAGGAAAACTAAAGCAAAACTTACAGAATGAACTTGACCATTTGAAGGCTAGGCTGTCAGACATTGAGTTCAAGGATATGAAGTCTTTGAAAGACTTGGAGCATCTGAAAAATGAGCATACAAATCTACAGAGGGAGAAACAAAATCTGCTAAGTGAACGTGAGAGGCTGCATTCTGACATCCAGGTAACCATTCAGCAAACCAGAGAAGTTCAGTCAGAGAAGTCAATACCAGGCTCTGGCAATGTGGATCTTCTGGAGTCCCGATTCACATCCCTGCAGAAAGAGTTGGATGATCTAAGGAAATCAAGCACATCCAAAGATGCTGAGATTGCCAAATTGGAAAAAGAATTAGCTGCACTGAAAATAAAGAGGGAGCAGAGGGAGAACAGTTTACGGCGTCACATTGTAGTAATTGATCCAGATACTGGCAAAGAAATGACTCCACAGGAAGCCTACAAACTTGGCCTCATCAACTGGGATATGTATGTCAACCTTGAAAATCAGGAATGTGACTGGGAAGAGATGACAGTCAAAGGTCCTACAGGCACTTCTACCATCCTCCATGACCGGAAATCAGGACAAAAGTATTCAGTCGATGACGCTCTGCAAAAGGGCAAGATTACTGAGAAGCAGTATAAACAGTTCCTGGACAAGGAGATCCCGATCCATGAATTTGCTGTATTGTTAACAGGAAAAGATTCACTGCCACACAACGACACAGTAAAGGCAAATAGTTATCAGCCAATTTCATCCTCTAGTCCCAGTTTATTTCCTCCAAAGCAAGGTAAAGGTAAACAGCAGGCAATTGGAGGCATATTTGATGTGAACACAGATGGGAAAATGTCCGTCACCAATGCAGTTAACCGAAATCTGATCGACTCAGAGACAGCTCTGAGGCTTCTGGAAGCCCAGTCGGCAACTGGTGGAATTATCTGCATTAAAGATGGCAGCCGTTACAATGTACAGAAGGCTGCAGATCTTGGTTTGATTGAAAATGGACTAATACAGAGACTGTCCAGTGCTGAGAGTGCCTACACTGGCGTTGAAGATCCTAAGACCAAGAAATTTCTGTCTGCTGCCAAGGCTGCTGAGCGTGGCTGGCTTTATGCTGAGGCTGCAGAGTGGTATCTGGAAGCTCAGTACCTCACTGGAGGCCTGGTTAACCCCGTCACATCCGAGCGATGTTCGCTAAAACAGGCGATAGCATCTGGTCTGATAGATGAAGATAAGGCCGAGAGACTCCAAAACGACACCACTTACCCGAAAAACATGGTGGAACCAATTAGCGAGCATCTCATTAATTATAAGGAAGCTCTGGATCTATCGATTATTGACCCGGATACCGGGCTGCTACTGTTACCTGTCTCCTCCAAGTCTCAATAAGGTCTTTATTTTCACATGAAAATCACAGAGTCTGCAGCATTCAATTTACCAGCCCCTTTGAAAAGAGAAGAATATTGTCAAAGAACTCTTGTATGAAACTAATTGAATTTATTTGGGATGTGGGTGCTACCTGAATTAAAGTCAATGTAATATAAATTAATATAACTACTATTGCATGATTTGTTTTTCAATTTGCTATTTTCATTTTATTATCCTTTAAACTTCACCTCTCTATTGCATATATTTTAAAAGAAGCATAAACATAAATTATCCCATGTCACAATTCAACCTTGTATGTAATTGTTCCCCAATAATTTGGCCCTTACTGTCATTGGGGCTATGGAAATCTATTCCCCCTGAGAAGGCTCTTCCCCAATTTTTGAGAACTGGATTACTTTGATAGTTGGGGGTGGGCCTCCTACCTTGCTAAGCCCAGCCAGGAATGAAACATAAATCTCAAACAAAAATCAAATTGACAAGTAACTTGACGTTGCAGCTCCAAAAGTACATGCTTATTTTCCAGTCAATGTTTGAGGCCTTTTGGAAGGCCTTCAGGTTCTCAAGCTCTGTTAAGGCTTTTCAAGGTTGAAGCTTTGTGATGAAGCTTTTTGCGTCTTGGGGGGAGTCAGGCAAAAGGCCTACTCTCAGTTCTATCTATCAGAATTTAAAAACTTAGGATAGTTTCAGGCCATGTAAATAATCCAACTCATATTTCAATTCCCCCAATATCAAGTCTTTCATAATTTCCCTGGAATTAAAGGGTCTTTTGCAGTATATAAATTACGTAACTGGAGAAGTAGAGCTTAAGTGCAGAATGTTCAATGATATATCACCCTTCTCTTTAAAAAAATGCATTTCCAAAGCAGATTTATTTTTGGCAATAGTACTTTCAAAAGTTTAAACCTACTCATCTTCCAAGAATGGCATGAGCTCCAAGACCCACTTGCCAAATGAAGAAAGTGAGCAAATATATTCATTCTGTTTTAGGAATCAATGATATGTTCAAATACTGCTTGAAATGGAACAAAGCAATTCCAAAAACAGTGAGTGTAACTGGATAGTCCCAAATCCCCATTTTTTCTTTCTGTAGGAGGGAAAATCTCGAGCTAACTACACATGAAATATAACTCTTTTACAGTGAAGCAAAGTGTTAAGCAATTATTGTGGACTTTTGTAAGATTAAGTTTGGCTGATAATTGTTAACAAAATGGAACTATTTAGGAAGATAATAGATAACTGCATGAATTTGTTACATTAATGATAGTTCTTTGCTTTAGCTACAAGTTGCATTTATGGCATGTTTCCTTTATGGGATGTTTATTTATATTAAAAAAATGGTCTGGTTACAAAATGAAATGGGGGTTTCGTTTTCTTTTAATAAAAATAATAAGAGTTATTGATTGAACAAAGCAGACATTGCAACATTCATATGCACTATATTGGCAGTTAGATATGCAATGGGATACAAGAAAGGAATTGAGAAGGAAAATAAATCAGCCATGATTAAATATTGGAACAGATACGATGGACCAAATAGCATAGTTCTGCTCCTATGTCTTCTGATCCTACTAATGTATACGTTTTCATGAGAATTGGTGTGAGGCAGCCTACAGCTGAATCTGAGCAGTTGTTTCAGCTTAAGTTAAAGGGGCCATTTGCAATGATTCCAGATTTAGTTTTGCTGGAATGTGGCAAAACAAAACCTGCATTCTTTGCAGATGGTACCATTGATACAGGTAAGACCTTTCATTTGGGAATGGAGTAATTATGAGTTCTTGTTTCACGTATCCATCTTTGCTGTTACAATGAGGCTTTCATCCTACTTCCCACACAATCTGCAGCTGGAAGTTCTGCAATTTCCATACATTTGGAGGAAGGTAGACACTTGGTGTCCTGCGAACTCCAGCAGGATGTTTTGGTTGGCAGAAATTCTCCATGTCCTGGGAGAATGAATTCGGGTTACAATGTTCACTTAAACTTTTTGTGAGATAACCAATAGTAATTTGGATTTGGCTTGCAGGTTATTTTTGAAAAGTGTTGTACTTAAAGAAACAACTTTTATCTCCAACGTTCTGCTCTTTGAATAAATTCCACTGATCTTTTGGCTCAGGAGATGATTCTATTGCGATCCAATCATCTTCAAACTGGTGATGGTAAAACAAACTTGGTTGCAGTTAGTTAATTCAAGATTTGATTTTCCACATTCACTCTTGCTAAATAAAACATGAGCTGGTGCAGGATTTTGGAGATGATGTTCATAACACCAGAAACATCTCTACCAGCTCATGAGTCTGACCTTGAGAATTTCTCCAGCCACTAACACACAGTGAAATAGTTGCAATCAAACCACCCAATCTTTACTCTCTACTTGGGTGGTGGTGGTGGTGGTGGTGAATGGAATGATATCCTGCACAAGGACTAGATCTCTAGTCATTATCACCTAAAAAAATTACAACAAAAATTTGTCTTCATGATTAACAAATAATGTGATCCCACCAGTCTTAGTAAGTGTTGAACCATTCCAGTCTAAATTCCTGCTGTAATCATGGCTCCACTGCACATTAATGATTGAGGCTGAATAAGCAACACACACAAAATGCTGGTGGAACGCAGCAGGCCAGGCAGCGTCTATAGGAAGAAGTACAGTGGACTAAATAGTCCTTTAAGTAGTAGTCAGGTTTTATGTCCCCGATTACTACTTAATGTGCTGCTATGAATAGCTTTGGTTAGCCATCTGCCGGCAGGCTATGCCCCAGCCAACATGCGCATCTGGGAGAGGAATATAACCATCTGCCAAAGAAGATTACAGGGTGGTTGGCAATGAGACATTGGTGATAAAAATATTAGACCCTACTGTCTCATAGTCACTCAGAGATGCACTACTTGTTTTTAATCTTCCATCTACAACATAGAGCAGCTTGTTAATACTTGTACAATGTTCCATTCCCTTTACAACCTCTCAATAAATGAAACAGTCATGCTTGTGCGCAACTAAGGAATGGGCTGATGTGAGGAACAAATTGTGAACTAACTTTTGTACCACACAAATGCCATGTAATGACCATCTAATTAGTC
Organism: Hypanus sabinus; assembly: GCF_030144855.1. Taxonomy (NCBI): domain Eukaryota; kingdom Metazoa; phylum Chordata; class Chondrichthyes; order Myliobatiformes; family Dasyatidae; genus Hypanus; species Hypanus sabinus. The sequence continues at coordinate 21,821,594 of NC_082714.1, forward strand.
CCCTGTTGTTCACATTTAATCATGTTACCATCACTGAATCTCTCACCATCAACATCCTGGATGTGATCATTGACCAGAGCATCAACAAGACCATCTACATAAATTACAAGTCTAAGAGCAGGCAAGGGCTGAGTATTGTGTGGCGAATGACTTGTTTTGTCTTGTCTTGTAACAAATTTGAAGCTTTTCCACTGCCTAGAAGGTGCAAGAACTACAGTCCTTATATGAATGATAACCACAGTTTCAGCACTTGGGAAACTCAACCCCATCCCATTTATTGGTAACCTAAACTTCCTCCAGTACTGGCTGCAAAGGATACTGCCCATACAATTCAGTAGTTACTTGTAATGACTAATCCATAAACATCTCAGAAACCAGCAATTTAATGACAGTAACACACACAAAATGCTGGTGGAACACAGCAGGCCAGGCAGGATCTATAGGGAGAAGCGCTGTCGACGTTTCGGGCCGAGACCCTTCGTCAGGACTAACTGAAAGGAAAGATAGTAAGAGATTTGAAAGTAGGAGGGGGAGCGGAAAATGCGAAATGAAAGGAGAAGACTGGAGGGGGTGGGGTGAAGCTGAGAGCCGGAAAGGTGATTGGCAAAAGGAATATAGAGCTAGAGAAAGGAAAGGATCATGGGATGGGAGGCCTAGGGAGAAAGAAAGGGGGAGGGGAGAACCAGAGGGAGATGAAGAACAGGCAGAGTGATAAAGAAAAAAAAGGAGGGGAAAAAAACTAAATATATCTGGGTTGGGGTTAGAAGGGGAGGAGGGGTATTAACGGAAGTTAGAGAAATCAATGTTCATGCCATCAGGTTGGAGGCTACCCAGCCGGTATATAAGGTGTTGTTCCTCCAACCTGAGTGTGGCTTCATCTTGACAGTAGAGGAGGCCATGGATAGACATATCAGAATGAGAATGGGATGTGGAATTAAAATGTGTGGCCACTGGGAGATCCAGCTTTCTCTGGCGGACCGAGCGTAAGTGTTCAGCGAAACGTGTCCAGTCTGCGTCGGGTCTCACCAATATATAAAAGGCCACACCGGGAGCACCGGACGCAGTATACCACACCAGCGGACTCACAGGTGAAGTGTCGCCTCACCTGGAAGGACTGTCTGAGGCCCTGAATGGTGGTGAGGGAGGAGATGTAAGGGCAGGTGTAGCACTTGTTCCACTTGCAAGGATAAGTGCCAGGAGGGAGATCGGTGGGAAGGGATGGGAGGAACAAATGGACAAGGGAATCATGTAGGGAGCGATTCCTGCGGAAAGCAGAAAGGGGGGCGGGGGAGAGGGAAAGCTGTGCTTGGTAGTGGGATCCCGTTGGAGGTGGCGGAAGTTACGGAGAATTATACGTTGGATCTGAGGCTGGTGGGGTGGTAGGTTAGGACAAGGGGGACCCTTTCCCGAGTGGGGTGGTGGGCGGATGGGGTGAGGGCAGATATGTGGGAAATGGGAGAGAGAATGTTTAATGACGGTATTTAATGACAGTAATGACAGTTTAATGACAGTAAACTGGTGGAAGGAGTCAACACCATCTTTAGGCTCCAAGTCACACATCACAGTGACCTGTAAACATTCTTAACCTATTATTAATTAGTCTGATTCTTATATCTTTAACTAATAGCTGTCAAGTAACTTCATTTGAACACCCATAGCAAACTAGTGACGAGCATTAAATTCCAGCCTTGCCTGTACAGCCAATTTGTGTAAGTAACTGCAATAAAATTGTTTGTAATGACCGTAACTACATGAGGTGTGTTCTGTGCTATTTTGGATTCTATACCTTAGAAAGGGACCCTAATGGAAGTTAGTTACAGGCCTCCAAACAGTAGCAAGGATGTGGGACAAAAATTACAACGGGAGATAGAAAAGGCATGTAAAAAGGACAATGTTACGATAGTCATGGGGGATTTCTATATGCAGGCAGATTGGGAAAATTGGATTTTGTGCTGGATCCCAAGAGAAATTCGTAGAAGGCCTACAAGATGCCTTTTTAAAGCAGCCTGTGGTTGAGCCCACTTGGGGAAATGCAATTCTGGATTGGGTGTTTTTGTAATGAACCAGATTTGATTAGGAAGCTTAATCTAAAGGAATCTTTAAGAAGCAGTGATCATAATATGATAGACTTCACCCTGCAGTTTGAGAGGGAGAAGATAAAAATTAGATGTATTGGTATTACAGTGGAGTAAAGAGAATTACAGAGGTATGAGAAAGAAGCTGGCTGAAGTCGATTGGAAGGAGACACTAGCAGGGATGACAGCAGAACAAAAATGGCTTGAGTTATTGGGGGCAATTCAGAAATGCAGGATAGATACATTCCAAAGATGAAGTACTATCCTAAAGGGAGGATAAGGCAACTCTGGCTGACAAGGAATGTCAAATACAGCATAAAAACAAAAGAGAGAGCATATAATATAACTACAGAGTAGTGGGAAATTAGAGAAATGGGAAGCTTTTAGAGATCAACAGAAGGCAAATAAAAAGCCTTAAGAAAAGATGAAATATGAGGATAAGCTGACCAATAATATGAAAGAGGATACTGTGGTGAACTACATACACCTGTCTGGACACGCCCCCCCCCCCCCCCCCCCTGCTGACTGCTCCTGTGGCCCTTCCCACAGACCCCAGTATAAAGGCGATTAGGGCCTGAGCCCGGCCCTCAGTCTCCAGGATGTAGCATGATGGTCAATTGCTGCTTGTTCTTTCTTCCAGTCAATAAAAGCCGATATCTCGCCTCACGTCTCAGAGAGTTATTGATGGTGCATCAGATACCAATTTTTTTCAGATATATGAAGTGTAAAAGAGAAGCAAGAGTGGATATTGACCACTGGAAAATGACGCTGGAGAGATGTTTAACGGTGGACGAACTTAATAATTATTTTGTATCAGTCTTCCCTATGGAAGACACTAGCAGTATGCCAGAAATTCAAGTATCAGGGAGTCAGAAGTGGGAGTTGTTGCTTTCGGAGGTGCTTTGGAAGTTGAAAGGTCTGAAGGAAGGTAAGTCACCTGGACCAGATGGACTACACCCCAGGTTTCTGAGAGAGGTAGCTGAAGCAATACTGGAGACACACTAGTAATAATTTTAACCCCCTGGGTCGCCTCAGGCTCGCTCAGCTCGTTCTTGTCTAGGGGGAGCAGCCTTCGGCCCCGCCAAACTGGGTAATCAGCTGGTGTGGATGCTGTGTGATGTCCCCGCCTCGCCCAAAACCAGACAGTACACCATATGCGATTAAATGAGTACAATTTATAAAGGTTACTATAACTAAGTGATTAATAACGATACAGTATATATGAAGAGAAAATTAAAGAAAAGGCACCAAACTTATCAAAGTCCAAACCACTTCGTGCACAACTGTTGGAGCTCAATTACTGAAGTCTTCTGACCACCATTCGATCCCTTCCGAACTCCTTGACTCGCAGCTCAGGACCCTCCGAACTCCTCGACTCTCCAAACAGCTCAGGACCCTCCGAGTGGTCAACCAAGCACATCTAGCTTCATCCCCCCCTCCCTCGGAGAATCTCCCGGCCTCGGACCCCCCTTTGGGGTCCGATCCTCGCCCAGCTTAGAGCATTGCGTCCTCTCTCTCAACCCCCTCGCGCCGATCTGCCCAAAAGCCCGTCAACAAAAGCTTACAGACTCAGAAGAAAGAACATTAATCCCCATTTGGTTTACAAAGGAATACCATTCTCGTTATCAGTAAATTAGCATTCCTGCTAGTTAACAAAAGGAAACCCTTTCCCAACAGTAACAAAGAAAAAAAAGAAACCCCCTTTACATAATTTTTCAAGCATTACTAGATTTTGGAATGGTTCAGGGGTACTGGAAAACTGAAAATGTCACTCCAGTCTGTTACGACTGTGCACCAACTCTGAGGGGCCGAAGGGTACAAAGTAGCCCCCTCCTTTTTGCGAATCGCAAGATCGCTATTAATTCAGGTTTGGGACCCAGGAAATGAGAGAGAGACACGCAGAATCCACAAGGGGTTTGGAATGTCCTGGCTCCTCAGCGATACAAAGCCACGGAAAACAGCCATTGTCTCTTGGAGACGGAATTGTGTATTGAGTACTGTACTATTTATTTGAAGCCCTCAGGGAATGACCAAAGTGGGCTGGTTGAGGGATGGCATCATTCCAACCTGATTGACATCTGAGACCCTGTGAGTAAGGATAAAAGAAGGTCTGGGGAACAACCCCTTTAGACACACCAGGAGAAACGCTAGAAATCCCGTGACAGCGTTTAACAGCGACAGCGGGTGGCGCCCGCATGTGTCCTTTCCCGTTGCCTGGGATTGGCGGGACTGACCACGGAAGAACGGCTTAGCTAAAAGGAAAAGGACACCAACGACATTTCAAAGGATCAACATCATAAAAAAGGAAACTCTGGCAAGTTCCAAAATCTCTCTCTTGACTCCAACCAAAGGCTGCAGCCTGAATGAACTAAAGTGACTTTCATATTTCCATCAGACAATACATTATCCCCTAGACAATGATAGAGCTATTTCTTATTATTATTATACCCGCACCTTTTGATCTAGTATGTTTGCATTGATATTATTTTTGTGTATTTTTACCAATACTGTTAAAATAGTACCATCAGACTTCAACGGACCTCTCTATCTTTGCTGGTAAGTTACCCAGTTACGGGGTACGTCTAAGAAGTGAGGAAGTGAGGGAGATAGAAGAAAGGAAATTATAAGCCAGTTAGCCTGACTTTGGTAGTTGGGAAGATGTTGGAGTCCATTATTAGGGATGAAGTTTCGGGGTACTTGGAGGCACATTAGAAAACAGGCCAAAGTCAGCATGATTTCCTTAAGGGGAAATCTCGTCTGAAAACTCAGTTGGAAGGTATATATTTTCCCATAAATGATGTCAGACTCACCAGCCTATAATTTCCTAGTTTCTGTTTAGAGCCTTTTTTAAAAGCAGAACAACATCGGCTATCCTCCAATCTTCTGGTACCCCTCCTGTCATTAAGATTGTTTTAAATACCTTTGCTGGGGCTCCAACCATTTCTGCACTTATATCCTGTGGGGTGTGAGGAAACACCATTTCAGGTCCTGGGGATTTATCTGCCCTGATTTGCCTCAGGGTAGTAAACACATCCTCCTCTGTAACCTGTATGGTGCCCATAAAATTGATGCCATTTTGCCTCACTTCTATAGACTCTGTATCCTTCTCCCGAGTAAATACAGATGCAAAGAATGCATTTCAAATCTCCCCCATCTTTTATGGCTCCACACATGGATTACCACTCTGGTCTTCCAGAGGACCAAATTTTGTCCTTTGCGATACTTTTGCTCTTAACTTACCCAAGTGTCCCTTGAGATTCTCTGTCAACCTTGTCTACTGGAGCAACTTGGTGCCTTCTTTTAGCCTTCCTGATTTCTTTAAGTGTTGTCTTGCCTTCCTTAAGGACTTAATTTGTTCCTACATGTCTCTACCTGCCATGCACTTTTTTTCTCTTAACTAGGGCCTCACTAACTCTTGAAAATCAAGGTTTCTCCACACGTCCTATCTTTACTTTTTATTCTGACAGGCACATACAAGCTTAATACTATCAAATTTTGTTTTTAAAGGCCTCCCACTTTCCAAGTACACCTTTGCCAGAGGACAGCCACACTTCCACACTTGCCAGATTATTTCTGGTATCATCAAAATTGGCCTTTCTCCAATTTAGAAACTCATCCCATGGGCCAGACCTATCTCTTTGCATATTTACTTTGAAACTAATGACATTGTGGTCACTGGATGCAAAGTGTTCCCCTACACAAACTTATTATATAAATATGGTGTGGATGTTTTAAAAATACACAGGACATTGCTATGTAAAAACCTGTACATAGAGAAAGATTCTTTTTTCTATTGGAAATCATTTCTTGTTACTTTGTATTCAAAAAATAAAGCCTACAACACTTCGAAATGCAAAAAAAAACAAACTTTTGTCACCTGCCCTAATAGAAGAACCAGTTTTGCAAGCTCTCCTTGGGGCTTCTACGTACTGATGAAGGGAACTTTCCTGAACACATTTGACAAACTCTTTCCCATCTGATCTCTTTACATATGGGATTCCCAGTCAATATGTGGAAAAGTTAAGAGGATGAGAATATAAGAGCAAGGGTGTAATGCTGAGGCTTCATAAGGCGTTGATTAGACTGCAATCAGGAGTATGTGAGCAGTTTTGGTCCCATACCAAAGAAGATATGCTGGCGTTGAAGAGGGTCCAGATGAGGTTCACAAGAATAATTCTAGGAATTGAAGCATTAACATATGAGGAGTGCTTGATGGCTTTGTGCCTGTAGTTGCTGGAGTTTAAGAGAATGTGGGGGGGGGGGGGGTAGGGGGAAGAGATGGTAACACTTGCTGAAACCTACTGAATATTGAAAGATCTGGATAGAGTGGATGTTTCCCCAAGTCTAGGACCAGAGGGCATACAGAATGGAGGGTCGTCCATTTAGAACAGAGATGAGGAGGAATTTCTTTAGTCAGATGGTAGTGAATCTGTGGATGCAATTGCCACAGGTGACTATGGAGGCCAAAATATTGAGAATGTATTTGGTAGGTTTTTGATTAGTCAGGGTGTCAAATGTTACAGGAAAAAGACAGGAGATCGGGGTTGAGAGGGATAATAAATTAGCATGTTGGAATGGCAGACTAGATCAGCTGAATGGCCTAATTCTGTTCCTATGTCTCATCGTCTTAATATGGTTGTCTAGGTAGTGACGGAGTGGAGTACAGCAGATAATCTAAATCCTTCTTATTTGTCAGCTTTTATTGTCACCCACCTTTGCAGCAGAATGAACTGCAATTGCATTAGGCAAAATTGAGTGACTAGCAGGTTAGACTTTGAGGCTGTATTCTTCTAAACATAAGAAATAAGAGTAGGAGCAGGCCACCCGGGCCATCGAGCCTGCCCCGCCATTCAATAAGATCATGGCTGATTTGTCTGTAAACTCAGCTCCATCTATCTGCCTTTTCCCCATAACCCTTAACTTATAACGTGGGAACACAGAAGGCCAAATAAGAATGGATAAAAGCAGCCCACCATTTTCTCCAAAATTTTCTATTTTATTGACATGTCAGTGTGCAACAGAAACAACCAACCCCTTGTCCTGCAGCAAATACATACACAATTCTCAAAAACAATATACAATGGAGCACCATCATTCAAAGTAATGCCTATTTCAGTTAAAACAAATTGAACTTACTAGTACATCACCATTTACAGAGTTTGAGAATGATTATACAATTTCAAGTAGAGCTAAACTTCATTAACACAAAAATCAGATCCAGCAATTTTCAAGTCCTGAGTTTCTGTAGAACATTTATCATGCCTGTGAGTCACCAATAGCATTAAATATGACTGGAGCACTCCAGAAATGAAATGTCATTTTGTTAAAAATCTTATGAAAATCTCAAAAAAAAAACTTTCAACCCATCTGCCCATGACCATGTTCCACAAGCTTATGTCATCTTTATGAAAAAAAAATCTTTGGCTTCTCTGCCGACATGGTTTTTGTTAATCAACTAGATTGTGCCACATTTTGAACTGCAGGTGATTTTTTTTTGAATCTCAAATCCCATATTTTATCTTGCTTTTTTAAAAAAATAATAGTGTTGTACAGGGATTAAGAATACATGAAACCTCAGCACACACTTTCCATTTTCTGCATTAGAAGGAAAGGCACTGCAATTGTATGATCAGTATCTGCTACAATACTGTCTATACTTATATTACCAACCAAATATTATTTGACAGAAATCTAAACAAAACAGTCCATGAACCAGTCTTCACTCTCGGGTTCCCAATAAAATGAGAAGCTCTAAGTACATGAGACTAATGACATTTTCTTAACCGTTAAGACACCAGATCATTGTGATCAGTATTAGTCACTAACAATTTGCAACTGAGGTGGCTAACACAGCTGGTTTCCTAATGCAAACTAATATCAGTCTTTTTCCCTTGTATCACTAAATAATTTGTTATCGTTTTTATATTCCATTTTTATTGTGCTTGATGTGCAGCACACAAAAAGCTGGCTCAAGAGTCTTGGGCCTTGTTAGTGCATCAGTAGAGCAGAAGAGTACAATGTAAAAATACTCATTGAAAACAAAGTTTTACAGGCAATAAATAGTAAATTTAATTTTTGAAAAACATTGATCATTGACAAAATTCGCACAAAAACTTCAATCTCTTTAAATCAGGAAACTATCAGAGTTGTGTGTCTATAGGGGCAATACTTTTTCCATATAGCTTATCCATAACTAGTATTGGTTTGTTTATCCTATCTTCGCAAAAAGAGTCAGTTATCCAGAGGAAATTTCCAACCTCACACCATCATGTGCCTGTGTTTCAGGTAAACAGTGTGCTGTCTACACAGAATCCAAGCTGCTGCCTGAAGAAATTAAAATAGCTTTAATTAAGCCTGCTGCTGAATACAGGATAACCTATATAATGAAATAACAAAATATTGAAACTAAAATCTCTAGCTGCCTTAAATCTCTGGAATGCACCACATAAAACTTTGCTCTAATGACCTTCATTACCATGTCAATACTAAAAATGTTCTTGCATAGGCATTCAGTGGAAGATACTTTTCTATACACTTTGAATCTAAGCATATTCTAGACCAACTTGATGTCTTCCAGCCATCCTAACTCTGCTGCTGTAACAAGTCTTTTCCACCAGTCACTGTCAAAGGTATGAAGTAGATTTCAACCACATTCTCCTTGCCCCAAAATAAAAAGGGCACAATTAATCTTTAGATAAAAGAAAATGCAGAGTTGGTCATCCAAGCCTTGTAGCTTCTTTAGCTTGACCATTCCCTCTGATGTTTACCACAGCACCACTGCCGATGCATCATCTTTATTCAACTGCCTTGTGCCAGAGGTCATGGCATTTTACGCTGCATGCTGGAAGTCTCCCCATGGATTTTGTTGCTATCTGAATTTGTAAAAAGAAAGATATTCAGTAAATTGTCAATATCTTTTTGAAATAAGGAAAAATACAAATTCTGGGTTCCTATACTTTTGTTGAAAAACTTCCAGGAATCCAGGCAACCCAGGTTCAATTCCCGCTGCTGCCTGTAAGGAGTTTGTGTGTTCTTCCAATGACCATGTGGGCTTCCTCCCACTGTCCAAAGATGTACCAGCTGGTTGGTTAATTGGTCATCGTAAATTCTCCTGTGATTAGGCTAGAATTAAATTGGAGGATTGCTGTTCTGCAAGATTTGAAGGGTAAGAAGGGCCTATTTAGCACCGTCTCTCAATAAATAAAATGGTTTCGAAATCAGCTGCATTGATAGATACAACCTAAATTTTTCTTTTACTCAGTTAAAATTGTCCTGTGTGTCCTTTCCTTCCACTTCGCCTGACTTCATGTTGGAGGTACAATTCTACATGCTATGTTGGTGAAGTGGTCATTATTTACACTCAAGCTTAAACACTGAATCAACCTCCCTTTAGTGGGTAGGTTGGCTTGGAAATGGAACCCAAAAGTTAATCAATCTTTTTTCTTGCCTCAAGATTGCAATTTACACTCCATATGATAATTACTTACCACTGTAGAGAAATAATGATTCATCTTGAGGAAAGAATGTCAGATGTAACTATTGTCTCAATTATACAAATTGACTTCAAAATGTTGGGCACCAGAAACATCTACAAGTCATAACATTAATTTAAAAGAATTCAATACTCTCAATAGTTCATCATATATATCTTCACTAACAGGTAGGACAGACTGAGAAAGATGAAAGTTTTGATCTTTATATAGAAAGATCAAGAGGAAGGGGAATGCGAAAACCAGAAGTTAGCTTTAAATCTGAATCACTGGAGTTTTGAGGCAGTAAAATTGAACTTAAAAAGCTTGGAGGGTTAAGGGAAGTGAGCAGGGCTGTGGGACCAGCTGGACTACCGTTGCACAGAACCAGCATTAAATCATTGGGTTAAGGGGCCTTCTATGCTTTAATTACTGTGATTCTGTAAATGGTGGAATGATGTAAAAAAAATCCATAATGCACAAGTGAAGCAACTCATGGGTTTAACTATTTTTTAAAAGACAAAGATCTAACAAAGTTTCTTGCTGATTTACACACAAATGCAAATTAGATCTTACAAATGGTAACTGTTAATCCTGCACATTTCTCAATAATGGCTCAGCTAGCAGTTAAACAGTTACCAGTTCCTCAGTTATTTGTTAAAAATGGACTTCTTACAGGGATAGGAGTACTACTTTCAATTTTAGAATAAAATTAATGCACTATCAAAGTTGGTAGTACAAATTTACCATAATTTTATTGCAAGCTTTAGCACAACTGGGAACATAGCTTTCTGGAGGCTGATTTCCTTTCATAATTAATATGCAGATCCTCCTCAGGTTAAAAGCACCTGCCATTTATGTGAACTGTTTACGGTTCACAAGTTAGAAATGCAGCAGCAAATTGAGTTTGCAGGTAGAAGAGGATGCCTGAAGCCCCACAGCAGCCAGCAAGTCCATCCTGCGGGTCTCCCTAAAACTTGATCATGTGCACAGTAAGTCGCAGTGTGTAACCTGGGGAGGATCTGCAAATGCACAACCCATTTTAGATTAAAATAAAATAAACATATTCAAACTACATTTACAGTACTCAGCACTCTAGTATTGCCTCTTAAAATTATACTGTTAACCAGCATTTTAAAAATGTAATAAAGAATTGAAGTTTTTTTGACCATTTGTACACATTCTGTCTAAGTAAAATTACCACTGAAAAGTGAAACTAGGCATGCCCAATACCATAAATTGCTTCCTGGTATTCTGATGGAATACATAAGTAGAGAAGAGATACAAGTCACATGCTGTATTACCTTGGAGAGACTGCTGTATGTGGGTGGGCAAAACTGCATGAGGAAGCTGCACTGCATGGTGAGGGGTAGAGTGTAAGCCAGCAAAAATACCTAGAGGAAGGGCACAGAGAAGACAAGCCAGTTGGTGAGAGTGGCAAGCCACAGCTTTGAACACTACAGCATGCAGTTTAGTACTTGGTTACTTAGCATAGCCATTTGCAATAAGTACAACCATCAGCTTAAAAGATGTGAAAGCAAATAGATTGCATTTACTGCGCACAGGCTACAAATGCCAATGGCACAGCTGATAAGAAAATCAAAATTAGATAGAAAGCAAAGGATAATTAACCATTAGATATTTCAAATCATTTTACAGTAAGTTTTCATAGCTCTCCAATGCATTTCTACATGAGTGTTGAAAAATAAGAGCATTTTTGGCCAGAAGAGTAGTGCTGTGTCAAACTCTACCTCTTAGAGGCCAGTTACCTTTTTGAAGATCTTATTTAAAAAAAACAACAGAATCAAAACATATTAGGAAATTAAGTTTAATTTTATTTTCGTAGATCTCTGGATTCTTCCTGGATTCCAGGATTCCACTAGTTGTTATTATCAGCTAGTTAGATAATATTAGATTAATTAATACTATGTATGATATTGATAATGTTTATTTTACCTTTTATATGAATTGTTATCAATATAGATATTTGAGATAATACTCCTGTTTATATATATATGTACTTCTTAAATTAATAAAAAGATTGATAAAGAAAGAAAAGATAATATGGGAGCTACAATAACCCTTATCCATTCCTCATTAAATGTTATGATTAACAGCAGTGATCAATGACCAAGCTGGAAAAGATCTATTGTGGACTATTTGTGGACTCAGCATGACATCTAAAACTGTGACAAACTTCTATAGATGTGTAGTGGACAGTGTATTGACTGGCTGCTTGGCATGTAAACAGCAATGCTCTAGAACAGAAAATCCTACAAAAAAGTAGTGGATACAACCCAGTCCATCCCAAGTAAAGCCCTCCCTCCATTGAGCACATCTACATGAAATGCTGTTTCAGGGAAGTAGCATCCTGCATCAGGGACTTCAACCATCTAGGCCATGCTATGCTCTCTTCTCTCTGCTGTCCCCAGGAAGAAAGTACTTGAGCATCAGGACTCTCACCAGCAGTTTCAGGAACAGTTACTACCCCTCAAACATCAGGCTCTTGAACCAAAGGAGATAGCTTCACTCAATTTCACTTGCCGTGTCACTGAAATATTCCCACAACCAATGAGCCTTCAAGGACTTTCCATCTCATGCTCTTGATATTCATTGCTCTCTTTACTTATTTCTTTTCATATTTGCAGTTTGATGTCTTCCAAACTGGTTGAATGCCCAAGTTGGGTGGTCTTCTATTGATTCTGTTATGGTTATTATTCTATAAACTAATTATGCTGCAATAAAATGAATCCTAGGGTTGTATATGGTGATGTACATGTATTTTGATAATAAAGTTAGTTTGAACTTCACCCCTTAGTGGAATTAGTGTAAGCACCGTAGGAACGCCAATCCTTTAAGGATGAGGGATGAAATTTAATTTTAAGCTTGAGGCAAGTGGTTCCTGAACCAGAAGTGATGCTTCTCTTTCAGAGCTGGAAAACCTTTTGGGCATGTACAGCTATTCCAGAGTGGCAACATCCCCAATGCAACTCAAACTCTGCAGTTTATCCCATTAAGTCTCCCACTTCACTTATGTTAGGGTCTGCTTCTACCCCTTGTTCTTATAAATTGAACAGCACCTAAGAACATAAGGTAGGTTTAAAACAAACAAATTGCTAGAGAAATTCAGTGGGTCAAGCAGCTTCTGTGGAGGCAAAGGCATAAATTGACAGATTATTGCTTTAAATCTGGCTCAGCAGGTTTTATTTGCCTCACTCCTTTCCTAAGATTTAATTCAACACATTCCAGGTTCCCATGCTACAGCTCAATTTATTGAGTTCACTGGAAAATTTATTATTGTACAAGGTGACATAAAAAAGGTGATTTAGAGCTAAAATGGTGAAGCAACTGTAATAATATTCAATAGGCTGCAAAATCAGTCAGCATGGTACCAAAGCTCCAAGCGTAAATTATTTGAATTTTATTGCATTCAAATGCAGTAACCTTGAAAAAAATACTTAACTGTTCTGTAACATTGCATTCACTTGACTTACTGTAATTAACTGAATAGTACTTTTACTCCCAATACAAGAAAATACATAAAATTTTTAACTCAAAATTAGTTAAGATTGGTTCTAGTAATACAGAAGTTATTTCAAGAAATGAACAAAATAGCAAACTTATAGATAGCCCAGATTTGACACTAAGCCTTTGACCATAACCAACCTTTGAGCCAAATTACAGAGATCTAACCATATATAACCAGACTCTATACTACACATCCTGAAGGCTTTATTGACGTCAATGCTCTCTGCCTTCAGACTAGGCTATATAGAAATGTATAGACACTGAACCACAAGCTTGGGCACAGTTAAGGCATGTAGCAATACCCAACTCAATCTATTTGTAGGAGTAGGGAGATTAGATTACAGATCTCAAGGGCCTTGATGCAGGGTTTCATCCCAAAATGTTGATAATTCCTTTCTTCCCACAAATGCTGCTCGACACACTGAATTCCTCCAGCAGATCATACTGCTCCAGATTGCAGCATCTGCAGTCTTTTGTGTCTTTCTACACCCCCCACCCAGTATTCTAGTTTCTTCATAGATTACAGCTGATAACATCTTCAATAGCATGCCTTCAGAAGAAAATGTTCACCACAGAATAAATATGACTAACTCATCTGTGCTAAGTATTAGTCATGATGGTATTTTAAGGGTGGATATGTTATTTATAACAACTGGGAGGAGACAAATCAACATCCATAAAAACCATAAAGCGCACTTCATTTTAATAACAACCTATGGGTTCAAGTGAGACAATTTGCTCAAATAGATCAGCAAATACCTTCAGTATAATAACAAAATTAAGCAATAATAAAGTTTCAAATAAAAACTGTATTACTTCCTAATATGTTCATTAAGTTTGGAAGTGAATTATAAGTGCTTCCACTTCTATGAACACTCCAATAAGATTGCATTGCTTGTGATTCCAAACAATTAGACAGGCTCCTAGTTCACCCTCCAAAGATTCCATAATGTACAACTTACTATGTGCAAGGCCATGGTGGAATGTCCCTGGGGCAGGACCCGTGACAATTGCATCCGTGGATACCGCAGATTTAGGTGTAGAGTCTGAGCCTAATGTTAAAACTGTAGGGAATGTAAAGTGCATAGGAACAATGCCCGGCATCATCCCGAGTGAGGCTTGGCTCAGGGTTGCTGAAGATATTTTCTGGTTTGTTGTATTAAAGGAAGGTGACAGAAGACTCATAGATGGAGAACTTGCCAGCAATGGTGTTCCTGTGGTAGCCTGTGGAGACCAAGGAAAATAAAATCAAAATAAATGCTCACTTGAAGACCCCATTTAAAATTTAAAAATCACAAAAGCTACATACCATCACATAAAGATACATACTATTAACTTTCAGTTTGAAAACACCTGCAATACAGACATAATTGCCTTTATAGCATTCATAACAAATTACAGAGATTGTAACATTTCTAAATAAGTAAATGAACGAAACTGATTATGAAACATTTAGTCATACTACATTTTGAATAGCTCAAAGATTTGTTTTCATTTATGAACATCCCTTTTTAACCTACACTAACTTCCATTCATTCCAGAATAAATCTCTCATATTTACCGCTTGGCTTGGTTACATCAGCCAAAATACATCTGGTTACTCTACCACAGATTTATGACAAACGGTACATCAACAATAGCTTATTCAAAGCATTTAGGGACAAAGTGCATGTCGTGGTTGGAAAAGAACTGAGATCAAAGATCAGACATAGCCTCACTGAATAATGGAGCAGACACAGGCAGATGGCTTGCCTACTCCTACTTCTATTTACCAGAGTAGCAAGCATTCTGTTCCTAAAGGGAGTATGATTAAAACAAAAACACAGCACAAATGAAAATGTAGATATTCTTCACTTTTACACTGCTGATGTTAGAAGGTATTTCTATCTTTCCCCATCCCTCCCCCCACTGTGCAACAAAAACTTAAGTGAACACAGCTGTCTACTGTAGGATGTTCTAGTGTCATAAATAGTATAAGTATACAGAATAAGCTAGATGATCTTGTAGTGCAGTTACAGATTGGCAGGTATGACTGTGCTCATGAGTGAGACACGGCCAAAAGAAGATCACAATTGGGAACTTAACATCCAAGGATATCCACTGTTATGAAAAGACAAGCTGGTAGGCGGAGGGTGTGGGGTAGTAAAAAAATTAAATCAAATTCTTAGGAAGAGGTGACTGACAGAGGATCAGAAGAAGTCAGATGTTTATGGGTAGAGTAAAGAAACTGCAAGGGTAACTACCCTGATTGAAGTTATATAGAGCAGCCTGTATGTGGGGTACAATTACACTGGGAGTTATAATGGAAGGGTTCAAAAAGGCAATGTCTCTGGGAGATTTCAATACGCAAGTAGATTTTTGAAAATATTCGGGGGTACTGGATCCCAAGAGAGAGAATTTGTAGTATGCCAATGAAATGCCTTTTTAGAGACAATGATCAAAATGATAGAATTCACACCTGCAGTTTCAAAGGGAAAAGATATATGAGTATTACAGTGGAGTTAGAGGAGCTGCTCAGAGACAGAGTTAATTGGAAGGGAAGACTAGTAATGACGACAGCAGAAAAGCAATGGTCGAGTTCCTGGGAGCAATTTGGAAGGCGCAGCATTGGTACATCCCAAAGGCAAATAAGTATTCTAAAAGAAGGATGAAGCAATCGTGGCTGACAATGGAAATCAAAGATAGTGTAAAAGCAGAAGAGAAGGCATATAATACAGCAAAAATTAGTGGGACATTAGAGGATTGGGAAGCATTTAAAAACCAACAGAAGGTCAACAAAAAAAAGCCATAAAGAGAGAAAAGATGAAATATGAAAATGAGCTAGCCAACAATATAAAAGAGGATGCCAAAAGCTTTTTCAAATAGATGAGTAAAAGAGGCAAGAGTGAATATAACTGCTGGAAAATGACATCGGAGAGGCACTAATGGGGGACAAAAGAACTGGCGAATGAACTTAAGTATTTTCTATCTAACTTCACTGTGGAAGCCACTAAGGAGTATGCCAGAAATTTGAGAATGTCAGGGAGTAGAATGAGTGTAGCTGCTAGTACTACTGAGAAGCTGTAAGGTCTAAAAGGTAGATAAGTCACTTGGACCTGATGCACTACATCTCAGGGTTCTGAAAGAGGTAGCTAAACAGATTGTGGAGGCATTAGAAATGAGCTTTCAAGAATCACTAGATTCTGGAATGGTCCTAGAGGACTGGAAAATCATCCTCCCCCCTTTTGGAAATGAACAATGAACAATCTTACCGTTGTCATACCACTCTTGGTTGGGGGGGGGGGGGGGGAGGAGGCAGAGGAATAATGGAAATCATAGGCCAGTTAGCCTGATCTCAATGACTGGAGAGGTTCTGGAGCTCATTATCAATGATGAGGTTTTGGGATACTTTGAGGCACATAGCAAAATGGGCCAAAACCAGCATGGTTTCCTTAATGGGAAATCTTGCCTGACACATTTGTCAGAATTCTTTGAGGAAATAAGCAGAAAAGGCATAGCAGAGTCAGTGGATATTGTATACTTGAATTTTCAGGTTTTTGACAAGGTGCCACACAAGGCTGCTTAACAAGCTAAGAGCAGGAAAGATACTAGCATGACTGACTGGCAGGAGACAGAGTGGGAATAAAGGGGGCCTTTTCTGGTTGGCTGCTGATGTGCCATAGGGGTCAGTGTTAGAGTCACTTTTTACCCCCCTTGTTGCACGTCAATGATTTGGATGACGAAATTCATAGCTTTGTGGACAGGTTTGCAGACTATATGAAGATAAGTGGAGGGGCAGGTAGAGCTGAGAAACCAGGATGTCCACAGAAGGACTTGGGAGAATGGGTAAAGAAGTAGATAGAATATAGTATCGAGAAGTGTACGATCATGCACTACATTGAAGTAGTAAAGGTGTAGACTGTGTAAAGGGAGAAAATCCAAAAAAAAATCAAAGGTGCAAAGGGACTTAGGAGTTCTCATGCAGAGTTAGCATTCATTTCAAAAGTCTACAATAAAAAAGGATGTAATATACCTTTACAAGGTATTGGTCAGATGCAACTGGAGTATTTTGAGCAATTTTGGGCCCCTTATCCAAGAAAACATCTGCTGGTATTGGAGAGGGTCCATGTATGAGCAGCACTTGATGGCTCTGGGCCTGTACTTACTGAAGTTTAGAAGAATGGGTCTGGCGGTGGGGAGAGGGGGCTACCTCACTGAAACTTTAACAAATACTGAAAGGCCTAGATAGAGTAGGTGTGGAGAGAATGTTTCCTATAACAGGGGGAGTCTAGGACCAGAGGACATAGCCCCTCATAATAGTGAATCTGTGGAATTCATTGTCACAAGCAGCTGTGGAGGCCAAGTTGTCAGATATATTTAATGCAGAGGTTGATAGGTTCTTGATTGATCAGGGAGTCAAAGGTTACGGGGAAAAGGCAGGAGAATGAGATTAAGAGGGATAATAAATTAACCATGGTAGAATGTTGAAGCAGACTCGATGGCTGAATGGCCTAATTCTGCTCCAGGGACTTATGGTCTTATGAAATTACTGGGATAAGGACTACTTAGCTCGACCTGGCAGGAGTGATTTAAAAAAAATGAGCAGGCAGTGGAATGGGAAATTGAACTTGAGGAACATAAATGCTTTA
The DNA here is from genome assembly GCF_030144855.1 of Hypanus sabinus. Taxonomy (NCBI): domain Eukaryota; kingdom Metazoa; phylum Chordata; class Chondrichthyes; order Myliobatiformes; family Dasyatidae; genus Hypanus; species Hypanus sabinus. The sequence continues at coordinate 21,839,294 of NC_082714.1, forward strand.
AAAGAATTCTCAAATGGTTTAAATGTCAAGTCAATAACACAATCTTGAGCTGGAAACTCTTGACAGTAAGCTGTAAGGTTGAGTTCAATAAAAGTTAATTTGTAAACCGGAAGCCATAAAATATGACCAAGACTGTTTGCTGTTCGGAGTCAACTGATTGGCTAACATCCTTTAGGGAAAGCATCTGCAAATGCTTCAGGTGATTTTGATTCCTGTCTAAGTGAACATTCCTTAATTTTACAAACAGAATACTCAAAATGTAAGCCACATCATTTCTCAGATCAGCTAAGGTATAGACAATAAATTAGAGTTTCTTGTTGAGTACATTCAGCCAGAGACTCATTCTACCGAGATGTAACAGAGCATCATAGGAAGTCATTCCTGCCTGTGGCCATCAAACTTTACAACTCCTCCCTAGGAGTATCAGACACCCTGAGCCAATAGGCTGGTCCTGGACTTATTTCTCCACTTGGCATGATTAATTTATTAATATTTAATTATTTATGGTTTTATATTGCTATATTTCTTCACTATTCTCAGTTGGTGTGGCTGTAACAAAACCCAATTTCCCTCGGGATCAATAAAGTATGTCTGTCTGTCTTAGGTAATCTTGACAAGGGTTTTTAAAAAGTCAGAAGATTTATCATTTAAGAAAGCTCCCACTTTTACATAATCTTTATCAAAGTAAGGATTAGAGGTTGCCTGTTCAATTCAAAAGAATTTTGGAAAAAAACTTTTCCTATATTGCTCCTGGTGCCTTTATATTTGATGCACCTCAAAGAAAGTCTAGTTTGACAACTTAGAAAATTAACATTAATACTACTTCATATTGAGAAAGTGTGAAGTAGTGTTTGCTGGAAAACACTTTTTTAAAAAATTAGAGGATTCTGGTTAATTGAATCCTCAGTGAAATGGGGCAACCGCTTATTTGCGAGAACAGTTAAACAAAAAAAAAAACTAATTGACACAATTGTTGGGATTCCCTTCATTTATTTGGACACTATGCTGCTTAATTGAGGCAGGAGACTTGCTAAGCAGTTTCTAACATCAGCCACATGAGCTTATGTGGTCATCAGACTCAACACTATGCGTAGAGCGAACAGTTTTTAAAATGGTGTCAGTGGTTTGTGTTCTTAAGGCAGTGATTTTTGACAAAGATATTTGGCAAGAAATAAGCATTAAGATATTTCATAACTGTTTTACTCATAGCAGTTACAAAGGAGTGAAAATGTAACAATTTCACTACTTCAAGTTAGGAACTATACAGAATTTGAAGGTATCAACAATCATTTTGAATGTTACAATGAAACTGAAGCTTTCAAAAGCATTGTATGAAGGCAAACCATTTTATCTGCACTAGGTGTCTGCCCTGATTTTGTTCATTTACAGTCAAAAGAACAAGGCAGTCACTGGATGAATTCCTCCATCAATAGTTGTTAGTAAGCAATACAGTTTGGTCTGGCTGGTGGTGTAGTGGCATCAGTACTGGACTTCAAGGCAGATGGTCCTGAGTTCAAACCCAGCCTGGGCAGCAGCAGTGTCTGTGTGGAAGAAAAGGCTAGCAATCTGTTTCTGTATCTTGCCATGAAAACCCTATGGACCCTATAGTCCATGAGGTCAAGAAGAATCGGACTCGACTTAACGACTGAACAACAATAATACACAGTTTAACAGTATTGTAGTAGCACTGGTAGTGTTCTAATTTGTTCTGTATTTCATTTAAATACATAAATTGTTACTCAGTTTACCTTTTTTAAAAAAATACCTAAGTACTTCCATAAAACTGGCTAATTGGGGCATCCACTTATTAGGGTCAAAATGTATTAAAGATTTTCTAGTGGAGTCTTTGCTATTAAGCAACAAGTTCTTTACCTTTGCAGGTAGATTAGATAATATTATTCAAAGTAACTTAAAAGTCAAAATCAATCTTTCCTTGTAAACAAAGGAAAAGAAACCAAACTTTTAAAGCGAACAAACTGAACTGTTACACCCAAAGTTCATGCCACACAAAAAAAAGGAACATTTATCATAGCACTGAGTTAAATATGAATTGAAAGTCAAATTTATTAAGTCTTACATATAATGGGAACTAAAATAAGTAATCTAATCTAATCTAAATTAAACTGGAAACATTAGTTCAATAACATTAAGCACACAAAGTAAGACAAATATGATAACTAAACTTCCTCAGATGCACAAGCCAGTTTCATCCAACCATTAGTATCATCATGATGTGCCATGTCATATGATGTAGGTGATCATGGTCTCATGTTCATGATTGTTCTTAGCAAAAACCATTAATACAGTTCTCCACCAACACAATTGGTGGATCCTTGCAGGGTAGATAAAGATCCAAACGAAAAGAAGAATATCGAATAAGACAGAGTGAAAGTGAAAATACTGCATAGATATTCCATTTTCTCTGATTATTGAGCACACACTTTAAAAAAATTCAAACCGGACCATTTAAGAATGATTTGTGCACAAAATAACTTAATTTGTGATTGAGGAGCACATGTAACTTGTTAAGCAATTATTGGTGATGTAACATGCAACTTTAGAAAATTGGTAAATAACTAAACATTCAAAACCTTTAATGATAAGGATTCCAGGGGTGCCAATAATAGGAGAATCAGCATGCTAAATCATAACCTCTTTTCCATGTTATTATATTGTATCTTTTAAAAATAAGATGATTCCTATTTACACTCACCATCATTGCTCCTGTAGCTGTAGAATTATTAACAACTGCAGGTTTAAGGGAAGTAGTTAGCAGTTTAGCTACACCCTGTGTCCCACTACTTGAGTCTCCATTACTACCACCGGGAGGAGCCACCAGAGTCAGTTTCTGAGAAACAGAGGGCTTCTTTACATTTATAGTAGGTGATTGCCGATTTAACGCCTGTCCCGGAGATGGAGATTGTCTATTTAGATGACTATTATTGGATACAGAACTTTGAACACTAGTTATGTTCTGAATGGGGTTACTGGAAGGGGAAGAATGTTTAGTTACGGAGACCACAGTCATTGGTGACTTGAAAGGCTGATTTATAGAGCTCTGTGCATTGGTATGCTTTGCTGTACAACTGACAGATGTAATTGAAGTGCCAAAAGTTCGTTGAGGGCTGGGTGATGACTGTATGTTACTTGCTAAAGATGAAGAGACAGAATGGAAATTCTGAGTCTTTGTTGAAGATTTTAAATGCTGAATTAATGGCCGTTGTTGCAACTGGCTGGTAGTTTTAGTCTGAGAACTGCTCTGCAGTTTGCTTGTGCTAAAAGATGGTGATGACATGTAGCTTTTCTGATGTGACGTGGTCTGATTATACTGCTTAGCAGCCTGTGCCGACACCGGACTTTGAACTTGGGGCTGCAGACGTTGCATGCAATGATGCTTCGGCTTATTTTGAAGTGTCTCTGAGAAAACTTTGCTGTTTGCTGCAGAATGGTTTTTAAAGGCAGTGATAAGACTAGTAGCACTCTCTGAAGTCCTTTCCTGAGACAATTGTCCCAAAGCTAATGCCTGTTCAGCTAAAAGACTGAGAGATGAATGCGACTGAGTAGCAGTTGGTGGATCAGATAAGGAAATTGGAACCTTCTGTGCATGTTTCTTCTCTTCTAGTGACATCCCCGCTGTTAACTTGTCACTTAATGAATTCGATGTCAAAGGACTGAAGTTTTTGGTACTTCTTACAGCATCATTAAGAGCAGCCAATGCTTCAGATACATCTTCTAGAGAAGGCTGGTTATTGGATAGATCCTCCTCAAGCGAATCGTCCAAACTGAAGGACTGAGGAGTTGTTGTATTACTGGAACTCTGAGCAGCACTGGAGCAAACAGACACATTTACTGGAGTCAAAGGTGAAGTGCAAGGTCCCTGCACAAAGGCAGCATTACCACTGTGAACCGGGATAACTGACTGATGTAATTTTCGCTCCATCTTAAAAATATGGTCCTGCAAACAAATAAAAAATGCATTAACATTTGAATCTTTTTAAGACCTATGTATATCATAGAGTCCAAACTTCTGTAAATCGTTCTGAAAGTTAAATCAGAATCAGGTTTATTATCACCGGCATGTCATGAAATTTGTTAAAAATTAATATTTCTTTACTGGACATTTCACTGCATGAAGAATTTCTACTGGAGTTTTAGAAGAGTGAGAGGGGACAACTGAAACATGCAAGATCATTGGGATCTAGAGAGACTGGATATAAAAAGGATAATTCCTCTTGGGAGAGAATCTAGAACTAGGGCCAGTGTTTATAACTGTGAGTGTGGTCCATTCAATAGAGAAGAAATGATGTTTTTTTTCCCCTTTCATGATCATGAGTCACTGGAACCATCTAGCTCAAAGGGTAGTGAAGAGAGTACCTATGAATACTATTAAGGCAGAAGGACATAACTGACCTAGAATTAAAAAATTTTGTTAGTGAAAATTTGTCCCCCCCATTTGTCCCATTTTTAACTTAATTTTTAAGATAACTTTTAATCTTAAAGACTAATGTTAAAAAAAACAAGTGTCATTTTGAATACAAGACTTGTATGTCTGAGATGGGCATTCCAATATAATACTTTGAAGTCCATATTTCTTCAATACGACTAAAAGCATTTACCTTCACTTTAGACTTTGGGGGAGTAATGACTTTCTTCTTGGTACTGAAATAAAATGTAACCAATTTTAGTACGCAGTTGTAGTTATTGTATCTCATTATTTCAAAGCACTATATAACCCACAATAATAAACAGTAATACCACATGAAGTTAATAGACAAAAATACATGCAAAATATGTATGAACACACTGGTAGATAGCAGTGGATGCTTTGGATACTTCTAAGAAAGATAGGATTGCAAAAACGCATCAGGGAGAGTACAGTAAGTACAAAGTAAAAGTGAAAATACATATACTTACGGTACTGTGGTGACATGTGCGTGTACTTTCCTACTTTCTTTGAACAATGTTCTGTTGACGAAAAATATTCAAAATTTAATTTGCCTTTCTTTCTTGCCAACTAAATTATTATTTTCCAGATAGGTTCTATTTTGTTTTATCCTCACTGAACACCATCAAAAATAAAATATATACTGCCTCTAAATTACCAAACAATGAGCAACATTTCTGAGTGGGACCTGCAGCTCAACTATACTATTCTATATTTATGGATCCTTAAGGCTTAATTTGAGGGCTAAAAGATACCCGGACCTACCTGTCATGGTAACAAGATGTTGAACAATGTAACTGGATTTCTTTGGCAGGCCAGAGCAAGCTCTGCCATTAAAACTACAGAAAAACAGTTCTTAACATCACTAAATAATTTCTTCTTTGTTGCAACCACAACCTAATCAGAAATCTAGAGTTACTGAGGGGCAAGGAAATCTAGTAACAAAAAATGTACTGAAGGAAACAATTTATGAATTTAAGTGACGTTAACTTCCATAACTTATGGTCAGTTTGACCACAAAGAAAACTCACCAAGATTTAATGACCCATATGATGAGAATGCAGTTAGATCCAAGGACTGTTGGTATTGGGCATCAGTAAAAAGGAAACCCTGGGGTTCAACAGCTGTGATGTCATGAGAATGCCTCAGTGAACAAAAATTTCTCACAGCAAATCACAAAACAAAGCAAAATTATTAAAAATTCAAATACTAGGATTGATTTTACAAGTCAAGACAAAACTGAAATTTTGTAAGCAAACATTTAATAATTTTGTTTTAAAATATTTTTTATTTTGGAAGTTATATTTTTTTGAAAATAAATACAAAACAAAAAAAGGATCAGGTAGTATTTGCTAGGCAGTACGTATATTGAGTATGCCATTTAGAATTTATTACCAAGATACATTCCAGCAAAACATCTGTGGATAGCTTAACATTACCAGTTAGCACTTCTCTTAACTTTATTTAGAGCTACAGCGCGGAACTGGCCTTTTTGGCCCTTCGAGCTGTGCTGCCCAGCAATCCATTGATTTAACCCTACCCTAATCACAACTTACAATGACCAATTAAACCCCTAACCGAGTAAGACTTTGGACCGTGGGAGGAAAACTAAACACCTAGAGGAAGCCTACGCATTCCAAGGGAAGGACATACAAACTCCTTATAGAGGATGCTGGACTGAACCCCAAACTTCGATGGCTGAGCTGTAACAGCATTGCATTAATCGCTATAGCACCATGGAGTAATGATGAGGTATGTAAAGAGTATCACTTGTAGGGGAACACTGAAAATATGTCAACAAATTCAATATTTCTGAAATAAAGCACCTGTAATAATTGTGAATTTCACCAATTAATGTCAAATGATAATGATTTTACTGCAAGTTCAGTACTCTAGATGGCATAAACTTTAAATAGCTGGCAAAGTAGACACAAAACTAACCCTGAGTCGAGTCATGCCATTTCCAGAAAAGTTGGGATATTTTCCAAAATGCAATAAAAACAAAAATCTGTGATATGTTAATTCATGTGAACCTTTATTTAACTGACAAACTACAAAGAAAAGATTTTCAATAGTTTTACTGACCAACTTAATTGTATTTTGTAAATATACACTAATTTAGAATTTGATGGCTGCAACACACTCAAAAGTTGGGACAGAGTTAAAATAAGATTGAAAAGTGCACAGAATATTCAAGCAACACTGGTTTGGAAGACTCCACATTAAGCAGGCTAATTGGTAGCAAGTGAGGTAGCATGACTGGGTATAAAAGTAGCGTCCATCAAAGGCTCAGTCTTTGCAAGCAAGGATGGGTCGTGGCTCACCCCTTTATGCCAAAATTCGTGAGAGAATTGTTAGTTCAAAAGGAACATTTCCCAATGCAAGATTGCAGAGAATTTAGGTCTTTCAACATCTACAGTACATAATATTGTGAAAAGATTCAGACACATCTCAGTGCGTAAAGGGCAAGGTCGGAAACCACTGTTGAATGCGCGTGATCTTCGAGCCCTCAGGTGGCACTGCCTAAGAAAACGTCATGCTACTGTGACAATTATAGCCAGCTGGGCTCGGGAGTACTTTGGAAAACCATTGTCACTTAACACAGTCCGTCGCTGCATCCAGAAATGCAACCTGAAACTGTATCACGCAAGGAGGAAGCCATACATCAACTCTATGCAGAAATGCCGGCGAGTTCTCTGGTCCCGAGCTCATCTCAGATGGACCGAAAGAGTGTGGAACCGTGTTCTGTGGTCAGATGAGTCCACATTTTAGCTAGATTTCGGAAAAAATGGGCGTCGAGTTCTCCTTGCCAAAGATGAAAATGACCATCCTGATTGTTATCAGCGAAAGGTGCAAAAGCCAGCATCTGTGATGGTATGGGGGTGCATCAGTGCCCACGGCATGGGTGAGTTGCATGTATGTGAAGGTACCATTGACTCTGAGGCATATATTAGGATTTTTGAGACACATATGTTGCCATCAAGGCAATGTCTCTTCCCGGGACGTCCATGCTTATTTCAGCAGGACAATGCAAAAACACATTCTGCACAGGCTACAACAGCATGGCTTTGTAGACAGAGTGTGCGTGCTTGACTGGCCTGCTGCCAGTCCAGATCTATCTCCTATTGAAAATGTATGGCACATCATGAAGAGGAGGATCAGACAACGGAGACCAAGGACTGTTGAGCAGCTGAAGTCTTATATCAAGCAAGAATGGATAAAATTTCCAATTGCAAATCTACAATTAGTAGCCTCAGTTCCAAAACGATTAAATAGTGTTATTAAAAGGAAAGGTGATGTAACACAATGGTAAACATGCCTCTGTCCCAACTTTTGTTGAGTGTGTTGCAGCCATCAAATTCTAAATTTGTGTATATTTACAAAATACAATTAAGTTGGTCAGTAAAACTATTGAAAATCTTTTCTTTGTACTTTTGTCAGTTAAATAAAGGTTCAAGTGAATTAACATATCACAGATTTTTGTTTTTATTGCATTTTGGAAAATATCCCAACTTTTCTGGAAATGGGGTTTGTACAAGTCACCTTACAGTACTATTACTCAGCCTGTAGGGAAACTTTGTTAAAACATAGACAATATTATATTTCTTATACTCCTTTGCTATGTACCTTGATTGCATCCATCCTTTAGGCCAGAGTGGTTTGACCTCAGAATCAAGAAAAGATTTCAGGTAGTCCTCTGCAGCCTGGGACTTGTTTCTCTCCTGCTCATAGTAAGCCATCTTTGTCCTCACCACACTGCATAACAAATCTCTGCACCACAACATAACAAAGTATTAACCAACAGTAAGGTAATGCTTTAATACATTAACGTTCCAGGAAAAACAGGGCATCATGTGAAAACACGACATCCTAATGTTTGGATTAAAAATCCTGAACAGGAGGTGAACGTGCAAATCCTGATCCATAAGAAGAATTGTTACCTTTCTCTATGTTGCATAGCAAACATAGCTAGTTTATCAACAAACTTAATTTAAAGGCTGCAAATAACAAATTAAAAATAATCAATTACTTCTATTTCCTTTTATTAAGCACGATATGGAAAGTGAATAATCAAAATAAAAGGAAACAAGTTTACAGTATAAAGGTTACTAATTTCACTTATTTTTATTCCTGATACACTGCCACATCCGGCTGTCCAATACAGTTAATAAAATGAAGTACCAATCCTTCAATTTTGTCTAAGATCAATCTCTTTCCTCTAAAGTAGCCCTACATTTTTCTTTCATCCATATGATGAACATTTTTATGAACATAATCATTTTTTAAAGTCGCACTCTACTGTTAATTCCTAAAATGACTACTATAACATTCTGAATTAATCCATCATCTCATCTCTATTGAGACATTCTCTTCAAACAATTCATTTTCCCCGTCAATACATATTGCTTCACACATCACTGAATAATATCTCATATTCCTGTATATTTTCACAATAGCTTATAATCTAGTATTGATGAACAAAATCATTAATTCTGCCACTGAAGAATTGATTTACTCTGTGCAACATATACGAATAACCAATTCTCACCTGCAGATCTCTCTTTATCATCTTATTATCAACAATCTATTCCATTCTATTTACCCCTTCCTGTACACTCCAGCTACAATCAGTTGACATAGCATACTGATTTGAATAATTTGGCATAAAGTTTGGTAATCAGTTAAGTACAAATCTGAAGCACCACTATATGCAAATATCTAAACTTAAAAGGCATTCTGTCAATATAGATGTCTTATGTGGTCTGACAGACATGAACAAACACAAACACAAACCTTATTTCATCATTCCAGTGGAACTTTTTACGAGGTCCAACAATTCTTCTTCCCATCTTATCATCATCTTCATCATCATCTGAGAACATTTTCTCCTTCGGCTCCTTATCTTCTCCCATCATCCTGTGTTTTAGACCAGAAAACTGATATTCACTTAAAATTCATCTATTGATCAATTATAATCTATCACAATTCCTGGAACCAAACAATTGGCTAACAAAATGCATATCACAACTTGATGCTATAAATGTTCCTTACACGATTTAAGTAAGCAGCTTGAATAGTAACAATATGTTAATAATTCAGAAGGGAGAAACAACGTTCCATCTATTTACTATTCTCATGAGCTGATAATCTATCAGTGGACCTTTTCAGTAAAAAAAAATACTGCTTAGTCTGTCAAGTGTTTCTAGCATTTATTTTAGTTCAGATTGCCATGATCTGCACTAATCTGTCATTGATATAATGTGTTGTTGCCTTCATAAAGGCAGATTTCCAATGTGAACAAATGCAAAAGCCTTGTGCCACAATCTTATTATCGCTACATATACAGAGAGGGATTACTGCATAATTTAACTTCCAATTGATACTGGAAACTCAGCAGATATACCATTATGTTAATGAAGGGAGTTTGAATGCTTATTCTTAGGAGGACTCCAAACCAATTATATAATCACAAATACAGTTATATTTCCGAGGACATGGTATTTCTTATAAACACAATGACAACTTGCATGATGAAAAATTTGGGTGTATGGTGCAAGGATGCAAATGGGAGGTAGGGCAAGAAAAAATAAGTTTTAAATAAAATGCTATTTTAGTTCCATAAAAGATAGCATCACTAATATATATCTAAAACATAGGAGACAAATACAATAGAGTAACAAAAAATGTTAATGAACTGTGGCCTTTTATGCTAAAACAACTGGAATGCAAAAACATGGAAATAGCATTAACTACTTAAATACTCTGATTTTACCTTACTTAGATTCATCATGCAGTTCTGGGGCACAACAGGAGTGGTGACAGCATCAATTCATGAGAATGTTATATAAATTAAAATAACTATGTCATGTAGATAGGTTACACAGTAAACATATTTCCTTCAGTATAGAAGAGGAAGGGATGTGTATGGTTATTAAAGTATTTGAACAGTGTAGCTAGAAACAAACAGATTTTCCTCCACAACAAAGGAACAATCTTGAGAACTGAAGAGCAGCACACACAAAATGCTGGAGGGATTTATCAAGTCAGGCAGCGTCTAAGGAAATAACTAAACAATCAATGCTTTTTGGGCCGAGACACTTCATCAGGAAGACAGACAGACGTACTTTATTGATCCCAAGGGAAACTGGGTTTCGTTACAGCTGCACCACCAAGAAGAGTGAAGAAATACAGCAACATAAAACCCCATAAATAATTAAATAATAAATTAATCACGCCAAGTGGTAAAATAAGTCCAGGATCAGCCTATTGGCTCAGGGCGTCTGACACTGAGGGAGGAGTTGTAAAGTTTGATGGCCACAGGTAGGAATGACTTCCTATGACGCTCAGTGTTGAACTGGTCAAAGAACACAGAGGCTGTCTACAAGAAGGATCAGCGCCATCTCTATTTCCTGAGGAGACTGAGGTCTTTTAACATCTGCCGGATGATGCTGAGGATGTTCTACAAGTCTGTGGCGGCCAGTGCTATCATGTTTGCTGTTGTGTGCTGGTGCAGCAGGCTGAGGGTAGCAGACACCAACAGAATCAACAAACTCATTTGTAAGGCCAGTGATGTTGTGGGGGTGGAACTGGACTCTCTGACAGTGGTGCCTGAAAAGAGGATGCTGTCCAAGTTGCATGCCATCTTGGACAACGATTCCCATCCACTCCATAATGTACTGGTTAGGCACAGGAGTACATTCAGCCAGAGACTTATTAGTATAAAGTGCTGTGGAGAGCAGAAGGGGTACAAGCTGTTCTTGAAAATTGAAGATGTGCTATTCAGTGGGAGTGAGGGCGGGGGGTGGGAAAAGGCAGGAAATACACCTTCAAATTAAAACCTGAAACTAACAGTCTCCAAAAAAATAAGAGGGTGTACCAGTTGAAAAACAAATGAAAGGCAAGAGTTTTAAGAAATACAGACCAAGTCAGCTAGTAAAGGTAAGATAACAATTAGCTACAATATAATTAGATACCAGAGGAAGCTTCAGAGACTGGATGCCCAATCCTATCCAATCAAGAACTGCAGTACATCTTACTGTTACATGGAACATACTTAGCAATTTTAGCTTGACTGTGAGCCTGGCAGTCATCTTGATACTTCGACATCTGATGAGGCATTGCTCTTCCAATGGCTTCTTTTAGTTTCTGTATTGGTTCCTTCAGCCGACCATCCTGTGACAAAACATAAATAAGCACAATTCATTTTTCTTCTTTAAGCTTATTCAGATTAGATTCTTGATGATAATGAATGAGTATACAATGGAGTACACTTATAAATATCGCTCACCCCTGCATCCCAATTCCATCAGAAAGTTTACACCATTTAATCTGTGCAAGTTATACAGAACAAAAGACTGCATGTATTAGAAAATGCAGTTGCATTATAAACTTCATATCAGATTGCTGTAATTAAATGCAATGATGTAGAACTGATCTTTTGCCACTGTAGGGAGCTCCAACACTTCAAATTTGTTAGGAGAAAATGTTCCAGTACAATATGGAATTACTAAAATGCTATAATAAATAATGCACATTTCACACATGGCATTTGAATGGTTCCAACTGGAATATTGAATGAAGATTCAAGTATTATTTAGAAAGGCATAACTAGACGTTATTCTGTTGCAGTTTATTTACTGGATATGCATTTGGAGATCACATTAAGCAAAAAAATATTGAATTCTTTTTAGAGTCCTTAAAATACATGTGATATTTTTTATAGACAGTAAAACCTATATAAATGCTCACCTGCATTAAGCATTGACCTGTCTTTATCAGCCATTTCGCCCCAGTCTGCAATTTTGTGTTAAAAGGACAAAAAATAATTAGTTGCTTAACAGAGCTCCCACAATAGAACTAGGGGAGCATAGCATTTGTTCCCCATTACACCCACCTCACCTGAAATATATTTTTGAAAAAAAAGTACAAAAGCGAGATATATGCTACTTATATATATAGAACCAGATCCTACATCAGGTGCAGCCAATTACATCTCGACTGTATTTGCAATGGTTTTATGCTGGCAGATCTCATTTCACAAATCGAAGAGTTTCCATCTCTCCATTGCTTAACCCAATTAAACAGCATTTCAAGACATTAACTCACTAAAACGTCACATTCCATTTCTTAATTTAAATTTTGTAACTACATTTTTTTCTACAACACAAAACACTAATTATTAGAAAAGGTTTCAAAAACAGGTGAGGGAAAGTTACAGTACAGACTTCCCTAATTTCCTTTCAGAAACACACATGTAAACATGACACCATGGAGCCTTGCATAAAATGTAAGATCTCAGTCTGAGTCCAATCCAGATTTTCTCTCATAACCTGTACCATGCTAAGGAAAGTAAATGACCTGATCATTTATCTCATTGCTATTGGTGCAGTCTTCCTGTGAGTTGTGTGATTCCCTACATAACAAGTGAACAGACTTCAAAAATCATTCACTGGCAAATGAAGCACAATGGGACCTCTTCAGAATGCCAAAGTTACTACGGAAATACATCTCCTCCCTTTTGGATGTTTTTTTTGTAAGCAAAATTCCTCAACATTTGCAGTATAGTAAAAGCATAATAACCAATTGGCTGCAACTGTACAAACTGAAGGGTTCCAGAAAAAGATAATCAAGTAATTGATTTTTGATGTTGGTTGAAGGGCAAATTTTGCATAGCATGATCTTTGTTTAACCAATCTCCCAAGGTAGGTTCATCCATTAGACTGCCTTAGTACTGCACTGTTTAACTGCTTAGAGCCTCACATGAAGTTTGAAATCACAAGTTTTTAATGATAAGGATAATATGACAGTGAAGTCTTTCTTAATAACAGCTCCCTCCATACCAGACAATATATTATTCACTATCTTTTGAACTCTTTTTAATGCTACTACATCCTCTCTGTAGTGTGGTGACCAGAATTGTACATGATATTCTAAATGCAACCTAACTAATACAACATCCCAATTTTTACACCTAAAAGCCTTTGCCTTCCTGAACTTCCTGAATGCAGATAGAAAAAAAAGATTGGTAAATTGGTTTATTATTTCACTGCATCAAGGTGCAATGAAAAAGTTGTCTTGTATACTGCTCATGCTGATCATTTCAATATAATAGTGCATTGAGGTGGCACAAGAGAAAATAATAACAGATTGCAAAATAAGATGTGACAGTTACAGAGAAAGTGCAGTGCAGGTAGACAACAAGATCCAAGGCCATAACAAGGTAGAAGCTCTCATTGACTTCAGCTGTACATGCTTTCAGGGTTTTGTATCTTCTGATGATGGGAATGAGAGAAAAGAGCATGCCCAGGGTGCGTGGGGTCTTTAGTTATATTGACTGCTTTGCACTTCAGGAGTCATTCATTCAGCTGTGTACCTACTCCACCATTTAACAGGCAGACCTTTTAACGCAATGGCACTTTCTGATACCAACATCATAACCAGCTACTGCAAGAGGCCAACCACCATCTTTTCAAGGGACAATAAATGCCAGCACCACCCAGATGTCCAAGTGAATAAAAACTTTTCTCACAGGACAAAACAGAATATTGTCGATCATAGATAACTAGGACAAATAGTAATTCATAATTTTATCATTCACTAAATCATAAACCTTAATGGATGAATTAATTAAATTTTTTCCAAAACTAGCACTGTTCCAGCTGAGAATTTCAAATCAACAGTTGTATCAGACTACAACTACAAAATCTAACACCCAAACCAAAAAAAGTGATGGAAAAGGCTAGGTAAGTTCAATATAGAGTCATAGAGTTACGCAGCATGGAAAAAGGCTCTTTGGTGAAAGTCCACCCAACACAATGTTGTGCTAGCAAGCAGCCTGGAGAGGGGTTGTTCTATGGGAATGAGACAAAGAACAGACAAAATTATGAATTTGTGCAACTTGATATGGGATGTTAACATCCAACATGGCACAATGCTAAGTTTCTTGGTAACCAGTTGAGGCACAGAAAATTGAATTAATTACTGTATCTATTATCACTTGGAATTTCAGAACAGATTTAGAAGCAGGGCAATGCAAAAATGCAGGATTTGCTGAGAGACAGATAAAAGGTTTTACTATCCTTGTTAACCACCCATCTAATGGCAATACTATCAGCAATTACTACAATCTACAATTATACACGAGAAAAAGGAATTCTGTACATTGTTTGTGCTGGCCCAAAAAAAATCAACCCTGTCAATCTTATCAGCTATATTACTCATGATTGAATGTACAGTGAATTAAAAATTAAAATCTGAGAGATTGGTAGAATACCAACACTGTAACGCACTTCAAAACAACTGTTTGATATACAAAATATGTCCAGTGCTCTACAACTATAACTCCAGGCTACTATTTTCTTAGAAACCAGCTAAAGTACTATATTGCTTCCTAATAACAATTCTCATGCCAGGCCCTCCAATATAGATCACAATCATCTTCATGAATATTCAAACAATACACATAATTACTGACCATTAACATCAACAAACTCAGATTGTGACTCAGGCTTACAATGTCTTGCTGTCAGCCAGTTGAACAATTGAATGTTTCCCATGGATTCTACCTTGCAGAAGCACGTTTTATTTAACTGAATTACTACTTTTTGGTTGATAGAAAGTAAGCAAGTCCCAGTTGTGTGCAGTGATGATCTGGAATTTAACCACTTGAAGATATTAGTGGTTGTCAGCAGACTGATAACATTTCTGAAGCCAAATCAATTTATAGATTAAAGGACATATAATATCATGGGAATACAAAGGGAATAATCCCAGGCCAAGAACAGATTAACATGTTATCTTGAGCTCTGTATCCTAAACTGCAGAAGGGTAGTATAGTTTTGATATTCAAGTATTCAATATTATGGGAGCTTTTGCTTCAATCATGCAACTATTAAGTTACTATTAAGCCTACAGTATTTGAAATAGTACTTCGAATTTCTCCGATATTTTCTACTGCAAAAATAATTATGATCTGAAGTACATGTAATAAAACTACAGAATTGAAGTCATTTGTCATAATAATCATTGTACTTGTACAGCACCAGATCACGTAGATTGAGCTAGTAACTTACTCTATGGTGTAATGTAAGTGAACATTCCAGTAGTTCTCGGCAAACAACATCCAACAGCAATGAGATAAATGATGAATTTGTTCTATCTTTAAACAGTTCTTGAGGCTATAGGTCAGAATAATTAAAGAATCCTATTGTTCCTTAAGAAAGACCTGTGCCGAAAAAAGATCACTGAGTTCTTGCTTCTCTTTGATAATTCATTCAAGGGTCAACAGCAACCATACAAGCATAGTGATGTTAGTCTAGATCAGGAGTTTGTATTCCTGGATAAGGCACAACAAATTTTTTGATTGCTTAGCTAATTATAATGGAAGTTTGCAAGAAAATCATGTGAGAAAAAAATGTCAATTTGGATATTAATCAGCACATATTGGATCCAATAATTATTATTGCAAATGTGTTGCTTCTGCATGTGACAAACAGTCAAAACAATGTTGATACAAAAAGTCTTACACAAATTAGAAATATGCGAGATCATGCAGCTGATAGCTGGGTAAAGTTGAGGCGACAGGCCATCTGTGAAACTTCAGGTGATTTGACTTAAGCATAAAATGAAGCAAATCTTTTAATCAGAACAAAAATCACTGAGCATTAACACATTTTTCAACCACAGAGATCTACTCCTAGGCATCAGTGAAAAATGCACTTAATTCATAGGCAACTGGAACATACTGGATGAAAAATAAATCCTTCTAAGTTCCAATGAACACTATGCAAATCAGATTTTTCAAAAAGTAGATCTGTGCTAATATATAATGTTGCAAAATGACTCAAGGCACCATTAAACTAAATTAGCCTATTTATATAAATCTTAAAAGGAAGAAAGGGATATACAAGCATAATTAATTTTAGAAAGGGAATTCCAGAGTTTAGGATCTCGCTAACTGAAGAAACAGTCAATCCTGAAGCAGTTCTCTTCAAGTTCATCAAGAGATCAAAATTAGAGGATGCAGATACATGGGGAGGTTTGCGGGATGTGAGGAGATCAGAGTGAGAAGGTACAGACACAGCGATGGCAAAACTTGAAAATTAGCAAGAGTATTTTAAAATCAAGGGAGCCACTCATTGGACTTGGTGCAACATGGAAACAGCCAGCCGAATTAAGAGTAGTCAAGCTGAGAGATAATAAATGAGGGTTTCATAAGCAGATGAATAGTGACCACGATGGAGTTAAGTGATGTTTTGGATGGAGCAACACTTGAGCTTAGTGACAAAATTATTTATTTTTGTGACCATAATAGATGGTAGACTCCATGCTTTGAAATTTATAGGCAATAAATCAATCTAGTAATAGAAAATTCTTATATATAGGGAAAAATATTATGCTGTCCTCAGTTGTAATTATACACCATTGGCTTGTTACAGATGGTAAAAAAAAATTACATTGCAACTATTTAGTTTTATAGACAATGCTTTCCTAACCTCAAGACAAGAATTATATTTGCACAAATGGATTTAATATCTAGAAGACTAGCTCTTGTGTTAGTTACCTGCTCATTCATGTGCAGTTTCTTTGCCCTTTTGACCAGTGTGTCCTTACTACATGGTAAGAAGGATGCCAGGTGTGCATAAACCCCAGAGCGGGCCTGACTATTCAATTCACGGGACTGTAGCTCAATACTGAAAGCACAAACACATTATAAATAGATTCAGCATACAGCAAGTTTTCTTGATGGAGTACCTTATAATTGAAACAAAAAAGAAATCATCCAAATTTTCTATTTTAGCTATTACACTGCATATATCCATCATGAGACAATTTTGTTTTAAATATGGCAGTTCAAATAGCACTGAGATTGTAAGAACTCTGTAGCTAATAGTCTCTAGAATAGAAACTATCTGTTTTATCCGGCAAGCATTTAAATGGCAAGAAACCACTTTTGCCACCCCAGCAATTTCTTTTAATCATAGTACAAGTGTATGTAAAACTGGGTAATAAAAAGATTTCATTGATACCAGTTCTCTGGGGTGCATAAGGATTGCAGTTTAACAACTGAAACATGGAGGCAGGTTCTACAAAATAGAACTCCTGGAGCATGCTGACAATCCATATCAAAATTCAAGCAAAGTGAATAGGTCACCCTGGGGAACTGTCCTGCAGACAAATTAGATGAAACACATTTACAGTGCTCATCTATATTTCTGGTATGCTCTCTGAATGAATAACTTTGCTCTAATTTACAGTATATTATTTAATACCATTTTACAGAGAAATGAGATATTTTTAATTTAATACAAACTAAATGTAGTTCATATTGGCCTTTTTCAGTTCTATGTTTTTTTTGTGTTCCTGTCTATTCTTACTTGTTGCTAATTAGTGGGCTGGGGGCTTTGGGATTTGATGCTCTTGTTGTTTCTCTGTATGGGTGATCTGGGGTTTGTGAGTTTTTGTTTCTTTTTCTTTTCATGTGGGGGGGGGAATAGATGCCTTTCTTTCAACTACTTCTATGGTTTTCTGTATTTTACGGCTATCTGGGGAAGACAAATCCCAAAGCTGTATTCTGTATACATACATTGATAATAAATCTTCAAACCTTCGAAAATGTCTGCGCAATACAGCCTGGAAATAGGAATATACAAGTTTTGGTTTGTGGAACTAATCAAATAGCAAAAAGTCTAGATTTCTGATCGGATATCGATGCCCTTAAAAATACCTTGACATGCAACAAGAATGAAAAATAGATCTCAAGATTTATCAAAATAAACACTTGCTGTTTCTTAGTAGAAATAGAAGTGTTCTCTTTTCCTGTAGTTCGGAATTGGTTCTGAAATTAGCAACTGGCAAGTCTGACGTTGAGCAATATTTTTAATTTGGACAACTTCCAGTTGTCCTTTCAGTTCAAATTCATTACTCATTTAACAAGTTATTTTTGCTTCATTTTTGATAATAAACTTAAATAGAAATTACAGCATCAACGTACGTCATTCAGCTCAAAACTTCCTCACACTTCAATGATTAAGTGCTATCAGCATTAGCTTTTGTTTCTTTTCCCCCCAAATATACTTATCCAGTTTTATTTTATAAACACCTGTGCAATTCATATTAACTATTCCAAAATGAATGTTCACAAATCCAATAAGGAGTACAGGTGAAAATCTTAAATGTTCCCCAGTTCTGAACAGTCCGAAGTGGTAACATATTTTCTGCATCTTTTATAAAGTCATCTCCATTTTAAATTAATTAGGTCAATGCTCACTGATTTTTTTTTAAAAAAAGAGAAAAGACCAACATATTTTAAAAGAAAACTATTTGCCACAATTATCATTTACTCTAATCTACTACTCACTTTAGTAGAATATTATTGACATCCTGCGTGAAGAATTTCTGCTTCCCCTCGCCTTCTGATGCTTTGGCAGCCTATGGGACAAAAATAGCATCAGCACTTTCCCTCTCTAACCAGTGGCATTGTTTAATTCAGAAAATATCAGCTGCAAACCAAAATGTTCCTGCTGTTTGAATCAAGAAATAAACAATGAATTTCTGATGTTGCCCACTTCAGTTTGCCTGCCTAAATACTCAGCGTACTTGAGCATTTAACAATTAGTACAGATGGTGCTAACAGCAAGAGCAACAATACTAATTTTCCTACCTGGTTACTCCAGGTGACAAAAAATACAACTTCAACTGATTGTTTGCTCGTACACGGAATAACACCGACGTTAGTGAACATCTCACTCATAATGTCTGCATATGCTTTTAGAATAGTAATGAGAACACAGCTTCACAATCATCTTGTAATTTGAAGTTTACAATACAGATATTGGTTTTAACTACACCCCAAAAGCATTACTTCCCCATTACCTTTCACAACCAAAACGGCAAAGTCACAGCTGAATTGGTATGATGCTTCCATATAGAGGTGCATACTTTAACATTCAGTACAACAAGGCAACTGGGAGGGAGAGAGAACTTTAAATGGGACACCGCTTTTTTTAAAAAAAAAACACACACTGTATCTTAATCTCCTTAGTTTCTAAGAGTAAAACCTGGTTGCTAACCTTCAGGAAGAATGCAGTATAGTATCAGTATAGATACAACTTTCAGTTCACATATTGCATTTGATCCAAGCCATAATGATCTAGCTCCCAAAACCAAGGCAAGCAATTCTTTTACTTTACCATTCCGAATGGGGCTGGAAGTTTTGAATGAGTAATACTTATGCTCAACACTGATGGCAAAAACATAGCAGCAGAATTATCAATATCTTTTAGCATCATTAGCATGAGATACAATCTAAATTATGATACAATGAAGGGTATAGATAGGGTAAATGCAATCAGACTTTTTTCCA
This sequence comes from Hypanus sabinus, assembly GCF_030144855.1. Taxonomy (NCBI): domain Eukaryota; kingdom Metazoa; phylum Chordata; class Chondrichthyes; order Myliobatiformes; family Dasyatidae; genus Hypanus; species Hypanus sabinus. Next base: position 21,859,102 of record NC_082714.1, read on the forward strand.
CTGAGGTTGGGTGAGACTAGAAGTAGAGGTCATGGGTTAAGGGTGAAAGCTGAAGTGTTTAAGGACAATATGTGGGGGAATTCTTTCATTCAGAGGGTGGTGAGAGTGTGGAATGAACTGCAGAAGTGATGGATTAAGATTTGATTTCAACATTTAAGAATGCTAAATGGATACACGGGTGGGAGGTGATTTTGGAGGGTTCTGGTTGGATTTAGGTTGATGGAACTACACAGATTAATAGTTCAACACAGACTAGATCTGTCCAAGGCCTGTTCCTCTGCTGTAGTGTTCTATGAATCTAACTTAATAAGAACAATTTGTATGTTATGTGGACTTTCATGCATCCTCAGTGTACATCCCTATAGCTTTTGACGATAAATGCTTGGACACATTTGCTTTGAGCATCTTATATACATCGACTTCTTTACCCCAATGTTTAAATATTGACTTCTTTACCCCAATGGTTGAATATTTCTGGAGGGTCTTACCTGTGTTAGTTCTTTGATGCATTTTTCTAGTAGTGAAGGAAGTCCTTCAGGCAATGTTGGCACCTGCTTTGGTATCTGCCCCATTGCTGAGTGCTGTAGAGTAGGAAGAGGATCACTCCCATCATCAAAATCATTAAGGGGACTGCCTGGGGGTGAGTCATTCAGAAGACGGTCTAGATCTATTTCGAGATCTGCAGTTCTGGCTACATCCAGAAGATCACCATCATTAGCAGATCCAATAAGTGAAAGCAAAGGATCTGAAATGTTGTTTACTGAGCTACTGTCAGTTTTGTGAGAAGCAACAGCTGCTGTCTGTAAGATCGGCAAGTTCTTCACATCCTCTCGTTTCTTCAAGGCTTCTTTCTCCTTCTCAAATTTTTTTAACATTTCTCTCACACCTAATGCCCCCATGTACTTTTTCTTCTTCTTTTTTTCTTCTTTATTGACATTCAGTGGCATTATCCTGCTGATTAGAAAACATCAAATATCACTGACGAATAACAGCAAGGAACATCCAGAATAACAGCAACGTTTGAACTCATGTTTGCCATGTGTTCAACAAAGGACTTCTTACATCAATTAAATACTCAAAGTTTCATTAAAAAATGTCAGTTTTACCTGAAACTTTGCATGATATGAAATGTAAGACAATATATGAAACAATTGTGAGATTTTCAGACTTAGTCTCAAACTCTGAATCAAGTCACTTGATACTTAGATCCCAATTCTGCAAGGGAGAGAATGTGTGTCATTTTCCCCCCTTTGAAAGCATCACTTGTTGCAATAGACACCAAAAGCAGGTTGATCACGTTCCTTTCAATTCTGCAGCCTGTATCAAATCACTTACAAAGACGAAATTAATTTTCTTAATTTGCTGCTTACTTCCTATTCTACAAAATGTTTAATGGATGCACAGAATTTAGCCCCTAACAAAAATACAAGGCTTTGCAGATTAATATTAGAGATTAGCAAACTTTATTCTCTACTAGGCAGTTGAGCTTGAAGCAGAGTTGGAACAAATCAATATGTTCTGTGACCGAGGAACAACCATATCACTCCAAGTCAGTTTCCAAACACACTGAGGAAAAATTGGCTAAGCAGCAACATTCTCAGTATGTATACCAATTGCAAGAACAGTCAAGACATGTTTCTGTAGACTTAGAAGGGAAACAGTTGGCCATACTATTTGTTTAGAGACTAATTTTGATTTGAAACTTTTCATTATTCCACATTACACAACTGCTCCTCCCTCCCCATTATCCTCAACATGAGTACCCCCAGGGCTATGTACTGAGCCCTTTGCTGTACACCCTGCTCACATGACTACACAGCTAAACACCTGAGTAATCACACTGACAAACTTGCTGATGACATGACAGTGACGGGGCTTATCACTAACAATGATGAGATGGCCAACAGAGAAGGAGGTATTAGAGCTTGAAGCCTGGTGTCAAACATATAACCTCTTCCTCAACGTCTTGTACTCTCAGTCGCTTCACTCCACGGAAGCCGGCATAAGCACTGGCCTGATGAGCCTATAAGGCTCGGGACAGACTTTAACTTTAACTCCTGTGCCTATCATGATTTTATGGACAAACAAACAATGCATACAAGCTGTCTTAAGTATTTATATTTGTTGTGTTGTTTTTATTATTGGGCTCTTTATCTTGTTTTTGTGCTGCACTGGATCGAGAGTAACAATTACTTTATTCTGCTTTATGCTTATGTACTGAAAATTATATTAAACAATCTTGAATCTACACCTGAAAAATCAGAGCTAAGTTCTGGAATATATTACATTCTGAAAGTATGCTAATACAATTGCAACTTACGAGAAAAATTCATTTTGGCTCATTCAGCATGTCTGAATAACTGTTGCTTAATTCTGCTTTTGACTTCTCATTAAATTTAGTTCTGAAGACCATCACAAAAAAAACTTCCCACCTACACAGTATCTAAAGTTCAATTAGTAAAACTTGAATAACAGGGTTAACAACAAGTGGCAGTAAAGTGTACCAATTCAACTTGCCTGCTTTATTTACATTTCTCCTCAAGGAAAGAACAAGCTATTGCTCGTGACCAAGAATTAGTATCCAGAGAACTTTTTTTTAAATGAAGATGTAATGCCACAGCATATTCAGTATTCTTTTAAATATTTAGTTGAACCATTATAGTCAATTCTACTTCATCTAATTCACCCTGTACCCAAGTTTGAGAAGGTGACGATAAAATATGACCAAGTGACTGCAATACCATACAACACAATATTTCTTACGTGGATCTACAAAGTAAACTGCTGGCATTACTACCTTATTCAACTATTAGTGCTGCATTGCTTATTATGTAAAGCATATTTAAAATTTTACACAACTTACCCAGACTGTTTAGAAATTTTTGATTTTTGAGATTTCTTATCTTTTTCATGCCCATCATCTTTCTTCCTTTTCTTTATCTTTTCATTTCCTTCTTTTAACTTCCGTTTCTTTTACAAAACAAAGGGTATGAAAACAATGAAGATATCAGGTGAACCAAGACGCAATAAATGATTGACATCCACATATACGAATTTTAATATTGTGTGTTAGCAGCTTCAACCCTTATACCATTGACATGTCCAGTCATTGGGAAAATTGGTGCTTGAAATATTTAGCTGATAGATTGTCTCAAAGCTTGGATAGAAAGTCAGTGTAATAAAGGTTAAGGGGTTACAGAGGAAATACTCTCAACAAATCAAGAAATTTACTCTTTCAAGATAACATATCCTAGAGGAAATGCTTGCTGTTTGTTGCATATAAAATTAAAATTACAATAAAGGCAAAAAAGATTGTTCAGAAGATTTGCATGGATGCTTATAGTTCATAACTCAATGTTAACATTGTTCTTTAGTTATTTAATTTTGTTTGACCAGGAAAATTAAAAATTCAAAGTTTAAAAGCACGAACATACAATTTTAAATTTTAGAGCAAGAACATGACGAATGTAAAAAAGTACCAGTTTCCTGGTTACATCGGAAACACTGATCCGATAAATTTGGATTTAATTTTTTTTATTTTTTGTGGTGTAATATATAATTGATGTAGAAAATTATACTGCACTAATCTTAACCGAACATTTATTGTATTTGTCATACTATCAAGACATAGTCTTGACCAATTTGATCTTCAATTTTAATATTCAAATCACTTTCCCATTTTTGTCTTGACTTATGGACTCCTTGTTTACTTACCTGTCTTTGAATCAAATTATACATGCAAGATATAAATTTTTTAATATTTCCTTTTTGAATTAAAATTTCTATTTCATTAGATTTCGGCAATAACACTGTTTGACCTAATTTTTCTCTTAAAAAAGCCCTTAATTGAAAGTAACAAAATAAAGTGTTATTTGATATTTTATATTTATTCTTTAATTGATCAAATGACATTAATATACCTCCTTCAAAACAATTCCCTATATATCTAATCCCATTTTGAATCCAATTATATAAAAGTTGATTGCTCTAAAATTCAACCTTTTTGGACAAATTTAAGACTTTTACTGGAACAAATTACAGGAACACAATTTCCTCATAATCCAATATTATTTTTACTAGGTGATATTGAAGGGATAAAACCGAAACTCAAACTAAATAAGTATCAGAAAGAATTTATTAAAATTGCACTGGCAGTAGCCAAAAAAGCTATTGCAGTTACTTGGAAATCGGATACACATTTAAGTATAGACTCTTGGAAGAAAGAAATCTATGGTTGTATTCCATTAGAAAAAATTACTTATAATTTAAGAGATAAATATGAAACATTTCTGAAAATTTGGAGCCCTTATTTACAAAAGACAGGATTAAATATATAGATGCTCTGAAGATGAAACAATTGGTTATTAGGGGAAAGAAATAAATATACATATTAAAGTTATTACGAATTCCATGGAGCATCTGGAGATCTTCCAACAACCAGGCATTCTTTCTTTCTTTCTTTTTTTTTCTTTCTTTCTCTTTTTTTTCTATAGGGCAGTTAGGGGGGAGGGGTTAAGGGGAGGGGGTAAGGGTTATATATACATTGTTTCTTCATACTTTACTTTGTAACCATTTAAAAATGCAATAAAAAAGTTTAAAAAAAATAATTTTAAATTATGACTTAATGCTATTTTATACAAACTGAACATTAATTTTTAAATATTTTTAAAAGTACAAAAGCATATTGAAGATTTATCACCATTGTGCTAGGAGTTGAAGACAATTACTGGAAAGTTACTAACATGGTTAGAGCATTGGTTGATTGGTAGGAGGCAGCGAGTGGAAATAAAAGGATCCTTTTCTGGTTGGCTGCTAGTGACTAGTGGTGTTCCATAGGGGTCTGTGCTGGGACAGTTTCTTTTTATGCTGTATATAAATGACTTAAATGATGGAATAGATGGCTTTGCTGCCAAGTTTGCAAATGACACTAAGATTGGTGGAGGGGCAGATAGTGTTGAGGGAACAGGTAGGATGCAGAACGACTTAGACAGATTAGGAGAAAGGGCAAGAGAGTGGCAAATGAAATACAATGTTGGAAAATGCATGGTCATGCACTTTGGCAGTAGAAATAAATGTGCGGACTGTTTCTGAAATGGGGAGAAAATTCAGGAATCCGAGATGCAGAGGGACTTGGGAGACCTTGTGCAGAACACCCTGAAAGATAACTTGTAGGTTGAGTTGGTGGTGAGAAAGGCAAATGCCATGTTAGCATTCATTTCAAGAGGTCTAGAATACAAAAGCAAGGATGTGATGTAAGGCCTTATTAGACACTGGTGAGACCTTACCTTGAGTATTGTGAACAGTTTTGGGCCCCTCATAGAACCAGAGAACAACACAGAAACAGGCCTTTTGGCCCTTCTTGGCTGTGCCAAACCATTTTTCTGCCTAGTCCCACTGACCTGCGACTGGACCATATCCTTCCAGACACCTCTCATCCATGTACCTGTCCAAGTTTTTCTTAAATGTTAAAAGTGAGCCCGCATTTACCACTTCATCTGGCAGCTCATTCCACACTCCCACCATTCTCTGTGTGAAGAAGCCCCCCCAATGTTCCCTTTAAACTTTTCCCCCTTCACCCTTAGTCCATGTCCTCTGGTTTTTTTCTCCCCTAGCCTCAGTGGAAAAAGCCTGCTTGCATTCACTCACTCTGTCTATACCCATCATAATTTTATATACCTCTATCAAATCTCCCCTCATTCTTCTATGCTCCAAGGAATAAAGTCCTAACCTATTCAACCTTTCTCTGTAACTCAGTTTCTCAAGTCCTGGCAACATCCTTGTAAACCTTCTCTGCACTCTTTCAACCTTATTAATATCCTTCCTGTAATTAGGTGACCAAAATTGCACACAATACTCCAAATTCAGCCTCACCAATGCCTTATACAACCTCTCATACTCAACATTCCAACTCTCATACTCAATACTTCGATTTATAAAGGCCAATGTACCAAATGCTTTCCTTACTACCCTATCTACTTGTGACGCCACTTTTAGGGAATTATGTATCTGTATTCCCTGATCCCTCTGTTCTACTGCACTCCTCAGTGTCCTACCATTTACCTTGTATGTTCTACCTTGGTTTTTCCTTCCAAAGTGCAATACCTCACACTTGTCTGTATTAAACTCATCTTAGAAAAAATGTGCTGGCATTGGAGAGGAGGTTCACAAGGATGACTCCAGGAATGAAAGGGTCATGAGGAACGTTTGATGGCTCTGGGTCTGTACAAGCTGGAATTCAGAAGGATGAGATGGGATCTCATTGAAACATTTTGAATGCTGAAATGCCTAGACAGAGTAGATGTGGAAAGGATGTTTTCCCATGGTGGGAGAGTCTAGGACAAGAAGACATTGCCTCAAGATAGAGGCGCGCCCTATCAAAACAGATGTGGAGAAATTTCTTTAGTCAAAGGGTGGTGAATTTGCGGAAGTTGTTGCCACATGCAGCTGTGGAGGCCAGGTCATTGAGTGTATTTAAGGCAGAGATTGATAGATTCTTGACTGGACGTGGCATCAAAGATTACGGGGTGAAGACTGGGTACTGGGTTTGAGGAGGAGAAAAAAAATCAGCCATGATTGAATGGTGGAGCAGATTCGATGGGCCAGATGGCCTAATTCTGCTCCAATGTCTTATGGTCTTATAATAGGCCGAATCAAAGATCTTCAGATTATTTTGCACTGAATCAGAAAAGGGAAAGAGAGAAACCAAGCAAGGTTTTTCAGATTATAAAGGGGTAGATTTTAAGTGAGATTTTATTTCCAAGAAAGTCAAAATCACTTCCCTATGTATTCTCAATTACTAATTTTCACAAAGGGTGTGAAAAAATGTTTATTTAAAGCCATTCATTTTATCTAAACAATAACAAGCTTGCGATGAGCCAAACACTTTTCTGTGTAAAGATTTATAGGCTTTGATAACCATACATCAACCTTTACTCTAAGATAAAATCTGAAGGTCTAATATAACAAATTAGCTGTGAAAAATATAACATTGTGTAATTGACTTTTGCTCACCTTTGGAGATTTTGTCTTTTTCTTGTCCTTTGCAAAGTCATCATCCCCATCCGATTCAGACGCTTGACGGAACTGCAAAGTTCCACTATTAATGTAAAAACCACCCAACTTAGTGGTCAAGGAGGCTGGAACAAGTTCATCGTACTAAAGCACCACAAAGAGAGATGACATTAGGTGGCCAGGCCATTCAATTCATATAGAGACTTTCCATCTGATTTTTAAAAAAATTCTCTTTTTGATTAAAGTATTTCAAATCACTAAACAAGTTTCAAACTGCTGAAGAGTTTGAGGAGGAAGATGGAGAAAAACATGAATTATGTACATTAATGATGGCAGTGTAGAAGCTGTTCAATTATTACAAGTGGCACTTGGTCTTTTGATTCAATCTTATCTGTAATTCAATAAGATCAAGATATAAGATCTTTTATATTAGCACCCATTCCCCGACTGAATCCCAAATCCTTTGATTCTCTTAATATCCAAAAAATCAACCTTTCTTCAATATATGCAAAAACAATGTCTTCTGGGTTCCACTTGAGCAAAGTGTTCCCAAGATTCACTCTCTCTGGTTCAAGAAATTTCTTCTTGTGGAAATGCTGAATGAGTAGTTGAGAAGCAAAGGTTGTAGCTCAAAAATTTAAAGATGAACAAAACCAACCGTGAGAACACAAGTGCTGTTTTTCAAAAGTTTTCACTCAACTTGGTGTTTGCTCTTATGTGGGTTTTATATTACTTAAAAAAATAATGAATATAGCAAAAAATTACAGAACAGAAGAACACAAAAATTCTGAAGGTGTTTTGCTGGGATACTGAATGACTATTCTAAGTTGCATAAGAACAGTGATGTTTGCTTCAAACATTGTGTATTTAAGCTAGAGTACTCCACTGAGTGCAAGCTACAAGTAAATAGTTGAAAGAAAAATTCCTTTGATTACTACTTTTTACATCCAAACAATAAACTGCTTTATTTACTTTGACTTGTTACTGTTGCTTACTGACGATATTAATTGCTTATACTTACAGCTTCTGAGTTATCTATAAATGGGTCAGTTTCATCATATCCATAACCCATGTCGATAAGATCTTGGATACGATCCTTCCTACGTTTTTTTGGGCCCTAAAAAGTAAAAACTATACATGAACAGACTTCATTAATTGTAATGGTGTTAATATTTTTTAAATCAATCAGATTTCACTCTCATTTCATGCAGTTAAGGAAAAACAACTTCTCATCACCGAATTCTGAATGTTGGAGTGCTGCAACCTGTTGATTTACAGACAATTGTACTTCTCAAAAAAAAAACCCACCCGAATCAGATTTGTTAAAGTTCAAATCACATTCCAGTCCTGGCAACTGGAGACAAAAGCTCTGATACTGTGAATAATGGGGTTGATATCCAGCCTAATAGACAAAACCCAAGTTCAAGTTAAGAGTGTGTGTTACAAGGATCCTAGTGCTATATAAAACAAATCATCACTTCAGTTGATATAAATTTATACCAGGATAGAAGAATGATCTTGTGGCTTGCTATTCAGATTGTGACAGCTTTCAATTAATGAAAATCTCCGAGTATTATGGCAATAATTAATAATAGCAAGCAGTAAGGTCCAGCAAGTTTAGAAATTAACAAGGAAGTGAAAAGTTCTGAAGTACAATCACAGTTAAAATATTTCTAAACTCATTTTTTTTTAAGTTGCTGTTTTGCTCATATCACTTATTTAGAGCCTATTTCTAACTGCTTGATAGCAATATCTGACAGAATAGCAATAGCACTTATGGTTGGATATTTCAAGAGAGATTAATGATCACTTTTAGACATACAATACAAAAAGTGTGTCACTGGAATTTGTCATTAGATTATCAACTTACATTTGTAAGCTTCAGTCTTTTTCATTGTTTATTGCCATGAATACAGTAAACTCGTATCACAATGTTCTCAAGTGCTGCTGCACCTCTGGAGCTTTTGGATTGTTTTCTCAATCAAAGTTCTATAAGTTTTTTTCTACTCTTTTACACTAGCAGCCAGAAAGACAAGCATTTATTATGTCCTATTTGCTTTGAGAAGGTGATGGCTTCCTAGATCATTTATGGATTAAGCTAACTAAATTGCAGGGTGTCTAGATCAGTAAAGGTCAACCTCGACAAGGATGCCATTATCCTCAATGGACATTCAATAGATTTTTTTGAATCTGAATTCTCCATTCGCCACAGATGGATTGAACACATTTCTAGGTCTCTAAATCATGACCCCACCAACATAACCATCATGTCATTACACTACAAAAAATTATCATAGAAGCAGGCTGGGCAACTGCACTTTTTTTTTTTAAAAATGGTACACAAGTTATGAAAAAGCAATCATGTGCTAAGTAGCAAGCTCTGTGTTGGAGGGTGGAAATCAACTTAAACGTTGGTAAACACACTAAATGCATGTCTATCATGCACATCTGAAAAACATGTATCAATTAAAAAAAAACAACCACAAATGAAACACAGTTTTTCATTCTATACCAAATGATAAAACCAATTTTATCAAGGGTAGCAGAGTGGCAGAGCTAGCTTCAGGTTCAATCCTGATTTCTAGTGCTGCCTGTGTGGAATTAGCTTGTCTTCCCTGTGACGCTGAGAGCTTCCACCAGGTGCCCCAACTTATTCCAACATCTCACAGACTTATGGTTAATTAGCCACTGTGAATTTCCCCTTCTGTAGGTGAGAGGCAGAATTCAGCATGGCTAGGTAGAAGAGGTGGGGAAGACTAGTTTGATGGGAAGAATAAAATGGGAGCAGTGTAGCATTAGATAAATGGGTTCTTGATCTTTGATGTGGACTCACTGGGGTGAAGGGGTCAATTTTTATGCTGAATGACAATCAGTCTAATTGCATCTCATGATTAATGAATTCAAATACATGGGAAGATTCAGAAAAACATTCTTGTTTTAGAAAACAACATGCCCTACATTTAAAACTTTTACAGAGCCCTACAGATTTAATTAAATTTGTACCTGATAATTCAGACCACAAATGATCAACCTTATTGTTTGATTTCTAGACACTTTACAAAATAAACGGGAATTACCTTTTGTACTAAAAAGCCATTTTGCCTTCTTGAAAACTTACTAAGAGAAATAAAGCTAAACTCACATATTTTTCTTCAAATTTCTTTGCCAAGGTCTCAATTTCTTCATCTTTCCTTTTGTCATCATTAAAAGGGGTACCATAATTGTTCAATCCATCGTTCTAAAATTTAAAAAAAACAAAATCATCACTACAAACAGACCATGGAAAGAAATTATGTGTGCTGCTTTACAGCAATGAAATTTCCCCCTCCCCCAAATTTATTCTTATGTTCTCCAGAACTTTAAAACGTTATTCACAATGATAATTATTTCTATACCTAATACTTTTCTGGAATCTGCCACCAGATGGCGCTTAAGGAAAACTTAATAGGTCGCCAAACCTAAACTCTGTCAAAAGTGACATTATGATAGTAACCTCCCTGTTTGCTGGAGAAATTGTGGAAATCAAAATGCAAATCATTGTCATATTTTTTGGGACTGCCTGTTATCAAAAACTATTGGAGGGGGATACACAATGCCCTACAAGACATCTTTAAATGTGAAATACCCTCAGAGAGTAAGACCGTATATTTTGGATATATACCTCAAGAATGGTTGAAAAGAGATAAATAATTAATGAATATACTGTTGGTGGCTGGTAAAAAGACTCTTACTAGGAAATGGTTATCACAGGAGAGCCCAACTTTAAATACATGGACGGAAATTACAATGGACATTTACAAAATGGAGAAGATAACAGCATCTGTTAACCATAAGCTGGAACAATTTGATTCATACTGGGAACAAAAGTTTAACTACATAATGCCTCATAGGCCTGATTTTATTCTCACAAATCAATGAATCTGTTGTAAAAAAGATCACTTCCTACTTGTACATAGTTCTTTCCTTTTGCTTGTTTTTTCTTTCCACTCTTTTCTATAAGTGTATACCTCAGATATATACTTTGTGCAGATTTGTGATATATATGATTATATGATATATATGTACAATGTCTGAAATACATCTTATGGAAATGTTTGTTTGATGATGAACTTCACTAAAAAAATAAATTACAAAAGTGACAAGAAACAAGGACACTCATTCACAGAATATGACCAGGACTGCCTAGTACATCACTTTGCTTCATGTATAGACAAGTGCAGGTCTGGAGATGTTTTATATTTCAAAGAATGCGTAGTTTATAAAAGGTGAGGTTAATTGGAATTACCGCATTGTTTATGCCTAGCAGTATTTGGCTTGCAACACCAAGATGTCAGAACTAGCAGAAAAGAACTGCAAAGCATTTGTTGGCTCTTCTCAGCACAAAAACATTGTAAACAGATCACTAATTGATCAATTTACATTTGTTAGTTCATATTTTTCATCAACCTTTTTTCTACTTCATTCAAGCTTAGAATAAAACTCCAATCATAGAAACATAGAAAACCTACAACACAATGCAGGCCCTTTGGCCCACAAAGCTGTGCTGAACATCTCCTTATTGTAGAACTACCTAGGCTTACATTCTATTTTTAACTCTCTATTTTTCTAAGCTCCATATATCCATCAAGGAGTCTCTTAAAAGACCCTATCGTTTCTGCCTCCAACAGCCCATTCCATGCACTCACGTCTCTCTGCATAAAAACTTATCCCTGACATCTTCTCTGTATCTACTTCCAAGCACCTTAAAACCATGCCCTCTTGTGCTAGCTATTTCAGCCCTGGGGAAAAGCCTCTGACTATCCACATGGTCAATGCTTCTCATTATCTTGTACACCTCTATCAGATCATCTCTCATCCTTTGTCGCACCAAGGAGAAAAGGCTGAGTTCACTCAACCCATTCTCATAAGGCATGCTCCCCAATTCAGGCAACATCCTTGTAAGTCTCCTCTGTACCCTTTCTATAGTTTCCACACCCTTCCTGTAGTGAGGCAACCAGAACTGAGCACAGTACTCCAAGTGGGGTCTAACCAGGGTCCTATAATAGCTGCAACACTACCTCTCAGCTCTTAAACTCAATCCCACGATTGATGAAGACCAATGCACCGTATGCCTTCTTAACCACAGAGTCAATCTGCGTAGCAGCTTTTGTGTGTCCTATGGACTCTGACCCCAAGATCCCTCTGATCCTCCACACTGCCAAGAATCTTGACATGAATATTATCAATCAAACTAAGAACAACAGGGTTATGCTTGGCAGCAGATTATACAACATAAAAGTCAAATACTGCTAACAGCAAGATTCACCAAATTTTGCACCTTTATGAATTACCATTCAGCAGTAAAAACTAACAATGATTGTTATTTTCAATCAGCCTGCCAAACTTCATGATATTGAAAATAATTTTGAGCTGATTACCACAATGCGTAACCACATTCAATTCAATTTTCTGAATATTTACAAGTAAGCAGAGGCTTTAAAAGAGGCTTCAGAATATAAACTATAGAGCAAACAGCTGTTTAAAACAGAGTATATTCATAAAGAGCAATTTTTATATAAAAAGAGTAAAGCATTTGCTATCATACAATCTTTCTTCTGAAGTACCTTCTTAGAACTAATCTGATTTCCACTCCCTCACGCAGCTAAAAGAGGTGGTTCCAATGAGGAGAAATTAAAATACCCATTTGTATTCTCAATGTAAAAACTTTCTTTTAATCTATGGTAAAAATTGAGAAGGGATAAAAGAGAACAAAGACTTTTAAGCCTTCTATTTAAATTTAAATCCACTTTTATCTACCTTGATCTCTGAAACTGCATGGGTAAAATTCAGATTAAATATTTTTCTTAAAAATACAGGTGCCCCCTGTTTTTCGAACATTCGCTTTACGTCAACACTGTTATGAAAGACCTACATTAGTTACCTGTTTTCGCTAACAGAAGGTGTTTTCACTGTTATGAAAAAAGGCAGTGTGTGAAAAAAGGCAGCGCGCGCAGAGCAGACTAGCTCCTCCCTCGGAACTGCATTCTAGCCGGCATTACTTAAACAATGTCTGTGAGCATCTGTGCTTTATGTCCATTTATTTTGTGCATCCGTTAGCAAGGTGAGTTCTAAGGTAACGAAAAAGCCTAAAAGATCGCGTAAGGGTATTACACTTAGCGTAAAACTAGACATAATAAAGCGTTTCAATCGTGGTGAACGAAGTAAGGATATAGTGAGTTTGGCTAAGGGTTTGTGGAAGTTGACGGAGATGATGTTGAAGAGGTTTTGGCATCCCATGACCAAGAACTGAGAGATGAAGAGCTGATGAAGAGGAAAGGATAACAATTGAAGCCGAACGCAGTAGTGGATGGCCCAAAAGTGAAGAACGTGAAGCAATTGCGTGAGATTTTTGCTGCGATTGACACCGCTGCAATGATTGCAGAAAAGTATAACTTTAATTTTGAAAGGGTACGTTAGGTTTAGGGCAGGTTTTCAGGATGGTTTGAGTGCTTACAAAGAACTGTATGATAGAAAAATGAAGTTAAACAGTCAAGCACACTGTCGTTTTTCAAGCCTTCCACATCAGCCACAGCAGACGACGAAACTCGACCTTCAACATTGAGGCAGGCAGACATAGAAGGTGACCTGCCTACCCTGATGGAAACCGACGACGATGAGATGACACCCCAGTGTCCCACCACCCCAGCCTCCGAGGACTCAGCTTAACACACCATCATCAGTGTCCTTACTGTCTTCCCGATTCCAGTAAGTGAAACTACACTGGACGTACATTATTTCTACTTTATATAGGCTGTGTATTTTTATGTGTTATTTGGTCGCTTCATAGCTTAAAAGTTACTGGAAAAAGTGCTTCTGCCGGGAGTGCTTGCGCCGTGCGCTTCTGCCACAAGTGCTGCCGAGAGCGCTTGTGTGAGATTTTCGCTGTGGTGGACAGTGCCGCAATAATTGTAGAAAACTATTCTTACATTATATAGGCTGTGTATTTATCAGATCATTCCTACTTTTACTATATGTTACTGTTATTTTAGGTTTTGTGTGTTATTGGCATGATTTGGTAGGTTATTTTTTGAGTCTGCGAACGCTCACAAATTTTTCCCATATAAATAAATGGTAATCGCTTCTTCACTTTATGACATTCTGGCTTACAAACCATTTCATAGGAACGCTCTACATTCGAATTGCGGGGGAAACCTGTAACAAGATAGTTACCTTCAAAAACCAACAATTTCCCAAAATATTTATGCCCGTTAAAGATCAATGTCTCACCCTTCACCTATTCATTAACAATTGAGTAAAATAAATAACAAAACAATACACAAGAATGGATCTTGGCTATTTAGACACCTCTCCCCGTAACTCTTGATTAAAAACTTGAAACATTGAAGCATTCAGTCTTCACAGCTTTCTGGGCAAGAGATTTCAAAGATTCAAACTTTTTCAAGGAAGAAATACTTTTCATCTCATAATTAAATCTGACAGTCTCACTCAACATTCAGAATCTTGTGTTTTAGCAAGGTCCTCCTTAATGCTACTAAATTCTAAAGAATAGAGATTCAAACTGTTACATTCCCTCCAGATAAAGGATCACCCTAGTGAACCTTCTTCTGAACTGATCACAATGAACAGTATTTCCCTCTTTTACAAAAAGAGAAAATGTTAATGCCGTATTGCAGATACAGTCTCACTGGTGTCTCCTGTGGTTGTAGAAAAACGTCCCATGCTTACTGTATATACTCCAACCCATTTGGAATGTGCCAAAATTCAATTAGCTCTCCTAATTATCCATTGTGAATACAATGTGTTCAAATTCATCCAAAATCACTGCTCGACTATTTTTGGATTTTACCTCAGGAAGCGTAGAAACTGTTGTGCGCACATGATAGTTCTTCACTTCCAGGGAAACACGATTACACAAACTGGGAATATGTGGAAAATGTCTTAAAGACTTATTAACATCAGACATTCCATTGAGTGCTAAAAGGGGTTAGTGACTCAATATTGATCTTCATATGTAAGAATGGACTTTTGATCATAATTTGCGTTATCAGAAGGACTCAATGGGTGTCCTTTAAGATTGTCATGGTCTGAGGAGGTAATGAGGATAAACCCACTACCTACTATATGCTCCCAATTGTGGAATAGTTTCTACTGGCAGAAGAGGCAAAAGTGGGTGACTATTGTCTTAAAACCAGCCACTTTTGGCAGCTGGGGCTTGTCAGCCATGGTTGACAAATGAAAGAAAACTCTGATCTAAAACCTCCGCTGCCTTGCAGCTATACCCACTCATAGGGAAGGGTTTGGAAGCAAACCCTAAGGGAAAATACAGAGCTGGAGTCCCTAAGGCACTGGCGCCAAGCTGCATCAGTCTTTGCCTTTCCTTTGGATTCAGCAGTTCTATGGAGAGGGGGAGCTTGCTGCATGGGTAACAGTTTGCTCTTCATTTCATACTGCCTTAGCTTGTGCATCATGTAGACAGCTAGGATGCAACATTCATGGTCAACCCTGATCAAGGGAGGGCCTCATAATGGCTGTTCATTGGGATCAACAGGCTTTAATTACAGTTCCATCTCATGAACAGACTCCATTTCAGTCCTAAACGTCTTAAATCTTTCTGTCAGATTACTTAAATAATTGTATAGTTACAATACTTCTAAAATACACAAAATAAATCAAATAGAAGGGGAAAACAGTGTTCTTTATGTTATGGTATTTATTCCAGTATTAGAACTATGCTAAACTTAAATCCACAAAGGGTTCAAGTAATAGACCAAGCCTCTCAGGCTTCCTATTATAAAATGCAAAACCTATAGTTTATAAAATAATATAACAACACTGTCTTTACTTTCTGGTTGTTAAAACAAAATAATCTGAGATAATAATACAAAATGGCAAATTTTGATTACAAAGACCAATAGAACTTCTTGCAACTTCATAGAGTATAAGCCTTCAACAGGGATGGTGACTTAAACTTTGACGGAAATGAAACACCATTTTCTACTCTTCATAATTATCCTCTTGCACACTTATGTTCTAAATCACACATAACTTTAGTGTTAATTATGTGTACCAAACACCCAACAAATCACAACCAAACAGTATCAAAAGAAAACTAGTTACTACTTCCGCCTTGTCTGACTTTGGACAGGCTGGTAAAATGACAGCTGTTGAAATCCACAGGAAGTCTCAATAATCTTGCATATACCTATGATTTATTCATTTGATCTCTTCTAAGACACTGGATAAACATTGACCTTAACCTTTAAACTTTGCAAAATACAGTTAGCACAGAAAAATGTTGGCAGGCACTTCAGAGAAATTTAAAGCATAGATGGCTGCAAACAGAGAACATAAGGAGAAGGTCCAGGAAATGCGAAAGAGTTTAGAAGAGAATGCCACAACAAGGTTAACAACCAAATATGGTGGAAACGCAGAAGATCTAAGTTTGAATAATAAAAGGCTGATAAAAGTTAAAGAAGAATAAAAAAGGCTGCCATGAAACTACGTAGATCAGAAATGCGAACAGATGCCAATGCAGGATTTTAAGAAGCATAATGGGCAAAAAAACCTGTAAATGTACAAGTGCAATGCTCAAGATTTAAAGTTACAAAAGAAGTTTGTGTACCCTTTGCTTTTCTGCATTAATTACTCATAAAATGTGGTCTGATCATCTAAATCACAATAACAGAAACACAATCTGCCTAAACTAAAACACAAACAATTGTACTTCTTGTCAATGCTGAGTACCCCATTTAAACGATCACAGTATAGGTTCAAATAGGTATGCAAATCTCTGGGATAATGCCTTCTACAAAATCTATTTGGAGTTAGGTGCTGCAATCAATGAGATGAGATTGGAGGTGTGGGTTGTAGAGGTGTTCTGCCCAATAAAAAAAAAACAAAGTCAGTTTACTGACAGTGCCTGCTCTTCTCAAGAAAGATCTGTTTATGTGAACTATGCCTCGATCAAAACAACTTTCAGAGGACCTTAGAATTGTAGAGATGCATGAAGCTAGAAAAGGCTAAAAAAGCATTTCTAAACACCTGTGTGCTCATCAGTCCACAGCAAGAGAAATTGTCTACAAATGGAGGAAATTCAGTACTGTTACTACTCTCCCTAGGAGAGGGCATCCTGCAAAGATCACACCAAGAGCACATTGTGCAATGCTGAAGGAAGTGAAGAAGAACCCAAGGGTAACAGCAAACCACCTACAGAAATCTCTAGAAACTGCTGAAGTCTCTGTTCATGAATAAACTATAAGTAAAACACTGAACAAGAATGGTGCTCATTAAAGGACACCACAGAGGAAACCACTGCTCTCCAAAAAAATACATTGCTGCTCATCAAGTTTGCAAAAGACTACCTGGATGTTCCACAATGCTTTTGGGACAATGTTCTGTGGCCAGCTGAGACTTTATGTCTTAAGTGCACACTGCTATGTTTAGAGGAAAAGGAACACTGCACACCAACACCAAAACCTCATCCCAACTGTGAAGCATGGTGGAAGGAGCATCATTGTTTGGGACTGCTTCACTGTCTCAAGGCCTGGACAGCTTGCAATCATTGAGGGAACAATGAATTCAAAATTGTAACAAGACATTTTACAGGAGAGTATCAGGGTAGCGATCCATCACCTGAAGTCTAATAGGAGTTGGATAATGCAACAAGACAATGGTCTAAAACACAAAAGCAAATCAACAACAGAATGGTTTAAAAAGAAAATCAGTGTTTTGGAATGGCCAAATCTGAGACTAGATCTTAACCCAATTGAGATGTTGTGGCATAACCTGTGGAGGGCTGTATCCCAGAAATACTGATGAACTGAAACAGTTTTGTATGGAGGAATGGTCTAAAATTCCTCCTCACTGTTGTGTCTCTGATCGGCAGCTACAGGAAAAATTTGGTGCAGGTTATTGCTGCTAAAGTAGTTCTATCAGTTATTAAATTCAAGGGTTCGCATTCTTTTTCCAGCCTGGACTGTGAATGATTAAACAATGTGTTCAATAAAAACATGAAAAGTTCAATTGTTTGTGTTATTAGTTTAGGCAGATCGTGTATGACTACTATCGTGACTTAAATAAAGACTGGACTATATTTTGAGTAATTAATGCAGAAAACCAGGTAAATGCAAAGGGTTCACAAACTGTTTTTCTAGCAACTGTAAATACTGTGTAGTGTCAGGAGCAGGGAGAAGAGCATTCTAATATCAGAACCCAAGGGGATGCAAAAGCAAGACTGTCTTTTCAATGGCAGATGGGAAGGAGAATTGCAATTGTATACCCATGAACAAGCTCAGCAAGATCAGCTAGATAAAATATGCAAGATTAATTTATTACTAATTAAATAGAGATTTAAGGAACAACTCAATACTGTTTCAAAACAATTTTAAAAATAAGTACTCAGGATCCATGTAGAATGCTTGTTATTATAACAGGCTCACTAAATTTCATTTTGAATATCAATCATCAGTCTTATAATGGATTTACAGGCCATTAAATTTTATAACACATTCTTCATATTTGTGAAAAGTGCTATTTATAGCTTACATCATTTTTAGGGTCAGTTAGAAGTCTAAGCATTAAGATCGTTAACATTGTTGATGAACGCAAGTACTGTCATCTACTCAATTTGGTTTAACTTTGATGGGAAATTATGCTGATTCAGGACTTGCAGCATAGATCATGTTATCTGGCTTTGAAAACTTTCCACACTGAAGTGTGGGCTATTATGGGATAGTGCAATGCAGATTTGGCTGTATAATCTAATGAATTATCACATAATCTTGTATCTTGAATGGATGTTCCATGGTCAATAAGCTTTTACCATTTTGCTTCCACAAAATTAAAATAATAAAATGCACTAATGAAATACAAGATAAGTGTATCGGTAAAGAGTAGAAGTAAAGGATAGTGCAGTTTAATATCATCTGGACTCTACCCCAGACATCTCTTGTGAAAGTTAAAACTACATGGAATTGTAATTCTACAATACCAATTATTTTTCTTGAAGCATTTTATACTAAATGCAATAAACCTTTGTGCATTTTATGGCATTAGAAATATAATTAGAGTAAAAATAAAATTATAACTGTAATCAATCAGAAAATAAGGCAAAAAGATCAGAGAGCTTAGAGGAGAGGAAAGATGACATACAGAGTGTTGTGAAAGTAGCGAGGGTGAGGGGAAAAAATGTACAGAAAGTGATTAACATATTACAATTCAACTTCAAGATTAATGTCATTCAACTGTATACATGTATACTGCCAAATGGAACAACGGAATATGTTCTTGTTCCTTTGGAGCAAGAAGCACAATGTAATATTACTACAAATAAACTAACAAACAATAAAATATAATCCAGAAGATTGACAGTTAGCATAGAACACATTTATGACACAAATTAGAAAGTAAAGAATACAACGCTACTAGTGCTTCATGAGACCTAGGTAGTGGTCAGTTTCACAGCCTGGAGAAAGAAACTGCTTCCCATCCTAACGGTCTTCATCTCAGCCCAATTCTGGAATCCTTCCATCTTTGTCTATTAAAATCAACAATTACAGGAGCGATACTAGAATGAACAGAAGATTGTCTGACTGACAGAAGGCAAAGAGTGGGAATAAAAGGGACCATTTCTGGTTGGCTACCAGTGACTAGGGATTAGTGGGTCCAATACTTTTCACATAATATGTTAATGGTCTGCATAACTGAATTGATGGCTTTGTGGTCAAATTTGCAGGTGATGCAAAGTTAGGTGGAGGGACAGGTAGCAAGATGAAACAAGAGTATGCAGATCAAATACGGTGCAAGGAAGTGAACAGCCATGTACTTCAGTAGATGAAATGAAGGTGTCAACTATTTTCTAAATGGGGAGCAAATTCAAAAATACAATGTACAAGGGGACTTGGGAGTCCTAGTGAAGGATTTCATAAAGGTTATCTTGCAGTTGAGTCAATAACAAAAGCAGCAAAATACAACATCAGCATTCATTTCATGAGGATTAGAATATTAAAGCAAGAGTGTAATGTTGAGGCTTTATTAGACATTGGTCAGAGCACATTTGGAGTATATTGGACTCCATAACTAAGAAAGGACATGCTGGTATTGGAGAGGGTTCAGAGTTTTAGGAGAATGATCACAGGAATGAAAGGGCTAATACATGCAGAGATAGCTCTGGGACTGTACTCACTGGTGATTAAAAGAATGAGGGGATTTCACTGAAATCTACCGAATACTGAAAGGCTTAGATAGCAAGGACATGCAGAGGATGTTTCCAACAGTGGGAGATTCTGGGATCAGAGAGCAGAGCCTTTAAACAACAAATGAGGAATTTCTTTAGATAGAGGGTGGTGAATTTGTGTATCACGTTGCCACAGACAACTATGGAGGCCAAGTCATTGGATATATTTAAGGCAGAGGTTGAAAAGTCCTTGATTAGTAAGGGCATCAAAGGTTATGGGGAAAAGGCAGGATAATGGGGTTAAGAGGGAGAATAGTTCAGCCATGATGAACTGGTGGAGCAGACACGATGAGCTTAATTCTGCTCCTATGTTTTATGATCACAATGGCACTGCTTCTCAAAATTACATAGCACTTTCATTAATTTTGTTGGAAATTTCCACCTAGCTGTGTTTCCCATTCTCCTCTTTTCCGAAAGCATTGTATTCTGCAGATTTCCCGGTGTTTCTCTTTTTCAATTACCCTCACCGACTAATCAACCTGCTGACTTCATCAACCGTTCATCTTTGTAACAACCCTCGTCTTATCAAATCACAAATATTCACTTTGCCTTAAAAAGAAACCCAACCCTAGATTCTCAGAAACTTATTACCCTTTAAATTAGTTAATGACTCTTTTACTTATTTAGGGATCAAAATCACAAAGAACCATAAAGATTTATTTGGATTTAATTTTTTACCCTTAATTGATCAGATTAAAGGTTTGTTTACTAAGTGGTCACCTTTGTCTCTATCTCTAATAGGTAGGATTAATGCTATTAAGATGGTTATTTTACCTAAGTTTTTATATATTTTTCAAGCGATACCAATTTTTATCCCGAAATCTTTTTTTACTAATGTTGACTCTAAAATTTCTTCATATATATGGCAGTATAAAAATCCCAGGTTAGGTAAAACATATTTACAGAAGACAAAAAAGGAAGGCGGGTTAGCATTACCTAATTTCAGATTTTACTATTGGGCAGTTAATATTAGATATTTGTTATGCTGGTTGAAAGATGGGGGTGGATCTTTTGGCCCTTGTTGGGTAAGTTTAGAAACTAAATCGGTATCAGCTTATGCTTTGGGTTCTATTTTAGGGACTTTTCTCCCTTTTGCTCTTTCTAAATTGCCGAAACGAATTGACAACCCGATAGTTAAACATACATTGCGTATATGGTTTCAATTTCGGAGATTTTTTGGGTTGACTCAATTCGTTTTAAATAGTCCTATTGTATCTAATTGTTTTTTTCACCCTTCCATTATAGATCAAGCTTATTCAGCTTGGAAAACTAAGGGATTACTAAGATTTTCTGATTTATTTTTAGATAATTGTTTCATGTCTTTTGAACAATTATCCAACAGATATAACTTGCCGAGATTTCATTTTTTTAGATATTTACAGATTAGACATTTTTTAAGTTCTGTACTCTCTACGTTTCCAAATTTTGTGCCTTCAGATACCTTGGAGAGTTTATTTGAATTAGACCCTTTTCAAAAAGGGCTTATTTCAAAACTTTATAATATAATTATGAAGATACGTTCAGAGCCCCTTTATAAGACTAAACAGGATTGGGAAAGAGAGCTTAGTTTTAGTATTTCTAGTGAGAATTGGGATAGAATTCTTCAATTAGTTAATACATCATCGTTATGTGCCAAACATTCACTAATACAATTTAAGGTTGTACATAGGGCCCATATGTCCAAGGATAAATTAGCTCATTTTTACTCTTATACAAGTCCTATTTGTGATAGATGTCATTCTGAAATTGCGTCTTTAACTCACATGTTTGGGTCGTGTTCATTTTTGGAGAAATATTGGAAAGATATTTTTGATATTATTTCTGCGGTTTTGAATATTGATTTACAACCTCATCCTATTACCGCAATTTTTGGTTTACCAATGTTAGATTCACAGCATTTATCTTCTTCAGCCCGTCGAATGATTGCATTTCTAACTCTGATGGCTAGAAGATCTATATTGTTGAATTGGAAAGAAATTGATCCTCCCACTGTATTTAATTGGTTCTCTCAAACTATGTTATGTTTAAATTTAGAAAAAATTAGAAGTGGTACTTTTGAGACTTCTATTAAATTTGAAAAGTTATGGAGACCATTTATTCAACATTTTCATATGATGTAATATGACCCTGTGCCAAGTACATTTGATTTCCCAGCTTTTAGCTTATGTATTTTGAGAGGACCGGAAGTGACGGCATTGATGAATACTTATTTTTGTGAGATATTATAAACAGCCCACTTTTTTTTTCCTTCTCTTTTGTTTGTTTTTTTTTTCTTTTATATTACTTATTAGTTATAGTTATTAGATTAGATTAGTTAGTTTTGCATTATATAAATTTTTTTTTCCTTTCTTTTTTCTGTTTTTTTTATATTATACATTATGAAATATTTAGATTTACTATGTTCATACATATATCTTATGGCTTATGTCTTGGTAAACTCATTTATATTGTAACTATTACGTATGTTTTTTTTTCATATGTAATGGAATGTGTATGTTGGTAATTTCTTTATCAATATATCATCTGTATTCTGTCCATATTACTAATATTAATAAAAAGATTTAGAAAGAAAAGAAAGAAAGAAACTTAAAACCCAACTTGCTTTCTCTATATTCATTATTCAGATGAAAAGTCTTTTTAATTTTTCACTAATGCAACCTAACCTACTGAATCTTTATTGCATTTTCTATCTTACTTCAGATAAAACACAGAATGAACAGCATAGTAACAGGTCAGTTCTACATAATTGCTTTGATTTCTTCCCCTAACAGGCCTTTCAACCTGAATTGTAGTGCCAAAGTAATTTAAGCTAATTACACCTAATCCCTTCTGTTTGCACATGGTCCATATCCATCCATTCTCTGCATATACAAGTACCTATCTATAAATGTCTTAAATGCCTCTATTCCACCTGTCACTATCACCAACACCTCTGGCAGCACATTCTAAGTACCAAGCATGATCTATGCAGAAAGAATATGTCCTGCACATCTCTTCTGAGCATTCTCCCTCTCTAGTATTAGACATTTTAACCTTGTAAAAGGGCATTAGTACTCTTTAGCTCTCATAATTTAATGAACTTCCACCAGGTTCCCAATCAGTCTCTGCCAATCCAGAGAAAATGAGCATCAGTTTGCTCAATTTCTCCTTACAGTATATGCCCTTTAGTCCAACAGCATCCTGGTATACCATTTCTGAACCTTCTCTACAGCCTCCATATTCTTCCTATAATTGGAAGACCAGAACTGAATCTAGTTGCATCTTAACCAATGCTTTATAAAGCTGCAATCTAACTTCTGGACTACTGAACTTAATGCCTCCTCCACTAAAACCAAGCATGCTACACATCGACTTTACCACTTATCAACTTGTGGGACCAATTGCAGGGAGCTATGAACATGGATTACAAAATTCCTCAGTGCATCATTGCAAAAAAGGTCTTGTTATTAACTAGGTCCTTTCACTTTACATTTGACCTCCCAATATGCAACACCACTTACCCAGATTGAACTCCATCCGCAACTTGCAACTGCTCCATCTCTAGCTGTATCCTTTGACAACATTCAACACAATCTACAATGCCACTAATTTTTGAGTCATCTAAAAACTTACAAACCCACGCATACACATTTTCATCCAAGTCATTTACATGCATCACCAACAACAGAAGCCCCAGACTGGATCCCTGCTGAACACGAACACTTCCAACATCAACAATTTGTTGCATTTGTATTCACAGAATTAATAAGATCCAGCTACTTAAATGAGATATAAGCTAATATATATATAAAAACTAACTACTTCTGTGAACCGTCACACCAAATGGACACAACTGGTCTGGAACTAGTAGGTAATAAACAATGAGGAAAGAAGCAACTTTTAGATCATAAGACATATGACTGAAATCGGCTCCTTCGGACCATCAAACCTGCTCTACCAATCCATCATGGCTGATTTATTATCTCTCTCTCTCATTCTCATTCTCCTGTCTTCCCCTATAACCTTTGACACTGACTAATCATGAACCTATCAACTTTCACTTTAAATATACCCAACTGCTTGGCCTCCACAGCCACCTGGGACAATGAATTCCAGATTCACCAACCTGACGAAAGAAATACCCCCTCAACTGTTCTAAATGTATGCTCAAGCCAGAATAATATTGAGGAGCCCAAAATCAACAGATTCAATACTTAGCTCCAAATATTTAAGTCTGATTATTTTTCTACCTAATGCATTTTCAAAATTAGAACACATTCTGCAGAAAATAAGAGCCATTTATACAATTTCATTAATTTTACCTGCCAGCATTATTTCCACCTATACCGATAAAAATTAATAGCCAAGATAATGTAGTTAATGTTTTCTCCAAAATGTTTTTTCTTCTCAAGAACGCTACTATTTAATCAAAGTAAGATTCATCTTGGGAATTGCTCTCTAGGATCTCTTATTAAAATATGTTTATTACACAAATCTATTGTTCAGTAATTATCACAGTAGACCACCTGTAGAACCTACACTGATGACTGTGAATGCTAGTTAAGATCAAAATTGAAACAAGGTGGAAATTCAGTTCAAGTTTAAATGCGAAGTAGATTACATGAGACATATGCTTTCTGAAGAGAAAGAATGCACTGCACATCATCACTGACAAAGAGGGACGAATGCACCTAACTTTGAATTAGATTGCCACAGTACAAATGCTAAAATACAATTTGTGCAATGTGACATCATCACCTATCTATTCATGGAAATCCAAAACAGGAAAATCGGCTATAGTAACCGATCACCTAGCTGCCTCCTGGTGAATGGAAATTGAAAATTGTGCATGTGTGAGAGTCAAGAAAGCCAATTCAGCAGTCAGAAAAATGAAAGTTATTAATGCATTGATAATGTATTCATACACTTACAGGATTAATAGTTACTAAACATATCACGTCCCACAATATTTTGTTTAGTTTTGAATTTAGTTTGTTTTTACTCTTTTTCAAAGTCATAGAACACAATAGCACAGAAACAAGCCGTACAGTCCATCTAGTCCATGCTGAACTACAATTCTGCTGAGTCCCATCAACCTGCACCCAGGCTTAGCCAACCCTACCCCTTCCATCCATGTACCTATTCAAATTTCTCTTAAATGTTGAAATCGAGCCCGCATCCACCATTTCAGTTGGCAGCTAGTTCCAAGTTCTCACCACCGAGTGCACAAGTTCCCCTCATGGTCCCCTTAAACATTTCACCTTTCATCCTCAACACATGACCATTAGTTCTAATCTTAGCCAACCTCAGTGGAAAGAGCCTGTTTTCATTTACCCTATCTATATCCCGCTATTTTACTACCTCTGGTAAATCTCCCCTCATTCTCTTGTGCTCCAAGTAATAAAGTCCCATCCTATTCAACTTCCCTTATAAACTCAGGTCCTCAAATCCTCATTTCAAGGATGGGTCCCATATAGCTGTAGCATTACTTCTCGGCTCTTGAACTCAATCCCATGGTTGATGAAGGCCAATGCACCGTTTGCCTTCTTAACCACAGAGTCAACCTGTGCAGCAGCTTTGAGTGTCCTATGGACTCGGACCCCAAGATCTCTCTGATCCTCCACAATGCCAAGAATCTTACCATTAATACTATATTCTGCCATCATATTTGACCTACCAAAATGAACCATCTCACACTTATCTGGGTTGAACTCCATCTGCCACTTCTCAGCCTAGTTTCACATCCTATTGATGTCCCACTGTATCCTCTGACGGCCCTCCACACTATCCACAACACCCCCAACCTTTGTGTCATCAGCAAATTTACTAACCCATCCCTCCACTTCCTCATCCAGGGTGTTTATAAAAATCCCGAAGAGAAGGGGTCCCAGACAGATCCTTGAGGCACACCCCTGGTCACCGACCTCCAAGCAGAATATGACCCGTCTACAACCACTCTTTGCCATCTGTAGGCAAGCCAATTCTGGATCCACAAAGCAAGGTCCCCTTGGATCTCATGCCTCCTTGCATGGGGTAGCTTAACAAATCATTTGCTGAAATCCATATACACATCTACTGCTCTACCTTCAATGTGTTTAGTCACATCCTCAAAAAATTCAATCAGGCTCGTGAGGCACGATGTGCCTTTGAGAAAGTCGTGCTGACTATTCCTAATCATATTATGCCTCTCCAAACGTTCATAAATCCTGCCTCTCAGGAGCTTCTCCATCAACTTACCAACCACTGAAGTAAGACTCACTGGTCTATAATTTCCTGGGTCATCTCTATTCCCTTTCTTGAATAAGGGAACAACATCTGCAATCCTCCAATCCTCAAGAACTTTTCCTGTCCCCATTGATGATGCAAAGATCATTGCCAGAGACTCAGCAATCACCTCCCTCGCTTCCCACAGTAGCCTGGGGTACATCTCATCCGGTCCCAGAGACTTATCCAACTTGATGCTTTCCATAAGCTCCAGCACATCCTCTTTCTTAATGTCCTATATGTTCAAGCTTTTCAGTCCACTGTAAGTCATCCCTACAATCGCCAAGATCCTTTTCCATAATGAATACTTTGCTTCAGTATTCACTAAGTACCTCTGCTATCCTCCAGTTACATACACACTTTTCCACTGTCACACTTGATAGGTCCTATTTTTTCTCGTCTTATCCTCTTGCTCTTCACATACTTGTAGAATGCCTTGGGGTTTTCCTTAATCTTGCTCACCAAGGTCTTCTCATGGCCCCTTCTGGCTCACCCAATTTCATTCTTAAACTCCTTCCTGCTGGCTTTATAATCTTCTAGATCTCTATCATTTAGTTTTTTTGAACCTTTCGTAAGCTCTTTTCTCCTTGACTAGTTTTTCAACAGCCTTGGTACACCACTTCGTACAGCCTCTGTACCCTACCATCCTTTCCGTCTCATTGGAACATACCAATGCAGAACTCCACGCAAATACCCCTGAACATTTGCCACATTTCTCTGAGAACACCTATTCCCAATTTATGCTTCTAAGTTCCTGCCTGATAGCTTCATATTTCCCCTTACTCCAATTAAACACTTCCCTAACTTTTCTGTTCCTATCCCCCTCCAATGCTATGGTAAAGGAGATACAAAAAGGTAGATATCTTATTGATATCTTTCCTGTGGGTAAGTAGGCAACCAGAACTGCACACATTTAGGTCTCAACAATGTCTTATACAACAACATCCCAAATCCTGCACTCATTGCAACACATACAAAATGTTGGAAAAACTCAGGTCAGTCAACATTTATGGAAATGAATAAACAGTTGAAGTTTCAGGTTGAGACCCTTCATCAGGACCTGTACTAGGTACATTGATTTATGAAGGCCAACTTGACAAAAGCTTTCTTTATTTCTCTGTCTATCTGTGATGCCACTTTCAAAGAATTATTGATCCCCAGATCCATCTGTTCTACCACTCTCTGCATACTCCACCCCTCCTTCCAAAGTGAAACACCCTACACTTCTTTGCATTAAATTCCATTTTCTAAATGCAATTTTCAAATTAAAAGTCATAAAGTTGACCAGATTTTCTCCATTTGAATTGTGATACAATGTTGAATTTCTTTCTGAATAAACTCCTTATAAATTAAGATTTCAATGTGTCATTATTCTACAACAGCTGTAAAAAGAGTTTGCACCCCCCCCCCCCCCCCCCGCATGAACAACAGGAACTAAAAGAAAATTAGAACCAAGTTAAACATCGGTTTATGAAATTACAACTTTGTTTAACATAATTTCACAAGCAAATTACTTGATTGCTTTGCACTAAAGATAGGATTATCCTAAATTATTGCTTCATTGTTTTGCTCCTCACAGCATATTATCTGTACAATTAAAAAAAACATTCTATTTGAGCCAAATAAGATTGTTGGGCACTAAATTCATGCCAAACCATTGATGTGATACAGAACAAGTCCCAGGATGAAACATTTAATAAAGTTGAGCTCATGATCTCACTTCACTGCAAAGAAATCCAACTTGATTCCTTATTTCTGTCACTTCACTGGTACTTAAACCAAAAATACACATTTCGTCTGAAGGAAGCTCCTCACTTTCATTAAGATTATTACGAAGCACACTCAGATTGACAAAAGTTTTCAAAATAAGCCTCACAGCCAGTTTTGAACTAACATTCAATTCATCAATTTGAACACACAGATCCCAAATCAGGGTGCTGTTGCCTACCTCCCTATTTAAAATGTAACTTGCTGTTAGGAGCAGCCCTATGGCACTGCCTCTCAGCACTACAGATCTAGGTTCAATCCCAGCTTCAGGTACTATTTACATGAATTTGCATGTTCTCTCTTGATTCCCAAGGGTTTTGCTTAATTCCATCCCCTTCCCCCACCATATTCCAAGACAAATGGCATTCCAAAGCCAAAGAATGATGGAAGATTGAAACTTACAACTTTTTTTAATGGATTATAAGACTTGTATTAGGTGTGGTCTCCTTGTTGTTTAGAATGGAGGAGTGGGGGAAGTCACATCTCAGGTTGGGGTGAGATTTAGGACTGAGCTAAGAAGAATTTATTTCAGAGTACTGAGCCTGTGAAATCCTTCACCACAGAGGGCTTTAACAGCTAAGTTTCTGAATATTTTAGATTTATGCAAAAGGCATCACTGAGTTGTGAGAATATGGCATTGAAATGTCTGATTTAACCAATTGCAGTTAATGGCAGAATAGTCTTGATAAGCCATTTGGCCATTCTGTGCTTTTATTTTCTATGTTTTTTTATGTTTACATTTTAGGAAGTAAAAACAAAGTCAAGGAAATGCTCTGCTAGTTGTGTAGTATCTATGGAAAGAGAAACAATTAGTGCTTCACTCAGAAGACTGGGAAATACAAGAAGAAATCGGGATTATTGAAGTAATCCTGTTTACTGTGCATGGAGCAGTCTGGTTAATAGATTGTTGAGGACAGTTGGAGAAAGTAAAAAAATCAAAGGATGTGTGACAAAGATGAAGATTGAAGCTGTTGTCAAAATGGAACCAGAAGGAGAATTGTAGAAAGGATCACGCCAAAATTGCTTGTGGAGAGAGAACACAAGTTAATACTAAGCAAAACTGTTTAGCTGCACCACGAAAAAAATGCAAGAAATCTGAATTTGTTTAAACTGATAATGCAACATGCTCAAGCAGATGAGAAACCCATTTCTCAGTTTTGGTCCTTGGTTGAAGTGTGCCAAAGACAATTCAGAGTGAAGGTAAGATAGGGAACAAAAATAACACAGACCGTCAAGGAGTCTTTATAAAAAGTACGTTACAGTGCCAAGCACTAGTGACAAGAATGCAACTACCTGTCTGCTTAAATGATAACACCTAAAATATAAAATAATTTTTGTTAAAGCTAAATTTTTAAAAAGTTATAATTCAAAATACTTAGTAAATTTTCAAAGTACTGTACATATATACGTTAATCCGTTGCCACAACATTTAAGCCAAGGAAACCGTCAGAAAAATACAATGCCTTAAAAGTTTAAATGCCTTTTCCTCGATATATAGCCATTGTTGTCCGTTAATAATTTGAGTATCAGTGTAATCAGAAAAACAACTCCATAGCATCTTAAAAGCGTTGTGAACGATTGCAAAACGAAACTATTGTATGATGCTGGGTTAGTCGAAGACGAAGGAGGCGATAGATTATGTTTAAATTAACACCGTCAATACACAGGTTTGAAGTTATGTAATAACAGAGTGAGCGCTACAGATCGATCACCGATTGAAAGTTTATAGCTCAGAAATCCGACTTAACGGGGAGCTGAAACAGGACAACCAATGGACTATGATTTCCTATTTAGGTCGCACGCCTGCCATATCAGTGCGTACCATCTACTCTTCTAACTGAAAATATTGACAGCACAGGAAGATCACATTGCGGAAGATCACCGCAACTAAAAGCATAACTGGGCTAATTTTACGCATCGACCGGAAAGCTCATGGAAGTTTCCACTCCATTAAGTGATTGATTTATTAAAATACTTGATTTACTGCCTTCATAATAGGGGTCGGGAATGGGATGGCTCCTGGTTGAACCCAAGTCCTATACTTTTAAGCGCAACTCTGTTGGCTTGAATGCCAACCTTTGCTTACCTTTCGCACTCGCATTAACTCGGGGTAATAAAACTCGGGGCAACTCTTCTCGCTTGACTCAAAGAGAGCCAACGTGTGTCGTGACGTGATGGTGGATATTCCACCTTTTTTCACATTTCCCCCCTCTTCTTCCTCCTCCTCTTCGTCCTCTTCTTTCTTTTTCTTCAACAGAGGAGCCGAGACGGGAAGCGTAGTCAGAGAGACCCGCCGCGGTTCGGCCATGTTATTAGACCCACAAGCTTCTCCCTTCACGCTTTATCGCTATTTCCCGCCCGTCCCTTTCGTTCGCCTGCCGCCCACGGCACTGCTGGTGGCGACAAATGAACTCGAAACGATCACAATCTCCCTCAACGGTAACAAAAACAAACCCCACAAACTTCGGCCGCCGCCATCTTCCCGACCTGCGCGCCGCCGTGCGCGTGCGCGCCCGTCGACACCGGAGGGAATATTTTCAAAGGCTTCGGGGGTAATTATTTTCTCCAGGGGACCCGCATCATTCTACGACGGTTCAACCTGGGCCAACCCAAGCCTTGGCAGGTATTTGTAATGCCACTGAAAGTAAATTAGTCGGGATTAGCGTTGACCTTTAACCCCGAGTCCGGAGCACGTGGGAGGGTGGGGGCTGTCGCTTCCCGGCGGGCGATGGACTGTGAGTAAGATGGCGACAGCGAGTTTACGGGTAGGAGACTTGGTTTGGTGAGTGACGGCTATCTTCTCACTGTAGAGGGCGTTTATTAGAGCAGTGTCAAATGATTTTATTCTTCAGAAGTGTCACATTCTATTTTATACATGCTTTCTTCTGCTTTCCTTTTCTAGGGGGAAGCTGGGTAGATATCCGCCTTGGCCCGGAAAGGTGAGTCAGTAACACAAAGTGAAGAACGTTTGATATGTGTCTGGAAATTGAAACGCGAATAACGAGATCTTAGATTTCCAGATGAGGAGTGCTCAAATCGGGAAAGAAAAAATGGTTTTGTGTTAGGAACCAATGGGTGTACTGATTTGGATGAACCTTTTCACTGAATGAGGAAATCATTAAGCTACTACAGAAAATACTGGGAATAATAGGTCATGTAGTATGGAGATGATCTTTTATGAGAACGAAATCATTTTGTTGTTCAGTTGGTTCTACAACATAGACTTTAGGGAATATCAAACCTTATTTTTTCTTTGAAGAGATTTAATGTGCTTTCAGTGATTTTTTAAAAATGATTTGAACGCTTTGCTATTAGAATGTAATTGAAACGTAGATGTCATTTGAATATGGATGCACAAAAGTTGGTCTGCGCATTCCTTGGCTATGTTGGTTGCACAATATTGCTTTTTTGTCCCTTTTGTATTAACTATTTTATTAACTTCGTGTTCCTCGCTTTCAATGATTTTGGTTTTTTTTGTGCAAAAACAATCAAAATTATTTGAGCTCTGAAACTGATTGTTAATCTCAGCAACAAGAAGGGAATCAACTGAACCTTGAAGGTAATGGAGAAAAACTCGAAGCTATTGACTGAGCAAATTTTGACCTATTGCAACATTGACTGAAGCATATGTGATGTGGCTTCAAAAGGGAACATAAATGTTTAAACTAGGAATACATTGATGCAAGAAGTTCTAGAACATAATGTTTTGGCTTCTGATCTCTATTGGGTATCTTGGGGGCGTGTTTGTTCCTTTATTTGCTGTTAAAGGTTATCAGCTGGGATTTGGAATGAAGTAAAAAATTATGAATGCTTCTAAATGCTCAAAGTTAACAGTAAGGAATATGTAAATAGAACTACTTTTTGTTATTGTGCATGAAACCTGGTTACAACACAAATATTTGATCAGTGAAACCACAAATTTGTCCCAGATGATCTTATGACGGAAAGAAATGTTGCCTATATGAATTTTTTAATAATATACTACAACTGTGTCTTTTTCCCTGTTTTGACAAATCTATTTGACTCCTCTTCCAGCCCACATTGTGTTAGTGTAGGGTTAATGCCCACCAGCAAGGAAAGGAAGAAATGGACCTGTAAGTTAATGGGGGTGAAGTATGGAGAACTATAGTGAGCAATTTCTGTTCAGTTGCAACAATGGCAATCTGAAGTAGGAGATACAAAGCAATTGTGTCATGGCTTTAGAAAGAAACATGACTAAATATTTAAGCAATACTTGTGTTGTAAATAACGGTAGATCAATTTTGCAGTAAGTATTCCCAAGCTGAAAATTATGAGTTGTGTGAATTAGTGATAATTACTAATGCATTTGTTATAGGTATAACTAAATAAGTTTTAGAAAAATGTGATCCCGAAAGTGATTATTGATTAAGTTGGATTGGAAAATGTATTGACATTATGTAAAAGAAATTTGGCTGTTTTGAATCTAGCCTTTTATATATTGCATGATGCAGAATATAGTTGTGAAGCTATTGTGTTGCAGTAAATATTCTACATCCGATTATAAATATGGACATGCTATAAATTAATTTCAAATTGTCGTAAAGATATTGAGATATTTCTCTGTTTTTGTAAATTGTATCAGCTGTAAGTTCTGATAGATTTACTTTCTCCCTTTTGTGGACATTTTTTCATTCTTTATAACCAATTTACAATGTTTGATCTTTTTATTTGCTTCAAGATTGTAAATCCACCAAAAGACCTAAAGAAACCACGGGGAAAGAAGTGCTTCTTTGTAAAATTCTTTGGAACAGAAGATCAGTAAGTAATTGCATTTTTTTAAACAGGTGTTTTAAAAAAACCTTAGTGTGTTTTTTTTTTCAAAATGCGATTCGCTAGGTTAACTGGGTCATTTTAAAGGGTAATACTTGAAGAAATGCTCTTAAAGTGTACCTTTAAAGAATTCTATTGGTTTGTGCTTCTCTGTTTTGTTTAACAAGATTAACTTTATTTAAATATTTTTTTAAATTTTTGTTGTAATTTTTACATGCCTGTACCTAGATTTTTTTTCAAAGTTGTGCTTTGAGAAATTATCCTTCAGCTGCATAACAAGTTCACTCATGAAAGCACTTCATGTAGATATTTTGGTTTATTTCGGCACTCACAGGTTATAGAGACAAGTGTAGTCTTGTGAAATTCACACAGTTTTGTTAAATTCACAAAGTGCTTCAGTGTCTTAGACTGAACATTGTAATCCTACCCTCAACACTCCAGGAAAAATCTCTTGTTCTTCTTAAGCCCATCACCCCAACTGGGGCATAGGCTGCTAGAGTCCTCCGTCCTGGACCAGTGTTTTAAGTTACCCCCAGGTGTAACTTATCTTCGAGGATCCTTCTTCGCCCAGGGATGAGATCTTGGAGGTTTTGTTGTGTTTCTCTAGCACTAATGTTTTTATGGAATGGCGTTGGTAGCCAGCCCCATGTCTAACCTTCCTCCTTTCACAGCTTGGGACTGTCCTTGACAGTGTTATTGATCTCTTGTTGCTTTATGGTTATTCCTCCATTACATCTGAATTGATTGATTATGCTTGTTATAATTCTGGATAACTTCAGCATTCATAACTGCTGCACCAAAACCTAGAGACTCACTTTTAAGGACTACAACTATTCTCTTAAGCTGTATTTATTTACATTTTTGTTATTTATTACTGGCATGATCTGTCTGCTTTTGCACATCAGATGTTTGACAGTCTTTGTTATGTACAGTTTTTCATATTTCTGTATTTTCTCCTAAATGCCTGCAAGAAAATGAATCTCCAGGCAGTATATGGCAACATATACATACTTTTTGGCAAAATTTCAGGTGGTGACAAGGGGGTGGACAGGTGTGAGATAGATCAGCTAGTTGAGTGGTGTCACAACAGCTTCGCACTCCATATCAGTAAAACCAAAGACCTTGGACTTCAGGAAAGGGAAGTCAAAGGTACACATACCGTTCCTCGTTGAGGGATCAGCAGTGGAAAAGGTAAACAGTTTCAAGTTCCTGGGTGTCAACATCTCTGAAGATCTATCATGGGCTCAACATATTGATGCAATTACAAAGAAGTCACAACAGTAGCTGTATTTCACTAGGAGTTTGAGGATAATTGATATTCACCAAGGACACTTGCAGATTTCTGCAGATGTGCCATGCAGGGCATTCAAGCTAGTTGCATCACCATCTGGTATGGAGGTGCCACTGCACAGGATTGGAAAATGTTGCACTAAGTTGCAAACTCAACCAGCTATATCGGGCTCAAGCTTCCCCCGGCTTCAAGGACATTTTCAAATGACAATGCCTAAAAAAGTTATTATGGACCCCATCACCCAGGACGTGCCCTTTTCTCATTGCTACCATCAAGGAGGAGGTACGGGCACCTGAAGACAGGCTCAGTGTTTAAGGAACAGCTTTGTCCTTTCTGCCGTCAGATTTCTGAATGGATAATGAACCCCCATGTACACTAACTCATTATTTTTTCTCTCTTTTTGTACTACACATTTATTTTAATTTTTATGTATATTTATTATAATTTAGTTTTATTTAAATGTATTATTACTGCCACATAACATGTTTCACATGTGCCAGTGATATTAAACATGATTCTTTGATAATGAATCTACTTTAAAATCTACCTTGAACTTTATCTTTGTTTTTTTCCTGAAATTTTATACGTGGAAGTCATAATCCGTAGCTAATTGTATTAGTCTGATGTAGTAGCAGTGACTGAGAGAGTTGTGTGTTCTATCAAGACACACTAAATGCCAATGTATGTTGCTAATGACAGATCTCAGAATTGGTAACAATTTTAGACAAACCTTTTACAGAAATTCAAAGTATATGATTCTGGAAACTGATTAAATTTTGTTCCAGTGCATGGATCAAAGTCGACCAACTTAAGTCCTACCATCTTCACAAGGAGGAAATGATAAAAATTACGAAAGGGAAACGTTTTCAACAGGCAGTGGATGCAGTTGAAGAATTCATTAAATCCAAGGTAAGGTAATGTAGTATATCTGGTGAATTAAAACATTTGTGCTTCCTGTTTGGTTTGAGAGGATAGCCAGAGAATCATAAGATACAGTTATAGGGAAGTTCAATGTAACTGGCAACTAATTTCTATCCACATGGGCCTGTTTCTATTACTTAATTAGGAAATGCTATTTTCAGTGTTGCTGGTTTTTGAGTTTCTCAAATATTTATATGTCTGCAGGGTGCTGATGCTTCTTCATACCCACTTCATACATGTAATTAGAAGCAGGAATAGAACGAGTCCTTGAAGTCTGCTTTGCAATTTTTTAAGATCATGGCTGGAGACTAAAGCCAACTGTTCTGCTCAATCTCTGTATTCATCAATTTCAAAATCTATCTCTTAAAGCTTTCTGGAGGGTTTTACAGGCCTGGGATCAAGGAAATAATGCCATCTCAGATTATCATCCCCTTATTCTAAAATTGCTCTTTAATATTCATCATCTGGAGGAAATTAACTCTCCTTTTTCTCTTTCAACTCAAAATAATAAATAACTTAAAATGTTATCCCTTTGTAAACATTCATACTCAATCATTCATGGAGCACTCTTCTTGATACAGGAATTTACAGTGGTCTTCAAGACAGCAGGTGTTTTGACACAGTGGAGAGTAGAATTAAAAGTAATCATGTATTTATTTAGAGATATAGTGCGGAATAGGTCCTTCCAGTCAAACGAGCTGCCCAGCAGCTCAGCTATTTAATCCTAACCTAATTATAGGACAAAACCGGCTGGTGGTGGTATGCCATCCACACTGGATATTGAGGTGAGTGGTCCCGGGTATGAATCCGGCTGGTTTCTTGCATTGTGCTGGGTTGAGCATTGAGCTCGCAACTCGGCCTCATTTAAAAACAGACAGATTGCCAAAGAAACGGCAAGGTTACCACCTGATGCGCCACAAAGCATGGAGAGGGTGAAAAAAATCATAGGGCAGTTTACAATGATCAGTTAACCTACTAACCAGTACGTCTTTGGACTGTGGGAGGGAACCAGAACACACAGATGAAATCCTTATGTCAGTGACAAAACATGCAAGTTCCTTTTCAGATGGTGCCAGTATTCAACTCTGAATTTTGACACCCTAAGCTGTAATAATGTCGTGCTAACTGATATGCTACTGTGGTGCTCTTACAGTGATGGTCTTCATGACAGCATTTTTTTTGATACAGTGGGTAGAAATGCAAGGAATGTGCATTTCCTTGGTGAGGTGATATAGCAAAATTGCCTGGGCCTGTAAAATTTGTTTATTCCACTGCTACTCTCTTTCCCTCTACTGCCCTCACGGGTAAAGAATTTCAAAGATTCAGCATTCACTGGTTGGTGAAATTTCTTTACATGCCTGACTTGATGGATGAGCTGTTATTTCGAGACAAATCCCTATTTCTGGCTCCGAGCCTCAGGAATGTCAACTCAGTATCAATACTGTCAAGTCTAATAAGAAGTTTATTTCTTCTTTAAGATCACTTCATTTTTCTGACTAAAATGGGAATAATTGAGGTTGATAACCTGTGGTTTTCCACCAATCACAGTCTTCCATCCCAAAAGTAACATGTTTGCTCTTGATGAATTCCGTTACTTGGCATTGGTTGGACACTGGCATGTGCCATTATAAAGGAGGGATTAGTTACACAAAGGATTGAAAAGTGTCAGATGGAACCTAAGAAAAATAATATTTATGTATAAGATGTCAAATTAGAAAAAGTTTATTTGTTTTGAGGCATAAAAGGTTAAAATGTGTTGAATAAAATTCATACTCTGCAATTGCAGATATATGGATTTATGTAAGCAGGTATAGATTGGTCGGACTGGAAAATTGTGAAAGAAGAAAAGAGCTGGTTCCCAATATTAAGGCAGGTGATGCGGAAGAGCTGCTAACCCTTGTTTTGCAATTGCCTGCTTTGGCTGGGAGTCTGGTTCCCAACTGATTGGAGAGATCCAAGACAGAACAGAACCAGCAGTGACTTACTTTGCTGCCAGAATTTTGCCCTGCCGGCTGTTGAACCTGTTGCAAAATGGAATGCTTCTGAATGTCTGGTGTTCAAAAGTATTCGAATAGTTGAGTAATTTTATAAACTAAATAGATTTTAAAATTAGAATGCTAACATTTGTACAGACAAAGTTTACTTTATTTGAAGTTTTATTTAAACCAGGTAAGTTTGTTCTCATTCCTTTTAGCTTAGACTAGCGCATGCTTGTGGCAGATGGTATGAAAATTAGCTGAATTTTAAGTAAGGAGGAGTAACTGGTAGTGTGGGGGGTATGCAAGGGCTAGTGGGAAGATTATGTGAGTGAAAGGGAATGCAGAGAATGTATTACAGAGAAATCTAGAAGGATATAATTGAATAGATACATGAAATAGGACATCTTGAGAAAGCAATTAAACTTTTGGAAATGTTTCATAAATAAAGGCATTGGGTGCAAAAAAGTACGGAGTTAATTATGAACTTAATAGGCTACAGCTAAGTCTTACTGTAAGTTCTGGCCACGGCATTTTAGGGAATGCAGGTCCTGAAGAAAATGATTTGGAATGACTCCAGGATAATGGGTTTTGAATCAGAAGATTGTCTAGAGCATGGTTACATGGCCACCCCTTGCTTCTTTAAACCCCACCCCTAATAAAAAGATACATAATGATTACCTTTACTGCCAAATGAAGCAGCGTGCGACTTGTTTACAACCTGAGAGCAATGAGATGTTTTCACAGGAAATGTCTCGTGTTAGCTTGGCGCCAGCTTGATGAAAACATGTGATGTTGGATGATAGGTTTTGAAA
This sequence comes from Hypanus sabinus, assembly GCF_030144855.1. NCBI lineage: Eukaryota > Metazoa > Chordata > Chondrichthyes > Myliobatiformes > Dasyatidae > Hypanus > Hypanus sabinus. The sequence continues at coordinate 21,897,151 of NC_082714.1, forward strand.
TCCTTTCAGACCTGGTGTACACAAGTATTTAGAAAATAAATGTTATATTATTAATATATATGTTAATTTTCTTTTAAAAACTTAATATTTTAATGCAGATTTTCTAAAATGCTTCATTTATTTCAATTTGTTTCTGTTATAATTTTATTAATAGTAAAACAATGTAAATAAGCAACATTCCTTTTTCCTTAAAGTCCATAATTATGATTAATAATTCATTAATAATTGATTATCTGCTCAAAATTATTATGGCACAAGAGAGAATTTTTTAGAAGATTATTGCCAATTTAGGCACATGCACTCAAAAATGTTTGTCGCTGTTTGTCGAGAAAATCTTAGGTTATTTTCCTTGGAGAAGTCTGAGGTAATTTATCTGCTATATATTAGGTCTGAACTGACTTGGATAAGAATTGGTGGGGGGAAGACTGTTCCCATTAGCTAGGCAGATGAGGTCAAGTGAGCAAAGGAACTGAAGTTTTGAATGCATTTTCTCCCATTTAAGGTGATTGGCAGAAGTCTGTAGCTGTGTTCAAAAGAAAACTTTATGCAGATTGTAGGCATCACGTGGAATTGACTGCCTCAATAGCAGGCTTTGTCTCTTGTTAGCTATTCCCATTTCCTTCACTACCATGTGCTACTAATTCCTTTCTTTTTTTCCCTCGGACTTTGTTCTTAAAATCGGCTTACTTTTAAAATGGATTTGGCAAATAAAATAGTTTACCACGCTCTGCCTCAGTTGTATTAAAATTTAAGGTTTTGTTTCACAGCAGTACCTACTGAGCATTATCCTTTTATATCTCAGGTATGTTGTTGATCAAATCAGTGAGCAATAGAATTGTTGATTGATAACTTAGCTGACTTAAAACATAAAACACTACGGCACAGTACAGACTCTTTGACCCATGATGTTGTGCTGACCTTTTAACCTACACTAAGATCAATCTAATCCTTCCCACTTACATAGGCTTCCATTTTTCTACCATCCATATTCCAATCTAAGGGTCTCTTAAATGTCCCTAATGCATCTGCCTCTACCACAATGCCCAGCAGTGTGTTCCACATACCTTTAAAAAAAAACAACCCTACCTCTGGCATCTCCCCACCTATATTTTCGGCATTCACTTTAAAATTATGCCCCCTCATATGTCATTTTCACCCAGCAACGTCTCTAGCTATCTGTTCAATCTATGCCTCATATAATCTTGTACACCTCTATTAAGACTTTTCTGCTTGATCATTTTTTATTATGCATATTATAACAGTCAAATCTTTCTAATTGTGAACCTGTATAAACCTGTATTTCTGAGGTATGTTAACTTTAGTAACCAAGTAACTAGTATGCTGGTATTTTAAATAAAATTCAATGTATTTGAAACCACGGTAGCCATAACAATATGGTAAATTCTGACTCTGTGCTGTACAATTCACAAAGTAACTATGTGAAAAATAAATCATCTTAGTGTTCCGTCAGCTTTTTGAAATTGACAGCCATTTGCCCAATTTGTAACAACAGAAATTTTCTGTTTTACCTTCATCTGATCTGTTTTCTTCCTCCTTGCTCTTGGTATAAATCATTTAGTTATTTCCCACATGTCCAGTGTCTCTAAAGTGAGTATATCCCTCCCTGAGGACTAAATTGTGAGTTCGTGTGCACAATATCTGATTTAATTTTGCTTTGTGATTTAATAGAATTGCATCATTGTAGTTAGTTTGCTAAATTGACATGTAATCTTTATGTAAAAAAAACTCTCTTCAAAATATAACTTGTTATTTGTAGTGTGAATACAAATCTTTCTAAAATAACAAATACCATATTTTCTTTGAGAGAATTTTATTTTCTATGATCTGAATACCTTTTGGAATTGTTAATATCTGTATTAAGCTTGACTTAATGCTGATGGAGAACCTTAAAGATAACTATTTTAAGCTCTAGTTTTGAAAGCATGACTGGAAAGGCCATAATTGGAATATGCATAAGAACATGAGAAATAGGAACAGGAGTAGGCCATCCAGCCCATCGAGCCTGCCCCGCTGTTCAGTAAAATTGTGGCTGATCTGTCCGTAAACTCAGCTTCATCTGCCTGCCTTTTCCCCATAACTCTTAATTCCCTTACTATGTAAAAACGCAACTAATTGTTTCTTAAATATATTTAATGAGGATGCCTCAACTGCTTCCCTGGGCGGAGAATTCCATAGATTCACTCGCTGGGGAAAACAGTTTCTCCTCATCTGTGTCCTAAATCATCTCCCCTGAATCTTGAGGCAATGTCCCCTAGTTCTAATCTCACCTACCAATGGAAACAACTTTCCTACTTCTATCTTATCTATCTCTTTCAAAATTTTGTATGTTTCTATAAGATTCCCCCCCCCCCCCCCCCACATTCTTCTGAACTCTAGAGAGTATAATCCCAGGCGATTCAATCGCTGTTCATAGGTTAACCCCTTCATCCCTGGAATCAACCTGCACTGCCCCAAAAGCCAGTATATCCTTCCTCAAGTATGGAGAACAGAACTGTATACTGTACTCCAGGTGTGGCCTCACCAGTACCCTGTATAGTTGCAGCATGATCTCCGTGCTCTTGAGTTCAATCCCTCTAGCAATGAAGGCCAACATTCTGTTTGCCTTCTTAATAACCTGTTGTACCTGCAAGCCAACTTTTTCCGATTTATGAACAAGCACTCTTAAGTTCCTCTGCACAACAGCATGCTGCAATCTTTTGCCATTTAAATAATAATCTCCTCTTCTATTATTCCTTCCAAAGTGGATGATCTGGCATTTACCAACGTTGTATTCCATCTGCCTGACCTTGGCCCACTCACTTAACCTATTTATCCCACTGCAGACTCTCCACATCCTCTGTACAATTTGCTTTTCCACTCAGTGTCATCAGCAAATTTTGCTACGCTACACTCAGTTCCCTCTTCCAAATCATCAATGTAAATGGTAAACAGCTGTAGGCCCAGCACTGACCCCTGCGGCACCCCACTCACCACTGACAGCCAACCGGAGAAACACCCATTTATACCAACTCTCTGCCTATTGGTTAACCAATCCACTATCCATGCCAATACACTTCTTCCTACTCCATGTATCTTATTGTTAAGTCTCTTGTGTGCACCTTATCTTATTTTTCAGATTTCATAATAACCTGTGAAAGTCAAAACTCATTGATCATTTGGAATTCTTCAATATTAGTAGTATTTTCATGTTAATGTTGTTTTTCTTAAATTGACTGGGTGCAACTGTGCTGTTTACTATTTTTTCAATAGTCTCAGTTTGATGATGAAGTCTATTCTTACATTAACTGAGTGCATAGAGAAAGTGATGAAAATCATTTCTATATTCAGTTCACTTAGATGGATGCTGGAAATCTAACATGTCCAAGTCTCCCTGAGATACTGAGATTCTCAAAATTGATACTGTACTATTTGGTCTATCAGGCACACACCAACTCTGCAGAGGAAACTGTATTTAGAGTATTTTATTCATTTGCCTCTCAATACTGGGACTTTGTGCTGTAGCTGATTACCTTTGAGTTAATTTTTAAAAATCCAGCACATTGAGTTAGTATTAAAACTCCAAATGGATGAGACAAAGTACATCAGTGGATGGTCTGGGCCAAGTTGATTTACAAATTGTCTGGAAGTGTGACTTTTCACAATCCATGCCACTTAAGGTAATGTTTAGCAGTTTTCTGGATTATTGGTGTGCGCCTTCATTTTAAGCTAATTATTTTTTAGGTATCTGCACTTACCTCATCAGAAGATAAAAACAAACATATTTCATCTGAAGACAAAAGACAAACTTCATCTGCAGCAGAAATTTCAGAACATAATACAAGGAAAAGGGGTCGACCACCCAAAGAAGAAAAGGTTAGTGTTAGGTAGATAAATTAAATATTTTCAATGGGCGGGGGTGGGTTTTTTATGGTTTGACTTTGCTTTTTCCATGTGTTAAACCCAATGACCATGACCACCATTGCATCCACAGACAAAAACAGAATGTGAGCAGATAACTGCAGTTCACAAAACTTACACTGTATCATGCAGTCTAGTTAGATGAAGAAAATAAATTCACTTTTGTCAATTTTGGACGTGTATAGAGTCGTAGAAAACTGCAACACAGAAAAAGTAACATAGGCCCATCTAGTCTGTGCCAAACCATTTAAACTGGCTAGTCCCAAGGACCTGCATACCCCTCCCATCCGTGTATTTATCCAAACTTCTCTTGAACGTTGAAATCACAGCCATCGCTGGCAACTTGTTCCACACTCACCACTCTGAGTGAAGATATTTCCCTTTGTGTTCCCCTTAAACATTTCGCCATTCATCCTTGACCTATGATATCTAGATGTAGTCTCACCCAACCTTAGTGGAAAAAGCTTGCTTGCACTTACCACATCTATACCTCATAATTTTGTATACCGCTATCAAATCTCCTCAATCTCCTATGTTTTAGGGAATAAAGTTCTAACTTATTCAATCTTTCCTTATAATTTAGGTCCTCCAGTCTGTGCAACATCCTTGTACATTTTCTCCATACTCTTTCAAAAATCTTATTGACATCTTTCCTGTGGGGCACACAATGCTCCAAATTGTGCCCCACCAATGTCTTATACAACTTCAACATAACATCACAACTCCTGTACTCAATACTTTGATTTATGAAAGCCAATGTCCAAAAAGTTTTTTTTTATGACCCTATCAACCAGTGATGCCACTTTCACTGAATTATGGACCTGTATTCCCAGATCCCTTTTTTCTACCTCTCTGCTCAATGCTCTACAGCTCACTGTGTACCCTGGTTGGTCCTCCAAAATGCAACACCTCTCACTTGTCTGCATTAAATTCCATCTGCTGTTTTTCCAGCTGGTCAGATCCTGCTGTAATGGTCTTCCTCCCTGTCTACTACACCCTTAATCTTTGGTGTTAATCTGCAAATTTGCTGATCCAGTTAACCACATTATCATCCAGATCACTGATATAGATGACAAGCAACATTGGACCCAGCGCTGATCGTTGCGATACTAGTCACAGGCCAGTCAGAGCAGCAACCACCTACTAGAATTCTTGCTTCTCCCCCAAAGCCAAAGTCTAATCCAATTTACTACTTCTTCTTGAATGCCAAGTGACTGAACCTTCTTGACCAATCTCCCACAGATGCAAAAATTTCATTTAAGATCTCTCCCATCTCTTGACTCCATGCATAAATTACCATTCTGGTCTTCCATAGGACTAATTTTGTCCTTTGCAATCCTTTTGCTCTTAACATATATCTGTAGAAGCCCCTAGGATTCTATTGCACCTTGTCTGCTTGAGCAACCCCATCCCTTTTAACCCTCCTGATTTCTTAAGTGTTTTCTTGCGTTTCTTATATTCCAGGTATCTCATTTTTTTTCTTGCCTGCCAAATCCTGCTATGCACCTCCTTTTGTTTCTTAACCAGGGCCTCAGTATCTCTTGAAAACCAAGGTTTCTTAAACCTGTTATCCTTACCTTTTATACTGTCTGCACATGCAAGCTTGGTACTCTCAATATTTCACGTTTGAAGACTTCCCACTTACCAAGCCACCTTTGCTAGAAAACAGCATGTACCAGTCCATACTTGCTAGATCCTTTCTGCTGCTATCAGAATTGGCCTGTCTCCAGTTTAGAATCACAATCTGACAGTCAAACCTACCCTTTTCCGTAATTACCTTGAAACAAATGGCAAAGTGTTCCCCCACACAAACTTCTGTCACCTACCCTGTCTTGTTCCCTAATAGATCAAGTCTCGTACACTGTCTTGTTGGGACTTCTGCATAGTGATTAAGGAAACTTTTTGGATCATATTTGACAATCTCATCTACTTTTTATCGTATGAAAGTCCCAGTCAATATATGTTTATAACATGCTCCTGTTTATAATGTGTGTATTTGTGATATTTTGTTTGAAATGCAGGATGCTTTTCCTGAGCCCTCCACAGTAAAGAGATTGGATGCAAGTCCAGTTGCAAGCTACAAATGGAAGGTGAGATGCAAACTTCTCTTTAAATTTGGTTACACTCTGTAGGTTTGTCACTTTACCGCTAATGGTTTTATTTGGTTGATTTATCTTTTGATATCCTACAAACAATCAAGTTGGAAACACATCAGTTTGCTGCAGTATACCTGGGGAATGGTGATTCTGATATTTAAGTTGTAGCTTTGGAATCTGCAGGATTGGAACAGAGGATTATGGCTCTGGAATGTCACTTTTCTGTGTTATTTTTGGAGAAAATTCGCACCGTTCTTTACGTCAGACTATTGCTCTTTCAATAGATACTGTGGCCTTGAAAGCAGTAAATTTCTCACTGAAATGTACAGCGAAAGAAGTAGTGATTGTGTCCATGCCAGCCAAAAACGTATTTGAGACTAATTCCATTATGCAGCTCTGAGTTGTTGATTCTCATCCTATTAATTTCAGTTTATGTCCCTAGTCTTTGGCTTCCAGAAATAGAAATAAGTTCTTCCGGATCTTAGTATAAATCTCCCATCTTCATTTACAAATCACAAATACTCTAGATAATCTTGCTCTAACTAAACTTCTCAAATCCATTTTAAAGCTTCCTTGAATCTTCTCCAGCTGTGCTGCCACGGAAGTTCATCTGTGTATTGTGCTTGTTTCATAATAACATGAGTTCATGACGTTAACCAATGAGTCTGCAGCAGAACCAGTGAAGATTGGTGTCAATCAAGACCCCATCATTGCCTCAACATTTCTTTCAAAATTTCTGGTTGTAGTGTTGTACCTTGTATCCAAAAAACTGCAGCGCTGGAGCAGATCTCCAGAACTAATGGTAAACTGTTTGCCCTATAGCAACTACATTCCAGAACCAAAATTATGGTTATGGAATTGCAGTGTGTAGATGATACTTATTGAACACACTTGAATTCAGTGTCTACAAGACAAAAGATTTTGTTGGACTATTTTGCCCTCTCAATAAAGATTGATGGCAAGGGCTAGGTAAAAGTGTAGCACTTGATATGCTCAAGCCCCTTTTTGGCAAAGATAGACATTGATGACACACACAGTACACTGCAGATGCTGTGGTCAAAGCAACGTGTACAACATGCTGGAGGAATTCAGCAGGTCAGGCTGCATCTGTGGAAATGAGCAGTCAACGTTTCAGGCCGAGACCCTTTGTCAGGACTGAAGAGGGAGGGGGCAGGGGCCCTATAAAGAAGGTGGGGGGAGGGTGGGAAGGAGAAGGCTGGTAGGTGCCGGTGAAAAACCAATCAGAGGAAAGATCAAGGGGTGGGGGAGGGGAGGCAGGGAGGGGATAGGCAGGAAAAGTGAAGGAATGAAAGGGAAAAGCACTATGTGTAGTAGAAGAAGGCAGAATCATGAGAGAGGTGATAGGCAACTGGGGGAGGAGGTAGAGTGAAACTGGGATGGGGGAAGGGAGAGGGAGCCCCCTCCCTCTTCAGTCCTGACGAAGGGACTTGGCCTGAAACGTTGACTGCTTGTTTCCACGGATACTGCCCGACCTGCTGAGTTCCTCCAGCGTGTTGTACGTGTTGCTAGATATTAATGATGAAGCTTGCCACTGTTTTCAAATTACTTGCATAGCCTTTAGCCATTTGAGGAGAGGGTATTTGAAGATTAAGACCTCAAACCTGATATTGAACTCATGGCCTACTGGGCAGCAGGGATTTCTTCTCTGTTTTTCCTGAGATTTGGATTATTGGCAGCCGGCATGTCGGCATGGGCAGGGGGAAGATGGAGAATTATGGGAAATAAAAGAGAAAGGAAGGTAGGGCTGGGGGGAGAGATTATAGTGAGGGGGGAAAAGAGAAAGAAAGAGACCCAGACTAAAATAATAGATAGGGATGGGGGTAAGGGTGGGGGGCAGGGGTATCAACGGAGGTCAGTGAGTTGGATGTTCCCTAGGTACAATACCTTATCTCCTGCCTAGGTAGCTTCCTTCCTGCCGGCATGAACATCCAACTCACCGACCTCCACCTTCTCCCAGCCCACTTCCCTCCAGCCAATCACTTCCCAGCTCTCTGCTTTATCCCTCCCCCCTCGACCATCCCATGTTACTTCACTCCTAATGAAGGGTTTCGGCCTGAAGCATCGTCATTACCTCCTCCCATAGATGCTGTCTGGCCTGCTGAGTTCTGCCAGCATTTTGTGTTTTTTATGGTTTGTTTTTTGTTGTATTTTGTTCTTAAAACTATCAATTGTCTTGAATTTGAGAAGGCATTTTAATTTAGATAGTTGAGAATAAACAAGTTGGGGAGTGCAGAACCGAATTACTGTGGAGTCTAGAAAATTTGGGAAAGGTTACTGCATGGGAATGTGTCCACAATTCAAAGGCTTTTCAAGTTCCTAATAGTTGAATGTGCAACACTGAAGAGAATGTTTGGATCAGTGTAGTATTTATTCATGCTAGAACAGTTGTCTTTCATGAGCCAAGTTGCTTTCTATGTAAAAAAATTTAATTTTATGTTTAAGTATGCAAAATACCATATGTATCATTTACTTTGTATAATTTAGAGCTGTATATGTAACAATTTCTACTTATGGCACATGCCTAGGTATTTTAGTTCAATGATTAATTTACAGATTATTTTCATCAAGATCTTCTAACATGATTGATGCTTGTTGCCACAAATGTAAAAAGTTCATTGTGAATTACTGTGCCAGGTGCATTATACAGTGGAATAGTTATTTGTATGTCTGCTGCAGAAGAGTGGAATAATGAAAAATGAATTGAGTTTAAAATTTCCTTGGGAGTACGTGGATTACTGAGAAAGCAACATGCTTATGGACTGTATAAAATGTTGCAAGTCGCAGGATGCGTGGCCGATTGTTTTGTAATTTCTCATGGTTGTACAAAACAGCTTCATTGGTGATCTTGTAACTTCTATTGCAAAATGGTTTACTTGTTGAGTCTTGTGTAGGTTAATTTGCCCAATGCACATGCAATAATTTGTCTGTTCTGTCGTTCCTTCATTCATTGTCTAATTTGAACATATCCAGGGAAGCCATGCAGAGACAGCTGAAATCTCCCACTGTACAGTTGTTATATCATAAATTCAGGTATATGTGGCCTTAATTCTAAGGTTACATACCATGGATGGGCATTTTCTTGACCAATATACAGGGATTCCAGTTAATTGGACCATCAGTTAATTGGGGCTGCAATTTATTTGGGACACTATACTGCTTAATTAGGACAAAAGACTGACACAAAACAATTTCTAACTAGCATCAGCCACATGCATTGGAGCACTACATCATGCTTGGAGCAAACAATTTTTAAATAGTATCAGTTGTGTGTGTTTGTGTTCAAAAGCAATGATTTTTGTTATTGGCAGTTTGTGAGAAATAGACAATTCAGAATTGTTTTGCTCTCTGTGATTTCAAGCATTCTGGCTTGGAGATGCCAGAAATAGCCAGGAGTGAAAATGAAATCATTTCACTACTTCAACAAGTAAGGAAATACAAAAAGATTGAAGGTATCAACAATCATCTTGAATGTTACAATGCAAATAAAGATTTGAAAGATGCAGTAGTCAGAAGTATTGTTTGAAAGCTGTCCATTATCCACTGGGTATCTGCTCTGATTTCCTTCATTTAGTCAATCAAAAGAACATGGCAGCATATACTGGATATGTTCTTGAGTTGATAACTATTTGGAACTAATACATAGTTTTACGGTATTGTAGGTATTGGTAGTGTTTTAATTTGTTCTGTATTTTATTTACATAATTTTTATTCAGTTAAGTGGTAGCTTGTCTTTTATACCTTTTTAACTATTTCCATAAAACCGGCTAATTGGGACTACTGCTTATTTGGGCCATAATGTGCTCGTCCTGATGTGTTCCAGTTAACTAGAATCCATTCTACAGTTAATTATTGGTTATTGACCAGTCCACTTTCTTCCAGAGGACTCCATGTATCACTTCCCTTGTCTGTATTTGAAACAAGAAATCTCCCAAATTCACAAAGGAGAAAATCTGCTGATGTGGTGTGCCTCCTCCTTCCCTTTCTTCCATGGCCTTCTTTTCTCTCTTATCAAGTTCCCTCTTCTCCAGCCCTTTATCTCTTTCATCTATCAGCTTCCAAGCTTCTTACTTCACCCCTCCCCCTCTTCCAGTTTCACCTATCACCTTCTACCTTGTACTTCTTCCTTACTCTGACCTCTTTTTTCCCCCAGCCTTGATTAAGGGTCTCAGCCAGAAACATCAACTGTTTACTCTTCTTCATAGATGCTGCCTGGCCTACTGAGTTCCTCCAGCATTTTGTGTGTATTAGTCTCTCAATATTATCCTTGTATTATTTGTTAATTTCTGAGTTCTTAATACTGCCATAAAACCTACAGTGGTGCATGTTTACTTTCTTTAAATACACTAATTCAAAGGCAATAGACTGCTCATCTTGAGTTTTGTTACTTCGATTACACAAATCGAATCTACCTTATTCGGTTGGACAGGGAATTTGTTCTGCTGTGACATGCTTCATAACAGCTACCTCAAGTTAAAAAAATGCCATTGTATTTTCTCCAACCTCTTGATGAGTTTCTTCCGCTTATCAACTTCTCAACTAAAATTAGCAGATGGTACTGGTCTGATTTTCCTGTCCCATTGTAATGATCAAGCACACACTTTGGAGAAGTTAGACACATTCAAACTTGCTAATTAACCCTGATTAGTACTTCCCAACTGACAAAACTTGCTGTTTTTTCAATAATCCTTTTCCAGTCTTGGATACTGTACATGCATGACACTGCTTGTCATCTCTCTTCTCTCCCAGTAAATCTTCTGACTCCCTTCTTCAATATGCATTATCTTCAGGTATTCACTCAATGTGACTTGCCTGAATGGTATTTACTGCTTTATAATTACAGTCACTTTGGTCATTTGGCAATGCATTTGATTCCACTCAGTGCTTTATCCAATGAAGGGGTAAGCTTGTAATCTCATTCCACACAATATGATATGCCTTTAAGTGTGAAGTGTTGCATTTTGGGAAGGTAAGTGAGGGAAGGACCTTCATTGAATGTACAGTCCTGGGGTGGTTTACAGAACAGGGTTCCCTGAAGTTGGTGCTGCAGATAGATGGTGGAAGCAGTTTTTGGCATGTTGGCTTACACCAGTCAGGGCAATTGAGTATAGAAATTGAGACGTTATCTTGCAGATATGTGAGGTGTTGGTGAGGCCTTAATTGAAATACTATATTCAGGTTTGGTCACCCTGCTAAAGGAATGATGCCATTAAGCTGGAAAAAGTGCAGACAGGGTTTATAAGGATGTTGCTAGGACAGAAGTTACGGAGGGTGGTTGAGCAGGTTTGAAGTTTTTTCATTGCAGTTTCAGTTTAAGTGGGCATTGCAGAGATGTATGAAATAGGGTGAAATTGCAGTCTTGTACTAAGGATTGAAGAATCAAGAACTAGATGGCACAGGTTTGAAGGTGTGTGTGTGTGTGTGAGAAAGGGAGAGAAAGTGATTTACTAGGAACTGGAGGGGCAAATTTTTGACTGATGGTGTTCATTATCTGGAATGAGCTGTCATAGGAAGTAGTTGAGGCAGATACATTAACAACATTTAGAAGTTACTTAGACAGGTTCATGGATTGAAAAGGTTTAGACATATGTAGGCCAAACTGAGACAAAAACTTACAAACAAGGGAAAATCTGTAGATGCTAGAAGAACTCAGCAGGCCAGGCAGCATCTGTGGAAAAGGTACAGTTGACATTTCAGGCTGAAACCTTTCGGTAGGGTTGGAGGAAAAAAAGCTGAGGAGTAGATTTGAAAGGTGCGGGGAGGGGAGAGAGAAACTTGAAGGAGGAGGGCATCTTGGTTGGAATGGACTAGTTGGGACCTCTTTTACCAAGCATGCAGCAAAGCAAGTCATCAGGTTGATTCTCTGAGGCTTCCACTTACTCTGTTCTTCAATGAATGCCATTGCAACCTGGAAAGATACTTTGGGGCATCTTTTTGTTTCTGATCTTACCTGCCAACAACTAACTCCCAGAGATTCTCAAAAATGCATTTTCTGTTTCATTTATTACTTTGTCTCTGCTTCTGGTCCTGAAGTATGTAACAAATGTTGCTGCTTCAATAGCAATGTCTTTTAGTTATTTCAAACCCTTCTTCATATTTCTTAATCAGCATTCTAGCCTAATTGTTTCAAGCACATAATTTGTTAGCAGATTCCTGGAAGATTTATTGTAGGTATCCTGTCCCAGAGTGTCTGTTTGCTTTCAACACACCCTAGTCCCACAGTCTAAATTAATGCTTTGCAAGTTTTAAACAAGTTGTTTAAGCACATTGTTTACTTCACATTATTTTTGACTTGACTGACTTTTATAGTTTGCTTATTGGTCTTGTATGACTTTAGTGTACAATTAATATTACATTTGCTTTAAGGATCTTTGCAATGCTATTCCATTGCTGTGGCAATTTTAAAACACCAGGACAGATCATGTATCAATGTATTTTTTTCATTTAAAACTGTTTACTTGTTTAAGCTGTCTCTTGCAAATTCCCAGAATAACTGTGCTGGCCCATCAAACCCAGTTCCCATATGACTTCCACTTCTTGTGTTTGTTTTCTTCCTAGAGATTATAATGATAATCATGCTTAACTGTATTATGTGTCTCTTTGAACTAGATGTTAAATCATTTGAATCCAAGGAGAAAGTTCCATGTTTACTTCTGGTTGCCACCATTTTCTCATGTTTCCAATAACTGAGCTAGGCATTAGTATTAGTCTAAGTAATTCTACCCCCTGCAACTTTTGGCATCATGCTTGACTAAATGAATTTTTATATAGTTCTGCATCATATTCATAATTAACATCAACAAATGTTTATTAGATATCTAGCAGGAATATAGCCCTTTCTGGTTCACATGTTCAATTAATTAATTTTTCAATTTGTGCTATAAACAATATACATATAAAGTGTCAATGGCAAAAATGGACCGAGATTTAGTGCTCCATTTCAAACATTTCACCTATTTCTCATTTGCTGCCAACTGCCTCAGTCCGCTATCCTTCTGTATGGCTTTGTTTTGTCTTAAATATGCACATGTACTTTTGTTTTGTTTAATATTTAGTTTCTCCGTGGTTCTTATTGGTGTCCATTTGATTTGAGCAGTTAGCCTGATTAAGCATTTCATGATACGTTGTTGTATGTTGTCTGATGCCCCCTTTCATTTCAGAATCATCATCCATTTCCATTGTTTGATATATTTCTTAGTCAATTATATTTCCATACTTACTGCAGTAACCTGTTATATGTTGTCCGATATCAGCCTAGTTTTTGTTTCAGGTAATCTTCAAAAGGACCAAGTCCAGAAATCTTGGCTGTTTTTGCCATGTTTCAGGATGTGGACAGGCCATCAAAAGCTGCTCTTAAAAATAATAGGCATCCATTAGTCTCGTGAGACCATGGATTTGCGCCTTGGAAGGTTTTAGAATGGTCATAAACAAGAATATAAATTTTTGAAAAAAAGAAAGCACTCATCTACACCTTTCTGATTAATTTAACAAAGCAACTAAAACCTGTTTGTAAGTGTTCTGGTTATTTTGTCCCATTCAAAAACACTTATGCAGTAATTTTCCATTTGTGATCTGGAATATATCGTTTGAGATTCAGCACTGTTTCTACCAGCACTGGAAAGTCTCCTTGTATTTCTGCAAGAGTGTTTACTGACACAATCATCTTCGTCTTTGATTATTTAACTCCAAGAAACATCTAAGACATGCCTATGTATGTTCATTTTTTTCCATTCTTTAAAAAAATATTTTTGGGCTATCGGGGTTTTCAAAGTTCAGATATCAGTCACAGTTTAGCCTGTGGAATTAAATCCATTGGAATTAAATGTGTTGTTTTTTTGAGTGCTGTCAAAGTTTGGTTATTCCCTTACATTTGTACATTTCTCTTTGCTATTTCTGAAGCGAGATGCAAGTGACCCCAAATGTGTTAAATTTGACCTATGATGCACGCTTGCAAGCAGGTGCTAAAATTTTCAACATTACTTGATCTTTTCTGGCACTTCTTGCAGTTTGAAAGTTGTCACCACTGTTTAGAATGAACAGACCATTTGGCTCGATTTAAGAGCCTGGGGCCTTTATACATTTAATATTAAGATGAATAAAAGAGCTGTTAGTGGAAAGGGTTAATCACTGCATATTTTATATACTGGCAGTTTACACTCAGTGGCTACTGTATTCGGTACCTCCTGTAGTTCAAGTTCAGTGAATTGCCATTCAGAGTGAGTGTGTGTGTCTGTATTCCACATTTCTCTCTCTCGCACTCTCTCTCTCTTCCCCCCGCCTCAGCTTCACGCATCCTAAAACTAGATAAAGAGAATCCAATTAAATTAATAAACACAAAAACATTATCTCTCTTCATTTATTGATTGAGAAAAATGATGCAATATTACATGTATTTGTTGGGAAAAAGTATGTGAACCTTTGCTTTCAGTAAATGGTGTGACCCCCTGTACAGCAACAACTTCAACCAAACGTTTCTGGTAACTTCATCAGTCCTGCACATCGACTAGGACTAATTTTAGGCCACTTCACCTTACAAAATGGCTTCAACTCTGGGAAGTTGGTGGGCTTCCTTGCATGAATTGCGTACTTCAGGTCCTTCCACAACATTTCTACTGGATTAAGGTCAGGAATTTAACTCAGCCATTCCAGAATGTGTATTTTCTTATATTTAAACCATTCTGTTTGTTGAATTACTCTTGTCTTTTGGATCATTGTCTTGTTGCATTATTCAACTTCTATTAAATTTCAGGTGAAGGTCTACTTACCCTGACATTCTGTAAAATGTCTTGATACAATTTTGAATTAATTGTTCCTTCAACGATAGAAAGCTGTCCAGGCCTTGAAGCAGCAAAGCAGCCACAAACAATGATGCTTTTTCCATCATGATTCACAATTGGGATGAGGTTTTGGTATTCATGTACAGTGCCCTGTTTCCTCCAAACATAGCAATATATGTTTCTGCCAAAAAGTTCAACTTTTTTCTCATCTGTCCAAAGACCATTGTCCCCAAAGCATTGTTGAACATCCAGGTGGTCTTTTGCAAACTTGAGACATGCAGCATTGTTTTTTTTGGAGAGCAGTGGTTCCTCCGTGGTGTCCTTCCATGAGTACCATTCTCTTGTTCAGTGTTTTTCTTATAGTGGACAGATGAACAGAGACTTTAGCAAATTCTAGAGATTTCTGCAAGTATTTTGCTGTTACCCTCCTTCAGCATTACACCTCCATCAGCATTACATATTCTTGGTTTGTTCTTTGCAGGATGTCAACTCCTAAGGAGAGTAGCAACGGTACTGAATTTCTTCCATTTGTAGACAATTTCTCTTACTGTGGACTGATGAGCCTTCAGGTCTTTAGAAATGCTGTTGTAGCCTTTTCCAGCTTCATGCATCTCTACAATTCTTCTAAGGTCCTCTGAAAGTTGTTTTGATTGAGGCATGGTGCACATAAACAGATTTTTCTTGAAAGGAACAGGCACTGCCAGTTAACTGACTGTGTCTTTTTTAAAGGGCAGGGCACCTCTTAAAACCCACGCCTCCAATCTCATTAACTGGAACACCTGTCTTCAAATAGCTTTTGTAGAAGGCATTACCCCAGACGTTCACATACTTTATTCCAACATGTGCATGAAATAGGATAAATTTTCTCAATTAATAAATAAACAAGTATAATATTTTCCTGTGCTATTTATGTATTTAATTTTGTTCTCTTTACCTAGATATATAGGACATATGTAGATCTGATCACATTTTATTTAAGCAGAAATAGAGAAAATTCTACAAGGTTCACCAACTTTCTAGCACCACTGCAACCTGAATCCATTGTATTACCACAAGTAAATTGTGATGACACAAGTCTAAAAAGTAATCTGTATAATGCTACTGGTGCTTCATACGTGATGAGACCTAAGTGGTGGCAGGGAGTTCAGCTGTCTTACAGCCTGGTGTTGGGGGATTTCTGTTTCCCATCGTAACAGTTCTTGTCCCAATGCCACAGTATGTCTGCCTAATGGTAAGGGGCCAAAGAGATGATCAGAGATCCCAATGCATTAAATGGTTTCAATTAATTCAACATTGCAAGTATCCTCCAACTTGTAGGGAAAGGAAACTTGTACATTATTTACATCAAATTGTTTTTGATTTAAACTCATATTCTAAATATTCTCCATTTTAATGTGAACCCAAAGGAATCATTTCATTATAGCTTTCTGTTTTATTTACAAATATCTCTTCTGCTTTGATAATGAACACAGATGAAAATAGAGTAACTGGAACCAGAAACATTTCACCTTATGGACTGGAATATCAAAGCAAGAATGTACTGCTGAGGCTTTATAAGTTATTGGTCAGGCTCCATTTGGAATATTGAGAACAACTTTAGGCCCAGTTTCTGACTCCAAACAGGGCCCAGTGTCCACAAAAATGATCCCAGGAATGAAAGGCTTAATATTGATGTCTCTGGGCCTGTATTTGGAGTTCAGAAGCATGAGGGGAGATCTCTTTAAATCTTACTGGATCTTCGAAGCCTGGTTTTAGACATGGAGAGGATGCTTCCCTTAGTAAGGGAGTGTAGGATCTGCAGGCAGATCCCAGCCTCAGAATATAAGAACACCCCTTAAAAAGGGGGGGATTTGTTTTTTAACCAAAAGGTGGCGAAACTATGGAGTTTGTTGCCACAGAGTGCTGTATAGGTGCTTGATGAGTGAAAGAAGGGTTACAGAGAGAAGGTGGGAGAGATTTTTATTTTAAAAATCAGCCATAATTGAATGGTGCATGTGGTCTAATGTACTCTCATGTCTTGTAGTCTAACTTGAATGATGGTTACTGTTTAAGACAAGGCTAACAAATAATTTGTACTTTACTGTTTCTGAGGAAGAAGCGTAAACTAAGCTCTTAAATCATTGTATTGCTTTTTCTCTCAGTGCCTAGTTTTTAAATGAGTAAACTTTGTGAGAAATATCTGTTCCAGTTATGGGGTAATTATCAGGGCCAGTATGTGGAAACTTAGCACAATAATGCATTTATGTGATTACTAGATCATTGTGTTGCCAGGAGCCCAGGATGTTAACTGTTATCTGTCCATGTCTTATTATGTAGCTAGCATTTGAACTTAGTTGAAGTCCTTGTTACCAGATGATTGGGAAAACATGTTTTTGGAAATGGCTGTGCCGAGAATATGAACCAGTTTAGAATTATTGAGTTGGCTTGTTTTGCATTTGAATTCATGACACATCTGACCATAAGGAGTTGGATTGGTTAAAACAGGATCTTGGGCCATTTTGTCATTCTCGCTGCAAATGCTCAGATTAATAAGGGGGATTGAATACTGAAGCAATACAAATTGGGAAATATTGAAGTGCAATAGTTTTAATGAAATTTGTTTTTTTTCCCTTCCAAATCATGGTTCAAGATAAGTGTGAAGTGGTTCATTTTGGTAGATCAAATATGGTGGTAGAATGTAGTATTAATGGTAAGACTCCTGGCAGTGTGGAGGATCAGAGGGATCTTGGGATCCAAGTCCATAGGACACTCAAAGCTGCTGCGCAGGTTGACTCTGTGGTTAAGAAGAAATACGATGCATTGGCCTTCAACCGTAATGTTACAGCTGTATAGAACCCTGTCAGATCCCACGTGGAGTACTGTGCTCAGTCCTGGTCACGTCAATGCAGGAAGGACGTGGAAACTATAGAAAGGGTGCAGAGGAGATTTACAAGGATAATTGCCTGGATTGGGAAGCATGTCTTATGAGAATAGGTTGAGTGAACTCGGCGGAAGATGAGAGCTGACCTGATACAGGTGTGTAAGATGATGAGAGGCATTTATAGTGTGGATAGTCAGAGGCTTTTTCCCAGAGCTGAAATGACTAACACGAGAGGGCATGGTTTTAAGGTGCTTGGAAGTAGGTACAATGTCGGGTAAGGGAGTGGTAAGTGCATAGAATGGGCTGTTAGCAACGGTGGTGGAGGCAGATACAATAGGGTCTTTTAAGAGACTACAGGATAGTACATGGAGCTTAGAAAAATAGAGGGCTATGGGTAACCATAGGTAATTTCTAAAGTAAGTACATGTTCGGCACAGCATTATGGGCCAAAGGGCCTATATTGTGCTTTAGGTTTTCTATGTTTCTAAGTCTTGCCCATATTGCTTCAAACAAATTATGTCCAGTGAGAAATGATCAGAAATATAATTGGAAAACCATTAATGTAGAATTAGAAGAGGCTGATTTGGTAGTTTTCCACAAGTAGGTGCAGAAGGGACTAACTAAAGAAGGTCTTTCCCTGGGACTCCAATTCATTGCAAAGCTTTCCAGTTCGATTTCCAGGATTATTAGACAGGCATTAGCTACCGCCATATTCTGTCTCTGACGTCACAGATCTTTAGATATAGAATTAGAGTATAACTACCTTGCTCAGATTTGATTTTTCTAATTGCAGCAAGTAAAGGACGACCCTCACTTCCATCACTTTCTGCTCAGTCAGTCTGAGAAGGTAAGATAGTGCAAATAGTGTGCAGTCTAGTCGTGTAATTTCTCATCAATTATAAACTAAACTTAAGGAAACAAAGCTTTAGTAACCCCTTTCAGATTTGCTTCTCTTCGGTTTTCATAGTCTTCCTAGATTTATTGCTTTTATTTTTCCTTTTAGAGTAAGTCCTGGTGCCTGTGTTTAGATAGCTTAAATGGACACATGGGGTCAACTGGCAGGATTCAAGCACACTAGATATGACTGGGCCAGACAATATTCGGTGCTATTAATAAGATATACTGCACTTACTTTTACTAATTTTAATAATTGAGAGTCATGGTCATATTTCACAGAAACAAGTCCTTTGGCGCACCATATTCTTGCCAATTGTGCATCTATCATAATCCTGTTTACCAATTCTAAATCTGTAGCCCTCTAAATCATTACCATAATGGCTGATTTGTACATTTAAATGCTGTGGGAGTACCACCACTACTCACTCAGGCACTGTGTTCCTGCTTCATGTCCTTTACTCTTGCTTTAAACTTACACCCTCTAGTTTTAGACATCTCTGTATTGGGGAAGAAGTTTCTTCCTGTCTACACATGTAAGAAAGAAAATTCTTCAGTATTAATGGAAGTAAAAATGGCTACTTTGTATAACCATGGAAGCAGGAAAAAAGCAATGACTTAATGTTTGATGCCCAATGTGTTTGTAGTTTTTCATCCCTGGTAAAAGTATCATATTTTAAGGGTTTTTGTTGGATAATTCTTTCACCCACGCTTCTAGTTTTTAGCATAAACCAGGTGTTGACAAAGATTTGTGACTTATTTTTACATTTTGCACGAGTTGAAAACTCAGTATTTTAAAAAAACACACATCAGCCAATTCTTTTATGCCATCTTCCATCCTGGAGATAGTAGATGTGCAATTATGCTGGTTTCGTGGTACAAAATATTACATTAATCAATTTGCAAGGACTTAAAAGTTGTAACTTAAAGTTATAAGTTTTATAGACAGTTTTATTTTCCCTTTTCTAATTTCCTTTTTCCATCGTTTTCCATGGGTCATTGAGCTTGTCAAGAAATTGCTGTTCAATTTGAGCATTTTTACCCCTTTTTTGGTATTGAGGGTCTGCCCTTAACATTGTACCTGATGCTGTTTTAATCGATTTTGGCAACAATTGACTTTATTATATAGCATTTGCAGTGCCTTGTAAAAGTATTCAGCCCCATAACCCTTTGTTCACATAAATGAGTATTATAACCAGGGATTTTGATCAATCTAACTGAGCATTTTTATTTGTGAATCACATGCTCCTCTTTCTTAGTAGAGCCCGAAAAACAGAGAAACTAAAAATCCAAAAACTGAAATGTCAGCAGTTAAAAGTATTCATCCCCTTTTGTTCAGTACATAGTTGAACCACCTCTGGCAGCTGTTGTAGCCAGTAGTCTCTATTACAGACTAGCATAGTGTGATGGAGAAAGATTTTCCTATTCCTGCTTGCAAAATTGCTCAAGCTGTGCCAGGTTAGTTGAGGAGTGGCGGCAGACGGCAATCTTAAGGTCTTGCCAGAGATATTTGATCGGGTTAAGTTGAGGACTCTGGGCCACTCAAGGTCTTCAATTTTCTTCATTTGAAGGCACTCCATGTTTCCTCTGGCAGTGTGCTTTGGGTCATTGTCCTGCTGAAAGATGAACTTCCTCCCCAGTTTAAACTTCCTGACAGAGGTTTGCAGGTTTTTATCCAGGATCTCTCTGTATTTCACAACATCTGTCTTAGCGTCAATTTTCAGTCCCTGCTGTTGAAAATCATCCGCCCTACTTTACAGTAGGGACAGTGTTACCTGGCTGATGTGCAGTATTAGATTTAGATCACGCATACTGTTTAGTGTCAAGCCCACAAAGTTTCACTTTAGTGTCATCTAGTCTCACCTGACCACAAGAACACCTTCCACATCTTTACAGTATCTTATAAGTGAAGCTTTGCAAAATTCTTATGGACAAGGACATGCTTTTTTTAAAAAGCGGTATGTGTGGCATAAGGCCATTACTGCGCATCAGCCAGTAACGCCATCCCTACTGTAAAGTATAGTGGAGGTAGCAACCAATGGTGAAC
The DNA here is from genome assembly GCF_030144855.1 of Hypanus sabinus. Lineage (NCBI taxonomy): Eukaryota > Metazoa > Chordata > Chondrichthyes > Myliobatiformes > Dasyatidae > Hypanus > Hypanus sabinus. The sequence continues at coordinate 21,917,761 of NC_082714.1, forward strand.
TTTGAAGTTGGAGTTGCTCTACATATGATCTCAAACAACTATCAACAAGTTCTGATTATACAAGTTGCTAATCCGGTTACTTGAGTAGGTTGTCAAATTTTGTTAAGGAGCATTTCCTAATAGGCCTGTTATCTTAAGGCTGTTTTCTTAAGATTACTGAATCCAGTTTGTATCCCATAAAACTATAAGACATAGGAGCAGAATTGTGCCATTTGGCCCATGGAGTCTGCTCCACCATTCCATCATGGCTGATTTATTGTCTCTTAACCCCATTCTGCTGCCTTCTCTTAAACTTTGATGCCCTGAATAATCATTCTCTGCCTTCAATATGCCCAATGACTTGGCCACTACAGCTATCTGTGGCGATGAATTTCACAGATTCAGTACCCTCTGGCAAAAGAAATTTTTTCTTATCTTTGTTCTAAATGGACATCATTCTATTCTGAGGCTGTACCCTCTGGTCCTAGATTCCCCCACTATAAGAAGCATCCTCTCCACATCCACTCTGTGTAGGCCTTTCAATATTTTATAGGTTTCAATGAGTTTCTTCTCTCTCCCCCCCCCCCCCCCCAATTCTTCTAAACTCCAGTGAGTACAGGACCAGAGCCATTAAACGCTCCTCATATGTTAACCCTTTCATTCCTGCAATTATTGTGAACCTCCTTTGGACCCAGTCCTAGCACATCTTTTCTTAGATAATGCACCAAAAACTGCTCACAATACTCCAAGTTCAGTCCTTCCAATACCTTATAAAGCTCAATGTTAAATCCTTGCTTTTGTATTCTTAACTCAAAATGAATTCCAACATTGCATTTGCCTTCCTTGCCACAGACTTAACCTGCAAGTTAACCACTCAAATTGCTTTGCACCTCCGAGCTTTGAATTTTTCTCCTCATTTAGAAAATAGTCTATACATTTATTCCTTCTACAAAGTACATGACCGTGCACATCTCTACACTATATTCCACCTGCCACTAGTTTACCTATTCTCCCTATCTGTCTAAATCCTTCTACAGACACACAACTTCCTTAACATTATCTGCCCTTCCACCTATCTTTGTATCTTCTGCAAACTTGGTTACAAATCCATCAATTCCTCCATCCAAATCATTGATATATAACATGCAAAGAAGTGGTTCCAACACCCACCCTTGCAGAACACTACTAGTCACCAGCAGCCAACTAGAAAAGGCCACTTTTATTCCCACTCTTTGCCTCCTGCCAGTCAGTGAATCTTCTATCCATACTAATATCTTTAATGCAATATCACAGCCTGGTATCTTGTTAAGTAACCTCATGTGGCACCTTGTCAAAGGTCTTCTGAAAATCCAAGCAACAACATTCACTGACTCTCCCTTGTCAATCCTGCCTGCTATCTCCTCAAAGATTTTCCTGTAAGAAAACCATCCTGACTTCTGCCTATTTTGTTGTGTTTGTCAAAGTACCCAGAAACCTCATTCTTAATAATATACTCCTTCATCTTTGCAACTGGTGAAGTCTGGCTAACTGGCCTATAATTTCTTTTCTTTTACCTACCCTTCTTAAAGAGGGAAGTGGCATTTGCAATTTTCCTGTCCTCCAAATCATTCCACAATCTAGTGATTCTTGAAAGCTCATTACTAATGACCCTACAGTCTCTTCGGCTACCTCTTTCAGAACACTGGAGTGTTGTCCATATGATCCAGGTAACTTATCTACTTTCACACTTTTCAGCTTTGCCAACCACTTTCTCTTTAGTAATAGCAGCAACACTCACTTCTGCCTGCTGGCACTTTTACATTTCTGGAATTCTGCTAGATCTTCCATGGTGAAGGCAGATGGAAAATACTTGTTAAGTTCGTCCACCATTTCTTTATCCCCCATTACTACCTCTCATTTTCCAACAGTCTGATATACACTCTCATCTCTCTTTTACTCTTTATATATCTGAAAAAATTGTATCCTTTTATATCATTGGCTAACTTGATATTTCATCTTTTCTCCCTTTCTGGCTTATTTAGTTGTTTTCTGTTGGTTTTTAAAAGATTCCCAATCCTCTACCTTCCCACTAATTTTTGTTTTATTATTTAATATATAATATTTTATTATATTACTTTTATGCTGTCCTTGATTTCCTTTATTAGTCATGGTCACCTGGCCTTCTCTTTAGAATGCTTAATGGCCTTTGGGATGTATCAATCGTGTGACTTCTGGTTGCTCCAAGAAACTCAAGCCATTGCTGTTCTGACTGCCAGGGCTCCCTTTCATTCAACTTTGGACAGCTCTTCCCCTTATGCCTCAGTAATTCCCTTTACCTCACTGTAATACCGATACATTCCCCCGTAATAGTTAACAAATTTTAACGTACAATTGTGTGGTCCACCTGATGAACCTTTGGGTATAAATGTCATTGTGGATGACCATCAAGTACTTTAATTTTGCAAATGTTACTGTCTATTTCACTGCATAGAGATGGAAGATTGTAGTAGAAAAGCCTTTACTTGCAATGATCTGTACTGTATATTTATATTCAAGTGTGATGCTACTAGTTTCACAAGGATAAAAGCTACTTTTGCTGAGATGTTGGGTTTGAATAATATAGCTTTACAAAATAATTATATTAATTTAAAACTGAGAAATCAAGTATAAATGCCATCAGACTAATGGCCTGTTGGATTTAAAATATTTTTATGCAGATCATTTTTCCTTGGTTTATAAATTAAGTCTATTTTATTTCTTAACAGCCAGGTTCATGTTCTGCAATAATTCAAAAGCTGAAGTGTACGGCTGAAGAGGTATTCTGCTTTTTTCTTAATTTCTGGTTGTTCTTTAAATTATAAGGCTAGTTTTAGTTCTTACTATTGCAAGTGAAATCAAACAGAATTAGAGCAAAGAAAAGGTCATTTGCCTTCTTTTTCCCTTTCATAGGTTTGTACCAAGTCAAATCTCTATAATTTGCAAGCAGTTTTGGAAATGTGTCACATCACATTTATTGTCTTTGATCTCTTGAAAATCTTTTTGAATTAACCAAGTGCAGTCTACATTCCAGAAATTTATGCTGACCATCCTTGGTTCAAGTTAATGTTAAATTTATACACTAATATTGTACCAAAAGCCATACTACAGTTTTAAAAGGCTATAATTTTGAGACGGATTCTGAATGGAATATCTCATTTGCAGTGTTGTGGCCTGTGTATGTAATCTTTCATTGACAGTTTTTAATAGAAAAAAAATGAACTTAGAAGTGTGGAAATTTACCAACAGCATCACTCGTTGATTTTTGAAACATTTACCAGAAAGTTTTTTAAATTTCTTAGTTTCATGTTTAATTTACTGTTTTGTTTATGTGCCCAAGTAATGAAAGTAAGCTCTAACTTTGTGTAATGTCACAGGAAGCAGAGTCAACCTCCATCCAGGCAGCTGATAGTACAGCAACTAATGGAAATGTTATTCCCACAGACAAAAGGTAAGGGCCAAAGAATAAAACAAAACTCAAGATGCCATTATTCATTAGGTAAAAATAATTGGAGTTGAATATTTGAACTAAACATGAAAGTATTCCATTAGAGATGAAGTTTAATTACTGAGATGCAAAAGACTTGGGCATTGTAATAAAGTCATAAAATAGCTATTGTAATAAAGGTAATTCAAAATTTAAAAAAAAACTAAAATTACCAACAAATCAGGTTGCATCTTGGGAGAGATTATTACTGTTAACATTTCCGAACTGGTGAATAGTAATTGACAATAATATTATTCTTTTTAATTCTCTCCACAGATGCTATTTAAATACTTAGAGGATTTTTAATTTTTATTTCAGAAATTAAGTATCTGCAGTATTTTGCTTTTGAAATATAATCACTGAAAGTTCATTTCTGTGAAAGTATTCCAATACTTGTGTTAGTTTGTATTCTGGTATATGATAAAGTTGAAGATATAAATCTTTGGACACTATCTCACTTTTTTAAAATATACAGCATTTCTGTTCTTTCACATTTCTTAATCTATTCAATATGTGTCATTGATATACTTTGTTTATTATTACTATTATTTTTATTTTATTTATTATTTTTTCCTCTGCTAGATTATGTATTTTATTGAACTGCTGCTGCTAAGTTTACAGTTCCACGTCACACACCAGTGATAATAAACCTGATTCTGAAGAAAAAGTTTTCTGATGTACATAACAAATTGAAGGCATGATTTGTCTTCACACCTGAATTTGCTTCACAGGACATGAGTGCATATTGATATTATTAGATCAGTAGTCAGCATCCAATGATATAACCATTTCTGTACAGAATCAGCAATAAACTTAGATCTTTGATAGCACCTGCTTTTATGGCTTAATGTGCTGAGCTTTCCTACCACTAATCTGACGGCCCTTTCAATCTGCCATTCTACTTTCCAGTGTCATAATTAAGACTAACTTGTGTATGTCATGTTGACTTCAACCAGATACAAATGATTTTATGGTCATCATTAATAAAACTTACGGGTCACATCTTAAACTCGTGTTTTAAATTTAATATAATCATTTTGCCTCGGGAGGTTGAGATTAGTTGGGTTCTGCAACTGTTGTAGGGACCCCAGCTGTTTACAATTCACAATCAATGATTTAGATAATGAAATCAAATATAATATAAAGCATGGTGGCAATATAGACCAAGGAGGGGATGTCAAGAAGCTTCAGGAGGATAAAGATAGTTCAAGTAAAAGGGCAAAGATGTGACGGTTTGAATATAATATGGAAAAAAAAAGAGATTTTTTACAAGAATACAGAAAGGTAGAGTATATTTATAACCAGTGAAAGATTGAGAGCTGTTGATGTTTACAGGGACTTGGATGATCTCATACACAGATCTGCTGGATTAATTCCTAGGTCGGAATGTTTGTCACATGAGAGATTTAGCTGACTAGGAAGAGTTTAAAAGAATGAGGAGTGATCTAAATGAAAATTAAATTCTTAAAGGGCTTAACAAGGGAGATTTGAGGCTATTGCTTTTTCTAGCAAGTGGCGACAGAGTCAGATTGTAGTCTCAAAGAAGTCTCAGCTATTAATGAGATGAGGTTTTTAGCATCCAGAAGTTAGGAGTTTTTGGAGTTTCTTATCCAAATAGGAAAGACCTTCTGTTGGTGATTGTCAAGACAGTGATGAATAGATGTTTGAATATTCAGGAGTCAAGGTATTATGGGTTTATTGCAGGAAATTGTTGCTGATTTAAAAGATCAATCTTGATCTCATCATGTGAATGGGCACAAGAGGTGGAATATTCCACTTGCATTTCTGTTTACCCCAACTGTGGCAGTAACTGCTATGTTCTACACTTTGTGTAGGATTTCTCTGATTTTATATTTTGTATTTTATCAAGGGAAGTTATCCCACTTACCTGTTTTGTCACTCTATATTGGGTGTCTATAGACATCCGCTCCAAAGTACTGCTGTGCTGATGTTTCCTTTGTCTAAGTTCTGTAATACTCTGGACTGCATTCTTCTTGTGTCTGACCAGCCTATTCTTTGTAGTAATTTACAGATTTCTACTTCACTATTTTTGCTACTTTCTGCTGACCTAGCTGCTCACAATCTATAATAAGTGATTTAAAAAAATTATTATGTATTATTCTGTTCTGGAAACTATCCTTTTTAGATGCTTTTTGCTATCCAGTGTCATGGAAAGGAATGAGCGACTTTTCATTAACAAACCTAGGAACAGTATTATTAGTCTTTTTGTTAACCTGAGTGCTGTAACATCAGGTATTCAAGTAGATTCTGAAACATCAAAAATTTGCTTAAACAAAATATTTTGTATAATGTACATTTTAAGAATCAGTTGCATAGTAATAATTACGTGTTTTTTAAAAACTCATTTCTTGTAAATTTCTGATAACTTGTGAAGCAATCACATAGTTCAAGTGATTTGGTTTTTGTGGTTTTATTAATTCTATTGTTTTTTTTTGTACTATTGTGAATGTTTGCAGAAAAATGCATCTCAGGGTAGTATATGGTGACATACGCATTTTGATAATGAATTTACATTGAACTTTTGATCTTTGAAAGCTTTAAACAACACACCTTGTGATAAGCCAAATTGCAGAACAACTTTGGGATAACACTATTAATCCCACGAGCACAATAACTTTAAACCTGGTGTCATTTTTCTGGGATGTTGTTATTGTATGCTGGTAGTTTTTGTAAAATCTCGGCCAACAATGAGACTGAGCTTTTATGACAGCTCAACTGTGCTATGTTAAGCATGGTGATTAAATTACTGGACTACAGTCAGGAGCCAAGAAAACGGACTTCATATCCTTCTGTTCTAGATGGGCATCTCAGATAGCTTCCAATCTTTTTTTTAAAGCTAGCCTTTCTAATGTGGCCAAACACATACCAAATTTTAAAGCACTGGTTACCACTTAGCTTCAGGAATGGAAATTTGGCTTTTTATATCGTTATAAGTTCTCCTGAGTGTTTAGCTGTCACAAAAACAGAAAATGCTGGAGAAAATCAACAGGAATCATTTGTGGAAAAAGAAACAAGTCAAAGATCTTTCATTTTTCCACATCTGAATGATCTGACTTTTTCTGATATCTTGTATTCTACTTCTAAATTTCTAGTGTCTGCGGATCTTTTGACTTTGATTTTTGTTTGCACTGAAGAGGCCTAATCACTTCAAGGAGAATTGTGTTAGGCAGTAAGTGCCAGCCATGCCAATGGCATCCATATTTGTAATGGTAAATACAGTCTTAGTAGAGAAAAGAGAAGACTGTCAGCATCTATTTCTCACCTATGATTTCTAGGGTTCAATAGAATTTCACTGAAGCTTAAGAATTTGAGGGGCCTTAATAAATTCTGAGAAATTGTTGCCTCTGTATGGAGTCCAGAGCCAGGGACGATTCATCAGGGTCTGAGGTGTGAATTTTTGTCATGCATTTATTCTGTCTCAGAGGTGTGGATGATGAGTCATTAAATATATGCAAGGCTATGAAAGATTTTTACCTTACTGGGCAATTAAGGACTTTGGTGGGCAAAAATCAAATTGACCACAATCCTTTTGAATGATTCAGAAATCTTGATGGGCTGCACAGCTTTCTCCTGTACCTATTTATTATGCACTTTTGTGACTTGTTAGTTTCTATCCTAGAATATTTGGAAAGAAATGTATGAGGAAAATTATAGTCAACAGTTATAAAGTTCTCTGATCTCAGGTATTCTGTTTTGGATTTGGAAAGTTATAAATACTGTTCTGACATTCTGTCAAAGGAACAAACCAGGTAGCAATCAATCCATTGGTTTATCAGTCTCATTTCTATCTCCTTAAGATAGATCAGCTGTGACCATCAAGCCTTCATATACTTTTATAACTGATGCAACCATTTGTTGTAAATATTAGCTGTCATTACTGTATTAAAAATGTCCCTTTTGTCTTTCAATCCCTCTTCCCTCATTACAACTTCATTCATGTTTGATTTTGAATTTTTCCTACTTATGAAAATCATCCACTTGAAATGTTAACTCCATTTCCCTCTCTACAGATGCTGCTTGAATTGCTGAATATTTCCAAAATTTGGATTCTATTTGGTAATTTGCAATCTCTCAGTTAATTGCTCTTGTAGTGTATTTCCAGTAGACTTGTTGTATCCTGAATTTATTTAACAAGGAAATAGATTGGTAAATACAAAGGCATCCAGCTATATGGGGAGAGAGCCAGAATATGACATTGAGATGATTGGTCAATCATCTATTGAATGTTGAAAGGGTTTCAATTTTCTGATGTTTCCACATACAAGCATTGGATTTTAAGAACAATGATCTATATTATCTAGGTGGAATTTAAGTTTGAGGAGTAAGTGATTTTCTTTATGCATTTTTCAGGATAGGGTTTCTTGGTTTAGGCTTGATGGGAAGTGGAATTGTTGCAAATCTCTTAAAGATGGGGCACATGGTCACTGTATGGAATCGCACGGGAGAAAAGGTATGGCTTTTTGAAAGTTATGTTTTGCTTCACTTGCTTAGTTATTGTGATGTCAACTTGGTCCTTTAAATAGCGCTCCTACATCTAAAATTTAGAATGTTATGGCTCTGTCTCCAGAGACCATGATTTATAATTCAGCCAGGCACTCAAAGATGCTGTGTTTTGAGTCTCAAGTACATAGTTTAAGGGAGAAAAAATCTTAATGGAGAATCGACAGAGAAGATTTCTGACCTTTTTTGTTGAAGGAATATCACTGAAAAGCAGTATATGATTGTTTGTGAGAACTTGCATTGTGTAAACCTGTGAAATTAGTACAGGCCATATCTGTTACTACTTAAAGATGTTCCTACATATAAACATGTTCCACAATATTAATTTCGAAAGCCATATCTCTTCCCACTCTCTCGCTACATCCAACCTCTTTCATTAGTCTTCCATACTTTTGGTACCCTTCATTATAGTAGTGTGGAGGTATGGTTACCATCTCAGGTGATTTCATTTTGTTGTGCATTTTCCAAAGGAAGTCTAAAAATAACCCATAGCTTTCCAGGACTATCCTGTTTTGAAATTCTATTTTACTTTCTGATCTATTCTATTCTTTTTCATTTCAAGTTTCTCAGTTATAATATATTTTGGGATATCTTAAATTATGTGCACATCCTTCACTGAAATGAAAAGTGCGGGATCATTGAGCTGTGATACTATTGTTGTATGTGCAGAAGTTCTATCCAACTTCCACGAGGATCTCTGCTGGGATCCCATTAGGACCAGTGGCTTTGTTGCTTTTCAGGCTCCTGATGGCATCTTTGAGTTCTTTTATACTGGGAGGTTACCCCATGTCATCTCTCACATGTCTCTGGAGAATTTGGTTTCTAACCTCTGGTTCAGTGCTGTTACAGTTAAGGTCTTGAAAGTGCTCTCTTCAGTGATTGTTGATATCCCTCTGATATTTTACTAAGTTTTTCCTGTACTTTGAGTGCAGAGGGTTTCCTCCACAGTAGGTTGGAGCATATTCTGCTTTGGTGGCACTGAAGAAGCCTGTCATGTTACCAGAGTCTGCCAGTCTTTGAATTTCCAGGGCTTTCTCAGTTGACCAAGAATTCTTTACCATCCTCACCCTGCATTGGACATTTGTCTTGGCTCTGGAGTTATCTTCTCTTTTGGCTTTGTTGCTGATGTTATTCTGCCAGGCACAAAAGGCTGCCTTTATCTTGAGATGAGTTGATCTATCTCCAGATTGTTATCATCAAACTAATCCTGTTGTTTTCTGGAGTTTTTGCAGGTATTGAGTTTGTCTCCTGAATGTCTAGGAAAAGTAACAACTGCCCTTGGAGCTCAGGAATGCTCTAATAGTGACCATATTCAAGAAGGGAGAAAAAGTAGATTGTGGTAATTACAAAAGCAAATCACTCCTGTCAACAACAAAGTGCTTGCACATATCCTTATCAACCGACTGCTTCCGCTATCTGCAGAAGTACTCCCTAAATCACAGTGTGGCTTCTGCCCATCTAGAAGTACTGCAGACATGATCTTCACAGCATGCCGATTAGAGGATAAATGTCTTGAACAAAGGCAATCCTTGTTCTTGGCTTTCACAGATTTGACAAAAGCATTTGATATAGTAGGCCACCAGGCTCTCTGGCATATATTATCAGGACATAGCTACCCTGACAAGTATTTAAGAATATTGATGCTAATGCATGATGGTACTGAATCAGAACCCTTCACTGTCAAGACAGGAGTCGAAAACGGCTGCATCATTGCACCCAGCCTATTTGTCATCTCTATTGCTGCCTTCCTTCACCTCACTGGCCAACATCGTAGTGGGAATTCCAATCATGGATAGAATAGACAGTATGCTTTTCAACCTTAACTGGTTCAAGGCCAAGAACAAGGTCAGCATTACCACTATCGTGAAGCTTAAGTATGCGGATGACAACTCCATTCCAGCACACACTGAAAAAAGCCTCCAATGTATCCTGACTGCTTTTGCCAAGGTCTAGTTTTGAATATAAAAAAGACCTAGGTCCTCTGTCAGCTAACATCTAACCAGCCATTTATCCAGGCCTCAACAAAAGTTGACAATATTGCCCTTGAGGATGTAGACCACTTTCCTTACCTTGACAGCATTCTCTTCTCAAAAACTGACGTCAGCTTGGAGATCAACCATGGCCTAACTCATGCCGGTGAAGCCTATGCAAGATTAAGGAAAAGAGTCTTTAAAGGCCCCAACCTGTAGGTCATTCCGAACAGATCCTTTACTCACAGTTGAAGGAGGATCAACGAGACCCTGGCAAAGGAAATGCTTCAAAGGTACCAAAATCAGCCTGAAGAAATTCAACATTACCAAAACTTTTGGTCAATAGCACATTTGTCCTTCCTATGTTACTGTGTGGAACTGAATCATGGACGGCCTTCAGTAGACACTTGAAAACCCTGGAGCAATACCATCAAAGAACCTTATGAAAGATTTTGAGGATCAGTGTGCTGGAGGAGGACCACATGAATAGCATTTCCACCATGATAAAGCAACCCCATTTCCGATGGATAGGTCATATCATCAAAAACAACCTTGCATCTAAAAACTCAGAAGACGTTGCACTTAGTAGACAGACCTGGAGGAAATCCTGTTCAAGAAAGAACTGCACTATGTGAGTTCTCCGCTGTACTGTAGAAAACAAGCGGTCACTATAAAAGGAGAGACTGAACAACCAAAAAACCTAATCACTAACCACAGGCATCACCTACTATTGCCCACACTGCACCACCCACCTGATAATCCAGCAATAGGCAATCCCTTAGGAAAACATCATACTCAACACAAATGATTGCCTTGCTACTACTAAGGTATTATTGTTAATGTAGCAAGTTCATTTGATCTAGAAGCTAGCTACAACCAACACTGTAACTGACATTTGATCAGTCCATGTCATTTGGCGATCCTGTCACAATATAATGTGTCATGAAGAAGGTGTTTATAAAATGTGTGTGAATTATTTGCTCTGCAAAGTGGAACATTTATGAAATTCCTCTTCCATTTTGTGACAGTGCGATCCTTTTCTCCAAGAAGGGGCACGTTTAGGACGGACACCCGCAGAGGTGGTTTCAACTTGTGATATCACACTTTCTTGCATTTCTGATCCAAAAGCAGCTAAAGATGTAAGTAAACCAGATGTTTCTTAACTGATGGACCAAATGACAAATAATGTTTATGGTATTTGAAATCTTGAAGATTATTTTAAGCACTGCTTAGTTTATGGAGAGGAAGCACAAGGTTTTAATGGGTTATTGAGTGTTTTCTCCCTGCTTTGTGGAAGAACTTAGAGTTAGGGACCACAGTTTCAAAATAAGTCAACACCAGTTTAAGATAGAGTTGAGGAAGAATTTTTTCTCTTCAGGAATTATGAATCTTTGTAGTTTTCTCTCCCAGAGAGTTTGGGTAAGTAGAGTCATTATCAATCTCAGCCTTGAGTATATTCATATTTTATCTGCATGGAAGTTGAAAGTTAGATGAAACAAGTGGGGAGGTGTAGCAAAGGTCAAGTTCAGATCAGTCTTAATTGTCTTGAATGATGGACTTATCTGGGGGAGCTGAAGACTATTCCTAGTTCTTGTCTTTGTGAATGTTAATTAAATTTTAATACAGGGTCTTTAATTTATCATAATTGAAAGAAACTGGTATCTGATCACTTTGAGTGTTACTTGTGCTTTCAGTTGGTTCTGGGTCCGAGTGGGGTACTGCAAGGGATTCGACCAGGCAAGTGTTATGTTGATATGTCTACAATGGACCCTGAGACATCCACAGAGATCTCACAGGTGATTAGATAAACTTGCATTATTTAAACTATTTTTGATGTCAGTCAGTATGAAATGTATATAACAAAATGAACAAAAATTTAACAAGATGGTCTTGATCTTTTTGAGTCTGCTGATGTAAATATAGTTATTCTATAAACTCTGCAATTGTTCTTTAAGCTTGATACAGATTTTGGCATGTTAACTGGCACATGCTAATATTCTTGTATGATCAGCAGATGTGAATTTTGCATGGAATATAAAAGCCACAAGGGAAAGTAATAGGCAAGGTGAAAAAGTATGAGACACAGCTGGGTAAAAGTACTTAAAGAAAAATAATTAACAAAATGGGCATTGATTGTTTATAAACTAGGGGATTAATAATAGAAAATAAAGAATTGGTCTTTAAACTAAACTGGTATTTTTGAGCAATCTTCATTCAACAAAATATGTAACATTCAAGAAATAGTTAAAGGTCAAGTATTGAAATGGAGGGAGGAACTCGTGGTGATGGGGGAGTGGAATAGAATCACCAGGGATCTTCTGAGGTTTAGGGAAGTTCTCACTATCTCGAATAAAGAAATTATTTCTACTATTTCCAAAAACGAAGGGAATCAAAGCAAGAATATATAGGGCAGATGGAATAACAGCTATCACAGGAAAAATGTTTGAGAAGTTTTCAATAGATGTTGTATCAGAGAACTAATAATTATAATGTGATTTTATGAAAGAAAGTCACATTTGTCTTGAGGAAAGGTTGACTAAGCTTAGCTTGTATCCCATTTTCCGTTGGAGTTCTTTAAAACAAGTATTATGGGCTAGTAGTTAAGGAGAATTGTTCAATTGTCTATTAGATATCCAGAAGGCATTTGATAATGTGTTGTGACAAAGATTATGAGCTATTAATTTCTGTAATAATGAGAGACAAAAGATTGACTGCCTGACAAGAAATTGAGGGTAAACAAAATTGAGTCTTTTTCTGTGATTGGAAAAATTTAATGAGTGGGTGTTGGGGCCTCAGTTGTATGTAGTTTATACATATGGCTTGGGATTAAAGCACCAGAGGCATGGTTATCAAGTCTTGGAGCCCCACAGTGTAGAAACAGGCCTTTCAGCCCACCTATTCTGTGTTGAACAGTTATTCTGCCTGGTCCCATTTGACCTTCACCTTGACCATAGCTCAACATACCTCTCCTATCCATGTACCTATCCAAACTTAAATGTTCTAGCCAATCCTGCATCTACTACTGCCACTGACAGCTTGCCTCACACTTGCACTACCCTCTGAGTGAAAAAATTCCCCCTCAGGCTTCCCTTAAATATTTCCCCTTTTACTCTTAGCCAAAGACCTCTAGTTCTAATCTTACCCAACCTCAGTGCAAAAACCCTGCTTGCATTTACCATATCGACACCCCTCATAATATTGTATATCTGATTCAAATTCCTCCTCATTCTTCTGCACTCCCGAGAATAAAGTCTTAGCCTATTTAAGCTTTTCCTAGTCCTCAAGTCCCATAAACATCCTTGTAAATTTTCTGTGTAGTTTACTAAAATTGCTGATGATACATATACAAGAAAGTATGAAGTAGGCTGCAAATGGAACAAGTAAGGGGGAAAATATGTAATGGCTGATATTGTGAGAATTATATATTTTTTAAATTATATCTAAATAAGTACAGAGATAGTGCAGTTTGTGCCTAAATCCCCGAGATACCATAACTAAATAGGAAATCTCAGACTCTTGGAAATCTTTAAATTAAGAGGTAATCCTTGCTGTCCATATGATATAGGAGAGCTGAATTAGGCCATTTGGCACATCAAATCAGCTCTGCATTCCATGACTGATTTACTATCCATCACAACCCCATTCTCCTGCCTTCTCCCTATAGCTCTTAACTAATCACGAACCTCTCAACTTCCGCTATAAATATTCTCAATGACTTGGCCTCTACAGCTCTCTGTGGCAATGAATTCCACAGATTCATCACCCTCTGGCTAAAGAAATTCCTTCTCACCTCTGTTCTAAAGGCACGTCCTTGTGTTCTGAAGCTGTACCCTCTGGTCCAAGAATTCAAAGGAAACCTCTTCTTTACATCCACACTATCTAGAGCTTTCAATATTCGACATGTTTCAATGAGATCCTCCCCCCCCCCCCCCCACCCACCACCACCACCCTCCCAATTATTCTAAGCTCCAGTGAATACAAGCCTAGAGCCATCAAATTCTCCATACGTTAGCCCCTTAATTCCTGGGGGCATCTGGACCTTCTCCAATGCCAAATGTTCTCTTAGCTAAGGGGCCCAAATGCTTTTAATCCTCCAAGTGCAGTCTGGCCAATGCCTTATAAAGCCTCTGCCTGACCTACAGCTGGTGTCCTGACATTCATCCTCACTAAACAAGCTAAAATGGACTCTCTGGTTCTTGTTTGTTTTAGTTTGCTTTGTGGGAATTGGCTGCTGGATTTCCAACCATACAACAATGACTGGTGCTTATGAAATAATTCATCACTTATATGAATGTTAAAATACTGGGCTTACTCACCTCGATTTTTCAGTTATGTAGGGCATGGTGAGACCATGTCTGAAGGGTTTCATATTGTATTGGTCTCTTTAAGGATGAGTGTAGCTATTTTGGAAGTAAGTCAGAATTTACTCTATAGGATCTTGGGTTGGATAATTTGTCTCAAGGAACGATTGAATTGGTTTGGATTGTATCATTGGAATTTTGAAGAGTAAGATGTGACTAGATTAAAATATAAAATGTTGAGTGGTTTTGATAGCATGGAAGGAATGTGCCCTCTTGTTATAAAATCTAGAATGACTAAAATCATTGTTTTAGAACTAAATTCATCCATTTAACACAATTTTTTGAGGTTTCAGTCTTTGGAAGTCTCATCCTTTAAGAAGGGTAGAAGCAGAGTCTTTGAGTATTTTAAGGCTGAGCTCGATACATTTTTGATAAGGGGATAGGAACGCACGTAGGATAGACAAGAACTTGGAGTTGAGGTTACAATCAAGTCAGCTGTGATCTTATTTAATGGCACACCAGCCTTGAAGGCTAAGTGGCCTACTCCTTCTCCAGATTCTGCTTCAGAAATTAGTAACTTGTTTTTGGCCAGTTGGTTGCATGGCTGTATTCAGTAAGATGCAAAGCTTGCCAAAATCTAAATTGTGGGTTGGTTGAGTCAAATATCAGACCTTGAAAACTAGTAAAAGTTAATCTCATTCAATAATTTAGTTAATGGAGCTTTGCTTCAGTGGTCCTGAGCCTTTCCTAATATGCTGCTTCCTTATAGAAAACCAATATTTTCCTTAAATTTTGTTTCGGTCTCTTTCGAGAACTTATAGCTTGTTCACTTTAATGCATTGGTTCCACTTTACTTTTCTTCCTCAGCATTGTTTACCTGTGAATTTTTTTTCTAGATTTTCATGGAAGATTTGTGTTCTAGTTTCCTAGCTTATAGTTTTGTTTGGTTATTTCCTGTTATTTTGCTCTATTCTGTTATCAAGTAACCAAAGCAAAATATTTATGTATAAAGTGAAGGTTGACTTCAGCAGTTTATTTGGCAAGAGCATTATTAGGTGTGATCCTATGCTGTTTCATTTGAACGTTTGAGAGTTGATCTTGGTATGTGCTTTATTAATTAAGTTGAAGAAGCAAAACGTGAAACAACAGGGTTTGTCTGCATGTTTAGAGAGGTTCAGCTTAGTAGTGATTGTAATTAAATCATTCTCCATAATATTTCCTGGAAAGTTAATGGGGAAATTTTGACAAGACTGATGCATTTCAAATCAAACAGCACTTTAATTGAAGAGGAGAATATGCATGAATGTTTTATCATAATTTTTAAATATTCAGTTGACGAAGTTGGGGTGTCATTACCAGGAATTAAAATTACAAAAGTGAATGTTAGGACATCTGCAAAAAGTGAATGTTAGGACATCTGCAGTTTAAAATTGCTTATTGGACATTTGCTTTAAAGACTTCAAGTGGGCAGTTTCTGCTTGCTGTCCAAATTTTCAGAGTAGATAACTCATCCCTTGATGGGCACTTTAGTTAGTGCTGTGTATCAATTCTTTGATTCCAGTGCTGTGTCTGGTGCTTCGTTAAGATCTAAAGTTTGGTAGGTCTTAACTAGGGTAGTCTTTAGGCTGCAAGATGGCACAGTGGCCAGGACTGATCTGTGTAATGGTTACTCTTACATAGGTCATCACTTCCAGAGGGGGGCGCTTTCTTGAAGCACCAGTCTCAGGGAATCGGCAGCTATCGGAAAATGGAATGCTGGTGATCCTTGCAGCTGGAGATAAGGCTTTGTTTGATGATTGTAGCAGCTGTTTTCAGGCCATGGGGAAGAAGTCTTTCTATTTGGGTAGGTCCCTGCTTATAGAATCCTCCAATTATTTCTCCTTGAAAATATATTTGAAATACTTATCAGGGTTGTTTGTTTTTGCCAGGTAGAAAGGCAAACTTTGTGGTAAATTCAGTTATGCAGTCTATAAAATGTGCTTGATCGGAAGTCATATGACATTCCATCGGATTTGTTAGTTTGTTTTGCAACGGGTTATTAGTTGGTCTCTAAAACTATATTTAAAGCATTGATGAGCCTGGTCCTCAGATTTTATATCTTGCCATCTCCATCTGTTTATATTGTGCATGGTGCTGTATCAGATAATATAACTGGTTATGAAAAGCCGCTGTCCATGATATTTACTCCAAAATAAATATTTTACTTGCAACAAAAAAAGTAATGGTGTGCAGTGTTACATGCTTCGTCATCACAACTTTGGTAATATTTCACCATGCACAAGATGATAACAGTTGGCATTTGGCATTTAAAATATGTAAATATGTAGGTTATGTGGGGGCGGGGTGAAGGAGAGAAAAAACAAGGAAAAGAATAAGACAATTCCAATGGGAAGACTTGAGTTTTGAAAAGGCACCTCTCATCTTGCTATTGCCCAAGTTACATATTAATTTCCATAATAATGTTATGGTTAATATTGACAATTTCACTAAGTTGTATATATTTTATTATGAGAGTACTACTTTTCGAAATATATGGAACACGTAAATGACCAATGTCAATGTCTATTTTTCTTTTTCAGGAGAGGTGGGCAATGCTTCGAAGATGATGCTGATTGTAAATATGATCCTGGGGAGTTTCATGGCTTCTATAGCTGAAGGATTTACATTGGCTAAAATAGCAAGCCAGTCACAAGAAGTGTTGCTTTATATCCTCAGTCAGGGACCTTTAGCGTGTGCTTTTTTGGACCAGAAGTGCCAAAGTAATAACTTATGAAATTTTTAGGGGTATTGGTTAAGGGAATGGGGCTTTTTTGTTTGAATTAGCATTAAAATTACGATAACCTGAATTTAATTCCCCAATGCAAATGCGTTCTTGTACGTAAATGTGAGAATTTAACCAAAGACAAAATTAATTTGTCTTTAACTAACCCCATGCACAAGCCAATAGAGGCTGAAGTGTTAGGAAAATATTGTAGGAGTGTCTATAATATTTGTCTTATAGATAATAGGTGTTACGAGTATTTCAAAGGTACAATTTAATGTCAGAGAAATGTAGAAATATACATCCTGAAATACTTTTTGTTCACAACCATCCATGAAAACAGGGGAGTGCCCCAAGGATGAATGACAGATAAATATTAGAACTCCGAAGTTCCTCCTTCCCATGCGTAAGCGGCAGCGAACTACAATCCCCCTCCCCCCACCAGCAAAAATAAAGCACCTGCTGCCAGCACTCGAGCGTGAGCAAAGCAATAGCAAAGACACAGACTTGCAGTTACCCGACAACATTGTTCACCCGATAATTCAACATGCTGCAGTCTCTCTCCCCCCCCCCCCCTCCCCTGAGAAGGGGGAAAGAGATGATTCCATTTTCCAGACATAACAAACAACTCGCTGGTTTATGATGTTAAAAGTCTGTTACGTCATTTTTTTTAGCCCTGTGCCTGAAGATTGCAAAGATCTCGGGTCCCCAGGCACACAGCAGATGTTCCAACTCCCCCAATGACACACGGGTCTCCTGTGGTGATACCGACCCTTGATCCGCCTGTCTCCAGTTCCTCGAGATCCCAGGCTTCGGAATCCGAGCCGAATCTTAGGCCGAGACTTTGGCTGCCGAATAACGACCAATTGTGGAACCCCGAGAGTGGGTCCCATTCCTGCAAAGAACCATAGTCAGAGTGTAACTCCAGGTCAGGGTCTTCAAAAGAACCCTGAAAGGGAAAAATAGAGATATTAAAGATGGAAATAGAACTGTTTTCGAAGATGCAAGCAAAGGAGTCGCTGTTGGGCGCCATAACTACTTAACTCTGCCTCCGTTTCGTTCCTACCCATTTTACACAATTATTTCAAACTCTTTCTGCTTGCTTCTAATTATTGCTGCAAGCATGGTGATCTCTGTGGTTGTTAAGCAGATGAGAACTCCTTCAGGTGCTTTATGTAACAAATTTTGAAGAGTTGTTGGGCTAAGAAGCTAAACCATAATAGCATTGATGAAGTTTTCCTGCTTAGATTAGTATTGTAATTTGCCATTGAAAAGTAGTGGAAAAGTTAATTCAGCACACTAATTACAGTTAAGATTTGGTCATTGTTATGCCAGCACCAGTAAAATAGAATGATCCTCAATTATAACTATTTCAGAGCTTTTGCCAAACTCTCACTTACTTTTTGGGATACATGTTTTTTGCTGTCTATGCTGTCTTTTCTAAAGGACATCGTGCCATTCTGTAACAAAATGCTCATGATGCATTTCACACCAACTTTATGATTTGCAAAATTTGGCTCATAAAACATTTTCCAGGAGCACATCCCTTTTGTATTTTGACAAATAGCTGTTACTGATTACAGAACATAGAAATCTACAGCACATTACATGCCCTTCAGCCCACAGCTGACCATGTAACCTACTCTAGAAGCTGTTTTAGAATTACCTTACCACATAGCCCTCTATTTTTCTAAGCTCCATGTACCCTATTGTATCCACCTCTGCCACTGTTGCTAGCAGTGATTATGGCAACTTAATTTTCAATATTTAACATATATAATGCAACCATGGGTGAGAATGATTAATCTATGAGACTGCTGAACAGTTAACTCTTATGTAAACTTGTTAACAGCTTTAAACTTTTGAAACAAAATTCACTAGAGTTGTATGAAACAATTGGTTTATTAATTACTTCAACCACTAACTGACCTTGGCCTTGAAGGTGAATTTGTACTGATTTTGATTTTGAAAGTTACCATTCATGTCTGTAGATTAGAACTGGAATATACTGTGTATTGGATTTCAATGCTCTTATGGCTGGTCATAAGGAAATGCAGGAGATGGTAGAAATTTTTTACGAGCATGTCAACAGTTAAATCAGCATCTTAAGTTTATCTGTTCTGTGAATTTACAGGTATAATCTATCTTTATAGTCCAAAGGTATAATTTTCCTTAAATTTTAGTGCCATCATTGGCTTTTTTAACACAGTTACAACCATGTTCTATGACTATTACACATAACAATAATTGACTTCCAGAACAATTTATTGTACCCACAAGTGATTCTTTCATTATCAGGTATTTTACAGGGAAACTTCAAGCCTGACTTCCTGTTGAAACATGTACAAAAGGACCTCAGGCTAGCTATTGCTATGGGTGATTCTGTCAATCATTCAACACCAATGGCTGCTGCGGCCAATGAAGTAAGTTCTAGACATGTTATGCCCCGATATTTGTTTGCGAATCAAATTGGTTAATGTGGTTTCTACCTGGTGATGACTTCTGAGATTATTTCTACCATTCAGACCATCTCCGAGCATCTAAAAATGTTAGTGATCTGAAGAGGCAATATTATTAGTAGTATTAATAGCCTGAACTGAATTGATCATAAATAGTTTATTAATTAAACATTGTTTCTCTGTACCAACATAAGCAGTTTCCACGATGCTTTTACCTGTTAAAAGCAAGCTTGAATTTATGTTCAGCTTGTCTGAATGGAATTTAAGAATGAATTTGCTTTTGTCCTATTTTGTGGCTGATTAATACAGTATTTGAAACCAGTGCAGTTATTTTCTTCACGATTCCTCATGGCCTCTTAGCATTCTTACTGAATAATAGTTTAAAAAACTTGTTTGAGGGAATTTTGGGGATATTGCTCTTTTCAGTTTTAACATTAATTTCAATCTTTTATTTGTTTTTTCTTCTAGGTGTTTAAAAAAGCAAAGGCCTTGGACCAATCTGAAAATGATATGTCTGCAGTGTACCTGGCCTGCAACCAGTGACTTACAATCTTTTAATTGTTTCTTTTAAAATTTTGGGGCCATTTAATTTGATTTTCATGTTTCTCATTATCAGTAAATGCTTTATTTTTCCATACTGGCCATTGTAAATATGTCCCTCTGGTAATTTGAGGATCAAATTGCCTATACCCAGCCAAATCTTGTTAATGCACTGACATGGCACTTCTTGAGACTAAAATGAGTGTGTGCCAACCATCTGCTGCTTTTCTTTGTAATTTTGTTAAGATGGTATAAGGAGTTTACTTATGGAATAATAGGTTGTTAACAAAGGTCTATGCTGGTGTTAATCCTTTACATTTTTTATTGGTTTGGTTAAATTCCTCCTGATATAAATGTTGATACAAATTCCAAGCTGGTCCTGCATGTTACCATCAACATTATTGAATATCATGTAATAAGGGACAGATGTGCAAAATTCATGAAGAAATATCAGGACACTGAAAAGGAAAGTGGAATACTTAAGCAGCTTAAGACCTATATGGTGTACTCTGATAATCCCAGCAATTCAAGAGTCTGTTGTGTATAATAGAAAATGGCTATCTAGTACAGAATGAAACCTTTCATTAGTGTCTTGCTTAAAGTTTCCCCTGTGATTTGTACTTTAGAAAAAAGATGAGCTCAAGTAGGAAGAAAAGTGAAAGACTGCACAGCTTTTAAACCAGACTGTTAAGTCCAATTGTGACCAACAATTGTTTTACATGCAATGATGTTTTTGTTTGTTGCTTTTCAAATGAAAATGTTCCTGATATTTCTGAATAAGTTTTCCAAAGGAAAAAATATATTTTGCTGCCTTGCAATTGGCCATCCCTTTGTGCTTTTAATGATGATGTGGTCGGTTTGACCTCTGTTTATTTTCCTCAGTCTCAAATCTGTAGGAACCCAGCAGGAAAGTTTAGACTATTTAAATGGCAATGTGTGCAGAAAAGTTCTTTGTTTAGCATTTTTAATATCTATTTTCCATGCATGGTCCTATTCAAACTAAAATTATTTTTTAAAATCTTGTATTTATTTACTTTTGATTTGAAAGCAATCTTTCCCTTGTCTAGAAACTGATATAAAAATTTATGCAAACATGTCAGTGTTTTTGATTGATAACTGTGGGTCTTTGAGTTGACGTTGATGCTACTTGGGAATGCAAATTGAACGTGACACCATCTACTTTTAAATGCTTTTGTGTTACCATGGTTTTTCTGTTGCATGAAGTAGGTATGGAATGTAATATTGGTCACTTTACTGAAAGGCATGTGACCACTTTTGGCTGCACCAAAGCATGATGGTCAAATGTTCCACATGACCATGTTAATATATTGAACCTGAAGGAAAGTCAGAATCCATGAAGCTGCTTTTAATGTTTGTATGTTAAGCAGCTAGATATTTAGGCCCTAGATCTCTGATTGAAAAGGAATACAAAAATTGAAAAAGAAATATGACATTGATATTGCATGCATATCTTTGATTGTTAGCACCCCACAAGAGTGATAGCTGTATTGCGGTGGTTTAGATTCTGCCCAGGAAACAACTTCGAGGAACATCTCTTGCCATCAAAGAATACTTTTTGCTTTTATGCGAACTCTATCTTGCATGCTCAGAAGTAAAAGTCTACTTTCTCAAGTAGTGAGAATGGAACCTTTTTGTTAGCTTTGTTGTGGTACTTTTCACAAAAATAATGTTTTGGGATTAGTCTCCAATCCAGGGTTCCAACTTCTGTCCGTTATCAAGCTTGGAAGTCCTTAAGAGAGATGTTATACATAGAAGCAGGCTATGTGGGAAAGTTATGTTTACTTTAAGTGTTGATTGGGGTTTTTCTGGAAGTTATTGTCAGATCGGCTTGAAACATAAATGGAAATAAATCTTTCAACTTGTTGAGACCGTGTGAGATTAATAAGCAACTTCCATTTTTAAATTAAATGATATTGGGTAATGGCATAGTTCATCATTTGGAAGGTTGTACTGGCTTTTGTTCAAGCAAACATTTTATGGCAACATGTCAAGCGTGAGATTATTGTACATCATGAGTGCATTAAAGATTGTGAATAGAACCACGCTGAATTCTAATGGCGCTGTGAAGTAATTTCTCTATTTGATATTTCAAAAATATAAGAACAAGATTTCAAGTCATATTAAAATACAGACTAACAATCATTAATGGCCTTTTGCATCATATTTCTGTATTATAATTTAACATTTGGAAAGAATTTATTTAATTGTGATGTGATTAATGATTCCTGAATAGTTTTCTTGCACGACCATTGTGCTTCCACTTTGCATCAAAGGTTGTTTTCTTGAGTTATTAAAGGATGCCTTGCAATGCTGAGTGATCTGTGTCTGTGATAGAGAGCGGTACATATCTAGTGCTACAGTTTCACAAAAATAACCTTTACTATAGTTTTAAAACTACCTGGAAACGCACTCCATGACTGAATGACATAATTTATGTTCATTTAAGATCTATTCGATAGGATTTGCAATGAGATTATTTGCACAAACCTGGAGAGTTTAATCTTCAGAAAAACACCATTAATTTGTTATCACTGGCTAGCCTTCTGCAAAGATTTTGAATAAATAGCTACAGATAAAAACATGAATTCTGTAATGAACGTGTACACAAACTGTGATATTTTTGTGAATTTATTGTACCTTTCTCTGCTCTTTGTAGCCTGAACTTAAACTGCATCAAATCTATACTATCCAAGCATTGCATTTTTATACCGCTTATGGTATTTCATTTTAAGATCAATATTGAGAAATTGGCTATTTTTATGGATCCATAACTATTTTGTTATGTACACAATTGTATAAAATCTGTCAAATTAGTGTTTGAAAGTGTAGTGGATATTTTTTTTTAAATAAGTTTCAGTCTAGCTTGGTCAATAAAAGCGGTTATTATTCAGGAAACTGATTTGTAATTGTATTTTATTTTGATGTACAATGTAGAGCTATTAACTTTAAACATAAATGCCAAATAAACAGGCTTAATGATCAGCAAGGAACCTGAGACTATCAAGTAGAGATGAGAAGCACCATCAGATTTGGAAATAAATTTGGACGCAACATGTGTGTGAGAGAGAGGGGAACTAAATGGGAAATACAACATCTAGAGTACTACTGCAGTATAAAGTAGTAAGTACAGTATTTCTCCACTCATTATTGGTTTTATCAACAGTTTCAGGACCCCACATTCTTTTGTTGATGGAGACACGGAAAACAACTTGAATGTGATTTAATGAAAGAACGGAACAAAACAATTAGAATATGGCCATTTGGTCCTTTGTAGGGCAGACGAGGAGAAATTGAACCCGAATCCATATCAGCTCTTGTATGATTCCTAGTTGTCCTGTGAATATTTGTCATGTTAATGTTGGAAGCAGAGGGGGTTTATTTTAGGGGCTGACATGAATCTGGAGCAGAGAGAAAAGCAACAGATGAAAGATTACATTTAAGAAGCTCAAGTAAGATCAAACATTTGGCTTGTTCCAGACTATATCTAATTATGTGATTATGCTAAATTTTTTTTTCATGCACAAGGACACTAAATCAAACATATCTTGCTGGCACCAACATTTAAAAAAACTTGTTCTAGAAATTGCTTTTGCAATGATTACTATTCAGTTGAATGTACAGTACAGTTCTCTGTAAGTACTTTGGGTACAAATGCTGTCTCGTGCAATGGAACTAGGTGACATGGATCTGTAAAGGGTGTGGAAAAAAATCTGAATAGAGCACCATGTATATGTATTTTCCTACATATGCTTTTATTCTGTTGCCTTCTATAGTTGTGTATACTGTAATATCAAAACATCTTACCTACTGAGATAGTTGAAAATTTTAATTTGATGGACGGGAGTTAATTTTTCTAGAGAATAGCTTTTAAATAATGTTAAAGGCACAAAGATTACCAGAAACTTAAGACGGTGTTAAGGAATCTTTGAAGAGTAATTGTGGGAATCCTTACTCCACTACCACTCCCCGTGGAAGTCTTTCCTCCACCCGACAAGGCGAAATTAGACTGAGTGTGCCACTCAAGACTATTATGCACACATCCCGAGCTGAGTTTATGGCTGTTATAGCGGCCTCAAGCCACTTAAAACCTACAGAACTAAAGTCGATGCATTTAAACTGTTTATTCAATTTCTAACATTATTGTGTTTGGTACTAGAAAACTACACTGTCTCCATTGTATCCTGGATAATAGACTACCTGACCGGCAGATCACAGCTTGTGCAGCTTCACAGCTATATGTCAGACATGGCTATAATCGGCACTTGACCACACAGGGGACCGTGTTGACTCCCTTCCTGTTTACGCTGTATACCTCGGACTTTAGATACAACACTGTTATGTCATCTGCAGAAATTCTCTGATGGCTCAATAATAGTTGGGTGTATAAAGGGAGGGGAAATACAGGGCCCTGGTGGAGGACTTGGGTAATTGGTGCCAGCTGAATCATCTGCAGCTCAACATCAGTAAGGCAAAGGAGACGGTGATGGACTTTAGGAAGGCTAAGCCTGCACTGCTCCCTCGTATTATTGACGGTGAGAATGTGGATGTGGTGAGAACCTACCGGTACCCGGGGGTGCATCTGGATGACAGACTTGACTGGAGCACCAAAACAGAGGCTGTGTACAAGAAAGGCCAGAGACGCCTCTACTTTGGAGTATCCAGGCCTCTGCTGCACATGTTATACCAGTCTGTTGTCGCTAGTATCTTATATGCAATGGTGTGCTGGGGCAATGGTATCAATACAGGTGATACCAACAGGCTCAATAAACTGATTAGAAAGGCTGGCTGTGTGAGAGGAGTCACACTGGAGGCTGTGGTAAAATAAAGGATCCTACAGAAAATTCTGGACAATGTTGGCCACACACTTCATGTTACCTTGGTTGAACAGAGAAGCACTTTTAATAATAGATTAAGACAACTGCGCTGCTCCAAAGAACACTATGAGGTCATTCTTACCATCAGCTATCGGCTCTATAATGAGCCAACCTATCTGCGGGGATGTGTTGACTTGATAAACATTTTGAGGTAACTTATTATTCTTTCTTACTTCCCTTCTAATATTTGTATATCTGTGCGCTTGTAATGCTACTGTGACGTCGTAATTTCCTTTAGGATCAATAAACTATCTATGAGACAAATACAGAGCAGTGAAAGATCCCTGTAGGTCCTCAGTGGCAGAATTGTTGACCTGAAATGGAGATGAGGCCGTAAAGGCTGGACGTCTGGATCAGCACAGCCAGCATTTAGTGTGCATGCATTGACCTGTAATATTGATTCTGTTTACCTCTCCACATTTGTCACTTAGGTCGGTAAAAGCAGCATTTCCGGCTTTGTTTCAGACTTGCAATTGCTTTCTTTACACTCAGACTGAAGATAGTGAGTTTAAAACTGACTCGAGTTTGCCGCGGGGGAACGTTATTCCACGTCCAGTTGGCGGCGGGGCCCAGTCAGTCAGGGAACAGCTGAGGGGGGCGGGAATGATTCAACACGCGAAAAGCGGAAGTGGCTCGGGTCCTTCGGGAGGAGATGGCGGCGGCGAGTGAGGCGGAGCGGGCGGTGTTGGTGAGTGTGCATCACCCCTTGGCCACAGACAGAGCCGGCAACAGAGAGGGTGCGGAATGGAATGAAGGTTACCGGGAGTGGGTGCTGAATACCTGTTCCGATTAGGTCAAAAGGGAAGGGTGGATGTAGCCGGGGCATAGGGGCCGATTGCTTCACTTGCACTCTGTGCTTATAGCCCATGGATCCAAAACCCCTGGACTTAAACGGTAACGTTTACGATGGTTACGGTGAATTGACAAAGTGTAGATGCTGGAAATCTGAAATGCTTGGGATACTCGACGGGTCAGGCGACAGGCTGATGAAGGAGGCTTTGGCACGCTTGCCGCCTTCGGCCAGGGTATTGAATACAGTAGTTCAAACATTACGTTGCAATTGTGCAGATCGATGGCGATAACACACTTTGAATGTCGTCTGCTGTTCTGGCTGAAGAACAAAGCTGAAAAGGGTGCAGAGAACGTTCATGAGTATGTTACTGGAATTGAGTTATAAAGAGACGCTGTATGCTAGGATTTTTCCCCTTAGAGCGTTGGAGGCTTAAAATCTTGAGGACATAGATAAAGTGAGTGGGCACAGTCCATTTCCCAGCATAGGGAGTCTAAAACTAGAGGATATAGAGGGGAAAATTTTGAAAGGGCAGAAGCTGTGGGAGCTTGTAGAGACATCTGGGTACTTACAGGGATAGAAAAGGTTCTGGTGGATATGAACCAAAGGCAGTCGAAAGGGACTACATTGGGTAGACATCTCGGTTGGCCTGGGCAGGTTCGAACAAAAGGCCTGTTTCTATGTATGACTCTTATAAAGACACAGCTAACGTTTTGGTACCCATTCATACAAACTAAATATGTTAGTATTTGTTAAAACTTCTCTGCTGTAGAGGAAATTGATAGCTGATGAGCATTTTTGATTTGATTAGAGATACAACATGGAATAGGTCTTTCAAGCCGTGCCACCCAGTAACCCCTGATCTCACCCTACCCCAATCATGGCCAGTTTTCAATGACCAATTAACTCTTCAACCTACACGTCTTTGGACTGTGGGAGGAAACTGGAGCACCCTGATGAAACCCCACGTGACTGTGGGGAGAACATACAGATCCTTACAGATGACATCAGAATTGAACTACAATGCCCCGAGATGTGTTGTGTGCCATAACACTTGGCAGACATATGCCGAGGATTAGCTTACTTTAACTGGGGGGCAAAGCATTTTTAATTGTACTGCATGCCTAAGCAATGAGAGTTGTAACGTAGGTTACATTGACCTTCATAGAAATGCATTTCAAAAATTAATGCAGATGCTTAAAGTACAGATTTAAATTTATCACGTGCATTGAAGCATACAGTGAAATGTCTCATGCATTAACAACCAACACACCCAAGAACGTACTGGGGGAAGACTGCAAGTGTTGCCACACATTCCGGTGCCAACGTAGCATTCCCACAATGCTTGGCAGAACACAGTGCAAAATCCCCAGCAAAAGCTGTGAAATAAGCCCAATTCCTCCTTTGCTTCCCTAACTCACCCACATACATTGTCTAACCCCACGACAGGCCTTTTTCTTCAGCCTCCATCAGACTCATGAATTCACAGATACTGGGTCCTAGCGGATTCGCAGACCTGGTCTCCAGCCATCATGTCTTGACTTCTGATCAACCTTCGGGCTTTGATCTGTACCTCTGGTTGACTTTTGGGTTTTGATCCATATATTTAAAAAAAAATGCAAATCAGCTAACAGCTGTGGTGAGAGAAACATAATAATTCAGGTCTATGACTTTGCTGTGGAAGTGTCAGAAAACACATGTATTTTTAACTCCCAGAGGGTGGAGGCAGTAAAGGGAAAATGTCTGAAATTTAGAGACCAAGAGGGAAAAAACTGACATAGTTTTGTGTTTGTAAAGTGAGGGTACTGAAGGTTAATGATCAATACTTCGAAAGCCAAGATTATCCTCCCACCCACTGGCTTCCTGCAAGGACTCCATGCCATTCTCCCAGTTTCTTTGGGGTCAGTTGCAGTATTCTGAGGATTATACGCTCATGTTATTGCTTCTGAGATATCTTCATATTTTTCTTACCTCTCTTCCTTAACGTGATTGACAGGACACTTGACCACATCACTTCCATTTTCTGTACTTCTGTTCACTTATAGCAAGACTAAGGTTAAGCTTCCCCATGTGGAGTCATAGAGAAGTGTAGCACAGAAACAAGCCCTTCTGCCCATCTAGTCCATACTGAAACTATATAAACTGTCTACTCCCATCTATCTGCACCGGGGCCATAGCCTCCATGACCCTACTATCCATCTACCTATCCAAACATATCTTAACTGTTCAAATCAAGCTTGCATGCACCACCTGTGCTGGCAGCTTGTTCCACACTCTCATAATCCTCTTGAGTGAAGAAGGTTCCCCTCATGTTCCCCTTAAACTTCTCACCTTTCACCCTTATGCCATGACCTCTGGTTATAATCTCATCCGACCTCAGTGAAAAAAAGCCTGCTTGCATTTACCCTGTCTATACCACTCATAATTTTGTATACTTCTATCAAATCTCCTCTCAGTCTTTTACATTCTAAAGTAAGCAGTCCTAACCTATTCAATCTTTCTTTATAACTTGGGTCCTCCACGCCTGACAACATCCTTGTAATCTGGCGTCACCAGCACGTCTGTGATTTAGGGACCAAGAGGTTAAAATGACATGATTTGTGTTGGCAAATTGAGGGAAGGTTGGTTACTAATCATTTAAAAGTCTGGAGAATCTCCACCCTACTTCCTGCAAGAACTCCCTTCCATCTTCCCAGTTTTTTTGGGTCAGTTGCCTTTTTTTGACAATATATTCATACCAGTACTTCTGCGATATCTTCACTTTTTTCTTACCTGTCCTTTTTAACGTGGTTGGCAGGACACCTTGGTACATCTTCTCTTCCTGTCCCTTTTTAGTACCCCAAGGGGACTGATCCCTCCCATGTCTCTGGTTTATTCTTCTATCTCCTCAATACCCTCTCTTCGAGTGGCACCTTCGTATTGGATCTACAGGAGATGCCACACCTGTTGTTCCCTTCTTTCAGTCCTAAGAACCAGACTCTTCCAGGTTTACACAATTGCACTTCCAATTTAGCATACTATATTGAATCTTGACAACATGGTCTTTACATCAGAGATTAAACTCATCTTAGACAACCACTTTGTATACCTTCATTCATTCTGTAACACGGTGACCAAAGCTTTCAGTAGTTTGGCCTTTTATTAGAATCAGGTTTTTCATCACCAGTATGTGACACGAAATTTGTTAACTTAGCAGAAGCAGTTCAATGCAATACATAATCTAGCAGAGAGAGAGAAAAAAAATAATAATAATAAATAAGTAAATCAATTACAGTATACAGATATTAAAGAGATTTTAAAAATGTGCAGAAAAACAGAAGTACTGTATATTTTAAAGAAGTGAGATAGTGTCGCAAGGGTTCAATGTCTATTTAGGAATCGGATGGCAGAGGGAAAGAAGCTGTTTCTGGATTGTTGAGTGTGTGCCTTCAGGCTTCTGTATCTCCTACCTAATGGTAACAGTGAGAAAAGGGCATGCCCTGGATGCTGGAAGTCTCTAATAATGGAAGCTGACTTTCTGAGACACCGCTTCCTGAGGATGTCCTGAGTACTTTGTAGGCTAGTACCCAAGATGGAGCTGACTAGATTTACAACCCTCTGCAGCTTCTTTCAGTCCTGTGCAGTAGCCCACCCCCCCACCCCATACCAGACAGTGACACTGCCTGTCAAAATGCTCTCCATGGTACAACTTTATAAGTTTTTGAGTGTATTTGTCGACATGCCAAATCTCTTCAAACTCCAAATTAGGTACAGCTGCTGTCTTGCCTTCTTTATGACTGCATCGATATGTTGGGACCAGGATAGATCCTCAGATCTTGACACGCAGGAACTTGAAACTGCGCACTCTATCCACTTCTGATCCTGCTATGAGGATTAGTATGTGCTCCTTTGTCTTACCCTTCTTGAAGTCCACAATCAACTCTTACTGATGTTGAGTGCCAAGTCCATTATAAACACAAGACTTAGAAAATAATCAATGGTGTTAGAGAGAGTCGAAGTAGAGTATTGAAGGAGAAATTGTTTGACAAACCGAGACTTTTATGAGCATGTATTAGATGAAACATAATGGGGATGGTGGGTGTGGTTCACTTGGTTTATTGGAAACTGTTTGATAAAATCTCTTTTAAAATGTTGACATATAAAATTAAATCATGTGGTTTGATGGTATTCGTTTGATATAGATTGAATAATTGACAGATGGAAATCAAGCGAGGAATAAATATCAGTAATTGAGCTGAGCTATTCATAATATCAATCAATGATTTTGGTGAGTGAATTTCAAAGTTTATCAACAACACAACTGGGTGGAGTTGTGGAGAGGATGCAA
The DNA here is from genome assembly GCF_030144855.1 of Hypanus sabinus. Lineage (NCBI taxonomy): Eukaryota > Metazoa > Chordata > Chondrichthyes > Myliobatiformes > Dasyatidae > Hypanus > Hypanus sabinus. Next base: position 21,947,806 of record NC_082714.1, read on the forward strand.
AGGGGCTTCAAGGTGATTGAGTGGACAAGTACATCACAGATGCAATAATGGACATATTTGAAGTAATTGACAGGAAAATCAGGAAGTGTTTAAATAATGAAAATATTGATGTAAAGGGGTATTGGGGTGTTTTTGCGTGACAATCATGAAATCAAATCACCAAGTGCATTAAGCTGGACTGATTCCTAGTTGTTGGAACTAACATATCAGAGTCTGGGTCAACTAGAATAGTGGTTCCCAACCTTTTTCATGCCATGGCACCAATACCATGGACCCCAGGTTGGGAAACCCTGTGTTCAAGTTTAGAAGAACAAAAGGAAACCTCATTGAAATGTATAAATTCGATGGTGTGTGACAGATTTAATTCAGGGTGGATGCTTTCCCTTTTGACGGCAGAGTTTTAGTATCGGTCTAAGAATAACACTTTTAAGACCGAGATTAGGAAAAATATTAAGCAAGAGAAAATCTGCAGATGATGGAAATCTAAACAATGTACACAAAGTGCTGGAGGAACTCAGCAGGCCAGGTTGCATCAATGGAAAAAAAAGTACAGTCGAGGTTTCGGGCCATAATGTCAACTGCAACTTTCATAGATGCTGCCCGGCCTGCTGGGTTCCTCCAGCATTTTGTGAGTATTGTTTGGAAAAATATTCTTCACTGAGGTTTGTGATCCTGTAGAATTCTCTTAACACAACAAGCCTGTGGAGTCAAAGCACCGAAGATATAAATACATTTCTGGGCATAAAGTGCATTAAAGGGTTTGATTGGAGAGCAGAAAAGGCCAATGGCTGGTACTGTTTTTTCAGTGATTTCTGACTTCTAGTTTTGACGAATCAATAGCTTCTCCCTCCTTAGATGCTGCCTTACCTGCTGAATGTTTCCGGAATGATTTTCTTTTATGTTAAGTAATACACAATGTGTTCACTTTTTTCTTCTTGTTCTTTTCTGCATTATTTCAGTGCTTGTATGCATTACCTTTTATCTTTTAAAATCACTCAGTTCTGAAGTTAACAAGCCCCACCACTTATTGACAAAATCTCTTCTAAACTGCATGTCATCAGAAGAAAATGCTCCTTTTATTTTATCCTACAATGCATCAGTCCTTCTTTCTGATCTTCACATCAATATCTGATCAAGGACTGACTGTATTGCTGCTGAGGTAATCATTCTAGTTTATCTTTTACTTGAACAGAAAACAGTTTGTCTAATTCTTGTTACTGAGCTCCGTGTCAAAGTTCGAAGTAGACTACTGAACTACAAAGCTCATAGGTCTGAAGAATAACTAAGTCATGCAAGTAATAAACACAGATGATATTTTGTACCATTACAGTAGACACTGCACTTTAGATTTCAATGAGACCTAAAGTGATAGAGTAATCATAGATTGGCACAGAAACTTAGTGCACAGCTTAGATTTGGCAGGATAAGAGTGCAGCATGGGGATTATACTGTTGAGATGGACTAATGATATTTGCATTGGGGAACATGTAAATAGATTTCAACTTTTAAAAAAGAATAATTACAGAAAATAATCAACTAAAGATTTTTTATTTGTGCAGGATATAGTACTTGAGATACAGCACAAGTAATTTTATCTTTTTAAGAGAAATTGAAGGTTAGACTGGATCTAGTTAAGGGTCACAACAGAAGTTTTGTCTGTTGTATTTGATGGAGGAACAGAGTAATGAAGCAGGTTCTATTTCTATTGCATAATTTGGAAGTGGCTGTTTTTAGTTGTGGAAATTTGTTTAGTAGAAGTGATATTCAAAACTTCCTACTCTGTCCGTGGCTGTCCACTAAGAACAAAATTGTGTGATGTCCCTATTTTTTGATCATCATTTCTTTATAATGTAAAGATTTAAAATGTTTATTTCTCAGAGCTTGGTTATTGTATTATTTTAGTGATTTTAATTATGTGTTCCAGTTCATTGTTGCCACCTTAATCTGGAAATGAAAGCACTCTCAACCCCAAATTATGTTTGTGATAAGGATTACTTGCTTTATGGAATATTTCAGGAAGAAGAATTTAAATGGTTGTTGCGTGAAGAAGTTCATGCTGTCCTGAAACAGCTGAAAGACATTCTTAAGGTATGATATTCTTACTTCGATCTTTGCAGAGGAAACTTGGTGGCTCTTTTACACATGACCCACCATTTTTTGTTCGCATATGGAAACATTTTCTCAACTTCCATTTTTTCAAATGATGTCACATTGTTTATAAATTCAATAGAAACAAATTCTCTTCGTTTGGAGCAAAACAATATTACCTGGGTAGTTTTATTAGCATTCTAGTGAATCTCATTTTCAGCATCTCTGTGTCCTTCCTACTAAATGCGCACCAAAAATGTTTGTAGTGCTTAAACAATGAATAACAAACACCAAAGCTAACTTCTCTGCTTTCAGATTTATCCCTCTAGAAATACTTCATTCCATTAAGTGCTTTTATGAAACTCCATGCTGGCAAACTAACACAAAATAGACCATCCATCCAGATTAATAAATGTTTCTAACTGTGTTGTTAGATTTGGCATTTAATCTAACAAGGTAATATGTCTGCAAGCATATTCCTTGACATTTTGTTTTGCAACCTAGGTCCGATAGTGTCATTGTCCTTGCATCTATAAAGAAATGCATTTTTTGCAGCACAGATATGCTTCAACCAAATTGTTGGCCAGTCTAATTGGAACCACCCTTTCATTAATTTGTTATAGAATATGTCCAAGAGGACATTGATCAAATTCAGAAAACATTACTTCCAACATGTTTTGGGCTGAAGGAAAGATCCCAAACTCCGTGTCAAATTGCTGATGTGACATACACATTGAAGTTACACATTATTCTGTTAGCCTGGTTGCTGCATGATTTATGCAATATGACAGGTGATTTTTCAGTGCAAAGTCAACCAAATTTAGCAATTTAATCCCATAATTAGACTAGAATCAGTTTTAACTAATTAACCCAATCTCAACATTGAGGAATTAGTGAATGAAAATTACTAAAAATCTGCCTTCCATAATTCTTAACATTAAAAAAACCTTGCAGACTGTTGGTAGCTAATGTAATTTTGCTTCTTAACAAAGTACTTGCTTTGGCATTTTCTTTACTAATGATAGCCTCCTCTTGTACAGGAGGCTTCCCGTCGCTGTACTCTGTCAGCTTCCGGATCTGAAAGTCAAACCCGGCAGGAGAACTTCAAACTGGGAAGCTCAGCGTAAGCAGTTGTCCTCAGTTTATGCTGTACCTAATGATATTGATTGCACTGAACACAAAGTTTGTTTATTTATTAATACTCATCTCCAAGGAGCTCCAGTCAAGAAGAATAACTACAAATGAAAATATTTTTAATCAAATAATTCAATGAACACATCAATAGGAGGGCTGCTTTGCATGGGTTTCCTCATTTGTAATCCTTTTAGTTTCTTGACTGGCCTTGTTCATCTCTGAATGTAGCAAGGTATCTAAAAAATATATGTTCTTTATTCACATTTTCAAAGCATTGAATAATGTGTAATATATGGATAAAGGACATCACTTAGCTCATTTATTTTCGTTGTATCATGATCTGCTCTGAAATGACATGTTGGCTTCAATTTTTTGTGTGTCATTGTGGCGACCCACTTTCTATGCAGGCAAACCGGCTCACAAATAGCCAACGCGTGGGGAGAGACATTGATAATGCACCTCTGATGTCATTTCTGCCCGGAGAGGGTGGGCGCTAGGGATTAAATGCCAGCGCCGCTAAGTTTGAATAAACTAGTCTCGAAACGACTTACCGACTGCATGTTGTTACTTCAGCGCTACATTGGTGACCCCGACGGTCCAGACAGGATTTGGACCAAAGATAACCGACTCTTCATCTGTTCACGCAGTTTCACTAAAACTGCCGACTTTCTGGACGCTGCGACTACGCATGTGGTTTAGCCAAGCAGAAGCCCAGTTCCAGATTCGGCAGATATCCTCTGATTCCACGCATTACTACCACGTGGTGAACGCCCTTGACCAGGAGACAGCCGCCCAGGTTAAGGATTTCATACAGTCCCCCCCCAGAAGAAGGCAAATATGAAGCATTCAAAGCGCTGTTCATTGAGACCTTTGGCCTCTCACAGCGTGAGCGGGGTGCCCGCCTGCTTCACCTGGACGGTTTGGGAGACAGACTGCCGTCAGCATTGAGGTATGAGATGCTGGCCCTGGCTGACTGACACAAGCCCTGCCTCATGTTCCTAGAGCAACTGCCCGAGGACATACATCTGCTGCTGGCAGATTTCAGTGACTCCCGGAAGGTGGCGGCCCGGGTAGACGTGCTGTGGAAAGCCAAGAGGGAGAGCATGGCATCCGTCTGTCAGATTACCAGGCCATGCGCCTAACAGCGGACCAGACCAGGCCCAGCAGGGGGGCGCACACAACACAGAGGCAGGAGTGAGGAGGCCAGTGAACAGTGGTGTTTCTACTACCAGCGGTGGGGCACAAAAGCCTGCCGTTGTCGCCCGCCCTGCAAGGGCCAGGGCCAGGGCCAGGGCCAGCTGCCGCTAATGACTATGACTCTGTATGTCTGGGACAAACAGTCGGGACGCCGCTTCTTGGTCGACACCGGAGCCGATGGGGTACATCACCCACAACAGGAAGCCAGGACCCACCCTTAGGGTCGCAAATGGCAGCACGATACGGACCTACGGCACCCGCACAGTGCAGGTGCAGTTCAGCGCCAGCCGATTCACGTGGGACTTCACACTGGCCGCGGTGGCCCAACCACTCCTGGGGGCAGACTTCTTGCGAGCTCACAGCCAGCTGGTCGACTTGCAAGGGAAAAGACTGATACATGCCGAGACTTTCCAGACGTTCTCCCTGGGTGAAGCCAAGTTGCCGGCCCCACACCTGGACTCCATCACGCTGTCGGACAAAGAATTCACCAGAATCCTGGCGGATTTTCCATCGATTCTGGCACCGCAGTTCACAGCAGCCATGCCCAGACATGGGGTACAGCACCACATCCCGACCCAGGGACCACCCCTCCACGCCCGCGCACGAAGGCTCCCCCCCCGGAAAAGCTCCACCTGGCGAAGGAGGAGTTCAAGAAGATGGAGGAATTGGGGATCGTACGGAGGAGGGCGGTACCGCAGCGCAGAGGCAGATCTCCCAAACAGAGGCTGATCCAGACTGTGGACATTGGGGGGTGTATCGCTGGTTCTGTGGGGGGGGGAGGGTTATGTGGTGACCCATTTTCTGTGCAGGCAAACCGGCTCACAAATAGCCAGCGCGCGGGGAGAGACTTTGGTAATGCACCTATGATGTCATTTCCACCCGGAGAGGGCGGGCGCTAGGGATTAAATGCCAGTGCCGCGAAGTTTGAATAAACTAGTCTCGAAATAACTTGTCGTTATTTCAGCGCTGTGTGTAGTACATCGCTACACCATTCTTATTTACTTCATTTGGACTACACGCCTCCCTTTCTTGAAATAAAATGTTCTTCCTAAGGTTGTGTTTGTTTTTAATACGTTCTTGATTAGTCAGGGTATCAAATGTTACGAGGAGAATGCAGGAGAACAGGGTTGAAGAGGATGATAAAAACAGCCACGATCGAATGGTAGAGAAGACTCGACGGGCCGAATGACCTAGTCTGTGTCTGTTGGTCTAACGTTGTCTCAGTAAAATATTGAGTGATGCAGATTGTGACCTGTGCATTCCATGTAAGAAATGGGACTGGCTGGATGCAAGTGGTTGTGCCTGATCATGTACACTCCTGGTTTATGCATTTATATTTGATTAGCATTTCACCATAAACCTCTTGATCATTTCAGGTTCATTTATTACTTAGTAGACCTGATCTTGTTGGAACAGCAAGCTTTTAAGAGAACATAATTGGTCTGCTACCTTGATACAAAGAAAAATAAAATTAATCGAAGTTGCCTATTGTCTGGAAATAAAGCAAAAAAGCTTTTTAATTTTGGCTGACCTCCAGATTTTGTGAACAATTAGTCAGATTCATGGAAAGGAAGTAGAATAGACATTAATTTCAATTTGATTTTTCACCCCCTTGTGAAAGATGATGTCCAGAAGTATCAAGAAAGGAGGAAAATGGGCAATGTTCAACATTTTTACTCTGGAATATCCAAAAGAGTATGATGTGATTAAATAATCTTCTTTAACATTCTATTAACTGTTAATTAAAATATTTGCATCCTCCTCACAATACCTATACGTAATGTTATTGATAAAGTTTAAAAATCTATGAAAGTTTCTTCATCCAGATCATTAATTCAGTGTAAAGATTTTTACTCCTCATGTATATATGAAGGATGTAAGTAATAAAATCAATTCAATTCAATTCATCTATATCGTGAATAGCTCAGCTCATACACTAATCCTATTTATTCCTAGTCTGTTTCCCTTCTGTCAGCCAATTATTCAATCTATGTCAAACTAATACCATCAAACCATATGCTTAAATTTTGCACACTAATATCTAAAGATAGAATAAACTTCTTGGGCTACCAGCCAGGTGTAGGTATTGATTTTAACTGATGAAGGTGAAGATGGCAGAGTTTTTCTTTGAAATGTCAGTTAAAATCGATACCTGTACCCAGCTGGTAGCCTGAGAAGTGTTAATTCATCATATTTGCCGGGAAAGCATTAGACCCTTTTTCATCTAAAGATAGACTTTATCAAAGGCTTTCCAATAAACCATGAACCACACCCACTGCCTTCAGCATCTATTTCACCTGTGGCTTTTTCCAAAAAAAAATAAGTTAGCACATTTGTCAAACGCAATTTCCTTTTCGTTATCTTATTTTGTAATTGTGATCTTCTTTCAGCCTTATTCTTATAGAAAAAAATACTGATAGCTTTTTCATAGAACAAACAGAAATTATATTATAAATCATGAATTGACTAGTTTCTCAGATTGATTTTCTTATCCAGCACAGATCAGGTGAAGGGTGTCCTAACGTTACAAGGAGATGCATTGACTCAAGCGGTAAGTACAAATACCATAGAGATGAAAATATGCTGACCACGTGGCTAAATATATGTACAGTGGATTCTGGTTAATAGGAACACATCAGGATAAGTACATTTTAGTCCAGTTAAGCGGCCTTCCCAATTGGCTGAAGTTTCTTGGAAATAGTATAAAATGTATTATAAAGACCAACTAATTTTAACTGAGTAACAAATTATGTATTGAAGTACAGAACAAATTAGAACACTATCAATACTACTACAGTACTATAAAACTGTATTAGTTCCTAATAGTTATTAGCAGGGAAATTCATGCAGTATTCACTTTTGACTGTTAAAGAACAAAATCAGTGCAGACGCCCTGTGCAGGTAATGAACGGGCTTCATACAATGCATCCTCCATATCTTTTTCATTGTAGCATTCAAGCTAATTGTTAATACCTCCAAATTTGTTCCAAACTTGTTGAGTAAATCATTTAATTTTCACTCATGGCCATTTCCGGCATCTCCCAAGCCTGAATGCTTGAAATCGCAGTGAGCAGAGCAATTCTGAATTGTTTGTTTCTCACTAGTTATTAGCGACAAAAATCACTGCTTTTTGAACACAAGCACACACAACTAACACTGTTTAAAAAATGTTCCTGTAAGTGCAGTGTAGTGTCTAATGGCCACACAGATGCATGTGACTGACGCTAGCAAGAAACTGTTCAGCAACAGTCTCTAGTCCCAATTAAGCGGCATAGTGCCTCAAATAAACGAAAAAAATTCTGGCTATTTTCTGAACTATTTGGAGGATAGCTCATGTTGTTCCGTTGTTTAAAAGAGGCTCTAAAAGTAATCCAGGAAATTATAGGCCAGTAAGTTTGACGTCGATAGTAGGTAAATTATTGGAAGGAGGACTAAGAGATAGGATCTACAAGTATTTGGATAGACAGGGACTTGTTAGGGAGAGTCAACATGGCTTTGTGTGTGGTAGGTCCTGTTTAACAAATCTATTAGAGTTTTTCGAGGAGGTTACCAGGAAAGTGGATGAAGGGAAGGCAGTGGATGTTGCCTACATGGGCTTCAGTAAGGCCTTTGACAAGGTCCCGCATGGGAGATTAGGAAGATTGAGTCACTAGATATACATGGTGAGGTTGTAAATTGGGTTAGACATAGGCTCAATGGGAGAAGCCAGAGAGTGGTAGTGGAGGATTGCTTCTCTGAGTGGAGGCCTGTGACTAGTGATGTGCCACAGGAATCAGTGCTGGGTCCATTGTTACTTGTCATCTATATCAATGATTTGGATGATAATGTGGTAAATTGGATCAGCAAATTTGCTGATGATACAAAGATTGGAGGTGTAGTGGACAGTGAGGAAGGTTTTCAAAGCTTGCAGAGGACTTGGACCAGCTGAAAAATGGCAGATGAAATTTAATACAGGTAAGTGTGAGGTGTGCACTTTGGAAGAACAAACCAAGGTAGAAGGAACAAGATAAATGGTAGGACATTGAGGAGTGCAGTAGAACAGAGGGATCTGGGAATACAGATATAAAATTCCCTAAAAGTGGCATCACAGGTAGATAGGGTAGTAAAGAATTGAGTATAAGAGTTGGAATATTATAGTGAGGTTGTATAAGGCATTGGTGGAGCCAAACTTTGAGTTTTGTGTGCAGTTTTGGTCATCGAATTATAGGAAGGATATTAATGAGGTTGAAAGGGTGCAGAGAAGGTTTATAAGGATGTTGCCGGGACTTGAGAAACTGAATTACAGAGAAAGGTTGAATAGGTTAGGACTATTCCTTGGAGCATAGAAGAATGAGGGGAGATTTGATAGAGGTGCATAAAAATTATGATTGGTATAGATAGAGTGAATGCAAGCAGGCTTTTTCCACTGAGGCAAGGGAGAAAAAAAAACAGGGCACATGGGTTAAGGGTGAAGGGGGAAAAGTTTAAAGAGAACATTAGCGGTGGGGGGGGGGCTTCTTCACACAGAGAGTGGTGGGAGTGTGGAATGAACTGCCAGATGAAATAGTTAATGCGGGCTCACTTTTAACATTTAAAAAAAACTTGGACAGGTACATGGATGAGATGGGTATGGAGGGATATGGGCCGGGTGCAAGTCAGTGGGACTAGGCAGAAAAATGGTTCAGCACAGCCAAGAAGGGCCAAAAGGCCTGTTTCTGCGCTGTAATGTTCTATGGTTCTAGCTTTTGTTCTTTAAGAGTTGTCCCAAATAAGCAGCTGTCCCAATTAACGAGAATCCACTGTACAGTATTTGTAATGACTCTTTTGTTATATATTTCCGGGTAAAATAAAACAAACGGATCACATTATTTGCATTTAGTCAAAAGTACGTATATATCTAGCAATCTAATCCTTTGATATTTTGGTGTCGAGTCTTCCTGGTTTTGGCAGTTTACACACCATGTCAAATTTGTAGTGGTGTGGACCTTGGAACTCCAATATTTAGCACCAACTACCTAAAGGCGTAATTTTGAGAAGGGAGGGATCAGCAAAAGATTTTTATAAAGCTTCTGTTAGGTCCCAACATATCTCAAAATACTTAACAATTAACAAAGTATCTTTTTAAACTACTATTTTGATAGTCAAATACCTGTGTGAAAATCAGTAATTTCTCCTTCAGATAACATTACAGAAAAGAGATTAACATTGGTCAAGAGAACAGGACAAAAAAACTCCTCTGCATCTCTGAAGCCATGAGCTGGGATCTTGAATTTTCACCTGAGAATAGAAGCAGGGGAAAGCTGGAGCAATAAATAGTCTATTGGAGAAACTCAGTGGGTTGTTCAGCATCAGGGTGGAAGAGTGCAGGATATTTTTGGTCAAAATGCGATATCAAGGTCGACAATGCTTCGGTTTAATATAACATTGAAATGACCACAGTGCTTTTGTGTCTACCTCACTGGAGCTAGCTTTTATTAATCTGGAAATAGAAGCAAGAAAAAAAATAGGAGATATCTAACAGGTCAGGCTGAAAGAAGAAGAGTTAACATTTCACTTCAGTGTATTTACATTGAGAGAATGCTGAAAAATTAATAATTGCACTGGATCTGTCCAGCAGAGATATAAATGGAGAAAATGACATCAGTGGAGAAAGAAAACAAAACCTGAAACTTGAGTTATAACTCAACAATTGTTGAAATCTGAAATAAAAAGGAATGTTGGAAATGCCTAGTTGTTCAGGAGATAAAATCTGAGTTAACTTTGCATTAGATTAGATCCAGCCAGTTCTGATACACGGATATTTATTTAAAAATGTTATATTCGACGACCAATATACTTATTTCATGAGTACTTTGTATGCTAATATCTCGAGTTCTACCATGCCTTAACAACAGTTATATCCAAGAGGAGGCATATGAATTTTAATTGAAGATTTGTTCTCTGAAATAGGATATTAACCTGAGACTGCCTAAACACAACCAGGTTCTGCATTTTACGTTTAGAGAGGACAAACAATGGAAAATGCAGCAGGTAAAACAGTTTCTTCTTTCCATGGAGATGGGTGTTTATTTTTTAATCAAACTGCTTTAGACTCTGACAAAAATATTGGTGCCAGGATATTTGCATGATGACCATGATTGGACCAAGTTTACTTCGGCTTCAATTTGTTACTACTTAGTTGTTAACCATTAGAGGTTAATAATGATCTTCAGTAATTGATAATTTTCTCATTCCACTTGGTGCTTATGTTTCCCACCTCTTAAGATACAAATGCAGAAAATTAGTTCAGAGATAGTGTAGAATTTACAGGTAGGGTATCAAGTATCATAAAACATGCCAGAATTAGGCCATTCAGCTCATCAAGTTTACTCATGGTTGTTTTATCATCTCTTTCAATTCTATTGTACTGCCTTCTCCCCTTAATCCTTGACACCCTCACTAATCACAAACCTGTCAACCTCTGCTTTAAATCTACCCAATGACTTGGCCTCCACAGCTGTCTGTGGCAATGAATTCCACAGATTCACCACCCTCTGGCTAAAGGAATTCCTTATCTCTATTTTAAATTGATGTTTTTATAATCTGAGGCCATGCCCTCTAGTCCTAGACTCCCCCACTATAGGAAGCATCATCTCTATGTCCACATTGTCTAGGCCTTTAAATATTTGATAAGTTTCAAAGAGATTCCCAACTCATTCTTGTGAGTACAGGCTCAGCGCCATCAAACACTTTTCATATGTTAACCCTTTCATTTTGGAGATTATTCTTGGGAACCTTCTCTGGATCCTCTCCAATGCCAGCACATCCTTTCTTAGATATGGGGCCCAAAATTGAGCACAGTGCTCCCAAGTGTAGTCTAACCAATCACTTACAGAGACTCAGCATCAATCATGTTTAAATTATGGCAATTCTACTCAGCTAGGAAAAAGTAACAAAAATGCTATGAATGCTGGAGATGTGGATTATAAACAAAAATGAAAACTTTTCAGATCAGGCAGCACTTGCGGGGAAGAGTACATAGTTCAACTCTAGTCTGGCTTCTGATGAAAAAGTACTGATCTCTAACCTTTGTGGTCTGACTCGTAATTAACTGAAGCGTGGTTTGGAAGCAATGGCAGGTTGTAGATCCGTTGTCAAGACTTCTTGTGTAACTGTTCAGCCAACTGTTTCTGGGAGACCCAAAAAAAACAAGTCTGTGGATGAACTCAATGGTCTGGCAGCATCTGCAGAAGGAAGCTGGCAGTTTTGGGTTGAGGCTTCTTCAGATGAAGAAACTCATTCTGAAAACTCAACTGTTGTTCTCAGTGATTATTTCTAATTGCCATAAAAAAGGGAAATAAAAACAAAATGTAGTGTTAGGATCCCAGATGGAGAAATTTAACTGCGAGATCTATAGGCCACTCTGCATATTTAGCGACATTTAAGTAAATGGATCCCAATGTATGATGCTGAGTACAACAGCTGGTACAGTCAACAGGGTCACTTTTTTTGGCTCATCAGCAATGTTTATTGTACAACAGAGCAGCTTATTGTGAATAATGGGCTGAAATCTCTCATTCTGTTTGTTCTTGTATTCTTGTTGAAAGCAAATGCACAGTTTTGCTTTTTTTTAAACCCTGATTCTCTAGCTTCACCCGACAGTGGGGGGAGCTGGAGGGGGGGGGGTTCTTTGGGGTTCTCATGATTAACTCATGTATTCTTTGGGGCACTTCGCTGTTTTCGTGGGTGTTTGCGAAGAAAAAGCATTTCAGGATGTACATTGTATACATTTCTCTGACATTCAGTTTGACCTTTGACTACAGTGTATCTTGGAATCCTTCATTTCTTTTTATTAATCTTTTCATTAATCTTTTCTTACCATCTTCACAGATTCAGGATGCCAGGAATCATGTAGGCCAAGCTTTGTATCTACTAAACAGCAGAGATCAAACATACCAGTTCAAGAGTGGGGCAGAGGTCAACAAGGTCAGTCAAATTTTGATTATTCTTTGGCATTAAATAGCCTTTAATTCATCTCATTTTAATTAATTGGTAATTAATGTCCTTCCAAAAGCTGTGAATCCATTGAATAGTAGCTTTTAATGACTTTGCCTATGTGCAAAACCTTTAAATAGTCTTTAATTAACCAGTCTTTAACTATTTAACCAGTAAATAGTCTTTATACAGAAAGATTAACCTTCAAGTATTGTTGCGGATTGAGGATAGAGGCTGCTTTTGCTTGCTTTTTGACCTGCCCCTCCTCCCTTACTGATCCAGTGCGATAAAACTATTTCCCAACACAAGGCCTCTACTTCAACTTCAAGGCTAGTGTTGCACACTTAACAAAGGTAATGGAGGCTCTTTTAATTGTTCCGCAAAATTATCCTGCCTAGATTTGGTTCAGTTCCTGGATCTTTCCTGAGATCTCTGCTAGTTCGGCAGTGGGAATGTCACACTTGGATCAAATTTCCTGCCTCTGGACACATTCCAGTGACCTACCTAGGGTAGTATGGTTTGAAAGAGGGCAGTAGTTTGGTGATCTCCTCCAAATATTCAGCCTCCCACTCATAGTATCTGGCCTTAAATATGAAGCACATCCTCCTGGAGGCTGCCTGTGACTTCTAAATCTATTACATCACCAGCAATGAATTAGTGCTTTCAAAAGCACAGTATATAAATGAAATGCAATTTCTACAAGAAATTTGCTTCACCTGTCCACCACCCTGATTATAACATGCCTGCCTGTGAAGATTCTGCTTAAAGTACAGTTTTTAAAGGCCAAGTAGTATTTGTGAAATGATTTAGATAATCAGGGATGTATTAAGAATCGTAAAAGTAGCAACAAGAAGTCTTTTGACTCCAAATATTTAAATATATCTTTAAGTTGAACGTTTCTTCATAAGAGTATCCAGACCATGACAAGTCACTCAGTTCTCTTCATTGATGAGGCTCTAGTCTGTCTTTGTTGAGACAGTGTTGATTTTTTCATATCAATCATTCTAAATTGTCCACTCACATTTCTTGTGCATAAAAATTTCAAAAAATAGGCTGTGGTTTTCCTCAGAAACACAACAGTCAGCTTAAAAGTGAAGATGTGTATCTGCAGAAGATGGGTGGCTGTTCTATGTCAATTGAGTGACAGTTGTACTTAATTCATCCAGAAAATTATATAAATTAATATTGAACTACTCTTAAATCAGCCTGAACTTGATAAAACAAAGTTGTTTTCTCTTTAAGCTCATGGATGCAGTAATGTTGCAGCTAACCCGTGCTCGCAATAGACTCACCACTCCTGCAGCTATGACACTCCCAGAAGTAGCCTCAAGCAGTTTAATGGTGAGTATATGAGCTCCTGTATGATCTTCAGCTTTCCTGCTTTCTCTATGCCTGCCTGTGGAGAAAAACTCCTGAGGGAGTGGATTAATAAGGATTACAATCAAAGACATCCAGTGTAGCTCAGGCAGATTCTATCTGACCAATTTGATAGAATATTTTGAAGAGGTAACAAGGGATTGATGGGGTAAGGTCATGAGATATGATTTAAATGAACTTCACTAAAGCCTTCAACAAGGTCTCACGTGGGAGATCGGTGGGTTGATAGCAGGGCAGTAGAAAATTATGGGCTAAATTCAGGAAATTGGGATTCGCATGGATCGTGTGGATGTGTTGAGCAAAGAGCCTGCTTCTGAGCTGTAATAGATTAGGACCCACGGGATCTGGGGCCAGTGGTCAATATGGTAAGGAAAGTGTATGGGATACAGTTAGGTCCCCACTCCTGCCCTCCCTCTCCTCCTGCCTTACCCCCTCCACATCACCCAAATACCTGCCCACTCCACCCTCTCTATTTACAGCTGCATAACCACTTTCATTTGTCAACAACTCCTGTTTGAAATTTAGTGATAGTGAGGAGTGAATAGCTTTGAAGTAGTACTGTAGTTGTAGTGTGTCTGCTCCCTAAGGAGTCATCCAGGGGTATCTAGTCACTAAGTTCATTCCAAAGATGTTAAACTTAAGGCTTAAGATAAAGGTTGTGAGCATTATCTTGCATGTGAAGTGAATACTGGACTCCTCACCTTGCATTGGTTGTATACTTGAATGTATACTTGTATAACCCTCAGAAATATACTTATTTCTTTGTTCCCTTGTCATTTTGATCAATGTATAATATCTTACTAATTACTGTTTTAAAATTTAAGTTTCTGTCTCATTTATTTGTATGTTGTTTTAGTAACTGCCTTGATTCTCTCATAGAAAATGTTCACACCGTCTCTTCCTGGTGATGTCTTTGCCAACTTCTACATTAATCTGAGCAAACTTTGTTTAATTGTCTACCAGCTCCATCTTCTGCAGCCCAATTTAAACAAGGTGATGTAAAACAGCAGCATTTAGAGTGCATTCTGTCAGCAGGAAGGCTGCTGATTAGATGTGTAAACTGTTTTAATTTAATTAATATAAACTAGATAGTTTGTACAGTTGTTTAGTGTCTTGTTCTTTTTGAACATTGTCTTACGTATGTGTAATTCAGAAATCAAAACTTTAGAGCACAGACTTTGTCTACAATATGGACACTGTATAACTTGATATCTGAGTTTATCATGATACTGAATATACCTGATCTAAAGCAGGGGGTTCACAGCCGTTTATTTGCCACAGATCCCTACCATTAACTGAGGGTTCTGTGGATCCCAGATTGGGGACCCTCTAGAGTTTTAGAGTCTGTTCCTTAAGAAAAGAAGATCTTGTTGTCCATACTAAGTCTTCATGGAAATCGAGGAAAAGGTAATCCAAGGAATAATCTCCTAAATTCCAGGTGACTGCTTGGTGTGTTTTCCATGGATTGGGCTGCTGCTTTCTCTTCTCCACATGGAATTTTGGGATTATAAGAGGTTGAGAAAATAAAACAAAAAAATTGACCAAATTTCAAATTTGTATATGGGTAAATAATCTACTGTTATCTGCTGGAATTTGTTGAAAAGTTATTAAGTGGTTGATAAGGGAGTCTCTGTGCATGTTGTCTATATTATCTTCAAGAAGGCTTTTAAATTGCTTACAGAAATGAGCTTTGTAGTGAAAGTGAAAGAGCACTAAATGGGGGTAATTATGTAAAGTAGTGGGTTGTGTAAATGACTATGCATAAAGAAGTTATCCAGAAATCTGCACTGGGGTCTCAGCTGTTAGCATCAGGTTTGGATGATACCAGCTTTGTATCTAAGACTGCAGATACTTTAAACTGCAAAGAGCAGCAGCTTCTGCAGCCGCAAGCAGGAAATTAATTGATTAGAGGTGCAGTGTAGAACAGCCCTTTCCGGCCCAATGAGACGTCACCTATCAAACCACCTTTTTAATATCTAATCCTAGTCTAATGACATGACAATTTACAAGGACCAATTAACCTCCTAACTGGTAGGTCTTTGGGCGGTAGGAAAAAACCAGAGCGCTGGGAGGAAACTCGTGGTCACCGGGAGAGCATAGAAACTCCTCAATGACTGTGCCAGAATTGAAAACCAAATTCCAATGCCCTAAGCTGTAATAGGGTTGCGCTAACTGCTTACGCTACCAGTTGCGTTCGGATTAAATTCCTGTAAATCACTATGCTGCCACTGCTGGCATATCTCTCCTGTAGTTGGACAGGACCTACCCAGGGATTATGAATGTTGTTTCAAGGTATGATTCTTTAAGCATGACTATGCTTCTTTACTAGTCTGTAGGACCCCTCTCCCAGTCAGTCAAGCCCCACATTCTGAGAGCATTTAAACAGGTGGATGTGGAACAGATCGTTCCTCATATGGATCAGAATCAGGTTTAATATCGTTGACATATGTCAAGATATTTGTTGTTTTGCGGCAGCATTATAGTGGAATACATTAAATACTGTAATTTACAATAAGAAATATGTATACTATATATATAAAATTATTAAATTAGTGGTAAAAGAGCAAAAATAGTGAGATAGTGTTTATGGAGTGGTCATTGTCCATTCAGAAATTTGATAGTGGCGGGGTAGAACCCTAAAACATCTAGTGTCTTCTGTTATTTGGAAGATCCTAGAATTAGGAATCACTGATTAAATATAAGGCATTTAATAGAGCATTAGCTTTTTATTATTTAGCATTAATCAATTTTTAAATAATTTTTGTCCTGTGATCTTTAAAGGAATTAATCTTTCTAGCCAGTTTTGATGTCTTCACACCATGAGTAATAAATTGCAGAAAGGAACTATGATATGTGGAATTTATCCTTTTTTCGCTGTCATCTGATCAGTTTTGCTTTCACCTTTTAGAATTTCAAACCTGCTGGCAGCTCTGTGCTTCACAACCCAGGATCCATGTTGTAAGTGCTTCTCTTTTGAGCTTGTTCATAGTCAAAAATGAATGCATCAAGCCTGCTCTGCTTGAAGCAGTATGGCAGAAGTACCTCATAACCAGCAGGCTTCTTCCTCTTCATTTTAGAGTTTTGAAGCAACGGACCTCATAGAAACATTTCAAATGTTGAAAGGCATGGACAGAGTGGATGTGGCAAAGTTGTTTCCCATGGTGGGGGAGTCTAGTACGAGAGGGCATGACTTAATGATTGAAGGGCGCCCATTCAGAACAGAGATGTGAAGAAATTTTTTTAGCCAGAGGATGGTGAGTCTGTGGAATTTGGGGCCACAGGCGGCAGTGGAGACCACGTTATTGGGTGTATTTAAGGCAGAGATTGATAGGTATCTGAGAAGCCAGGGCATCAAAGGCTATGGTGAGAAAGCAGAGTGGGACTAAATGGGAGAATGGATAAGCTCATGATAAAACAGCGGAGCAGACTCGATGGGCCGAATGGCTGACTTCTGCTCCTTTGTCTTATGGACATTTGCAGAAGAGATGTTGTACATGTTCTGAATAGTGAGTGTTAGTATTTCATTGAAAGTAGCAGCATGAACCAAAGCTTATTTACATCTGCACTTTGCATATACTGTATCTTATATTTGCATTTTCTACTTGCCTTCCAAAGGTTTCTTTAGTTACATTTTGGATAATATCCATCAAAGTTTCGGATATCAAAGAAAATGCATATCTAGAAAGATTTAGGTAAAGAACATAATTATTCATGGGAATAGCAGCAACACTGAACCTATTGAAGGCCAACGCAAATTACAGGTGCTCCATGTTTTAAAAGCTTGTTGCTAAAATAATGGATGTAGTTTTGCCAATTTGGTATTGGTTTATTATCGATACAGGGAAAAGCTTGTCTTGCATCCTGTTTGTACAGATAAAAATCATCACACCGTGCTTTGAGAGGCACCATATCTTCACAATAACCTCAACAGCAACACAAATAAATATAGTGTTTCACAAATTATATGTAGCTGCACAATGTTAATGCCTAGTCATCTATAATTCATTTACAACACTTGTTTTTCTCTTGTATATGTGAGACTCCTGGCTGTTGATACATAAATTAGATAAGGTTAGTAATGTACATTTTCAGTATTGGCATTAATAGAATCGCTAGGTGCAGCATCCAGATTAATTACGAAATCTGAGAACTACTTTGGAAAGCATCAAGTTGGATAAGTCACCGGAACCAGACAAGGTGCATCCCAGGAGGCGGGGGAGAAGATTGCTGAGCCTCTGGTGATGATTTTTGCATCATCAATGGAGACTGGAGAGGTTCCAGAGGATTGGAGGGTTGCGGATGTTGTTCCCTTATTCAAGAAAGGGAGTAGAGATAGCCCAGGAAATTATAGACCAGTGAGTCTTACTTCAGTGATTGGTAAGTTGATGAAAAGGATCCTGAGAGGCAGGATTTATGAACATTTGGAGAGCCATAATATGATTAAGAATAGTCATCATGGCTTTGTCAAAGGCAGGTCATGGCTTT
Organism: Hypanus sabinus; assembly: GCF_030144855.1. Taxonomy (NCBI): domain Eukaryota; kingdom Metazoa; phylum Chordata; class Chondrichthyes; order Myliobatiformes; family Dasyatidae; genus Hypanus; species Hypanus sabinus. The sequence goes on from NC_082714.1 coordinate 21,966,040, forward strand.
CGAGCCTGATTGAATTTTTCGAGGATGTGACTAAACACGTTGATGGAGGTAGAGCAGTAGATGTAGTGTATAAGGATTTCAGCAAGGCATTTGATAAGGTACCCCATGCAAGGTTTATTGAGAAAGTAAGGAGGCATGGGATCCAATGGGACCTTGCTTTGTGGATCCAGAATTGGCTTGCCAACAGAAGGCAAAGGGTGGTTGCAGATAGGTTGTTTTCTGCATGGAGGTCGGTGACCGGTCGTATGCCTCGGGGATCTGTTCTGGGACCCCTACTCTTCGTAATTTTTATAAATGACCTGGATGAGGAAGTGGAGGGATGGGTTAGTAAACTTGCTGATGACACAAAAGTTGGGAGTGTTGTGGATAGTGTGGAAAGCTGTCAGAGGTTACAGCGGGACATTGATAGGATGCAAAACTGGGCTAAGAAGTGGCAGATGGAGTTCATTCCAGATAAGTGTGAGGTGGTTCATTTTGGTAGGTCAAATATGATGGCTGAATATAGTATTAATGGTAAGACTCTTGGCATTGTGGAGGATCAGAAGGATCTTGGGGTCCAAGTCCATAGGACACACAAAGCTGCTGCACAGGTTGACTCTGTGGTTAAAATGGCGTACAGTGCATTGGCCTTCATCGGTTATGGGATTGAATTTAGGAGCTGAGAGGTAATGTTGCAGCTAAATAGGACCCTGGTCAGACCCCTCTTGGGGTACTGTGCTCAGTTCTGGTCGTCTGACGAAGGATGTGGAAACCATAGAAAGGGTGCAGAGGAGATTTACAAGGATGTTATCTGAATTGGGGAGCATGCCTTATGAGAATAGGTTGAGTGAACTCGGCCTTTTCTCCTCGGAGCGACAGAGGATGCGAGGTGACCTGATAGAGGTGTATAAGATGATGAGAGGCATTGATCATGTGGATAGTCAGAGGCTTTTTCCCAGGGCTGAAATTGCTAGCACGAGAGAGCAGGGTTTTAAGGTGCTTGGAAGAAGGTACAGAAGAGATGTCAGGGGTAAGTTTTTTAGGGAGAGAGTGGTGAGTGCATGGAATGGGCTGCCGGTGACAGTGGTGGAGGCAGATATGATAGGATCTTTTAAGAGGCTGCTGGATAGGTACATGGAGCTTAGAAAAATAGAGGGCTATGGGTAACCCTAGGTAATTTCTAAGGTAAGGACATGTTTGGCACAGCTTTGTGGGCTGAAGGGCCTGTTTTGTGCTGTAGGTTTTCTATGTTTCTCAGAAAACGGAACCATTGTTTATTTGGAAAGCCAAATTATGTTAACCCATGGACCCCTAGAGTTTCATCCTGTAGTCATGATGTATTAGCCTTGCGTTTGATAATGTTACCCTTCTGAAGTTGCACTACTGAGATGTTTACTGCAGCGTGTGCTTCTGATATTATTTGGAACTATTTCATTTCATATATCAACAACATAGTCTGTTTTGACACAGCCGATATTGACCAAATCAGAGGTGGTGACAAATCAGCATATAGGAGGGATATTGAAAATCTGGCTGCACGTCATGTTCAATAAAGAAGTGTTTTGGGTGTTTATAGCTTTGTTAATCACAGTAATGCATACAGTAAGCACTTTATGGGTGAAAAAAGATAAATGCTGTGTTTTTTTCCATTTTATCATTGCAGTGAGATTAATAACCAGAAATTTGAAGTTAGCCATGTACACAAAGTGGAATGTGTGGTCCCCTGGCTAAATGATACACTGGTTTTCTTTACCATTGCTCTACAGCTTTGTCAGCAACTGAAGGATAAGGTATAAATTGTTGCTTTAATTTGTAAGTTAACCAGAAGTGTTATACATTTAACATACTGCAATGATATGACTGGTTTCAGTTACTTAAATACGTACTGTTATTTGATTTTGAATGTAAATTCTAGGATGTTAAATTCCTCCTGATATAATAGAAAAGAGTTCCTTTGTCAAATCTGTACAGATGTATGAAGCCTTTCTCTGCCCCGAACCTTCTTTACTGATCTGGTAGAGAGCAAACAACAAGCAAACTCTCTGCTTTGACTAAATCTGCTCTTCCTTTCAAAGTCTGTAATAAATTGCAGGAAGTAATCACTAAATCAGCCTTCCTGCTTAATGAAGTGTGGAGTCCATCTGGGTTAACGGCTTTGTTATTTTTTTCATTTTGTTTGAAATAGAGTTTGATTTGAAATTAAACAAAAATCTAAAGCCTTAAGTAAAACTCAAAGCTAAAGCTGGAGTTTAACCAGTGGCTATGATAAAATATATACACTTCTGTGAAACAAATCTAATTTGTTATTTATTTAATTTTTGACAAAACTGGCATATTTAGTTGTATAGATTTGAGAATTTATTATCGGGTGATGCAGTAATTGTATTTAATTTTTCCTTACAGATCTCTGTTTTTTCCAATTACTGGAACTTCAAGCCCTACTGATCTAGATCAACAGGCTAACTGAAGATCAGTTTGCACTTTGTACTTACTGCTGCAGCTGCCCGTCTGCCCACTGTAAACACTGTGTCTGTGAAATGTTTAGGTCAATAAGTTACATGGTGCACTTTTTTCACCTGCCTTTGCCACATTATTTTTAATGAAGTGGATCCCTACCTGGATAATGATTGGATATACCACCAGATGGGGAAATTTAAACCACCATGATGTTCTCCTCAAAGCATTGGGTTTTATGGTATGGGCTGATTTTCATTTGCTGAAGGAATATCATCTGTTCAGTTAAGTAGAATAATTTGTGTAGAACTTTATAGATTTTTATCACCTCAATTTCTGACTTGTGTGGAAGGAAGAAGGGAAAATCATCTTTTCATAGACCTCAATGTTCAACCACAAACTAATACTTTTCAATTACTTACTAGGGAGCTGTAAGAACAAAAACTATATGTTATACCTCTTTAGGGTCGATCAAGTATTTTTGGGCTGCAGTATCTTTGAGACTGCTAATGTCTTCGTAACGAAGTGGAAAGTTAGAAAAATAATTTAGTTTTAAACACATTATGCTGACCCTACATATTCATCATCATTCGTAGTTTTGTGTTTGTGCTGGTCACAAATTAACCAGATCCTGAAGTCGGTGTTTATTTTAATGGCAAGTGTTCAACCTGAATTTAGATTATTCTTGTGTTAGAAGTTCTGTAATCTGGGGAGTGTGGATTTATTCTGTTCAGGGACTTAGCAACTTAGAAGGAACAAAAATAAGAAGCACTGAAAACCATGTTCATTACCCAGATGATAAATGTTGCTCGGTGAAATGATGTGGAGAAAAAATGTGCATCGCAAAAATAATTGGGGGTTTTTCAAACAGTCTCAAATAATTCAATAAGCCTTATGATCAGTTTTATTGTGTATGTGTTTAGATGGAGGTTTGTAGATGAACATTTTAACCACTGACATATTGTATTTTAAACTGATTTGTTTATTTATGGACACTAACAAAGAACAGTGGAACTGTATATTTAACATGTATTTCTGTAAAGAGGAACATTTACTGGCAATATAATTAGTTCTGTTAATTCAGCAGGCATGGTTTCATGCATGTAGGAAGCTTTCAAGTGGAGTACGCACAAGGTGATCTCAAACTATGTGATAAAGCTGCCAAGTGTGGGTGAATTTACGCATTTCGACTGGATAATTTTTAGATAAACTGTATGTAATTCTAACGTTTCTGTTGCATCAAATTGAAATATTTCTCTTTATGCCAAAATGAGACAACTTGTTTTTCTGTTGCTTGCGTAGAGGAGTCTAGAAATTGGCATTGCTTCAACATTGCCATTCATGTCGCTGCTATTTTTAGGTTCATTCTATGGTATTTTAACAGATGTTAGCATGTAGAAGAACACTGATTTTCCTGTAGAACTTGCTGTAATTATGCAGCCACTGCGCCCCACTATCACCACCATTTGATTAATAACGGACATGAGAAATGACATGTTTCGGTTGAGGAATGAATAACACTGATCAGTTTTGTTCCAGAGTTTAATCATTCCTGTAAAGGTTGAATTGTTTTCCAGTGTAATAAATATGTATAGAAATCTGCTTGAAAAAAAATTATGAACCATTTTTCAAATGGTAGCGCGATCAGTTCCAGTTTCAGCACTGGTTTGATTGACCATTGTTCAAATTGTCAACAATGTTCCAGCCAAAGCCCTTCAAACCATCTTATTTTCTGTTTTCATGGTTGTTGTAACCTGTTCCATGATGTTCAGGTCTACATTGCTTGGGAAGTTGCTGAATGTCTGTCCAAGTTTTGAGCATTCTTATGCTCAACATTTGAGACTAAGAAGCAACATTTGAGAGCTTTGAAATAAAGAAACTGGAAATACTCAGCAGTCCAGGCAGCATCTGTGGAAAGAACAACGTGGAGTTGACATTTCAGGTCAGAGAATCTGACACATCTTGATTCCTCTCTTTACAGAGGATGCCTAATCTGCTGAGTGCTTCCTGCCGTGTTTCTTTAATTTCAGATTTCCAGTAACTGCGGTTTGTTTTCATTTCAGAGCATTGTACTACTTGCATTGCTGCTACAATTCAGCAATCGTGCGAGCACAGGACGGTACAAAGCACTTTCACTGGCTGATTCCTGAATTTGCACTGAAATGTTCTAATATTTTAAACTATCACTTTAAAGATTCAAAATTTCAATGCTACTTTGTTCATTGCAAATATCTGCCCTTTTTGCTGCTCGTTGCATTGATCTCTGGAAGTTCTGCGTGCAGACTGCTGTTTTTCACGTGCTCAGATAATCTCTCTCACATCCTTGCAAGGCTGCTGATGTCTAAAAACTAAAATACAGTTTAAGTACATCAGGTACAAAAGTTCCCGTATAAGGCATTATCCTGAAGCCTTGTGAAGCTGTTCACTGTCATACACATTGAAGTTGCTAGCAGAGAGTGGGGCTTGGATCTCATTCAAAATGAATTAAACCTGAATAAGCTTGTAAAAAAGAAGTGTGGTGTCTTCCAGTATCATGTAATATGAATATATTCACTTAAATCTAGTTATTTTGTTAATGTCCTTGTGATCAACCATTAAAGAAAACATTGGATATGTTATATATGCAGTGTAACTGGGATCAGTTTATGGATTGTAGAATTATTCAGAATATAGTGTGGACCAATCAAAACGTCAAGATTGTATCTGCAATAAAGTACTGATTTCAAAGGACCACAGATATTTGGAACTTTTTTTTAACATGTATTGACTGTTAATCTGCAGAATATGATTATCAGTGAAGTAGCACATTGATCTCTTTTTGCAGCCTTCAATCCTGATCCCAGCCAAAAGACTAGAAAACAAGTAAATGGAACTTGTGTGAATCTTACAAGAACAACTAAAGAGACAATTGAGAATATGTCATATATGCAATCAATTTCGAAGTGGGTGGGTGAGGGGTGTGTTGATAGGATCTTATCCTGGAGATTAGGGCTTGAAACCGTAATTCAAAACAGCATCCGCCTACAAATACTTGGTTTACTGCCTTGGGACAATGGGCTTTTGTTCATAACGTACAAACAAGATTTAAATGTTGGCTGCATGTGGCTCTAATTATGCAGCCACTACACCCCACCATTCCCTTTCAAGAATGACAAGTGATCAGAAAACTCAGCAGATACTACATCTTCCAACTGTGTTGATGCTCTGTATGTGCCCTTTCGGGCAATGAACACTCATTCGTTTGTTCTTTAAAATCTCATGCCACCTATTCAAAGATACTTGTCCGCTCAGCAGGCTACTGGAAATATATCTTAGGCTGCCTTAGAGCATATGAATGAAAAGGGTAAGACACAATTTTAAATAAAAGGATATTCAGCACTCAGGAATCTGGAACTAGATACTTCGCAGTTGTTGATCACTGAGAGGAAGGGAGAATCAGTTTTGCGCAGTCATGAACAGCATAGAAAAGATGAATGGTCAAGTCTTTTTACCAGGACAGGAGTCTAAAATTTGAAGGTATTGGTTTAAAATGAAACAGAAGAGGTTTGAAAGGGACCTGGGGGCAACTTTTTCCACAAATTTGGTGGTGGGTGTATGGAATGAGATGCCAAAAGGATTTGCAGAGGCAGGTACAATAACAAATTTAAAAGACATTTAGATACACAAGTAGGAAAGGGGTTAGAGGGATATGGGGGGAAAGAGGGAAATGGGATCAGTTCAAGTAGAGAACTTAGCAGAGATGAGTTGGATCAAAAGAACACTACCTGCACTGTGTAACACTACGACACTAATCCACTGAATTTGTATCTTGATGTGGCTATCAGGGGCATGTATTTCTCCCATAATCATTATAATCACAGTGGTATCAGTTGGAATATTTTTAAATGTGCTCTTCAAAGGAAAACAATTTTCTATCCTCAAACACAAATTCCGCAGATGCTGGAGATCCAAAGCAACACACACAAAGTGCAGGGGGAGGTTGGTTGGTCAGGCAGCATATATAAAATAGGGAAACAGTCGACATGTCAGACCAAGATCCTTCTTCAGGACCAAAAAGGGAGGGAACAAGACAGAGTAAGGAGGTGGGGGAGGGGTGGAAGAAGTACAAGGTGGCAGGTGATAGGTGAAAGTGGGAGGGGGTGAAATAAAGAGCAGGATTAGTTACAGGGATGAAGGGGGAATCTGATCGGAGAGGATAGAAAACCATGGAAGAAAGGGAAGGGGAGGCTTGGGTAGATAGGGAGATAAGGTGAGAGGGAAACAGGAATCGGGTTTATTATCACCAGCATGTGTCATGGAATTAGTTACCTTAGCAGCAGCAGTTCAATACATTATATAGAAGAAGAAAAAAATACAGTATACATATACTGAATAGATTAAAAATAATGCAAAAACAAAAATAATATATATTAAAGAAGTGAAGTTGTGTTGACAGGTTCAATGGGCATTTAGGAATCGGATGGCAGAGGTGAAGAAGCTGTTCCTGAATTGCTGAGTGCGTGCCTTCAGGCTTCTATACCATCTTCTTGATGGTAACAGTGAGAAAAGGGCATGCCCTGGGTGCTGGGGGTCCTTAATAATGGATGCTGCCTTTCTGAGATGCCATTCCTTGAAGGTGTCATGGGTAGTTCCCAAGATAGAGCCAACTAAATTTACGACCCTCTGCAGCTTCTTTCGGTCCTGTGCAGGAATGCCCCCCCCCCGCCAACCCCCATTCCAGACAGTGATGCAGTTTGTCCGAATACTCTCCACGGTACATTAGACATGCGACGTATCTTCAAACTCCTAATGAAGTAGAGTTGCTGTCTTGCCTTCTTTATAGCTGCATGGGACCAGGTTAGAGCCTCCGAGATATTGATATCCAGGAAATTGTAACCACTCACTCTCTCCACTTCTGACCCCTCTATGAGGATTGATATGAGTTCCTTCATCTTATCCTTCCTGAAGTCCACAATCAGCGCTTTCATCTTACTAATGTTGAGCGCCAGGTTGTTGCTGCGACACCACTCCACTAGTTGGTATATCTCACTCCTGTACGCCCTCTCATCTCCATCTAAGATTCTATCAACAGTGATTGTATCATCAGCAAATTTATAGATGGTATTTGAGCTACACCTAGCCACACAGTCATGGGTACAGACTGTGGGCTAAGCACACATCCCTGAGGTGCACCAGCATTGATAATCAGCGAGGGGGAGATATTATCACCAATCTGCACAGATTGTGGTCTTCCAGTTAGGAGGTTAAAGATCTAATTGCAGAAAGAGGTGCAGAGGCCCAGATTCTCTAACTTATCAATCAGGATGTGGGAATGATGGTATTAAATGCTGAGCTATAGTCAATATACAGCACTCTGACATAATAAGTGTTTATATTGTCTAAGGCCATGTGAAGAGCAATTGAGATTGCTTCTGCCATTGACCTATTGTGGCGATAGACAAATTGCAGTGGGTCCAGGTCCTTACTGAGGCAGGAGTTCATTCTAGTCATGTCCAACCTCTCAAAGCATTTCATCACTATGGATGTGAGTGCTACTGGGTGATAGTTGTTAAGACAGCTCACATTATTCTTTTTGGGCACTGGTATAATTGTTCCTTTTTTGAAGCAAGTGGGAATTTCCACCCATAGCAGTGAGATGTTAAAAATTTCCTTGAATACTCCTGCCAGTTAGTTGGCCCAAATTTTCAGAGCCTTACCATGTACTCCATCTGGACCTTCCATCTTGTGGGGTTCATCCTCTTTAAAGACAGCTGACTTCGGCCTCTGAGACGGAGATCACATAGTCACCAGGTGCAGCAGGGTATGGTGTGGCGGGGGGGGGCTGAAGTTTGAGCAATTGATGTTCCTGCCATCAGGTTGGAGGCTACGAGGACGGAATACAAGGTGTTGCTCCTCCAACCTGAGTGCAGACTCATTGTGGCAGTACAGGAGGCCATGGACTGACTGTATGCCAGCTGGGAATGGGAAGTGGGATTGAAATGGGTGGCTACAGGGAGATCCTGCTTTTTCTGGCATTTTTAAAATATTTTGTATATGCGAATTCATGCTTGTGTACACTGTAAAATGTTGGCATTCAGCTGCAGGAAGTGGTTGGGAAACAGGCAGATAGAACATAGTGTTGGGAAATATATGATAATACATTTTGGTAAAAGGAACAATAGTGCAGACTATTACCTAAATGGGGAGAAAATCCAAACATCTGAAGTGTAGAGGGACTTAGGAGTCCTCGTGCAAGACTCCCAGACTGTTAATTTACAGGTTGAGCCTATGGTAAAGAAGGCAAATGCAATGTTGGCATTCATTTCAAGGGGAATAAAGTCTAAAAGTGAGGAGATTATGCTGAGGCTTCATAAGACACTGGTCAGGCCTTGGAGCATTGTCAACAGTTTTGGGCCACAGAAAGGATACATTGTCATTGGAGACAGTCCAGAGGACGTTCACAAGGATGATTCCGGGAAGGAAGGAGTTAATGTATGAGGACTGTTTGGCAGCTTTGGGCCTGTACTCACTGGAATTTAGAAGAATGCGGTGGGATCTCATCGAAACTTAACGAATGTTGAAAGGACTTGATAATGTGGATGTGGATAGGATGTTTCCAATGGCAGGGGTGTCCAAAACTAGAGAGCACAGCCTCAAGATTGTGGGGTGATCTTTTAGAACAGAGGTAAGGAGGAATTTTTTTAGCCAGAGTAGCTGGAACCTGTGGAATCCTCAGCTGTGGCGGCCAAGTCCATGGGTGTATTGAAAGCAAAAATTGAGAGTTTCTTGATCGGTCAGGGCATCAAAGGTCATGGAGGGAAGGCAGGTGTATGGGGTTGAGTGGAATCCGGGATCAGCCATGGAGTGATGGCGCAGACTCGATGGGCTGAACAGCCTAATTCTGCTCCTATGTCTTCTGGAACGGAAACAGCACATTAGCTTTCATCTCAATAAGCTTGGGGGGTTTGGAAATTGGGAAGTAGTTAAATTGTGCAGGGTAGGATTGAGGCTGCAACTCAATTTCTGTTCCCCTTATTTAGGGAAGGAGGTATTGGAAGTGAACTACAAGAAATTCAATCGGCTAATTTTTGGAAATAAGAGGGTTGTTCTAAAATCAATTATATCCTTTGGAGTTTAGAAAATGGTAATTTTATTTAAACACAAGATCTTACTAGGCATAGCAGGCTAGATATCAAGTTGTTTCCACTTATGAGTGAATCCCGAACAAGGGGCCATAATTGCTAGTTTATAAAATTCGGGGGCAGTCATTTAAACTGAAGTTCTTTCCCAGAGATTAGTGGAGAATTTAGCACTGCAGAGATGTCTGAAGTGGAATTAGATCATTTAAAAATAAAAACAGGATTGAGAGCTATGATACAGATGAGGTGGTATGGCCTGAAATCAATCAGCCATGATCAGGCCTTAAACAATCTTTATACATGGTACAGAACAATTCCCCACCCACCCTGAAGAAATAAAGAACCTCCAGTTAAAAACCTGCAAATTTTGCAAAGGAGGTTTTTGGATCTCTAACATAAGAAATTCTGTAGATGGTGGAACTCCCAAATAACATGTTTACTGAGTTCCTCCGGTATTTTGTATAGATAAACTCAGTCAGTCAGGCAGCGTCCATGGAAGGAATTGACGTTTTGAGCCAAAATGCTTCATCAGGACCTTTCCATAGATGCTGCCTGACCTGTTGAGTTCCTCCAGTATTTTGTGTTTCTGGATCTCTGTTGCCATCTGGTGGTCATCAAAGCACACAACAGCCGTATCAACAAACGATTCTCACACAGGTTTGCGTGGTTTCACAAGGAACCTGTTTGATTCAATTTTGACACTGCCCTTTCCCAAATATCCCTATCATAGACATCCTAGGGATATCTTAGCCTTTGAGTTAACCCTGCACTGAAAAATACTTAAAGTTTATGCATGATCATTTAGGGTTGTGGGAGGAGGAAGAAACTTCAAAGAAATACCAGCACTTGTACTGATTACCTGGATAAATTGGTGGCGGCAAAAGCATTATACCTATCCAAGATCAGATGGGTAAAATAGACATTTTATGGATCATATGGAGGAAATTCTGACCAGAAAAATTGAAGCTATTCAGTCAATTGCATTCTTGCTATGGCAATGATCAAGTTAAGAACACTCCCTAATCTTTAGGTTACAACTTCCTTCAGATCACTTGAATGTTCATAAACATTTCAATGAATTGAAATGGCATATGGACAAATTTCCGTTCCCCTCGTGGACAGACAGGAAAGTCTTGTTTCTGGTCCTTTTCCACAGCCCATGCTAGCAGTATTATGTCATTTTCACTGTGACACAGACAGGCTGATGTTAAAACCGTTCATTTATTAATCAAAAGCATAGATGTAAATCAGTGACAGTAAACACATCAGATTTACAAAGCTGCATTTTAAAAGCAATTTCATTGCAAAGTAAACCGCCAAAATCATTTCCCTAAAAATCTTGAAATAAACTGCAATAAATAGTACCTTATTTAAAATATTGGCAAAGTGCAAGTTATCCAGACAAAATTAACTGCTGATATTGATTGTTGCGCTACAGAAATGTATCAACTTAGTTTAAATAAAATGCACTCTAAAAATTAGCCATTCAATAGATTTTACTGCACTAATTTAAATTAGTATTTCACCAAAATAATTTAGTTAGTTTGTAGTTAACATTCTGAAAGAAAATGATATACCAGATGCTGATTTAGATCTTGAGATGTTGTACAATTAGTCATTTTAGAACTCCCAAACTCAATTCCATGTCTGCTCTCCTTTAACATAAACAAACAAACAAACCATTTTCAGGATCACCTTGCAATAACCAAGTGATTATTAAGGGGCTGTTAAATATTTTGCAGCTAGTCATCTGCCTGATGGCTCATAGCGTGTGGATCCAAAGCAGTTTGTAGCAAGAATGCTGAAAAGTGACAGATTCATTGTTGGAATCAATCCAGAAAAGATACCAGTCAAGTTACTAAGTATTGCCCAGGAAGGTGTGATGCAATGAAGGTTGTTAAATGATCCAGCCGCTGGGCAAACATCCAATTCGATCCAATTTGATCTAAGGCTCTAGAGCTGGGTTGTCAACACCCACTTTGCGCTTCGAATGCTGGAAAAGATGATCAAATCATTTTGTATTATTTAAAGTTCCATTATTCTACCTAGTGATTTAAAACCAAAGTCTTAAAAGAATATAATGAAAAAGTACATAATGTTGAGGCTTTATAAGGCACTGATGAGCCCTCACTTGGAGGAATGTGAGCTGTTTTGGGCCCCTGATCGAAGAAAGGATGTGCTGACATTGTAAAGGGTTCAAAGGAGGTTCACAAAAATGATTCCAGGATTGAACGGCTTATTATATGAGGAGCATTCAATGCCTCAGAGCCTGTACTCATTGGAACGCAGAAGAATGAGGAAGGCTCCAATCTATGACACGTCCAGAGGGCAGTAGTAATAAAACAGAGGCCGGTTTCTATAGTAGAGGCCTAACTCATAACCCTTCTGATGTTGCTGACAGGTTGCACTAATTACTAGATAAGATCCCTCCAAAACAGAGCAACTTTCTTGCAGAGTTTAGCTCAGGACAACATGGGCCTTCTTACCATGGTATGGTTGTAAGGAAGTATATAGATTATTTGTGTTTATCACTGAAGTGGAGTGGTGTTTCCAGATTTATAATTAGATGAACTTCTCCAGTACTGCGATGACAAGTGAAACAGAGAAAGATACTATTCCTTCTGAAAAATTTACATATTTCTGCCGATTGCAAAGGAAACCCATACACTTCTTTTGGGTTTTTTTTTTTAAAAGTGCCACCTCACTCATATGACAATTCTTCCAGGAAGAAGTCATGAAGCTTTCCAGCCACACTTTCAGGAGAAAAGCAAAAGGTAAGGAAAACACACCTTTTTGGGGGAAGAACAACAGCCGCAGCAGAAACAGCGAATAATAACCAAGAGAACCAAAACCAACACAGCACCTAGTAAATGGAAACAAAGGAAACAGGCAGAATTAACAACAGCACAATCTTTTAGCATCTGGATTTGATATGTTGGAAGGTAATATTCCTGCTTCAGATCATCTTGTTAAAACAACGGTAGCACAATGGCAAAGATGGTGCCAGAGAACAACTTCTCCCAGCAGTGAACAGTTAAATTCTTCCTATTTTAATCTCTCTATTTTCCTTTTCAGGGTGGCAGGGGTCCTGTTGGAGTCTGTGATCTACAGCGGCACTCAAACTGCAGTTCTGCAGGGCAGCTTGTTTCAGTTCTTGGAGCTCGCTACAGGACCGTGTTTCAGTGCGCCCAGGTTCGGCCTGCAGTCAGCCCCCTTCGGAGTGCAGCCTTCTGCAGCACCGAGGGCACAAATGCTCGCTGTTGTCATGAATTGAAACGTAGTGAGAGCCGGAACATCAAAGGCAACGAGAGCGGCCGTCAGGGAGCACTGCACTCAATGGTGAGGGAGAGTTTGCCGCCAATTCTTGAGTCAGGGAACCTGCAATCAAGAGCAACACCTCAGGCTGACTGTAACATTGAAATAGCGACTGTGGAAGGAGTGAGACCTGTTTCTCCCCTGTTAGTGAGGGAAGAGCGAGCCTATGGGATGTTGGCGTGAACAGTTAGTCGTTGATGTACTGTAGGCCGTGGTCTCTCTTTGGGAGACCTTGCTGTTACGTCCATGGTGGGTGGTGGGAATGTTGAAGCTTTAGGTGACAATATGTGGGGGGAGGGGGAGAGGCTTGATGCTGCTTGTGCGTGGGAGGGGGCAGGGGGTTTGGGGGTTCTCACTTTTTTCTCTCATTTGGGGATTTTTCTTCTGTTTTGAGGATCTCAGCGGAGTGTGAGAATTTCAGGTTGTATATTATCTACGTTATCTGATATTATTGAACCATAATATTTAAACACACAGCCTCCAGGATCATAACAGCACTTTGCCCCTTGTATCTGTAAGCAATGTCACCATACAAAACTATTTTATATAAAATATACAGAGACAAGGAGGAATTTCTTTAGCTGGAGGGTGATGAATCCATTGCCAATGATGGTTGTGGAGGCCAGGTCATTGGGTTTATTTAGAGTGGAGGTCAATAGTTTCTTGATACCCAGAGCTTCAAATATTACAGGCTGAAGGCAGGAGAATGGGGTTGAGAGGGATGATAAATCAGCCATGATGGAATGACAAAGAAGACTAGATGGGACAAATTGCCTAATTCTGTCTTATGGCCTCAAATAACTTTTCTTGGATGTTGAATTTTCCAATGAAATACTTTTAGAAAGGATTTTCTGACATTACTGATAGGTTGCACGGTATCTGGATACCTCGATAATACACAAACTAGTTCAGGAAAAGTGGCACATATGCTTTATCGCAGGGCAGTTCCAACAAATGGACCTTCAACAGGAAGGGTTCTTCAGACTGCAATATACTAGTTTAATAATATCACTCCAGATAATTATGATCTACAAATGAAATACCCAAAGTGATATACTATTTATGAAATTATTTACTTCATACAAAATTTGAAGTTAAATGTTTGTTTTTTGGAGTAAATTCAAAAAAAAATTTTGAAATATGTAGAAACATCTTTCACAGTAGCTCCCTAAAGCTTTACTGGATCTTTTATTAGTAATATTAATAGTTTAATTGTTAGAAGACTCAGGACCATCTAGATATTGGCATTCGAATGGGCAAAACTATTTTCTAGTCAGGTGCTGGCAGAGTAGGATGGAAGATTAGAGTATTCCTGCATAGCCAGTGGATTATGCAACAGACTCATCTTTGTTAACACTAATTCAAGCTGGGCCTCAATTCTGGACCACTAAGTTTGTCAAAAGATCTCAGAATTAAACCATGCGCAGACTTGCTGTAATAAACATCAAGGTGCTAAGCTAAATTGGGGGCGGCCTAGGGTGATGGCGGCTTTAAACTTCTGTGCATCAAGTTCTCGTCAGGGATTAGAATGCCACTCTGCTGGCACATCACTTCGAGAAGACAGTCAACAGCATGACAGTGCCTTGTGGCAGAATAGTCATGAGCGAAGGGTGTTCAAGTGAATCAAAATGGGACAGCCTCCTTAAACCGAACTTGGCACCGTTTGAAAACACAACCATCTGTTATTGAGGAGGCACATTAATAATAAGTGTTTGTCTCCCTTTGCTGATAAGCTGCTTTTGCTTTTTCTGCTACATTATGCATAAATCTAATGTATTTAACTACAAACCTCTAGAAGAGCAAATTTCAACATTATTGGAATTGGTTTATCCTTGTCACGTCTACCAAGATACAGCGTACCATTCATGCAAATCAAACCGTTACACAATGCGTTGAGGTAGCACGAGATGAAGCAGTAACAATACAGAAAAATAGTGTAAAAGCCGCAGAGAAAATGCAGGTTGTGAGATCGGGAGGCCATCTTCTCGCACAAGTGGGCAGTCCAACAGCCTGCTAACAGTAGGATAGAAGAAGAAGAAAGTGTAAAAGTTTCAGATAATGATTGCCATCTATAGTAGAAGTAAACATTATCTGAAGAAAGATCTTTTGAAAGAGTTAGGCTGAATATAATTCCTAAATTTTAGAAACAATCTACATGTAGAACAAGTTGTTTAAAATTACTAACCTCTGTTTGCCTTTGGCAACTTACCAATAAATATGATGAAAATGGCAAAGGTGGCAATATCCCAGGTAGACTGAAAAAGCTGTTTGCTTTGTAGTCTCCTCACAGCGTCATAAAACTGTGCTTCAATCTGACTTCCAACATCCTGGTCACTCATTTTCGATTGGGACTGTATATGGTTCAGTTGTAGAGGGTTGTTCCAAACGCCAATTGGCTAACAGCAACAACTGCGCAACAGGATTAAAATCATTCAAAAGTTATCAGGCGACCAGAAAGAAAATCCGTCCCTTCACAATATAATCAACAGCTTCCTTCTCCCACTCACAAGCTCAGAAGTGGATCGTATTTTAAAAGGTTTCATGGGACTGACAGTTTCAGGGTCATTACAGTCCATTGTCCACAGGAAAACCAAACAATCATGTGGAAGGAGAGGCAGGATAAGGTGTGTTTTGAGTGCATTTGGTGAAATATTCTTTTATATATAAATAAATAAATAAATAGAGAATTTCAAAGAAAACACAAAGAATAGGGGATAAAATGTCATAGGACAATTGTTCTCAATGTCAACAAGCACAGGGGAACAATACTGTCTCCACAAAGTCAATTTCCTGTGCATGCTTAGAGGAACATCTTGGTTCTTTCCTGTCCAATGTGCCTTATGAATATGTGCAACATCAGGTTCATGTCAGTAACCCATCACTGCTTTCAAGTACATTAGGAAACATATAACACATACCATGGGGCCCAAACCCCATTAATAAATAATGGTGACACAAATTCATCTCAATTTTCAGCAGCCATTGGTGAAATGCCAAATTCTATTTCTTTAGAATAATTTAAAATAAGAAAAATTTACCTCAAATATTGAACAGCTTACTGAAAAAGTTTACAAACCACAAGCATGCAGCTTAGCACGTGTAATGCCCTGGTTAAGAATGTGTTGTGCCCTTAAGTGTTTTATTCTCTGCAGCTTTTCTGTAAAACGCAGTGTGTTCTGCTAATTAAGCTTCACAATTCGCAGTTCAGTAATTTGGCTTCTGCTAAGATAGGGAGCAGTTTGCTCAGTTTAGGAAGGTTGTATCAGCCAATATGGCTCGTCTAGGTAACACACTCTGCCCTGTGGAATGCCACGGAACATTCGAGAGTGCTGGGCCAGATCAGACCTCTAAGGAACAGTGGGTTGGTTTTGGATGTTTTGTCCGCAGGGGTTGGAAGAAGGAGGAGGTGCAGAGGAAAGCAAAATGGACGATGCTTACAAAATCCAGCCCAAAGGAGTGACACCGTTGTAAAAAGTGCTTCGTGCATATGAATGGTTCCAAGAAGGAATTTTGATCTCCTGAGTTCGTTTGAAATGGTCTTCGAGGGAAGTTCGAACTGTGGCTGGTGTCTTTCACACAGAACGTGGGTTCCGTATATAAGCAATCAAAGGGAAACTTCCGGCTACTCCAGGAATGAGCTCCAATGTTTATGTGCACATTTAAACTGGTTCAACTGTATTGGGCCCTTTTTCACTTTTAGTTGTTTCAAGGTTAAATACCTGTAAATAGAGTTCCACTTTAACGATATGCCAGTGAAAAGTCTGTTATTTCCTGGCAAAGACTAACTTTGCATAGGGTAGCACTTACACAACATTCACCATAATTTCCATTCCTTCACTGGAACATTCCAACTTGCCCGTTTGTTTGAACCTGAATCACTCTGACCCTAGACGTGTGTTGTTTATCGAAGGTGGCCTTCTCACCACTACCCATGCAGTGCTGGGCCACACGGCTGTTAGCCAGAGGCAGCTAACGAGCCTGGTTTATTACGAGCCACGGTGAGAGGGTTACACATGTAACATCCAATCACAATAAGTGTACAAAGTTGACAGCTTGTCATAAATTAAATATACAGAAATAGATGGACAACTTTGTAAAACGTGGACTGTAGTTGAATTTTTATTAATTATTTCAGGACTGGAAGGTTGATTGATAGCTGCCCGTCGTATCCGACAATGACAGGAGACCTGTGTAAACGTGAAAAAGCCATGGCACTGGGGCAGTTCCACTCTCTCGAATTTGGAAGTCCGGATCCAGTGGTACGAGTAATTGGCACAAACTGGGGTCTTCCTTGGTTGCAGTGCATGACCATGACTTCTTGTGTGTCTTGTCAAGCCCTTCGCTCTCCACAAAATGTTGCAGAACTACCTTCCTGGCCACTGGATCTCATCATCCTGTGCAATGGAGCTGACTTCATATGCTAGGCCAGACATGTCCCTGTCTCACCGGGGGTACGATGCCTGCTGCCCAGCCTCACATGGGGCGGTGTACCACGGTGCAAATGCTAATAAATTTAACCTATGTTTAGGATCCATTAAGCTTGCCAAGGCATTACTAAAGAAGCAAGTCAGGTGTCCTTGACTCTTTATCTGAACCAGGAAAAGGAAACAAAACTTGTTAAGCTGCAGGGGTGATGGGAAGAGGACGAGGATGTCTCTGATAAGTTAAAACCAAGGTGACAAGCTGAAGATATGCTTATCGGGTCAACGAGTGAATAGGAGCAGAGAGTGAGACCACCAACATAAAAGAAACATAAGGCAAAAGAATTGCAAAATACAGAGCAGGAAGGCATACCCAACAGGTCAAACAAACCTTCCTCTTCTGGGAGGGGGGCATAGGAAAGATGGGGGATGTGCAGGGTGGGGTAGAGCCAATGTCAGAGACAGAGGAATTAAATTATCTTTAATAGCATAATAGAGTCCAGAAGGTTATAGCACATTCAGACGAGGCGTTACTCCGCATGTTTGCTTTGGACTTCATTCTAATCACATACAGACAGGTGGTCAATAGGTCAAGTGGGAGTGGAATGCAGAATTAAAGCTCAACGTCACCCTGCAGACCGAATTCAAGTGCTCTCCGAAGTGGTCATCTAATAAGCATTAGGGGCCACATTGTGAATACAGAATGCAGTACACTAGACTGGAAGAGCAAATAGATCACAGTTTTGTCTGGAAAGGCTGAGGGGTCGGTGGACCCCAGGTTGGGAACCCCTGATTGTTTGTGTCCCTGGATGGTGGGAAGTGGATACTATTGAGAGAGTGCAGAGGAGATTTACAGGGAGGTTGCCTGGATTGGAGAGAGTGCCTTATGAGAATAGGCTGAGTGAACTTAGCCTTTTCTCCTTGGAGCGACGGAGGATGAGAGGTGAGAGGATAGAGGAGTACAAGACGATGAGAGGTGTTGATCATGTGGATGGACAGAAGCTTTTTCCCAGGGCTGAAACAGCTAACACGAAGTGGCATAGTTTTAAGGTGTTTGGAAGTACAAGAGGGATATCAGAGGTAAGTTTTTCATTCAGAGAGTGGTGAGTGCATGCTGGCGGCAGTGGTGGAAGCTGATACAGTAGGGTCTTTTAAGAGCCTCTTGGATAGGTACATGGAGCTTAGAAAAATAGAGAGATATGCACTAGGGAAATCCTAGGCAGTTTCTCGAGTAGGTTACATGGTCGGCACAATATTGTGGGCTGAAGAGCCTGTAATGTGCTGTAGGTTTCTGTTTCTTTGAAGGGAAAACTTGAAAGGACAAGTGCTTGCAAGAACAAGCAGTTGCAAGAGCATGTGTCATAAGGTGAGGCGATTGTGGAATTGGACAAGTGCAACAGGCATGAAGGGAACGACCCCTGCAAAATAGTGAAAGTGAAGGACAAGGAAGCATGTATCTGGTGGTAGAATACCGATGACTGGTGCTGACTGAACTTTGGTGTTGCTTCCTATAACAGAAATCAACAACTTCATCTCTCTTCCTACCAACCTCCACCTTGCTCTTACCTTTACACAGATAATCTGCCTCTTCCTTTTCTACATATCTCCATCTCCATCTCAGGAGACAGGCTGGACACTAATGTCCATCGCAATACTACAAAGCCCCGGAGACTACCCTTCATCCCGCCGTGGCTCCCACCAAGCTTCTATTCCACTCTCCCAGCTCCTCCATCATATTTGATACAATGATGAGATTTTTGATCAGGCACAGCTCTCTGCTTCCAAATTTGACCCTTTGAGGTCAAATCTCAAGCCTCAGAGAGGCTCACTGAAGATCAAGACCTCCAACGGAGTAAATTTTTACTCTGAGGTGGGGGTAGCAGTCAGGTATGCAGTAAGTAGTCCCTTTATTGTCTGAAGCAGATTAACACAATGATGGAACCCGCCACTTTCCAATACCTGAGCAATAACTTTCAAAGTCCAGCTGGGGAGAAACATCAACCTATTGTGTCAGGCTTTTGTAGAAAATAACTTGAATAACCTCATTCAACACTGAGTGAACCTACAACCCAAGTTATGAGAAACCTATTGCACTTTCAATATAATTAGTCATTGTGTGTCGGGAGGGCTGAGACGTACAGGACTAGGAACATGTTTTTGGGAGAAGGTTACTGGTGAGGGTTGTGATTAGTGAATAAATCAGTTGTTTAGCTTTACTGTCTCTCTAACATGGCAATGGAAATGATCAAGGAGGAGGACATTTTCAGATAGACTATAGGAGCAGCACAGTGCTTAGCACTTCACTTTACAGTGCCTGTGATCACTGCCTGGGGTTTGATTCCCACCTCTACCGTCTCTCCATTACCACCTGGGGTTCCTGCAGCTACTCCAGTTTCCTCTCACGTTCCGAGTTAGTGAGTTGTGGGCATGCTATGTTGCTGACAGAAGCGTGGAAGTGTGTTTTGGTGTGTGAGTGACAAATAAAGCTAATCTTTAAAAAAAAAAGGACGTTGGAATCCAGAGTAAAAAAAAAATGACGGATGATAGAATTGATGGCTTTGTTGCCAAGTTTGCAGATGATATGAAGATAGGTGGAGAGGATGGTTAAAGAAAAACTAATTGCTGTAGGAACGCAGCAAGTCAGGCAGCATCTGTGGAGGGAGTGAACAGTCAACCATTTGAGTCAAGACCTCAAGCTGGACTGAAAGAGTAGATGGGAGTTAGCCTGTATAAAGAGGTGCAGAGAGATCTGGAAAGTGGTAGTTTGATCCAAGCTGGGGGGGGGGGGGGGTGGTGTTGTTTGCAAAATGGAGTCAGGTAGGGAAGGGTGGATGGGAAATAGTGACAGAGGCCGAGAAATGATGGTGGCGAAAATAGAAGGTCGCAGATTGTGGAATCTGTAATAAAAAGGTGGCAGAGCATAGAACCAAATAAAGGAAATGGTGAGGTGGATTGAAACATTTGGGTAGTTGGGTAGGGGAAAGAAATTGAGTGATGGGAGTGTGGGGGCAAGGGAGGAGCTGGGCAAATCAGAAAGAGAATGAAAGCAGAGATAGGGAACGGGATGTCTAGAATTAGAAAATTCAATGTTGATCCTACTGGACAACCTAGCCAAAATGTTAAGATTCAAAGTTCAAAGTGAATTTATTTTCAAAGGATGTTACCGTAAACTGTATGTTACTAAATGCACCAGGAGATTCATTTTCTTGCAGGCATTCATAATAGGTCAAATGGATACAATAGCGTTAATCAAAACTATACGCAAAGACTGACAACCAATGTGCAAAAGGCAAACTGTGCAAATCATAGTGGGAACATAAGTTGTAGAATCCTTGAAAGGCCATAAGGTATAGGAATAGAATTAGGCTATTTGGCCCATCAAGTCTGCTCCACCATTTCATCATGGCTGATCTAATTTTCCTCTCAGCCCCAATCTCCAGCTTTCTCCCCAAATCCCCTCATGCCCTGACCAATCAAAAATCTATCAACCTCTGCCTTAAATATACGTATAGACTTGGCTTCCACAGCTGCATGCAGCAAAGAATTCCACAGATCCACCACTCTTCAGCTATAGAAATTCCTCCTCATCTCCATTTTAAAAGGTCTCCTTACTTGAGGAAGGATATACTGGTTTTGGAGGCGGTGCAGAGGAGGTTCACCAGGTTGATTCCAGAGATGAGGGGATTAGGCCATGAAGAGAGATTGAGTCACCTGGGACTGTACTCGTTGGAATTTAGAAACATAAAATTATGAAAGGAATAGATAAGATGGAGGCAGGAAAGTTGTTTCCACTGGTAGGTGAGACTAGAACTATGGGACATAGCATCAAGATTCAGGGGAGTAGATTTAGGATGGAGATGAGGAGGAACTGCTTTTCCCAGAGAGTGGTGAATCTGTGGAATTCTCCGCCCAGTGAAGCAGTGGAGGCTCCCTCAGTAAATATATTCAAGACAAGGTTGGATAGATTTTTGCATAGTCGGGAAATTAAGGGTTATGAGGAAAAGGCAGGTAGGTGGAGATGAGTCCATGACCAGGTCAGCCATGACCTTATTGAATAGTGAAGCAGGCTTGATGGGCCAGATGGCCAACTCCTGCTCCTAGTTCTTATGTTATGTTCTCTATTCTGAGGCTGTATCCTCTGGTCTTAGACTCTCCCATCACAGGAAACATCCTCTCCATATCCACTTTATCAAGACCCTTCACCATTCAATAGGTTTCAATGAGGTCACCCCTCATTCTTCTGAAAGCCAGTGAATACAGGCCCGGAGCCGTCAAACACTCTCCACTTTTTGTAGACTTTTGCATTCTCAGGCAGTAATGTAACCAGTTAGAATACTTTCCACTGTGCATCTATAGAAGTTTGAGAGTTTTAAAATGGCACGCCATCTCCGTGCAAACTTCTAAGAAAGTTGAGGCATTGTGTTGCCTTTTTTGTGCTGGCCCCAGGACAGATTCTCTGATACGGTAACACTGATACTTTCCACTTTTGATCCCCCAACAAGGACTGGCTTATGGACCTCTAGTTTCTTCCTCCTGGTAGTCAATAATCAACTCTTTGGTTTCGCTGACATTGAGTGAGCGGTTGTTGCTGTAGCACCACTCAGCCAGGTTTTCAGTCTCACTCCTAAATGCTGATTTGTCACCACCTTTTGATTTGGCCAATGACAGTGGCGTCATCAGCAAATTTAAATGTGGCATTGGTGCTGTGCTTAGCCTCACAATATTAAGCGAGTAGAGCAGGGGGCTAAGCCCACAGCTCTGAGGTACACCTGTGCTGATGGTGATTATGGAGATGTGTGGACTAGGGTCTGCAAACGAGAAATTGAGGATCCAGGTCCACAGGGACAAATGCTGTCCTACAGTCTGTGCTTGGCCTCACCCTGCCAGTAGGGGAGATTCTGCACGGACAGGTCATGAGGGAATGCGGAGCGGAATTAAAAGCTCCGAATGGTCACGGTGCACAGTGCATTGGTGTTCAGTATTGTTTTTTGCTGGGTACAAAGCCGAGATGCTTATGTGTTGACACTGGATCATATGGAGCAGCTGTTTCCCTGTTTATGCTTCTCTGACAGGCAAGTGCTTTATTACCCCTGAGACAAGAGTGTGTTCTGTGTGCTCTGCCGCAAGTGGTGGGCATGATGACTACTGCTTTAGATTCATGCATATTTACCACTCCAGCAAGTCTGAAAACTATATGTAACCACATGGCTTGAGCTGCAGACAGTAAAACAAACACATTCACGCTTCAGACTGTGGCTATTTTAGCATTTGTTAATAAAACATTTGTCCTGTCTTACACCTTTTACAAAGATCGCTCTCTACCACATCTGCCCACTCGTTAATCTCAGAAAACAGAACACAACAGCACAGTACAGCCACTTCAGTTTACGATGTTGATCTGGCCTTTTATTAGGTCAATCTTACCCTTTCCCCCTATAATCATGTCCCTAAGTTTCTTAGGTGCCCCTAATGTTTCTGCCTCTACCACTGCCCCTGGAAGGGTGTTCCATGCACTCCCCACTCTCTGTGTAATAGACATTCTCCCTATACCTTGCTCCAATCACTTTAAAAATATGTCCTCTTGTATTAGTTATTTCCACTCTAGGGAAAAGTCTCTGGCTATCCTCTCGATATATGCTTCTCCTCATCTCGTACAACTGTGTCAAGTCATCTCTCATCCTCCTTCGCACTAAAGAGAAAAGCTTTAGCATGCTCAACCCATCTTCATAACACATACCCTCTAGTCCAGGAGGTATCCTGGTAAATTTCCTCTGCACCTCCACATCCTACTTATAATGAGGCGCTCAGATCTGAACACAATTCCCCAAGTGTGGAAAAACCAGGGTTTGAAAGAGTTGGAACATTACCTCATGGCTCTTGAACTCAGTCTGCTTACTAATGAAGGCCAACCCACCATACACCTTCTCAACAATCCTACCAACTTGTGTGGCAACTTTGGGGGATCTATGGTCGTGGACCACAACTATGAGTGGAAGAATGGTGCTCCTCCTCCTTCCAATCCTCCCATGGTCCATTCTCCTCTACTCTTTTTTCAGTCCTTTACCTCTTCCACCCATCACCTCCCTGATTCTCTCTTCAAACCCCCTCCCCTGCCTACCCCCTTCCCCCTCACCTGGTTTCACCTAACACCTGCCACCTTGTGCTCCTTCCCCTCCTCCCACCTTGTTGTTCTGGCTTCTGCCCTCCCCCCCCCCTTCCTTTCTAGTCCGGACGAAGAATCTTGGCCTAAATCATAAACTGTGTGGCCTGCTGACTTCCTCCAGCATTTCGTGTGTCCTGCTCCAACAATCCACGCAAGTCTTCTCGACTTACAATACTGACATCTCCGCCAGACCTCTGCTCGGGTGTCTGGAAGTTTTGCAGAGATTGGCTCTCGCGCCTACTTTGTACTTTCTTCAGCAAGGCTGTCAGTACAACATCTGGTAAGCTCAGTGCCTCTGATACCCCACCATGCGCCATTTGTAACGTCTCCCAGGTGAAATTCACCGCGTCCCTGTACCAGCCAGATCGCATGTCTCCTTTAAGAGGTGTTACCTGGCAACCAATCAGTTCACTAGCTCGTTACTGAACTCATTGAAATCGAAGTCCACAGTCAGCTGATTAATCCTCCCTAGCGGAGTCTCCATGGGGGAAGATTAACCCTACACCTATTTCCAATTTATTTATTTATGATATAGTAGCAGAATTGGGCCATTTGGCCCATCGAGTCTGCTGTGCCATTGCTGCTCCATTTTCCCTCTCAGCCCCGTATCCTTTCATGTGCTGACTACTCAAGAATCTATCAACCTCTGCTTTAAATACACCCAGTGACTTAGCCTCTGCAGTCACCTATGGCTACACATTCCACAGATTCAGCACTCAATGGCTGAAGAAATTCCTCCTCATCACCATTCTAAGGCCTTCTATTCTGAGGCTATGTCCTCTGGTCTTAGACTCTCCCCCCTGCCACCCACCCACATCCTCTCCACATCCACTCTATCAGAATCAGAATCAGGTTTATCAACACTGGCATGTGTTGAAAATTTGAACTGCAGCAGCAATACAATATAACTCAAGATATAATTGAAGCCTTTCAACACTTGATAGGCTTCAACGAGGTCACAATTTCAGTGAGCAGAGCTCTAGAGCCTCAAACACTCCTCATTTGACAAGTCTTTCAGTCCCACAATCATTTTTGTAAACCTCCTTTTCACCCTCTCCAACGTCAGCACATCTTTTCTTAGATAAGGGACCTAGAACTGCTCACAATACTCCAATCTTTCGGCAAGTTTACTCTTCACACTTTTGAAAACTTCTTACTAGTTGAGGAAAAATAAAATTAGGAATGGGAATGAAAAACTGTTTGGCTGTGCTGAACAGCTATGGGTCACGTGGAGAAACCTGCAATGTGTAATTGGTCCTGATGGCATTGTGCCTGATGTACTTTGATAATTACATCAAATTGCAGCAACAGTTGTCAACAACATGACGATCTCACAGCAGCAATGACAAAGAAAGACAAATTTAGCATCAAGGAAAGTTATTTAATGAATTTCCAGTAAGTAGTTTCAGCCTTGTTGTGTAATACATATCAACCTTCGAATTCTGGTCACTATGTACAGAGAAACAGTAAGGAATTATGTACCCTCAGTAACATTAAATAGGGCAGAGTAATCAGTTGTTTCATGCAAATCCAGGTCATTGGAGCTGGATCATTGGGAAGCCGCAATCAATGCAAATGTTCCCTATAGCATGGTTCCAAGATGATCCTATACGTATAAAAGTCAGCAGTTTCGGATTGAAAACCACTCATTGACAATTTTTTGATGGCTCGTTTTGGTCTAACCCCCACACTTATTATTGTGTCCCATTGGCATACTTATTTATTAAGAGCCGGGCCAAGACTGAAAGCTTTCTTTAAACCCACCCCAAACCAATCCCGAAGCAGAAGAGATCCTGCAGATGCTGGATCTCCAGGGCAACACACAAAATGCCGGAGGAACCCAGCAGGTCACCAGGGCTCTGAAACGAAATCCATGAAAGTGGCAGATGGAGCTCACCCCCAGAAAATGGTGAAGTGATTCATTTTGGAAGGTTGAATTTAAAGGGTTAACGGCATTTAACTGCCCATTCTTCCACTCGCATTGCTATCCCTAGGGAATGCCCTCTCGTGCATTGTGTTAGAGCCCCCAGCTCACCAACTCTCTGAAGTAACTCAGAACACAACGGCACTTGGAGAAACGTACTTCAGCATGACACTGCCCAGCAGATCTCTGCAAGCAGCTGATCATTACACCGGCCATCACCAGCACTGTGCAAGACTAAAGAGAGGAGATGTGGGCTGGGGTGTGGAGAGCACAGCAAAGCCAACATCAATCAGCCTTCATGTCAACTGATGATCTGCTCAACAGATGCTTACTATCCACCCACCAACGCCCTCACTAATATGACCTTCACCATGTAAAAACGTGACTGGACACAACATTGGAAATAAGAATGTTAATAGCAGCCAAAACAACAATAATCTCAATTCTCAGCAACAATTTCTCTTATACCATCCAGACAATGCTCGCTTCTTGTTGCTGCTATTGGGAAGGACGAACAGGACTTCTAGGTCCCACATCATCAGGGACAGTTATTATCCTTTGACCATTAGAGTCCTGAACCAAAGTGGATCACTTGACTCGACTCAACTTCACAGCCTATGGAATGTCAAGGACTCTACAACTTCCAGTATTAGTTATGTACGTATGTATTACTTTTTATTATTGTTTCGGTGGTTTGTCAACTTTTGCACATCATTTGTCCCTTTTTGTTTATCTGTATTTTTTCATTGATTCCATTGTTCACTGTGAATGCCTGTAAGGAAATAAATCTCAGATAACGTACGTCCTCTGATAATGAATGTACTTTAAACGGAATACTTCAGTGAATTTCCATCCACTTACTTGGAGCAGTGTCCAAACTTCTATTTGTAGAGATTTCTGGATTTAATAATTCAATTGATATTCATGTATTGCCAGAGCAGGTTGTAGAGGCAGATGTTTAAAACACACACACGCACACACCTGGACAGCTATTTAGGAAGTTCAGAGATAGAAGCCCAAAGAAGGCAAGTGTAATTAGCGCAGACAGATATCAAGGTGGATGATCTAGGCCCATTCCTGTTCTGTGCAGTTCTGTGATTTACTTGAGGTGTATCGTGTACGTTACTTGTTATTTTTGTTTAAATAGAAATATATCATTGTGCCGCCTGGTGAAGCAGTGGGAAAGCACCGTGAGACTCATGACAAGATCAGGAAGTAATTTCCCTAAAAAAAACCCGGCCTTTGACTTTCCTGCAGCCACATTTCAAGAAATACCTTCACTAAATTACCATACGCAGTATTTCCACCTTCAACAGCATTCAATGTTCGCTTTGTTACTTTTAAAGAGGCAAGATTAAAATATTGGAGATCAGATATATGATCTACTCTGAGAAAATGGACTTTGATTCACACCTGAATAGTTTTTTTTAACCTGTTTCCTGGATCTGTTGTTATACCTGTTAGAATCCAAGTCGACAACTCGGTGATCAGAATTAGCGTTAGCCCTTACTTCTTACCTTCTGCGTATTCTTCACCGTAAGTATTTTTTGAAGTCTCAGTCTCCTCTTTCCTCACCAACCTCACGCTTGGTCAAAAAAAAAAGCCAAACAACCCTGCAAACTCGATTCCTGGCCCTACCTTTCATCAAGATCTACACCCTGAAGTGAGTGCGCCCTGATTGGTCACAGAGCCCGCTCCCTGATTGGCCTACACTAGCAAGGTAGGCGGAGCCTGTCCATTTTTAATCAATAAGGAGAGCAGGTAAAGTAATTTCTTTCAAATCACACGTTTTTCTACATTTTTTTTCAAATTATCTATCGGCTTTTTAATGCTGTATCTTTTTGGGAGTTTTCACTACCACGATTTTAAATGTATCGGAGAGTCAGGAGCATTAAAAACCATTTAAAGCCCACTCAAGCTTGGATGTGTGAGAAAACCTCTCCCGAAGTTTGGAGAAAAGAACTGCTCCGCTCTAGATCCAGTCACCGCTCAAAACGCAGCACTGGTTAGGAAGAAGCCAGGACAGCAGCTATACTTCATTAGGCGTTTGAGGAGATTTGGTGTGTCACCTAAAGTACTCGACAACTTCTACAGATGTACCGGGGAGAGCACTGTAACAGACCGAATCAACGTCTGGTAGCGGGATGGGGGCACAGGATCGAAAGAAGCTCCAGAAAGTTGTAAAATTAGTCAGCTCCATCTTGGGTACTAGCCTCAGTAGAATCTAAGATATCTTCAAAGAACGATGCCTCAGAAAGGCGGTGTCCATTGTTAAGGATTCTCACCTCCCAGGACATGCTCTCCTCATTGTTACCGTCAGGAAGGAGGTACAGAAGCCTGACGGCACACGCTCAGCGATTCAGGAATAGATTCTTCCCCTCTGCCATCCGATTACTAAGTGAACCTATGAACACTACCTCACTACTTTTTACATTTCTATTTTCGTACTATTTTTAATTTACCTATTTAATAAACACAATCTATATTTACTGTAATATGTTTTATATTTTTATGTTTTATATTTCTATGTACTGCACTGCTGCCGCAAAGTTAACAAATTTCACAACCTACGCTGGTGATACTAAATCTAATTCTGATTCTGAAACTCAGAAGACCTGTGTAACTGACCTCCACCTTCACGTCCAAGGTAAGGGCGGGCCGGGAAGAACCAGGGTCTGCTCCCCTCTGTTCCTTTCATGATCTGCTGAACTATTCTCTGACCTGCTAGTATTTGCAACAAACACACAGGTAACGTTTGGATATTTGGAGGTGAAGCAGCAGAGCGTGATGTTGTAAAAGCAAGGTCTTCTGCCAGCCAGAAACACACGGCGACTGGACCACATCTCATTTTGGTAATGCCAACACACAGGCCTAATGTGAAACAAACGGGTAAAAGGGTTTTCTCTTGCTAAGTATGAAGCCACTTACCGGTGTTTTATTCATGAAGTATGGTGGACTGAGTGTGTTGCGGTCCGTGTATTTTTCCACTGCCTCTGGGGGACAAACTGAGACAGAACCCTTAACTCTAGGCAGTCCTAAAATGTAACCATACAATATGGCTGCTGTGTCAGATGTGAACATGTATCTTCTTTAAGTAGATAAACTTAGGGCGCTGCAGTAGCTATCGCAGGTCAGAGTTCAATCTGGGTGCCTATGTACGTTCACTCTGTGGTGAACTATATATACCTGTCTGGACACGCCCCCCCCCCCCCCCCCCCGACTGCCCCTGTGGCTCCGCCCACAGACCCTGGTATAAAGGCGATTGAGGCCTGAGCCCGGCCCTCAGTCTCCAGGATGTAGTATGGTGGTGGACTACTGCTTGTTCTTTCTTCCAGTCAATAGAAGCTGATATCTTGCCTCAGGTCTCAGAGAGAGTTATAGATGGTGCATCACACTCTTTGACCACACGGGATTCCTCTGGGTGCTCTGGTTTCCTCCCACAGTCCAAAGGCCTACCGATTAGTAGATTCATTGGCCTTTATAAATCGGCTGTGATTAGGCAGGGTTAGGCTGGGTAGTCTGCCTTGTTGAGTCAGAAGGGCCTATTGTACACTGCATCTCTAAATAAAGAAATACATTTCTAGGTGTGTTCTTTTTTTCTCAAATCGTACCATTTATAATACTGTAGTTACATCGTGATGAGCTTACATTGGCAGTTTCCAGCTTAACTCTAGACAGAAATATTTAACGAACCATTGCTTAACGATTCCCACTTGCTTGATTATTTGGGAAAAATGGCTGACGCAGAGAAACTCTGCGCAGGCTTCACTAATAGTCTCTACAGAATCTATTGACCGGATGTGGGAGCCAATTCCAACATCCTAGCCACGGCCCCCGTCTCCAGGATCGGCGCTTTCCTTTTGCTTTGCCACTGTTGAAGAGTGGAATAGTCACTTGCAGACTGACACCAGAACAGATGCAATAATCCAGGCTCCCACACAGCAAATGAGTCCAGACTGCCAATGTGTTATTGCAGTTCACGGAATCTTCTTGTACACCAGGGTTCCTATATTGCAACATACATTACACTTCAAGAGAATGCTATTGGCTATAAGTGGCTTCGGGGCACTGTGAAAGGAGCTACATAAATGCAAATCCTTCTACCCAGCCAGCCAATGCTGACAGTGGATTCTGGGGCTGAAATGACCATGTCACATTTGAGTGATGTAAACCAAAGTGAAAAAGGACAAAGGTTTAATCCCCTACAGAACTGCTCACAGGTGCTTTATTGATTATTATTCAGTGCTGGCTCAATATGATTAAGTAAATTAGAACCCCCTACAGAACAGGTTTACACATATGTACTTCTCATAAAAATCCAGTATGGCCATTTTATTTTTCTTCCTCGCTTGCTTTTTCTGCCTCTTCCTGTTGATGAGGATTTTTTTTTTCAACACTGGCTGGGTGGGGCCTTGTTTTGCTTCTCTTTCTACTACAGGGAGTTAACATGGTAACTGAGCAACCACAGAAGGTTGTCAAAGTGGTCAGTTGTCACTTGACCTTTATAAGTGAAAAGATTTAATAACACAAGAGGTTCTGCAGATGGTGAAAATCCTGAGCAAGAGGTTTATTAACCATTTACACCTTGATTTGCAACCACTTGGCAGATGTCTACAGGTAGATTTCTGCTGTCTGTGGCAGTTTGAATTAGTTTAGGCTAATTAGGAAGCAGAAGTGAATGCTGTTTGAAGCAGATAAGATGCTGAAGTATAATAACCTTCCATGGGAAGACATAGGATTGACAGTGGGGGAACTGCATCATCAGGTGTGCTATCTTTTGGCTGAAATGTTAGTCTGAATTTCTCCTCTCAGTTGGGTGTAAAAAAATCCCATTGCACTATCTTGCAGGAAAGATTTCTCTGCTGACCTGGTGATATTTGTCATTCAATCGATGTTGATTTAAAAAAAAAACATGAATCTAGTCATTAATTACTGTTAGTGGGGGCTTGTGCAAAAATTGACAAAATCATAAAAGTCACCTAAATCGCTTCATTGTCTGTGAGTGGCCTTGAGAGTTCTTGGACATTAACATGGAAGGTGCTATGGAAATGCAAGTTCTCCTTGTAGTTCCACCTGGTCTCATCTGTGACCAGTTGACTGTCACTGAACCACTCCATGTAAGTCAGTATTCAGCTGATTGGGAGGCCTCCTCCATGTTGCGAGGCCTACCCCCACACTCTCCAGACATGACTGGACAGCAATGAAAATTTGTAGAAGGCCAAAGGTCAACAGGAAGTTTGGAAGTCAGAGCCCAGTTGGCAAAACCCAGGGTCTATAAGTCTGAAGCCCGCTGGGGAAATCGGAGCCTGTTATCTGCGCGTCTTCTAGAAGTCCAGCGGCCTGCTCTGGAGTTGGAGGACTGTCTGCTTCAGCGACTGGGTGTATGGGAGGGAGAAAAGGACCTTGTTTTGCTGATGTTGTTTCATTGCTTGTCATATTTTGTGTTCTGTGTTGTTCTGCCAAGCATTGTGGGCATGCTAATTTGGCAGCAGAATGTGTGGCATTCAGGTTACACCCAGCACATCATTAGGTCATATAATAGTAGAATATTACAGCACAGAAACTGGCCCTTTGGCCCATCTAGTCTGTGGCCAACCATTAATCTCCTTAGTCCCATCAATCAGCACCCAGACCATTGCCCACCATACTCCTCCCATCCACGTAGAGATCCAAATTTCTCCGAAATGCTGAAATTGCTCTGGCAACTACCACTTGACTGAGAACTCGTCCCACACTTTCACCACCCTCTGAGTGAATATTTTCCCCTCATATTCCCCTTAAACATTTCACCTTTCACCCTTAACCCATGATCTCTACATCTAGTCTCACCCAACCGATTTACCACATTATCATCCAGATAGTTGATGTAGATGACAAACAACAATGGACCCAGAACTAATCCCTGCAGTACACCGCTAGTCACAAGCCTCCAGGCAGAGAGGCAACCATCTACTACCACTCTCTGGTTTCTGCCGAAAAGCCAATGTCTAATCCAATTTACTACGTAATCTTGAGTGCCAAACAATTGAACCTTCTTGACCAATTTCCCATGCAGGACCTTTGTCAAAGGCCTTGCTAAAGTCTATATAAACAGCATGAACTGCCTTGATTTCATCAACTTTTCTGGTAAGCTCCTCAAAAACTCTAAGATTGGTTAGACATCACTTACCACACACAAAGCCATGTTGATAATCCCGAATCAGCTCCTGTCTATCCAAATACTTATACATCCAGTCCCTTAGAAAACTTTTCCAATAACTTTCCCACCACTAATGTCAGGCTCACTGGCCTATCACTTCCTGATTTATTAACAGAGCTTTCTTTAAACAAAGGAACAGCATTAGCTATCCTCCAGTCCATCAGCATCTCACTTGTGGCTAAGGATGTTTTGAGTATCTCTGCAGGGGTCCCTGCAGTTTCCACAGAGTCCAAGGGAACAGCTTGTCAGGCCCCGGGGATTTATCCACCCTAATTTGCCTCCAGACAGCAGAAACATCGTAATCTGTAATCTGTATACGTCCATAACCTCAATGCTGCTTTACCTCACATCTTCAGTCTCTGTGTCTGTCTCCCGGATAAATACAGATGCAAAAGATCTATCTAAGATCTTCGCCATCTCATTTGGCTCCATCATAGGTGACCACACTGATCTTCCAGAGGACCAATTTTGTCCCTCGCACTCATTTTGCTCTTAACATACTGTATCTGTAGAAGCCCTTAGTATTGTCCTCTCTGTCTGCTAGAGCAAACTCATATCTTCTTTTAGAACTCCTGATTTCTTTCTTAAGTATTCTCTTGCATTTACCATAAGAACATCAGAAGTAGGAGCAGAATTAGGCTATTTGACCAATCAAGTCTGTTCTGCCATGTCATCATGGCTAATCCAATTTTCCTCTCTGTTCCAATCTCCTGCTTTCTCCTCATATCCTTTCATATCCTGACCAATCAAGAATCTATCAACCTCTGCCTTAACTATACATAAAGACGGCCTCCATGGCCACCTGTGGCAAAGAATTCCACAGATTCAGCACTCTCTAGCTAAAGAAATTCCTCCTCATCTCTGTTCTAAAAGCACGTCCCTCTATTCTGAGGCTGTGCCCTCTGGTCTTAGACTCTCCCACCATAGGTAAGATCCCCTCTACATCCACCCTATCAAGGCCTTTCACCATTTGATTGGTTTCAATGAGGTCCCCCCTCATTCTGAATTCCAGTGAATACAGGCCCAGAGCCATCAAATGCTCTTCATGTGACAAGCTGTTCAATCCTGGAGTCATTTTTGTGAACCTCCTTTGAATTCTCTCCAGTTTCAGCAATCCTTCCCAAGAAGAGGCCCAAAGCTGCTTACAATACTCCAAGTAAGGCCTTGCCAGTGATTTGTAAAGTTTCAGCTTTACATCCTTGCTTTTATATTCTAGTCCGCTTGAAATGAATACATTTGCCTTCCTCACCACAGACTCAAGCTGCAAATTAACCGATAGGGGATCCTGCACAAGGACTCCCAAGTCCCTTTGCACCTCAGATTTTTTGGATTTTCTCTCCATTTAGAAAATAGTCTACAGACTCTTGTGGAACACCAGTAGTCACTGGCAGCCAACCAGAAAAGGCTCCCTTCATTCCCACTCTTTGCCTCCTGCCAATCAGCCACTGTTTTATCCATGCTAGAATCTTTCCTGTAATACCATGGGCCCTAGCTTGTTAAACAGCCTCACGTGTGGTACCTTGTCAAAGGCTTGAAAATCTAAGTTCACAACATCAACCAGTTCTCCTTTATTTATCCTACTCCAACCACTGGGTCAGACTAACTGGCCTATAGTTTCCTTTCTTCTGCCTCTCTCCATTCTTGAAGAGTGGAGTGACATTTGCAATTTCCCAGACTCCCAGAACCATTAGCTTCTTGAAAGATCATTACTAATGCCTCCACAATCTCTACAGCCATCTCTTTCAGAACTCTGGGGTGTACACCATCTGGTCCAGGTGTCTCATCTACCTTCAGACCCTTCAGTTTCCCCAAGACCCTTCTCTCTAATAATGGTAACTTCACACACCTGGAACTTTCACCATAATGCTAGTGTCTTCCACAATGAAAACTGACAAAAAACACATATTCAGTTTGTCCACCATTTCTACTTCTCCAGCATCATTTTCCAGTGGTCCGATATCCACTCTCACTTCTCTTTTACACTTTATGTATCCGAAGAAACTTTTGGTACGCTCTTTAATATTATTGGCTAGCTTTCTTTCATATTCCATCTTTACCTTCTTAATGACTTTTTAGTTGCTTTCTGTTAGCTTTTAAAAGCTTCCCAATCCTCTAACGTCCCACTAAGTTTTGCTCCATTATATGCTCTCTTTCTTATACTCCTCCAGAACCTGATTTAGTGCCACTTGCTTGTACCAGCAATGCACCTCCTTTTTCATAACCAGGACCTCAATACCTCTCAAAAAACAAAATTCCATAAACCTGTTCCTGCCTTTTATTCTGACAGGAACGTACAAACTCTGTACCCCAAAAATTCACTTTTAGGACTTCCCAATTACCAAGTACACCCATGCCTGTGCTTTGCAAGATCCTTTCTGATACCATTAAAATTGCCCTTTCTCCAATTCAGAATCTTAACCCAAGGACCAGTGTGCTGTCTTTACGACAGTTATTTAGTTTATAATATTTTCGCTTAGTAATTCATTCAATAGTATTTTCTAGTTAGAATTAGAAGTGTTTAAAGTATATTCATTGCATGTAAAATATATCGGCATGCGATGACGTCACATCCGGTTTCGCAGCGTCTTGTGGGAAAGTTCCGGTTTGAAATTAGCGCGAGGGTGGGGGCTTTCCACGAGGCTCACCTGAGCACAAGCAGTTTTGCAGGCATGAGAAATCACAGTGAGAGCAACGCTGTAAGTTAATAGATACTCGATATATTGAACTAAGATGTTAATGCTGATCCTGTTAGAGGTAACGACGGTAGATAATGTTTATGCTTTCGTTAGTTAAAGAGTCGCGGATAGTTTGCATGGAAGTGTATTTAAAGTAGTCAATGGTGCAGGTAAACTCTCCCTGTATACTGCACCTTAGTGTAATGTAGTTATAGTCACCTTTGCAAGTATTTACACTTGAAATGTGATATTAAGGAAGGAACAAATACTGTATCAATCTTGTATTGTTTTATCAACAGTTTTCACCATATGTTAATGTGAAGAGTGAACAGTAAATGGTTAATCTTACTGCGATCTGGTTCTTATTAACTGGTTTATCTCGACGTTAAATTCGGCGTTCGTTACACGCGAAGGAGAACGTTACAGTGAAAAAGCGGCATTATCAGGTGTTTCAAGTGCTGCAATGTCAGCTCAACCCAGCATCAAGTCGACGCCGCCCAGCGACAAGGGCGGTAAACGGACATCAAGTAAGCCCACCCGGGCGTTATCAGGTGTTCCAAGTGCTGCAATGTCAGCTCGATCCGGGATCAAGTCGATGGCGCCCAGCGACAAGGGCAGTAAACCGACATCAAGTAAGTCCACCCAGGCAAGAGCCAAGGCAGAAGCCGCCAAGGTGCGACTGCGTTATGCCAGACAAAAAGCAGTTTTGAAAATGAAACTGGCCATCAGAGAAGCCGAAATCCAGAAAGAACTGGCCGTCAGAGAAGCCGAAATCCAGAAAGAAAAGGCTGCCAGAGAAGCCGAAATCCAGAAAGAAGCCGAAAAGGCTGCCAGAGAAGCCGAAAGAGCTGCCAAAGAAGCCGAAAGGGCCGCCAGAAAGGCAGAAGCCGCCAAGGTGCGACTGCGTTACGCCAGACAAGAAG
Organism: Hypanus sabinus; assembly: GCF_030144855.1. Taxonomy (NCBI): domain Eukaryota; kingdom Metazoa; phylum Chordata; class Chondrichthyes; order Myliobatiformes; family Dasyatidae; genus Hypanus; species Hypanus sabinus. The sequence continues at coordinate 22,001,211 of NC_082714.1, forward strand.
CAGTTTTGAAAATGAAACTGGCCACCAGAGAAGCCGAAATCCAGAAAGAAAGGGCCGCCAGACAAAGAGAAGAGGCTGCCAGAGAAGCCGAAATCCAGAAAGAAAGGGCCGCCAGACAAAGAGAAGAGGCTGCCAGAGAAGCCGAAATCCAGAAAGAAAGGGCCGCCAGACAAAGAGAAGAGGCTGCCAGAGAAACCGAAATCCAGAAAGAAAGGGCCGCCAGACAAAGAGAAGAGGCTGCCAGAGAAGCCGAAATCCAGAAAGAAAAGGCTGCCAGAGAAGCCGAAATCCAGAAAGAAAGGGCCGCCAGACAAAGAGAAGAGGCTGCCAGAGAAGCCGAAATCCAGAAAGAAAAGGCTGCCAGAGAAGCCGAAATCCAGAAAGAAAGGGCCGCCAGACAAAGAGGAGAGGCTGCCAGAGAAGCCGAAATCCAGAAAGAAAGGGCCGCCAGACAAAGAGAAGAGGCTGCCAGAGAAGCCGAAATCCAGAAAGAAAGGGCCGCCAGAGAAGCCGAAAAGGCTGCCAGACAAAGAGAAGAGGCCGCCAGAGAAGCCGAAATCCAGAAAGAAAGGGCCGCCAGACAAAAGGAAGAGGCCGCCAGACAAAAAGAAGAGGCCGCCAGACAAAGAGAAGAGGCTGCCAGAGAAGCCAAAATCCAGAAAGAAAGGGCTGCCAGAGAAGCCGAAATCCAGAAAGAAAGGGCCGCCAGAGAAGCCGAAAAGGCCGCCAGAGAAGCCGAAACCCAGTTGGAAATGGCAAAAATATCGACAGAGTTGCAAGTGCTGCAGCTAGAAAGAGAAGGAGAAGCTGCCATGGCGGAAGCAGAGTACATAGAAGAAGCTGAAGGGTCGCGTGATCTGACCGAAGCAAGACCTACTTTAGAAAGGACCAGACTGGAACGCACAAGCGACTATGTACAATATCAAACAAACTGGCAGGCTCGTCTCCCCTCTCCATACCTATTCGATAACTTCCCCAGCTACGAGGAAGAAAATTTACCCTCGCGGCTTCGTGATGAAGTCAAGAATGAAAGAGCTGACAACCGATATTCTTTGACACCAAAGTTACAAAGTTCGATGCGAAGAGACGCGGAGGTGGAATCCAGGATGGCAAATTCCATGAGAAACGTGCGTTCTCAGTCATATAGGCGCCAACGTACTTCTCCAGCCCGCATGCCGCTTACAGCCGATCCCACGCTGCAGTATTTAGCACGACGGGATCTCGTCACTTCGGGACTGTACCAGTTTGACGATAAACCCGAAAATTACCGTGCATGGCACTCCACATTCACCAACGTGATCGACGGGGTCCAGCTCAGTGCAACCCAAAGGTTGGACCTTATGGCGAAATGGCTGGGGAAAGAATCACGCGACCAGGTGAGACGCATGCGTTCAGTGTACATCAACAAACCCGAGCTAGCCTTAAGCGAAGCGTGGGAGAGACTTTGGGAGAGATATGGGGCCCCCGACATTATTGAAGCGGCGCTATATCGACGTCTGGAAAACTTTCCTAAGGTGTCAGCCAAAGATCACTTTAAGTTAAGAGAATTCGGAGATTTACTCATGGAGATCCAAGGCGCCAAAGAAGATGGCTATTCAGCTGGTCTAGTATACCTAGATACTCCATCCGGGATTAGACCAATCGTGGACAAACTTCCATTTGGGCTGCAGGACAAGTGGCTGACTGTTGCCTCAGAGTACAAGGAAGAGCACGGTGGTCGATTTCCTCCCTTTGAGCACCTCACTGAGTTTGTGCGCAAGGAGGCGAAGAGGCGAAACGACCCTAGCCTCGTGGGTCCAGGTAGATCCTCCTCGAATGTTTTCAACATTGATAAACCCGTGTCAGTGCTCAAGACTGAAGCCCTTACAACTAACAACGACCCTGGCGAGTATTGTCCATTGCATAACAAACCTCACCCCCTGAAAGCATGCAGAATGTTTAGGGAAAAACCCCTTGAAGAGAGGACGGCTCTTCTCAAGGAGAAAAGAATATGTTTTAGATGCTGTTCCTCAACCTCTCACCTCGCCAGAGAGTGTACGATCGCCGTGAAGTGTCCGGAATGTGATAGCACGGATCACGTCGGGGCCATGCATCCCGGCCTGTCACCGCAAACCGACAGCGCTCCTTCACCCCCACAACAGGACGGCGGGGAGGGAAAGGCTCACTCTAGGTTAACAGCTGTCAGCACGAACTGTACAGAAGTTTGCGGTCAAGCTCAGTCAAGTCGTTCTTGTTCCAAGATCTGCCTCACTAAGGTGTACCCTAAAGGAGCCAAAGACAAGGCCATCAAAGCCTATGTGATTCTGGACGATCAGAGCAATCGTTCACTAGTCAGTCCAGAGTTCTTTAAATTGTTCAACATTGAGAGTGAGCGGTTCCCATACTACCTCAAAACTTGCTCAGGCAACATGGAAACCCAAGGAAGGAAGGCAGAAGGCATCCAGATCAAGTCCCTGGATGGTAAAGTCGTCATCTGTCTCCCTCCGCTCTTAGAGTGCAATGAAATCATGAATAACCGCGCTGGGATCCCGACACCAAGTGCGGTGCTACACCAGCCGCATCTCCACCACATCGCCAAACACATCCCAGAACTGGATCCGAAAGCGGAAATACTCCTGCTATTAGGAAGAGATGTTATCCAGGTACACAAGGTTAGGCAGCAGGTCAATGGACCACTCGACGCCCCCTTCGCGCAACGTCTGGATCTGGGCTGGGTGGTGATAGGAGAGGTGTGTCTCGGTGACGTACACAAACCGACGGTCGACACACTCAAGACCAATGTGCTAGAGAGTGGCCGCCATTCGATTTTTCAACCCTGCACAAGTTCCATGTATATCAAGGAAGCTTAACAAGCGCGAGGCAAGCGACGAGTCGCTGGGCCAGTCAGTCTTCGCTCAAACAAAGTATGACAACAAACTTGCACAATCAGCTCAAGATACCATTTCTTTAAAAACCAAAGACACCAAGGTCTTCAGAGATGAAGCAAATAATGGGGTTGCCCCATTGCCTATCAGAGAACCACGCCAGCGCTCACCAGATAACAAAGAGCAGGCAGTCAAACGGTTCACGTCCTTACGGAAAACCCGGAAAAGGAAACCTGAGATGCAGCAACACACCCGATTGGCCCACGAGGTACTGTGCACCCTAATGGCAGAGGTCACAGCCATTATAAACGCACAATCATTCCTACCTGTGTCTTCTGACCCAGAAAACCCCTTTATACTTTCGCCATCAATGCTCCTTACGCAGAAGGCAGGAGCACCTCCTCCACCAGGAGACTTCTCAGACAAGAATTTGTACACAAAGCAATGGAGACAAGTCCAGGCTCTGGCAAATCAGTTCTGGTCCCGCTGGAGACAGGAATATCTACCCTCGTTGCAACAGAGACGAAAGTGGACAGAACCCCGCAGGAATCTTCAAGTTGGAGACTTAGTCCTGCTCAGGGACAAGCAGATCACCCGCAACAGCTGGCCAATGGCCGGAATCACTGCTACATTACATAGCGAGGATGGACATGTCAGGAAGATCGAATTGAAGACTACCGACCAAGGCGATGTGAAAATTTACCAAAGGCCAGTTACAGAAGTTATTCTACTTCTACCCAATGACTGATTAAGAGACTAAGTTTGTACTCTGCTCATTGTGACCTTACGAAGGTCAAGCGGGGAGTGTGCTGTCTTTACGACAGTTATTTAGTTTATAATATTTTCGCTTAGTAATTCATTCAATAGTATTTTCTAGTTAGAATTAGAAGTGTTTAAAGTATATTCATTGCATGTAAAATATATCGGCATGCGATGATGTCACATCCGGTTTCGCCGCGTCTTGTGGGAAAACACCGGTTTGAAATTAGCGCGAGGGTGGGGGCTTACCACGAGGCTCACCTGAGCAGAAGTAGTTTTGCAGGCATGAGAAATCACAGTGAGAGCAACGCTGTAAGTTAATAGATAATCGATATATTGAACTAAGATGTTAATGCCGATCCTGTTAGAAGTAACGACGGTAGATAATATTTATGCTTTCGTTAGTTAAAGAGTCGCGGATAGTTTGCATGGAAGTGTATTTAAAGTAGTCAATGGAGCAGGTAAACTCTCCCTGTATACTGCACCTTAGTGTAATGTAGTTATAGTCACCTTTGCAAGTATTTACACTTGAAATGTGATATTAAGGAAGGAACAAATACTGTATCAATCTTGTATTGTTTTATCAACAGTTTTCACCATATGTTAATGTGAAGAGTGAACAGTAAATGGTTAATCTTACTGCGATCTGGTTCTTATTAACTGGTTTATCTCGACGTTAAATTCGGCGTTCGTTACATGCGAAGGAGAACGTTACAACCAGACTTATCCTTTTCCATAATTACCTTGAAACTAATGACATTATGGCCACTGCAAAGTGTTTCTGTCCTGTCACCTGCCCTGTCTCATTCCCTCATAGCTGATCTGGTATTGAACTCTCTCTGTTTGGGACTTCTATATACCGACAAAGGAAACTTTCCTGAACACATTTGACAAACTCTATCCCATCGAGTCCTTTTACAGTGTGGAATCCCAGTCAATATGTGGAAAGTTAAAATCATCTATTATCACAACCTTATGCTTCTTGCAACAGCTGTGATCTCTCTACAAATTTTCTCCTCTGAATCCCGTGGATTATTGGGTGCTCTATAATGCAGCCCCATTAATGTCAGCATATCTTATTCCTCAGCTCTACCCTTAAAGCCTCAGTCCATGAACTCTCAAGTCTGTCCTGACTGAACACTGCCATAACATTTTCTCTCCCTGATATTGACACTCCTCCGAATTAATCCTTCCTGCAACTCAGTAATGCCTCAGTATTCCATGTGCTGATCTATGCTCATCCACCTTGCATTGAAATACACACAGAACAGTAGGCCCAGCGCGCTCAAGCCTTTTGCTTCCTGACTTTGTATATACGCTTAACGGCATCTTTCTCCACACCCACTCCACTATCTCTTCAGCCGCCCTGGTTCCCTTCCCTCTGCAAATCTAGTTTAAACCCTCCCCCGCAGCTCTTGCAAACCTTCCTGCGGGGTTGTCGGTCCCCGTGCAGCTCAGATGCCAACTGTTCCTTCTGTATCGGTCCCACCTTCCTTGGAAAAGAACTCAATGATCCAAAAACCTGAAGCCTTCCCTCCCACACCACCTCCTTAGCCACGTGTTAAATTGTACCATCTGCCGATATTTGGCATCACTAGTGCATCGCACCAGTAGCAATCCTGAGATCGCAACCTTGGAGTTCCTGCTCTTTAACTTAGCCCCCAAATTCCTGAATTCACTTTGCAGGAACTCATCACCCCTCCTACCCACGTCATTGGTACCGGTGTAGACCAGGACATCCTCCCACGTGAGAATGACATCCCGGGATGTCCCTGATCCTAGCATCCGGGAATCTCGTTAACATCCACAGAACTTCCTTTCTGCTTGCCTGAACAACGAGTCCTCCATCACTTCAGCTCGCCTTTTCCGCCCCCTCCCTTCAGAGCCAAACTTTCTTCTCCGAGGTCAACCCCCTCCCCAACAGGATCCAATGCGATGTGGGGGAGGCCACAGGGGTGCTCTGCACTGGCTGCCTATCCCCTTCCCCCCTCCTGACAGCACCCTGTTATCCCTGTATGTGGAGTTCAACCATTTTCAGCTCCGACTCCTAACACTGTATGTTTGAAGCTCCAGCCAGGTGTAGGAATTAAGGAGGTCTCTATTGCATTATCCTGCCTGGCATCACGACCGTCAGAAAGAAAGCGTAAATGACGAAAATAAATCTACCTATGACTCTCCCCGGCGAGCCACCTCCCACTCACACAATGGCTGTTCCGCTTAAACGTAACTTCTTTCTACTGGCCCTTGTCAAGTGCCGAACCATGCACAATGTAATGTCTCCTCGGGACCAGGAGACCAGCCGCTCACTTCTTTTAAACTCCACCCGTACGCCGGGGGTTCCCAACCTCTTCATGCCAGGACGCCCATCATTAACCCCTGCTCTACGCAATCCAAGGTGTCCTCGGAGACTGTGGCGCACAAAAGCCTTGAGTGTTGGTTGCTAATGCAGAACAACGCGTTTCACTGTATGCTTTGATGTAGCTGTCACAAATAACTGATTCTGAATTTGGCGCCACGGTAGCACAGTCACTGTCACAACTTGGGAGTGTCGGAGTTCAGTGATGTCCTCACCACGGAATGCGTCGGTTTTCTCTGGTTTCCTACCGGAGTCCAAAGACTTACCGGTCAGTAGGCTGATTAGTTAAATTGTTCCATGATTAGGCTGCTGGGCGGTGAAACTCAAAGGCCTGTTTCCACAGAGGATCTCAATAATAAAATAGAAATAAATGAAGTATATGTATGCAGAGTTGTAATGAAAAACTTATTTGCAGTAGCATCATCTCAGCAACAGAAATATCACTGGATCCATGGCAGGTCGAACCACTGCAATAAGGGTTTCAGACAAGTGGAGCATCGGTATTTTCCTTTACCCGGCCTGCAGTTCACAGCCGTATCCAGCAGAGGTCAGTATGAAACCTCTTCAAAATTCTGGAGCCTCTGTTGCTTGGATGGAGGGAAAGGTGTAATTTTTCTGCAAAACCAGGGTTCATACAGTATCCCGGCAAATTTTATCCTAATCGACAAAGATGTACTCCGAGTTTAGACAGATATTTTAGTTAGGCATTGGTGTGAAGGAATATGGACAAAAGAGGGGAGTAAGAATTTCACAGAATGGTGCAACAGCCTCGACAGAATGAATGGATTACAGCCAGTCCTGATCTCATGTTGTGAGCCGCATCTTTGGCAAAGGTTATTGCCACACTGAACTCTTATGTACGAAGTGCAGTGGTCCTTGGAGCAATACATTAAGAAAATGTCCTCATACGTCCTCTTGATTCTCATAAATACTCCGGAGAGCACCACTTTACACTTCCCTCCAGTTTAAACAAAATAATGTTTCACTGATCTCTGCTTCTCACCGAATCGCTCATTTCCTACCTGTGCTGCTACAGCCCTTTTAGTCCATGAAATTTAATGCTGATGCTAAGGCTAATAGGTGTCACTTTATCAGAAGGGTTTTGAAGATCTATATCCTTTCTCTCTTTGGTCCTGTCAATGGCCTCGACAAAGGTCTTATTTAGTCAGAAAACGTTTTTTAACTTATCTATATTGGCTTTCTCTTATCAATTCATACATTTCCATGTATATGCTAATTCTGTCCATGAACACTACTTTTTATTTCTATTTTTGCACTAATTATTTAATTTAACTATTATGTGTGTGTATATATATATATATACTTAGTGTAATACACATTTTTTCTATTATTATGTATTGCATTGTACTGCTGCCACAAAGACAACAAATTTCTCACCATATGCTGGTGATATTAAAGCCGATTCTGATCCTGAATCATCACCTCTAAGTGTTAAACTGAGCGTTAAACTGATCAGACTGTGGTTGCTGGATTTACTCCGCGCTCTGCTTTAAAAATAAAGATATCAGGTTTATAACTGTCCAGTCGCCCAGGACCTCTTCCATACTGCAGCATGGTGGCCACAACTTCCTCTCATACATCCCTCTGCAATTCCCTCCATTAGTTTCTTTATTGACATAGGTTGCATCTCATCTGGGCCAGGAAATTTATGGACTGCAAGAACAACTATCCCTTCTCATACTTCCGCTCTATCCAATCTTAGCTTATCCAGTCTCTCAATTATATCCCCATTTGCCAACAACCCAGTAGCGTTACCAAGTGAGGTAATGAATGATATCAGGTACTCAGACACTCTGCCTCTTTTTTATAATGACCCTGGATCAGTGCACACCTACCAACTTGCCATCTCTCATCTTATTATTCATTCATTGCTTATGTTTCTGTAGAAGACTGTTTGATTCTACTCTCCTTTTGCCCGCTCCCTCCCCCAGAATATGCATGATTCTCACTTGTGTTATCAATCTGATACACACCCTTAGGTTTGTTTTATTTGCCTCCTTCCCTTCCTTTGCTTGTCCAAGGATAGCTGCCTTGAGTGTCCTGCCACTTTATCTAGTGGGAAGGTATCTGGATTATCCCAGAATTATCTCCTCTTCTTTGCCTTTTATACAAAGGGTGGTCTAGGGTAGATGGAGTCAATTTTAGAAAACCTCGCACATTTATTTTTCAACATAGGCCCCTCCTATATTTACACACTTAGTCCAGCGGTCGTGGAGCATACGGATCTTGGACCTCCAGAAAGTGTCCACAGCAGGGGTGAATGATAAGTTCATGGCGATGAGTTACACAGCTCTTATTACATGCACATGCTGTTCAACTCTTTGAGTGATTATGCAGAAAGTTTGAAGTTAATAACTCATCAGTTAATAGCTCATTGGGGTGATTGATAAGTTTGTGGCCTAAGGTAGAAGGAGGTGAGTTATTAACTTCAAACTTTCCTTTAAACTTCAAACTTCAAACTTAAGTCCCAATAAGGACTCCTGCCAAATACCACTAGTTACCAACAGCCAACCAGAACAGGCCCCCTTTATTTTTGCCTCCTGCCAGTCAATCTTCCATCCAAGCTAATACCCTTCCTGAAATATCATGGGATGTTATCTTGTTACGCAGCCTCATAGGTGACACCTTGACAAAGGTCTTCTGAAAATCCAAATAAGCAGTTTTTGTCTATCCTGTTCGTTATTTTCTTAAAGAATTCCTACAGATTTGTCAGGCAAGATTTCTCCTTAAGGAAATCATACTGACTCCGGCCTACTTTGTCATCTGCCTCCAAGTACCCCGAAACCTCAACCTTAATAATGGATTCCAACATCTTCCCCAGTCCTGAAATCAGGCTAACTGGCTTACAATTTCCTTTCTTCTGCACCCTTCCCTTCTTAAACAGTGGAGTGAAATTTGCAATTTTCCAAGTCTCCTGAACCATTCCAGAATCTAGTGATTCTTGATAGATCTTTAATAATTTCTCCACAATTTCTTCAGCTACCTTCCTCAGATGCTGCAGGCCTTCTAGCCCAGGTGACTTACCTACCTGAGACCTTCCAGCTTCCCAGGCAACTTCTCAATTAATGATAGAAACTACACGCACTTCTGCCCTATGATACTCTTGAATACCTGGCATACTGTTAATGTCTTCCACAGTGAAGACTGACACAAAATACTTGTTCATCCATCATTTCTTTGTCCCCACCATTACTACCTTCCAGCATCATTTTTCCAGCAGATCTATATCCACTCTCACCTCTCTTTTACTCTTTATATAATCTGGAAAAATTATACCTCTTTTATTTTATTAGCTAGCTTTTCTTCATATTTAATCTTTTCTCTCCTTATGGCTTTTTAGTTGCCTTCTATTGGCTTTTAAAAGCTTCCCAATCCTCTAACTTCCCTCTGACTGCTGTATTATATACCCTTTCTCTTTCTCCTTTTGTGCCATCATTGACTTTGCTTGTCAGCCACGGTTAGTCATCCTCTCTTTAGACTACCTCTTCACCTTTGGAACATATTAATCCTGCACCTTCTGATACGCACCCAGAAACTCCAACCATTGCTGTTCTGCCATCATCCCTGTTGGAGTCCCCTTCCAATCAACTTTGGCCAGCTCCTCTTTCATGCCTCTGTAATTCCCTTTAATACACTGTAATACTGATACATTTGTCTTTAACTTCTCCTTCTTAAACTGCAGGGTTGATCCTATCATATTATGATCTCTGCCTCCAAGGGGTTCCTTTACCTTAAGCTCCCTAAACAAATCTGGTTCATTACACAACATCAGTCCAGAATTTCCTAGTGGGCTCAACCAATATGAGATAAAACTGTTCTGTAAAATGGGTGCAGAAGATCTCAGAACTCACAAAGAAAATTCTGTCTGAAGTCCTGGTCAATGTTTACTCCTCAACCAGCACCACTCAAACAAATCTGGTCATTGTTGCACTGATATTCATTGGAGCTTACTCCCCTTGCAGTTTCATTGCTGTGTGTCCTGCAGGATGCACAATGAAGCTCCTTCAGCTGCCCTAAAAGTTGGGTTTTATTAGGGGCAGGGCAAGTGCTGAAACAATTGTTCCATGCATGCTTTTGCTTTTTGTCCAGACATTAAGGGTTTGTTAAGTTTGTATAAGACAGCTCATTTACAATAGACTATTTCCTGACAGCAATTGACAGTCCTAAACCAGACTGATTTAGCAATTAGCCTTTCAACTTTCCTTCCCACTTTCAGCCGAGACATGTTGTTCCTGTAGAGAAGAAAAGGTTAATATCTCTGCTTCATTTGTTCTATTTACACAGATCTTTTGGAAATATTTCAAGAAAGGTGAACTCTCCAGATCATAAACACAATTGTCCTTTTAAAGACATTTAAACTCTCAGAACATCTCACTGTCAGCAGAGAAGGCAACTAACTTCGTCTGAATCTGGAAAGTGCTTTTTGCTTGGTGTGAATCCACAGATGAAGAAATGCTGCAAGATGTAAATATCAGAGAAACAAATAAAATAAATTGACCCTTCCCAGGAAACAGATTCCATGACTTTGTAAAACAATGTATGGAAGCTAATTCATTTGCGGTGTCTATGTGCCTAGACTACAAAATTGTGTGTGTATGTACTTGTAGCTGCACATATGCATACTGCACAGCTGTCTGTATGTCTTTTGCATCTGTGCGTGTGTGTTTATGTATAAAGCTGCATATTTTGTTTGCTATATGCCCATATGTGTGTATCAGAAATCTCCCTGAAGATTGTGCTCAGAAGATTTATCCGATTACTGGGGATTACCATATATTTAAGAACTCCCACTGAATTGTCCAAACTCCCCTAGCATGCAATCAGCAGAAAGGAAAATTTCTCAGTGGCATCCGAGACAAAGCATAGACATTTTCCATAACATTGACAGCTAACATCGCACAGCCTCTTTGCAAATGGCTCACAAAATAACAGGGTTCAAATCAGTTGTCAGAGGATTTGTCAAGAAGCTAACCACTGATGAAAGTACATGATCAACTCAGGAGAGACAGCTTCATTGCCTTGGTGACTCATTCATCATTCTGCCTTGAGTAAAATTGCCTACTGATTAAATCAATCTCAAAGTGCTCAGGTGTAACTATCAGCACCCCGGAGGGGAGCATTCCTGTGTGAATGATACCTAAAAGTTAGTTAAGCCCATCGCCTGACTGAGGCACAGGTTGCCAACAGCAGCTCACCAGAGCCCTCTGTTCTGGGCCAGTTTTTCAAGTTGTCCCTGGGTGTAGCCCCTCTTCTTCATGCACCATCAGGTGTTTTTTGGCTGGTCTCTCTTTCGCTCTTCTTGGGGATTCCACATTAGCGCTTGCCTGGTGATGTTGGTAAATGGCTTACCATTTGAAAAAGAGTGTGCGGAAGCTGGTTTGTGTGTCCTATCCACCCCAATCTCCTCTTCCTTAATTATTCTTCTGCTGCTGTTCGGTGAGTTCTTTGCCTTAGATCAGTGTTGCTGATGACTTCTCTTCTGGCCAGTAGATCCAGAGATTTTTTTTAAAGATCTGCACTTTCCAAATGATAGTTTTTGTTATCCTCCAAGATTTTACAGAGAACTGACTTCACACTGGGGTTGAACACGGTGCATGGTGACGGCTCCTCGGAGCACCAGATGCTCTTGAGACGGATGAGGGTTGCCCCAGCTTAGCCCCACCTTGTCTTGACATCTGCATCGGTGCCGCCCTGTCTGTTGATGATACTACCCAGGTAGGTGAAGGCTTCTACCTACCCGAGTGGACTTCCCTCAAGAGTGACTGGGTCAACACAGTTTGAGTTGATCTTGATGACTTCCAGTTTTCTCTTTGTAGATGTTACTGCCCACTTGCACTGATGTGGTTGTCATGTCTGTTTTTCCTTGATCTTCTTGTGGGCGTAGGACAGGAGAGCTACATCATTAGCGAAGTCTAGCCATGTTTCCATAGGGTTCACTGGATCCCATTTCTTTTCAGTGTTGTAGATGTCTTCATGATCCAGTCTATGAGCAGAAGGATCAGGAAAGGGGATATCTGTCACCCTTGTCTGACTCCCATTTTCACCGGAAAGCTGTTGGTGGTCTGTTCGCCATGGTTGACTCTGCAGGACGTTCCCTCGTATGAATTCTTGATCAGTCTGACCATCTTGCCTGGTAGTCCATTGTGCCACAGGATCTTTCTATCTATTCAATCAAAGGCTTTTTCATCATCGATGAAGTTGTTGTACAGAGATGAATTCCACTCAATTGACTGCTCGACTATTATACTTAATGTCGCTCTTTGGCCAGTGCATTATCCGTTCCTGTATAAGCCTGTATGTTTATCTCAGCTTGCTTCTGCAGCATCCTCCATCCTTTCCAGTGTTATCCTGAAGAAGACTTTTTCAAGGACTGACAAGAGTGTTATGTCTCTGCAGCTGGAGGAAATTGCTAAAGTCTCCTTTCTTAGGAATCTCGACAAGGTAGCCCTCTTTCCAGACTGTTGGTATTTGCTCTTCTTCACAGATCTTCTAAAAGAGAGGGCACAGCCCCTCTACTGTAGTGTGCAGGTCTGCGTGGAGAGCTTCTTCAGGGCTGTCGTCCGGATCAAATGCTTTTCCATTCTTTAGCAGCCTTACTGCTTTGCTGATTTCCTCTCTGGTAGGCACATTGCAGTTTACGGGTAGGTCAGTATTGGCTGGAGGGATGTCAGCTGAGTTTAGAGATGCAGGTCTGTTTGGCAGATCTTCAAAGTGCTCAGCCCCCCTGTTCAGCTGCTGCTCTGTCCCCACAATGGCCTTTCTATCCCTGTCCTTGACTAGTCTCTCAGGCTTTCTGTACCTAGAGATAATTTCTTTCTGGTGTCGTACAGCTTCCTCATGTTTCCAGACCCGCTGCTTGTTCTACCAGGCCGTCTATATAACTGCACTTGTCTGCTTTAACACTCTTCTTCGCTGCCCCGAGAGCCTCTGCATGCCCTTCCTGTGTGTTTGTCTTTCCCACTCTAGTCCTGCTGTTATCCATGACTGCTTTCTCCTGCCTCCTCAGCTTGATCTTGGTAAAGTTTCAGCTGAGGTTCACTCTTCTTGCTGGTCCTTTTTGGCACTGAGTACCTCCTTAAATTTCTGCCACTTGTGTAGATCCTCTTCCTCATGTAGTTCTTGTAGCACTTGGAACTTGATGATAAGGACCAATTAGAATGTTTCTTGGATCTATGTGTCTCTCAAAAAGTTGGCGCTTTCCCTCAATGATGCTGATTTCATCTATTTCTTCTCCAGTTTTAGCTTCACAGCTAAGAGCTGATAGGCAGATGTGACAAGTGCTCCCCTCCTCAACACCAGCGATCGTTCATCAGGTTCGATTCCTGCCAGTTTGTACATTCTCCCTGTGACTGCATGAGTTTTTACCTCTCACATTCCAAAGAAGTGTGGTTAGGATTAGGAAGTTGTGGGCAGGCTATGTTGGCGATAATGGTGGGCTGCTCCCAGCACATCGCAATCAATGACCCATTTCACTCTATGTTTCAATGTGTATGTGACAAATAAAGCTAATTTTTAACTTTTGCCTCTTTATCTCTACCCAACACTAATGTATGGCACGCATGCTAATGAATATTGGGAGACGACTACAACAGCACTACTTTAGAACCAGAGAGTAGAGATGAACTTCTGACTATTTGAAGGAATTGTCCTTAATTTCAAAAATATTACTTCAGGCATAAAAATTTCAAATGTATATTCAGATTTCTTTTATGAAATGTACATTGAAACATACAGTGAAGTGCATCATTTGCATTAACAAACAATACATCTAGGGATGTGCTGGGAGCAGCCCGCAAATGTCAGCACACATTTCAGCGCCAACAATGCTCAGCAGGCCAACACAGACCGCAACAAAACAGAAAACAAAAAGCAACAAAACAAGCCCCTTTACCACCTCCCCAACCACAGGAAGTCCTCCAACTCCAAGACAGGCCTCCAGTCCAGGTATCCAGGTTTCGACTTCCAATCGAGCTTTGGGCTCCAATCCTTGGTATCATCCTTAGTATCAACCCCCAGGCTAGCTGATGATGGGACCCGAAATTCCAGGAACTCTGGGAAACAGACTGACAGTCCCTCACAGACAAATAATTACAAACTCTGTGACAGAAACCAACAAGTGTGTGCTTCTGAGTTTAAATATTAGGACTGAGTTCCTCTATTTCCAGTATCCCACTCAGTGATGGTCAAATTGTGTGTACTCTCCTTCATATGTCCAGCTTCTTCTGCTCAACTCTGTTGTGTAACTCAGTTATATACTGTCATCAAATGACACCAATCGCAGTATAAATAGAAACACTGAAACATAGAAAACCTGCAGCAAAAAACAGGCCCTTCGGCCCACAACGCTGTGCCAAACATGTACTTAATTTAGAAATTACCTAGGGTTACACATAGCCCTCTATTTTTCTAAGCTCCACGTACCTATCCAAATGTCTCTTAAAAGACCCTAACATATCAACCTCCACCATCGTCACTGGCAGCCCATTCCACTCACTCACCACTCTCTGCGTAAAAAACTTACCCCTGACATCTCCTCTGTACATACTTCCAAGCACCTTAAAACTGTGCCCTCTCATGTTAGCCATTTCAGCCCTGGGAAAAAGCCACTGACTATCCACACGATCAATGCCTGTCATCGTCATCATCTTTTACACCTCTATCAGGTCACCTCTCAATCTCTATCGCTCCAAGGAGAAAAGACCAAGTTCACTCAACCTATTCTCGTAAGGCATGCTCCCCAATCCATGCAACATCCTTGTAAATCTCCTCTGCATTCTTTCTATAGTTTCCACATCCTTCCTGTAGTGAAGCAACCAGAACTGAGTACAGTACTCCAAGTGGGGTCTGACCAGGGTCCTATATAGCTGTAACATTACCTCTCAGCTCTTAAACTTAATCCCATGATTGATTAAGGCCAATGCACTGTACACCTTTCTAACCACAGAGTCAACCTGCACAGCAGCTTTGAGTGACCTATGGACTTGGACCCCAAAATCCCTCTGATCCTCCACACTGCCAAGAGTCTTGCCATTAACACTATATTCTGCCATCATATTTGACCTTCCAAAATGAACCACCTCACTCTTATCTGGGTTGAACTCCATCTGCCACTTCTCAGCCCAGTTTTGCATCCTACCGATATTCCACTGTAACCTCTGACAGCCCTCCACACTATCCACAACACCCCCAACCTTTGTGTCATCAGCAAATTTACTAACCCATCCCTCCACTTACTCAGCCAGGTCATTTATAAAAGTCAAGAAGAGAAGGGGTCCCAGAATAGATCCCTGAGGCACACCACTGGTCACTGACCTCCATGCAGAATATGACCCATCTACAACCACTCTTTGCCTTCTGTGGGCAAGCCAATTCTGGATCCACAAAGCAATGTCCCCTTGGGTCCCTTGCCTTCTTACTTTCTCAATAAGCTTTGCATGGGGTACCTTATCAAATACCTTGCTTAAATCCATATACATTACATCTACTCTCAACCTTTATTGGCATGTTTAGTCACATTCTCAAATAATTATATCAGGCTCATAAGGCGTGACCTGCTTTTGACAAAGCCATGCTGACTATTCCTAATCATATTACGCCTTTCCGAACGTTCATACATCCTGCCTCTCAGGATCTTTTCCAGCAATTTACCAACCACTGAAGTAAGACTCACTGGTCTATAATTTCCTGGGCTTTCTCTACTCCCTTTCTTGAATAAGGGAACAACATCTGCAACCCTCCAATCCTCTGGAACCTCTCCTGTCCACATTGATGATGCAAGGATCATTGCCAGAGGCTCAGCAATCTCCCCCCTCACCTCCCACAGTAGTGCAGGGTACATCTCATCCAGTCCCAGAGATTTATCCAACTTGATGCTTTCCAAAAGCTCCAGCACATCCTCTTTCTTAATGTCTATATGCTCAAGCTTTTCAATACACTGAAAGTCATCCCTTCAATCGCCAAGATCCTTTTCCGTAGTGAATACCGAAGCGAAGTATTCATTAAGTACCTTTGCTATCTTCGCCGGTTCCATACACACTTTTCCATTGTCACACTTGATTGGTCCTGTTCTCTCATGTCTTATCCTCTTGCTCTTCACATACTTGTAGAATTCCTTGCAGTTTTCCTTAATCCTGTCCACAAAGGCCTTCTCATGGCCCCTTCTAGCTCTCCTAATTTCATTCTTAAGCTCCTTCCTGCTAGCCTTATAATCTTCTAGACCTCTATCATTACCTAGTTTTTTGAATCTTTCATAAGGTCTTCTTCTTGACTAGATTTACAACTGCCTTTGTACACCATGGTTCCTGTATCTTAACATCCTTTCCCTGTTTCATTGAAATGTGCCTATGCAGAACTCCATGCAAATATTCCCTGAACATTTGCCACATTTCTTCCATACGTTTCCCTGAGAACATCTGTCTCCAATTTATGCTTCCAAGTTCCTGCCTGATAGCCTCATATTTCCACTTACTCCCTTTAAATGCTTTCTTAACTTGTCTGTTCCTATCCCTCTCCAATGCTATGGTAAAGGAGATAGAATTGTGATCACTATCTCCAAAATGCTCTCCCACTGAGAAACCTGACACTTCACCAGGTTAATTTCCCAAAACCAGATCAAGTACAGCCTCTCCCCTTGTACTCTTACCTACATATTGTGTCAGGAAACCTTCCTGAACACACCTAACAAACTCCACCCATCTAAACCCCTCACTGTAGGGAGATGCCAGTTCATATTTCGGAAATTAAAATCTCCCACCACAACAACCCTGTTATTATTACACTTCTGCAGAATCTGTCTCCCTATCTGCTCCTCGATGTCCCTGTTACTATTGAGTGGTCTATAAAAAACACCCAGTAGAGTTATTGACCCCTTCCTGTTCCTAACTTCCACCCACAGAGACTCAGTAGACAATCCCTCCATGACTTCCTCCTTTTCTGCAGCTGTGAAACTAACTCTGATCAACAGTGCCATACCCCCACCTCTTTTGCCTCCTTCCCTGTCCTTTCTGAAACATCTAAAGCCTGGCACTCAAAGTAACCATTCCTGCCCCTGAGCCATCCAAATCTCTGTAATGGATACAATATCATAGCTCCAAGTACTGATCCACGTTCTAAGCTCATCCGCTTTGTTCATGATACTCCTTGCATTAAAATAGATACATCTCAAACCATCGGTCTGAGTGTGTCCCTTCTCCATCAGCTGCCTTTCCTCCCTCTCACACTGTCTCCAAGCTTTCTCTGTTTGTGAGCCAACCGCCTCTTCCTCCGTCTCTTTAGTTTGGTCCCACCCCCCCCCCCCCCACAATCAATTCTAGTTTAAACTCTTCCCAATAGCCTTTGCGAACCTCCCTGCCATGATATTGGTCCCCTTGGGATTCAAGAGCAACCTGTTCTTTTGGTACAGGTCACACCTGCCCCAAAAGAGGTCCCAATGATTCAGAAATCTGAATCCCTGCCCCCTGCTCCAATCTCTAATTCATTCTCCACCTCACTCTACTCCTATACTCACTGTCACGTGGCACAGGCAGTAATCCCGAGATTATTACCTTTGTTGTCCTGCTTCTCAACTCCCTTCCTGTAGTCTCCCTGTAGTCTGTTTTCAGGACTTCCTCCCTTTTCCTACCTATGTTGTTGGTACTAATATGTACCACGACCTCTGGCTGTTCACCTTCCCAGTTCAGGATATCATGGACGCGATCAGAAACATCCCATACCCTGGCACCTGGGAGGCAAACTACCATCCGTGTTTCTTTCCTGCGTCCACAGAATCGCCTGTCTGACCCTCTAACTATAGAGTCCCCTATTACTGTTGCCATCCTCTTCCTTTCCCTGCCCTTCTGAGCCACAGGGCCAGACTGTGCCAGAGGCATGGTCACTGTTGCTTCCCCCAGGTAGGTCATCCCCCCAACTACTCAAAAAGGAGAACTTATTGTTAAGGGGGTCAGCCATTGGGTAGTATCTGACTCTTGCCCTTCCCTCTCTTGACTGTTACCCACTTATCTGTCTCCCGAGGCCCCAGTGTGACTACCTGCCTCTAGCTCCTATCACTTCCTCACTTTCCCTGACCAGACAAAGGTCATCGAGCTGCATCTCCAATTCCCTAATCCAGTCCCAAGGAGTTGCAGCTCGATGCATCTGGTTGCAGATGGGGCCTTCCAGAAGGCTGGGAGTCTCCCGGACTTCCCACACCTGACACCCAGTACACTGGCCTCACAGACAAACTTCCTGTTTCTATTCCTCACAGGTAACCTATCTCGCCTCGACCCATTACCTCCAAAGCCTTTCCACTCTGCCTGAGATCACCCAGTCAATGTCCTCTCCTTTGATGACCGCTCCGCTGGGCAGTGTCTCCCTTTTATGCCTGAACCTTCCCTGGTATCTAACTCACGATTATTGCTCCGGTTATAGTCATTCATAGGCCATGTACAATGGACAAATGCTCTCAAAGCTCCCTTTTTAAATAACCACCACCGACCTGCGAGAAATCCCTCTTGGTAAGGCTCTGAAGACGCACTCTCAATGTTCCAAGTACAGCTTCTTCGCCATCAGAATGGACAATGAACCCATGAACACTACCTCACTTGTGCTCATTTTTTGCACTACTTATTTAATTTAATTTATATATATGATATATGTTTCTTATTGCAAGTTATAGCTTAAAAATGTATTGCAATGTTCTGCTGCCACAAAACAACAAATTTCATGATGATATATGCCTGTGATGTTAAGGCTGATTTTGATTCCGACATCAGGGTGTATCTATGGGAAGAGAAGCCACTAATGTGTTGGGTGGAAACCCCTGTGAAGGAGAGCAAAGAAGCTTATTAAGCTGCAAGCAATGGTGGGGAGTTTATCGGTTCATGAGTGAGTGGACGCAGTTAGAAGGTAAGAACATGGGCAAAGGAATGTAAGAGTTGCAAAGTGCAAAGCCAGAGGACATGACCAGGAGATCAGCTGAACATGTCCACCACAGAACAAGAAGAAAAAGGATACAAAGAAAACTAGTTGAGCCAATATCGCAGACGGAAAGTAGTCGAGCGAATATCGCAGACGGAAAGTAGTCGAGCGAATATCGCAGATGGAAAGTAGTCGAGTGAATATCGCAGACGGAAAGTAGTCGAGCGAATATCGCAGATGGAAACTAGTTGAGCCAATATCGCAGATGGATGACAAAAACCAACAGAGAAATCAGGTTACCTGAAGTTGCAGAATTCAATATTGAGTCTAGAAAGCTGCGACATGCCCAGGGGGAAGATCAGGTGCTTGAAAAGGGCTTCAAAGTAACAGGATGGAGGCTGCACACCAATGAATCAGAGATGAGGTGTACATTTATTATCAAAGTATGCAGTATACAACCTTGAAATTCGTCTTCCCCATAGACAGTCACAAAATAAAGACAAACCATGGAACCAACCAATTCAAAGAAAAATATCGAACATCAAACTCCCCTCTCCCCAACACACGCAAAAATAATTGCACAAATGGCAATAAAACAAACGAGTGAAAACACAAAATATATAACACAAAATCAAAAGGCATACAGTATTTATTTTCAGTCAATATTAAATTCTATAACTTAAGTGGTACTCCTGTCATATTGGCTCGACCTATTAGCTTGTTACAAACAAGAGAAAATCTGTAGATGCTGGAAATACAAGCAACACACACACAATGCTGGAGGAACTCATCAGTCAGGCAGCATCTATGGAAATGAGTGCGGTCGATGTAGGTTTGCTGGTGCTGTAATAGCATTATGCTAACTGCTATGCTGAAGTGTTGCCCCTACCACGTCATCTTCCTGCCTTGTCTTTAAGACCATAAGATATAGGAGCTGAAGTAGGCAATTTGGCCCATCGAGTCTGCTCCACCGTTCAATCATGGGCTGATCCAATTCATCCAGTCATCCCCACTCCCCTGCCTTCTCCCCATACCCTTTGATGCCCTGGCTAATCAAGAACCTATCTTTCTCTGCCTAAATGCACCCAATGACTAGGCCTCCCTTGCCACTCATGGCAGGAAATTCCACATATTTACCACTCTCTGACTAAAGTAATTTATCCACATCTCTGTTCTAAATGGACGTCCTTCAATCCTGAAGTCATGCCCTCTTGTCCTAGAATCCCCTACCATGTGAAATAACTTTGCCATATTGAATCTGTTCAGGCCTTTTAACATTCAGAAAGTCTCTATGAGATCCCTCCTCATTCTCCTGAACTCCAGGGAATACAGCCCAAGAGCTGCCAGACGTCCCTCATACAGTAACCCTTTCATTCCTGGAATCATTCTCGTGAATCTTCCTGAACCACTTCCAATGTCAGTATATCCTTTCTAAAATAAGGAGCCCAAAATTGCACACAATTCTCTAAGTGTAGTCTCATGAGTGCCTTATAGAGCCTCAATGTCACATCCCTGCTCTAATATTCTATACCTCTAGAAATGAATGCCAACGTTGCATTCGCCTTCTTCACCACCAGCTCAACCAGAGGGAGGCGATGGGAAGGTGAGGAGATAAGGTCAGAGAGGGAAACATGAATGGCAGATTGGTGAAAGGGGCAGTTAACAGGAATTATTGCCTATCACCTCTCTCTGGTGGTCCTCCTCCTCCCCTTTCTTCCATGGTCTTCTACCCTCTCCTATCAGATTTCCCCTTCTTCAGCCCATTATCTCTTGCACCAATCAGCTTCCCAGCTCTGTACTTCACCCCTCCCCCTCTCCCGGTTTCACCTATCACCTTGTACCTTCTCCTTCCCTCCCCCCACCTTCTTGCTCTAACTCCTCATCTTTTTATCGCAGTCCTGATGAAGGGTCTCAGCCTGAAATGTTGACTGCTTACTATTCTGAATAGATGCTGCCTGGCCTGCTGAGTGCCTCCAGCATTTTGTGTGTGTGTGTCTAGGATTTCCAGCATCTGCAGCTTTTCTCATGCTTGAGGTAAAACAACCGTCTGGTATGGATTAGTTCAGACGAAGGGCCGTTTTTTTGTTCTTTGGTGCTCTACGACTCCAGCTTTGATGAAGAGTCTCGGAGCTGAAACATTAAACCTGTTTTTTTTCTTCCACAGATGCAGCGTGATCTGAGTATTTCCAACATCTCTGCTTTTATTCAGGCTTCAAATCCCATTTCAGAGAGTCTGACCTGATGTTCAAGAGAAGCATTTCACTGTCAATAGTGCTATCTTCAGATAATAATGCTAAACCGGGCTTTTCTTTGTTCTTTCAGATGAAAACAGGATCCCAGCGCACTACTTCATCATCAAACAGGTAATTAATCTTGGTTAATGTTTACACTTCAGCCATTGTCATCAAGAAATAGATAAGGCAACACGTACAACACGCTGGAGGAACTCAGCAGGTCGGGCAGCATCCGTGGAAACGAGCAGTCAACGTTTCGGGCTGAGACCCTTCGTCAGGACTTGGCCCAAAACGTTGACTGCTGGTTTCCATGGATGCTGCCCGACCTGCTGAGTTCCTCCAGCGTGTTGTACGTGTTGCTTTGACCCCAGCATCTGCAGTGTACTTTGTGTTTTAAGAAATGGATAACCTAGGTGTTATTGCATTGCCGTTTGGGGTTAAAATTGGGTGTCATTAGCTGTAAAGTATTTTGGAATAAGGTGGAAATTCTACATTTAATGTGGCTGAGTGGTGTCCTGTTCACTTCCTCCACCTGGGAGCATTGAGCATTAGCTATTAATGTTTAATCGGAATTCTGTGCAGCTGTCTAATCTGTTCAGAAAGGATTCCTGGTGGCAACAGAAAAAAAGTACTTGAGAGTTCCTTGTGTTTTTTTAAAATTGTACTTGTCAAGAATTTATCTAAACTGTGAAAGAGTAACTGGTGTCTGATTATATTCAGGGCACTGCAGAATCATTTTGCACAATAATAAAGGTTACAGAGGAATCTGTCACGCAGTTACCCCAAAGCCTATAATAACATGGACATTTATTGGAAATCAGTCATTGCTAGGATTGTTCAGCAAGTTTCTGCAAGCTGTGCATGTAGAATGCCTGAAATTTATTTCCACCTAATAGCCAACATAAAATGAATTAATTGGAGTTACCCGAGTGGCATCTCCCCCGACTACCAATTTTATAGCGGGCTGGTAATTAAATTAACATCAATTCCACAGACATGCTGGTTAAATATTTCTGATTAATCATAAAATACAGAATTCCTTATTCCATGAGGTAATCTCTTAATTTGAGGTTGAGGGATTACAGTAAGGATGCAGCAGCTGGTACTATCTTCCTTTCTCACACTCCCACACTCACTTCCACTAAGCCATAAGCTACATAACTGACCTGCTGGGGCCATGAGTCAGTCCATCGGTAACCTAACTAGGCAAGACTTCTGCTGATCTGATCTGACTATATTTTTCATGGCTCAGTTGTTGAACTTTCAAGATGAAACCCCACAGCCATGAAACAATTGATTAATAAGTGGTGCACTGCCCCTCACACTCGTTCGAACAAACAGTACTTCAGCTCTCTTCCCGTCAACTACCTGGCTTCTGAAGATAACATTAGTTTTATTTGTCACATGTCCTTTGAAACATGCGTCGTTTGCTTCAAGTCAAATCAGCAAGGAATGTGTTGAGCAGTGTAAAGTATCTGTCTTAACTATTTGATACAATTATAGAACTCATAGAAAAATACAGCACAGAAACAGGCCATTCAGCCCATCAGTCTGTGCCAAACTACTAATCTGTCTAATCCCATCTGGACGCAGCTCATAATGATGATGATGATGAATCCCATCTGGACCATAGCTCTCTATACCCCTCCTATCCATGTACCTATCCAAAATCCTTAATGTTACAAAGTCGTTTTGAATTGTATTGCAGATGATAAACACAATTCCAGTAGCTTGAATAAGACTGCAGTTCAATTGAAATGCAATAGGGTCCATTTCATCAGGGAAAATAACATTTAAATCTTCCCAGCTCTGCTGTGTTGAGCCGAATTAATCCCATAATGGCATGAAACCACATGAGTAATCAGAGTCCTGCTTATGACTACAATCATAAAAGTCACAGAACAGTACCGCACAGAAACAGGCCCTTCAGCCCATCTAGTCTGTGCTGAACTGCTTCGGATATAAGGATTGACAGCACTGTAAATGGCAGCTTTCTGGATGATCAGAAAACATGGTGTCAAACAGCTTCACATTTTGCACAGCCTTGATTTATCTCAAATGCAAGGGGATTGTACACTTCTGGTCAGCTTCTAAAATGTTGAAATGTACAAATTCCACCTCCCTCCCCCTCCCCAATGTAGAGGGGTGAGATGGTGACAAAGAGGCGTACAGGAGTGAGGTAGATCAGCTGGTTGAGTGGGGTTGCAACAACAACATTGCACTCAACATCAGTAAGACCAAGGGATTGATTGTGGACTTCAGGAAGGGGAAGTCAAGGGTTACGCAGTGATGGAGGAGAGTGGTGTCCAACTTAGCCTTGTGTTCCTATAGCTTGTCTATCTGCTTTAAATAATACGTCCAGTTGAGCAAACTATATTCCTATTATTTTAAAGAGCTCAGTCATTTTCTTTTGTAATGTATACTTCTATAGTGAAAATGGTCCCAGCTCTCTAACCCTACCCAGATAACAGACGCCCTTAAACTGGTTGCCTAAAAGGAACTATCTTCCAAGCCTTCTTAACTACACTGCCACATGAGTAGATAAAGGACATTCACGGTGTCTTGGATGGAGTTGGATCAATAAAGTACTGTTCCACCTTGCTGTCATGTGTGGGTAAGTGTAGAAATAAAGAGAGATGAAAAGCTGCAATAGTACACTAGTGCAAGGGGGTTTTGTTTAGTGCCAAATGAATAAAAGAACAAAAGCTGCCCAAAGGTTGTGAAGAAAAATAAATTACAAATAGATAAATGAAAACCAACATGTATGTACAGAAATTTACAAATATACAGAGGCTTTCTCCATGACAACACACCCAAAATGCTGGAGGAACTCAGCAGGCCAGGCAGCATCCATTGAAAAAGGGAGAGAGAACCACTAGGTGATAGGAGGGCGGTGGGGGGGGGGGAATGAAGTAAAGAGCCGGGAAGTTGACAGGTGAAAGAGACAGAAGGACGTGGAAGAAAGAAAAAGGCAGGAGGAGCACCAGAGGGAGGCGATGGGCAGGCAAGGAGATAAGGTGAGAGGGAAAAGGGGATGGGAAATGGAGAAGGGGGTTGGGAAACATTACTGGTAGCTTGAGAAGTCAATGTTCATGCCCTCAGGTTGAAGGCTACCCAAATAGAATGTTGTTCCTCCAACCTAAGTGTGGCCTCATCACAACAGTGGAGGAGGCCATGGCTGGACATATCAGAATGGGAATGGAAAATGGAATTAAAATGGGTGGCCACTCGTAGGCGGAGCAAAGGTGCTCGGCGAAGTGGTCACCCAGTCTACATTGGGTCTCACTGATATACAAGAGGGCCCACCGGGACCCCAGCAGACTCACAGATGAAGTGTTGCCTCACCTGGAAGGACTGTTTGGGGCCTGAATGGTGGTGAGGGAGGAGGTGTAGGAGCAGGTGTAGCACGTTCGCTTGCAAGGATAAGTGCCAGGAGGGAGAACAGTGGGGAGGAATGAATGGAAATGGGGGTCATGTATGAAGAAACCAGAGATTGTGTGTGTGGGGGGGGAAGATGTGCTTGGTGGGGGGATCCAGTTGGAGGTGGTGGAAATTTTGGAGAATTATGTGCTGGATACAGAGGCTGGTGGGGTGGTACTATAATTCTCCAAAACTTCTGCCACCTCCAACAGGATCCCACCACCATACACATCTTCCCCCCCTCCACTTTCTGCTCTCCGTAGGGATTGCTCCCTACGCGACTCCCTTGTCCGTTCATCCCCCCCCCCCCCACCCCCGATCTCCCTCCTGGCACTTACTCTTACAAGTGGAACAAGTGCTACACCTGCCCCTACACCTCCTCCCTCACTACCATTCAGGACCCCAAACAGTCCTTCCAGGTGACGCGACACTTCACCTATGAGTCTGTTGGAGTCATTTACCGTGTTTGGTGCACCCAGTGTGGCCTCCTGTACAATGGTAAGACCCAACGAAGATTGGGAGAGCACTTTGCCGAGCAGCTGCGCTCCATCTGCCAGAACAACCGGGATCTCCCAGTGGCCACCCACTTCAATTATACTCCCCCGTCCCATTTCGATATGTCCATCCATGGCCTCCTCCACTGTCATGTTGATCATGGCACCGTCATGGGATCAGTGCCTTGATTTACTTCAAGTTCCTCAGGAGGTTAAAAAATTCGGCATGTCCCCTTTGGCCCCCGCGAGTTTTCATCGATCCCCTCAGGATGTCTGCCTGTGACCGCAGAGAGCGTGACCCAGCTCAGCACAGCCTGGAAGCCAGACTCCCCTCCATGGACTCTGTCCACACTTCTCATTGCAACCAGCCTAAGAAAAGATCCTGCCCATGGCAGGCGTTCTCTCTTCTCTCCCCTCCCATGGAGCTGAAGCTGCATAAACCTAAAAGAACATAGTAGCCTCCAAGACAATTGCTATCTTGCCATTATAAGATTATTGAATGTTTCCCTGGTATAGTAAGGCAGACTCTTGACCTCACCACCACCGCATTGTGATGCACCTTACGGGCCACCTGCTCTGCACTCTGTCTCTACTGTCGCATTTTATTCTGCATCCTGTTATTGTTTTTCATTCTGCTGCCTCAGTGCACCATTGCAGTGATTTGATCTGTACGGACAGAATGCAAAACAAGCTTTTCACCGTTTGGATTAGAGATTGGCTTTGTGGGAGAAGCCAAGGAGTGGTGGTAATGGCTGCCCCTCTGACTGGAGGCCTGTGACTATTGGTGTGCCGCAGGGGTCGGAGCTGGGTCCTTTGCTGCGTGTCACCTGTATCAATGATCTGGATGATAATGTGGCTACCTGGATCAGCAAATTTGCAGATGACGTCAAAATTTGGGGTGTAGTGGACAGTGAGGGAGGCTATTATGGCTTGCAGGGGGATCTGCATCAGCTGCAAAAAATGGGCTGAAAAATGGCGGATAGAATTTAATGCAGACAAGTGTGAGGTTTTACACTTGGGCAGGACCAACCAGGGTAGGTCTTACACAGTGGACGGTAGGGCACTGAGGAATGTTATAGAACAAAGGGATTTGGGAACACAGGTACATAATTCCTTAAAAGTTGTGTCACGGGTAGGTAGGGTCATTAAGAAAGCTTTTGGCACATTGGCCTTCATAAATCAGTGTATTGAGTACAAGAGATGTGATGTTATGTTGATGAGATAATCTGGAGTATTTTATGCAGTTTTGATCACCTACCTACAGGAAAGATGTAAACAAGGTTGAACGAATGCAGAGAAAATTTACAAGGACGTTGCCGGGTCTGGAGGACCCGAGTTATAAGGACAGATTGAATAAGTTAGGACCGTATTCTTTAGAATGTAGAAGACTGAGATGAGATTGGATAGAGGTATTCAAAATTATCAGGGGTATAGACAGGGTAAATGCAAGCAGGCTTTTTCCACTGAGGTTGGGTGGTTCTACAAGCAGAGGTCATGGGTTAAGTGTGAAAGGTGAGAAGTGCAAGGGGAACATGAGGGGAAACTTCTTCACTCAGAGGGCCATAAGAGTGTGGAATGAGCTGCCAGCACAGGTGGGCCATGTCAGCTTGATTTCAACATCTAAGAGAAGTTTGGATAGGTACATGGATAGTAGGGACATGGCAGGCTATGGTCCCGGTGCAGGTAATTGGGAGTAAGCAGTTTAAATGGTTTTCCGCATGGACTAGATGGGCCAAAGGGCCTGTTTCTGTGCTGTACCTCTCTATGACTATGTACCTCACTATATGCGACACGTATAAAACAATTTACCAATTTCGGTTGCTCTGTTTCTGAGTTTCCAATAATTTCTTCAATTTAAGGCTATCAAGTTTTTTGCATGTTCGGTCTTGACCACATAGTTCTGGCTGCTCTATGCAAACCTCAAATTGCAACGAGTTAAACCTTTGAGTGTTTGTCAGCATTAAAAGTAATCTGCCAGACAGAGTAATTGAGTAATACAGCATGGGAAAAGACGCTTTGGCCCAACTGGTCCATGCCAACCTGCAATTGGCCTATAACTCTCCAAGTCCCTCCCTTTCATGTACCCATCCAAATGCTGCTTAAATGTTACCATGGTACCCACCTCAATCACTTCCTCGGGCAGCTCTTTCCAGGTATTCATTACTCTTTGTGTAAAGAAGATTTGACATTTTAAACCAATGGCCTTTCAGCAGGGCTCTTAATTTATATTTCCAAACTTGGGTAACACCCTGGTTAAGATTTTTACTGCTGTGCTGTAGGTATTTCATTTTAGCAGTTCTGTAAGAGCTGTCTGTTCTGCTTTTAGCATGTTCGGGTTTGAGCCAAAGATCAGGGGCTATGTTGTTCAACGTAGCCCTTTATGAATGTCGTGTCAGTGTTACGTACCCCATAACGGGTTAAAAGAACCAGCAGAAATGGAACACACCTGGAGTCTGGTTTTGCTATTAACAAACACTGTTTTATTAGTAACTACATAATATAGTAATATAAAACTGGATAAATCAAACAGATTGGCAGAGTTTAAGCATATATAAGTGTGTAAATATAAAACCCAAACTTCTTCAAGCTTAGGTGGTAAGTGATACAGTCCTACGATGGTATACAAACGAAGTCAGTTCAGTTTGTGATATTGAGTTGAGTAGAATTGTGGAGAGGTGATTTGTTATCTAAGCAAGCCAATGCCATCGATCTTCCTGTTGTCTTCTGAAAACCTTTTTAATGTCACCGACTGTGACCATGCTAAGGGTACCGTCTTCATGTGGTGAAGCTATCAACCCAGGCAAGGGTTAAACACACTGATAGCTTCCCCTTTTGCACACTGCGAGAGCCATTGATCGACTCTCCCGATCGATCCTCAAAACCCACCCTTTCGAGGTCACTCAAAGCTCATCCAGTTTCTGTTTCTTCTGTGTCTCTGTGTGTGTCTTCCATGTGTCTACCAGAAAACTAGCTGACATTGTATATATATCCAAACATGCTGAACACCAGCTGTCTATTATATAGCTCTGCTCTTCCATCACCATGGCGACTCACGAGCTGCTCGGTTTCTCTCTCTCTGAATCAGCAGCACACTCTCTCTCTCTTTTTAAAGGCATAGTCCATAATGAATAAACCTTGGGATCTCGTCACAGTCAGCCAGTCAGGATGGTGGAATTAGGAGAGGGTCCTGGAGAGCGTTGGGCGGTGAGGTTTTAGTTATGGACACTGGTGTGGATCAAGGTCTTTTCGGCAGAATCCAGGAGAAGCCAAGAGGGAAGGTGGCAAAGGATGCCACCCCTGTTGCACAAGGTGTTTTGTGCGGGTGAATGGCTTCAAGGAGGCACCCATTTGTTCGAGATGGATCTCAAGCGACATTTGGAAGGTGCTATGTGCTTTCACGTAGACAAGTGAGTTAAAGACAATTTCAAGATGAGCTCCAACTTCAAAGGTTCAAAGGTCCAATTTAATGTCAGAGAAATGTATACAATATACATCCTGAAACGCTTCTTCTTCACAAACATCCACAAAAACAGAGAATTGCCCCAAAGAATGAACGGCAGTAAAACATGAGAACCCCAAAGCCCCCTCCCAACTCCTTCCTCCTGCACAGAAGTGGCAGCAAGCAACAATTCCCCCTCCTCCCACCGGCAAAACAAAAGCATCAGCACCACCATCGAGCACTCAAACATGAGCAAAGCAACAGCAAAGACACAGACTAGCTGTTCCCACAAAGACTTTGTGTTTCATCCGGCATTCGACAACCCACTGGCTCTCTCTCTCTCTCTGCCTGATCAGGGAGAGGAAGGAGTTTTTATTTTCCCAGCAAGCAAGGAGGCATAAAAACAACTCACTGGTTTATCATATTAAAAGTCCGTTACATCACTTTTTTCGAGCTCTGTGCCTGAAGATCGCAAAGATCTCAGGACTTCGGGCCCACAGCAGCTGTAGATTTTCCGGCTCCCCCGACGACATACAGATCTCCTGCTGTGACACCGACCCTCGATTCGCCCGTCTTCAGAGCCCCGAGATCTTAGGCTTCCAAATACGAGCCGTTCTCTCAGGCCGAACCCTTGGCGTGCCACACAATGGCTGGTTATGAAACCCCAAGAACGGGTCCCAATCCGCAAAGAACTGAAGCCTGTGTGTAACTCCAGGTCAGGGTCTTCAAAAGAACCCTGAAAGGGAAAAATAGAGATATTAAAGATGGAAATAGAACTGTTTTCGAAGATGCAAGCAAAGGAGTCGCTGTTTAGCGCCATCTTAACTCCACCTCCATCACTTTTGTGCCCATTTGGACTGGGTTAACTGTAATGGGCCCTTTTTATTTTTTTTTCTTGTATTTTTCCTACTAATTGTTCAATAAAGCTGAAATTTGTAAATATACTTTATAATTGTATGCAGTGTATGATCTGTTATTTCTTGCCGACAGCTAATTGCACGGGATCAGTATTTGCACAAAATTCACATGGATTGGTGTCTGGGTAGTCAAGACATCTCAACTTCCCAGTTTTGGTGGGACCCAAATCTTACTGACCCTAGACGTATGGAGTTTGAGAAAGGTGGTTTTCTCACTGCTGACTCCAGTGGCTGCCAGCGAGTGGCTAACAAGCCGCCTGCCCAGAGACACCCGTTAAAAAGGGGGTTTCACTGGTAACTACCAATTATTTCCAATTCTGCAAAGAACATCCCTATTAACAGACAAGTGATGGACAAGAGCCAGTAACATCATGAAGGATCCCACCCACCTTGCTCACGGTCTGCAATTTCCACTCCTATCAGCGAGGAGGCTACTTAGCATCACCAGTTTCAAAAAACTTACCTCCACCCACTAACCCACCCCTCCTCACCCCTTATCAGCACTACCTTATCTGTCAATCACCTTAGGTACAGACACTCCTGTACCTAGTGTCACTTAATGGACATGCAATCAATCTTTGTATTTAACCTACTTTATGTATAAGTTGTATTTTTTTTAAATTATCATTGTGTCCTTTATCTTATTGTGTTTTTTCTTGCACTGCGTTGGAGCTGGAGTAACAATTATTTTGTTCTTCTTTACATACGCCTACTGGAAATGCCATTAAACAATCTTGAATTTTGACAGAGAGGACATTGAATCAAGGCATCGGGAACATAGAAGTACAGGCATCTTTGTTCATTGTTTTTCGATCTAGCTCCATCTTCTTTCACATATCAATGAGTCTAACTTTCACATGAAGTTCAACCCTTCTAAAATCTTACTTTGTTGGGTGAAGGCATTTTTCACAAGACCACCAATTTCTACTCACTGGATGGCACTTAGTAGCCATTTAAGAGGACTGTTAAAAGTGAAACCAGATTTCATGTATCTGTCCAGTCGAGATAAAGGAATAGATTTTTATAACCCAAGGCAATGCGACTGAAGCAAAAATATAAATATTAGAAATATTCAGCAGGTGAAATATCCCACATCCGTGAGAAAAGAAATGAAGTCAGCATCCTTCATCCGAACTGTAAAGGAGATGAGAAATTTGTAAAGCAGCAGAATGGGAGGGGAAACGCCTGTTTCGATCAGGTAAAACAATACCGAAGAAGATGAATTATTATGACAACCTGGTGATTTATTGATCAACATGAGCTTTTTAATCCTGGAATTCATTTAATTAACCAAATTTAAATCTCCCCAAGTGCTGACAAGGGATTTGAACTCAGGTTTGTGAATCATTAGTCCAGATCTCTGTACTAGCTAAATTAGTAATGTAACTGCTGTGCGCTATTATAACCTGCATTCAGAAGAATCTTCTAGAATCCTGCATTGGTTCCTTAATGAAGGACATGGAAAGACTGCAGATGCTGGAAATCTGGAACATCATGCAAAATGCTGTTGGAACTCAGCAGATCAGGCAACTTGTACGGAGGGAAATGGACAGTCAACACCTTGGGTCAAGATCCTTCATTAGGATTGGGACTGATGGGTGGGAGTATTACTAGTAGTTAATGGGCATGTGGGAGAGAGTAAGTTACAGAGAGGTAACTGGGGAGATTAGGATTGAACCAATTGCCCTGAGTGCTGGCATTGAGTGAATGGCCACATTGTCTCCTTCTACTTCATGAAAAGTATGGAAATGAACTTGAATAGGAAAGTGGACTCAACCAACCAGATGGCCTGTCTTGCTCCAATTTTCATTTTGGAATTTATCTTTATTTATGCATCTTAACCTTGACCAGGTATAAGATTAAAAAATGTAAGAGCATTGTTGTAACCAGTTAGTCACTAAATTCTGTATTTGTCATTTAAATTTGGTAATAAATTCATAAAGGTTGTATGAGATACTTTGGATTAACCCAGGTACAAATTCAGTCTCCACTGAGATTTGTTACCTTAGTTAAGGGATTAATTTTCAAATTTTTTCAAAGGTATAAAATCCTCCTGCCTTAAGTTATCATGAAAAACTTGTGAGCTGTAAAAGTATTGCAATGTATTTGGTTTTCCTTTCAAGGCCATTACTCGAAGCCCTGATCATATGTTTCATTATTTTCTCAATTTTAAGAAATTATTCTAAGTGTTTATCACCTCCAGCTGGATGAATTCTGTTACGTTCTTCTTCGTTGTCATAAATCTCCACTGTGCAGTTTTAGAACCTAAAGGTCATTTTCAAACATTGCTTAAAACATCCTATTGAATTCCTTACCTGAAGCACAGTATTAAAATACGAGGGCTGGAGTTCAGGATCCTGTCATCGGCTAGTCCTGGGTTTAATATCGAAGATCAAACAAAGCCCGAAGGGCAATTGGAAGTCAAAGCCCATTTGCTGAAGACCTGTGTCTACGAGGCTGAGTTCACTGACCTGCTGTCAGAGAGTCCATGAGTCCAGAGGAGGTCCAGAGAACTGTCCTGGGGTTGGAGAACTGTCTGTGTGTGGGTGGGAGGGTGGGAGGGAGGGAGGAAAGGAGCGTGCTGTGTTGCTGTTGTTGAGTTGCTCCTTGTGTTCTGCTGAACATTGTGGGCGTGCTATGCTGGTGCCAGAACCAACATAGTTAATAACTCATCTCCTTCTACCTTAGGCCACGAACTTATCAATCACCCCGATGAGTTATTAACTTCAAGCTTTCTGCATAATCACTCAAAGAGTTGAACAACATGTGCATGTAACGAGAGCTGTATAACTCATCTCCTTCTACCTTAGGCCACAAACTTATCAATCACCCTGATGAGTTATTAACTTCAAACTTTCTGCATAATCACTCAAAGAGTGGATCTGCATGTGAATGTAACGAGAACTGTATAACTCATCTCCTTCTACCTTAGGCCACAAACTTATCAATCACCCCGATGAGTTATTAACTTCAAACTTTCTGCATAATCTCTCAAAGAGTGGATCTGCATGTGAATGTAACGAGA
Organism: Hypanus sabinus; assembly: GCF_030144855.1. Lineage (NCBI taxonomy): Eukaryota > Metazoa > Chordata > Chondrichthyes > Myliobatiformes > Dasyatidae > Hypanus > Hypanus sabinus. The sequence goes on from NC_082714.1 coordinate 22,033,634, forward strand.
ACTGTATAACTCATCTCCTTCTACCTTAGGCCACAAACATCAATCAGCTCTGCTGTGGACACTTTCTGGAGGTCCAAGATCCGCACGCTCCACGACCGCTGGACTAAGTGTGTAAATGTGGGGGGGGGGGGGGGGGAACTATGTTGAAAAATAAATGTGCTCGGTTTTCTAAAATTGACTCCTTCTACCTCAGGCCACAAACTTATCAATCACCCCTCATACATGTGATAAACAAATAAATCTGTACCTGATCTGAATCTGAATATAATTTCTGATCTTAGCCCAGCCTTAAAGGAAACCCACACAACAGGACTGGCATGTCTGAATGGAGATCTTAACTGCTGTTCTACTGGATTCCGACTGACTGCTGTCGTAACTGCAGTTTGCTTGGATTAGAAATAGAGCTGAGAAGAAAAAAGTGTTCCATGGCTGAACCAAAGTGGCAGGCTAATGATATTGGACAGGACCCCCTACCCCACCCCACCGTCAGTGTGCACCACCCCTCATAGTCCTGATGGTGACTCACCTCCAACACATTCTCCAGATCACTCTCAAACATCATTCCAGGGACCTGTGACATGCATGATATTCCTGCTTCAGAAGGCTTCTCCCTTTGTACAAAGGAAGCTCACCATCTATGAAAGAGAACCAGGAAAGGGGAGAAACAAGTTAGGAAGATACAAGAAGCTGGAGAACAGCAGGTTACAGCATCACAGCTACAAATGGAGAGAGAAGGTGTCTCAGGTTCTAGGAGGCCATTTTTTACTCTTGCTTGAAGAGGACAGAAACAGAAGAGTTCTAACGATCAACACGCCCAAACCCTGTGATCACCACCAGAATCCTGCCAGAAAATGTGCGATCTTCCAGTGGCCACACATTTTAATCGCCAGAAAAAGCGGGATCTCAAGTGGCCATCCATTTTAATTCCACTTCCCATTCCCATGCCGGCTGGTGATGTAGTGACATCAGTGCTGGACTTCAGGGTGAGAGGTTCCGATTTCGAATCCGGCTGACTCCCTTCACGCTCTCTATCCGTGCCTGGGTTGAGTGTTGAGCTAACAACTCGACCTGAAGGGAGGGGCTCCATCAGGCTTCAGATGCCCAAGACACGCTGTACGATGAGCAATCATCAAAAAGATCGGCACAAAAAGGCTTGTCACGATGGCGCCCCGAAGACTCCACCAGGAGTTAAGGGTACACACACACAACACACACACACACACACACACACACACACACACACACACACACACACACACACACACACACACACACACACACACACACACTTCCCATTCCGATATGTCCATCCATGGCCTCCTCCACTATCGTGATGTGGTCATGTGGCCACACTTAGGTTGGAAGAACAACAACTTATATTCTGTTTGAGTAGCCTCCAAACTGATGGCATGAACATCGATTTCTCAAACTTCCAATAATGCCCGCCCTTCTCCTTCTCCATTTCCCATCACCTTTTCCCTGTCTCACCTTGTGCCACCCATCACCTCCTTCTGGTCCTCTCCTCCCCCTTTTCTTTCTTCCATGGCCTTCTGTCTCTTTCACCAATCAATTTCCCAGCTCTTTACTTCATCCATTCCCCCCCCCATCACCTATCACCTTGTGTTTCTCTCTCTTCCTCCCCCACCCTTTCAAATCTACACCTCAGCTTTTTTCTCCAGTCCTGCCGAAGGGTTTCAGCCCAAAACATCGACTGTACTCTTTTCCTAGATGCTGAGTCCCTCCAACATTTTGTGTGTGTTGTTTGGCCTTCTTAATCTGTCTATTTAATGAGATATTCCATCAAGAACAATGCTTGCTGGAGCAAGGCTCAAGAATCTTAATCGGGCTGACTGATCACCTGGAAAGGAAATGGATCTATTTATTTTGACATTTTATTTTCATTTTTTACTTCCAAACAACTCACGATCCAATGCTAATCATGCCCAAGGATTGAATGGATTAGTATAAAATGTTAATGCACCATGTTACAAGTACTTTACAGCACTGAGGCAACATTAATGTGACAAACCAGCGAACAGGAGATTTTACTCTGTCAGACCACATCAGGTAGCTACGATGATGGGACCTTGCACCAGGGAGTCAGATATGTTCTGCATGAACTGCAGAGAATTCTAGCAAGTGTTATGTACGCACCACCCCAAGAACAAAGGTTCCATTTCTCCTCAATGACACACATTTGCCAAACCTGCTTCAGGTCATCCTGATGGCTTGTCATGATAGATCAGTGTGCATTTGGAAGAAAAGCAATGGCACGAAGACATCGAGCGAAGAGCACGATTGATCTCAGATCTCAGATTCCTGCTGGCTAAGTCCAGAGGAACTTGTGCTACAGCACATTCAAAAGAGGAAAATATTTTCTTAGTTGTATCATTGAAAGAAGATTGAAATTATTGCATTTATATAGTTTCTTTGACAATCTTAAGATATCACAATATGAGGGGTATGGATTGGATAAATGTAAGCTAGCTTTTTCCACCGAGGTTGGTTGAGACTAGAACTGCAGGTCATGGGTTAAGGGTGAAATTTGTTGTCTCGCAACAAAAGAAAAGTCCAAGAAAATAATAGTGCAAAAGTGGGATAGCAGAGTAGTGTGCATGGACTGTTGGTAAATCTATTGACAGACAGAAAGAAGTTGTTCCTAAAACATTGAGTGAAGCTCTTCAGGCCTCTGTACCTCCTCTTCACTTCACTTACTCCATCATTGAAATGTTCCTACAACCTCCGGACTCACTCTTAGGGACTCTTCATCTCACGTTCATGATATTTATTGCTTAATTATTCATTATTATTGTTTCTTTCCTTTAGTATTTGCACAGTTTGCTGTCGTTGCACACTGGTTGGATGTCCAGTTGGTGTGGTCTTTCATTGATTCTGTTATGCTTATTATTCTATTGTGGATTTATTGAGTATGCCCACAAGACAATGAATTTCAGGATCATATATGGTGACATATATGTACTTTGATAATAAATTTACTTTGAACTTTGATGCTAGTAATGAGAAGAGGCATTATCCAGACGGTGAGGGTCCTTAATGATGGATGCTGCCTTCTTGAGGCCTTTTAAACATGTCATCAATGGTGGTGAGAGTTGTCCCTGTGATGGAGCTGACTGATTCTACAGTTTTCTGCAGCCTCTGACAATCCTGTGCATTGGAGCTGTCATACCAGCTGGTGATGCCACTGGTCAGAGTGCTGTGTCAGACCCCTCTTGGGGTGGTGCGTACATAACACATGCTAGAATTCTCTGCAGTTCATGCAGAACATATCTGACTCCCTGGTGCAAGGTCCCATCATCGTAGCTACCTGATGTGGTCTGACAGCTGTAGAAATTTGCAAGTGTCTTTAGTGACATGCCAAACTCCTCAAAGTCCTAATGACGTGTAGCCAAAACATGGAACTATTTGTGTCCTACTGTGACTCTTGCATGTCACAGAAGGAGCTGAGCTGTCAGTCTAGGGCACCAATGCCGCTGTACCTGGTGAGGGCACCAGTGGAGCATGTAGGGACATCCTGGGCCCCTTCCCCTGCACCAATGCCATGAATCACTTCACAAAGTGGCTGGAGGTCTACATGATCCCAGACGAGAGACACCACTGAGGGAATTGTAGAGGAGTTCTGCTCCTTCAGTGCCCCTGAGGAACTCCACAGCGACCAAGAGCTCAACGTTGAGGCGCAGGCTTTTGGTGACCTCTGCAAGTGGCTTGGGAATCACCAAATCACAGACTGCCCCACTTCACCCACAAAGTGATGCCAACCTTGGCAGCCAGCACCAGCGCAACTGGGATCACCGCCAACCACGAGTATTGTGGGCATACCAGGCAGCAGTTCAGGGGAGCACCAGGTGTTCAGCAGTTGTGCCCATGTTTGCTGGTGGATCCGGTGTTTGGGCCTCCTCCCGAGCCAGAGAGGCCGGGTTGGACTACCTACAGCACCTCGGGGGTGTCTGCAGGCTGTCAAAATGTGGCTCGGCAGAACCAAAGTCAGGCTTATGATACCTGCAGCCGGGGAACAGGATTTTCCAATGGGGGATTAAGAATGGATCCAGAAGAAGGGACTATTCCCCAAGCTTGGGAGCCTCTGGAAGAGGCCGGGAGAGGTGCTTGACCCTGCATCTCCAATGTGGTAAACTGGGTGTGGCTGCCCGGGCAGCGGAAGGAAGGGACCAGTTGGCACCATGTCAGCCCTTGGCCACCGCTGACCCAGCGAGGATGAGGGAAGGAGGTGACACTCTGAGTACTCGACCTCGTGCCTCACCAAACAGAGTCTCCCTCAGACCCTGACCTGGAGTTACACGCTGATTTCAGTTCTTTGCGGGAATGGGACCCGCTCTCGCAGTCTCATGACCGGCCGTTATTCGATGTACCAAGGACACGGCCTAGGAGTTCCGGGATTTCGTGGCCCTGGAGGCGGGTGTACTCGAGGTCGGTGCCTCTGCAGGGAATCGATGTGTCGTGGGAGATGGAAGATCGAAAGCAGCAAGCTGGCTGTGTGCCCAGTGACCCGAGTTCTTTGGGTACAGAGCCTGGAAAAAAAGAGACAATGGACTTTTAACGTCGTAAACCAATGAGTTGCCTGTTGTGTCTCCCCTCTCGCTGTGAAATGACCCCCCCTTCCCACCAGCAAAAAAGCAACAGAGTGCCCCCCCCCCCACCGAGCACTCCAGCGTGCAATAAAGACACAGACTTGAAGTATCCCAAGGACTACTTATTCACCAGGTAATTTGACATATCGCAGGCGCTGTCTTTTTCCCCTATTTGGGAGAGAGAGAGAGCCTGCGCTATGTCAAATTACCGGGCTAATAAGTAGTCTTTGGGATACTTCAGGTCTGTGTCTTTATTGCACGCTGGAGTGCTTGGTGATGGGGGTACTCTGATGCGTTTTTTGCTGGTGGGAAGGGGGGGTCATTGCTTTGCTGCTGCTTATGCATGGGAGGGGGAAGCTGGGGGGGTTTTGGGGTTCTAATATTTAACTGTTGTTCATTCTGTGGGCCACTCCTCTGTTTTCGTGGGTGTTTGCGAAGAAAAAGCATTTCAGGATGTATTTTGTATACATTTCTCTGACATTAAATGTACCTTTGAAAGCTTTGAAAGAAAGAAATGAATGTGATGCAAAGAAGATCTCAGCCTAAAACATCCAGTTATTCCTCTCTTAGATGCTGCCTGACCTGCTGAATTCCCCCAGCATTTTGCGTGTGTTGCTCAAGATCTCCAACATCCACAGACTCTCTTGAGTTTACGACTTAACAGCTCAGCCAGCATCGTCACATATCATAGCTATGGTGGCCAACGCGTTTCAATTCAGGGGGTACAAGATGTCCAAGCGGGAATGATCTGCAGGTTCTGCAGGCACTGGAAATCCACAGCAACACACGCAAAACACTGGAGGATCTCAGCAAGTCAGGAGAGGAATAAGCAGTTGATGTTTTGGGATTGGAAAGGTAGGGGGGAGGGGAAGGCAGTACAAACTGAGGGGGCAGGTAGGTGGGTGGGTAGATGAAGTGAGATGCTGGCAGGTGATAGGTGGAAGAGGAAAGAGCTTAAGAAGGAGGAACTTGATTGGAGAAGACATTCTCTAAACAATGTTACACATCACCATTTACTACAGGAATAGTCTGTTTCATTCACAGCCTTGAAGCAGATTACAGGACCACAGCCAAGACTGGTGATTTATTTTTAACAATCAATCTGCTTACCCATTCTGTTCTTGTACATAGGACTTAACAACACAGGTTTCACATGAACAGATAATTAAAAACACATTTACCTACTCTACTCCAATAATCTCATTCTCCAATAAACCAGCCACCTGAATGGTACAAATTCAACCATAAAGGGTTACCCTGGCAGGAATTTTTACAGATTCACAAAACTGCTGCTTGTTTTCACTTCATTGTGAAACAGCTGACAGTAAATCTTTGTCATATCAATACTGAGCGCCACTTTACAGACTGCAACATTATTTCAGTTCACTGCTAAAAGGATTCTAAGAATAATCAGCAAGCATTGAAAGCAAGGTAAGATGCATTAATTTTCCTTTCCGAAAATGCCAGCTTTGTAATTTTCCCCTTCAGATCTCTGCTTTGCTCGCATCGCAAACGCAGCTGACCATCCCGAGCTGCAAGTTGGCACCTGGCTGATTTGGCAACGTTATGGATTTGCTGTGACCTTTCTCCCTGCATGAAAGTCCTTCAATCGTACAGCCATCTCCCTCAGTGAGACTGGAAGTTCACCGAGTGGGTAAATTCATGTCTGAGTCTCAGCTTCCATTGTGTAGGCCTCCAGGTTAAAACATCTGTCAGGCACTAATGATGGCTGATATTGAAAACATTCCAGATGAGTTATATTCTGCTTTCCAATCATTTTTGGGATAACCAAGGCTATTTGTTTCAATCCGTGTCCAACCAGAGAGAAAAAAAAGGTAAAAAAGTATCTAGGCAAAAGTGACCATAAAATAATACAATTTTTAAAAGCAACACACACAAAATCCTGGTGGAACGCAGCAGGCCAGGCAGCATCTATAGGGAGAAGCACTATCGACGTTTCCGGCCGAGTCCCTTCGTCAGGACTAACTGAAAGGAAAGATAGTAAGAGTTAAAGATAGTCAGTTAGTCCTGACGAAGGGTCTCAGCCCGAAACGTGGACAGTGCTTCTCCCTATAGATGCTGCCTGGCCTGCTGCGTTCCACCAGCCTTCTGTGTGTGCTGTTGTTTGAATTTCCAGCATCTGCAGATTTCCTCATGTTTGACAATTTTTAAAAGACGATTTATGAAGAACACCAGGCTGACAAAAGTTGTGAAAATAAGTCCATTCCTCTTCAGGGATTTACAGAATTGGATGGGATAACAACTTACTGTACCTTACAGGGTAACTGAATCCATTCCAGGTTTGCTAAGTCTGCCCCAGAAGAAATCACTTAAGTCCCGATAAATCCATACCAAGTCTTTAGGTCTGTCTTTATGCAGTCACTTAAATTCCAAAGCAATGCACACAAAATGCAGGAAGAACTCAGCTGTCAGGCAGCATCTATGGATGTGGGTAACTGGTCGACGATTCAGGTTGAGACCCTTCATCCAAGCGGCTCGACTCTAGGGTTCCCAGGACTGACCAGAATCAGCTACTTAGCTGGAAGTGTGGGACGAGGGCTTAGCTGCATGTGAGGTTGAAACTGTGTGTGTTCATGTCCCATACACAAGATGCTGGAAACCTAGAGCAAACCGCACAAAAAGGGAGGAAAAGCTCAGCAACACACACAAAATATGGAGGAACTCAACAGGTCAGGCAGCTGAAAGGAATAGAGCCCATGTTCCAGGTCGAGCTCCTTCATCAGTACTGGGAAAGGAAGGGGGAAGAAGCTTTCTCACTCTGGCTTCTTCCTCCTTTATCTTCCAGTCCTGATGAAGAGTCTCGGCCAAAACGTCCACTCTATTTCTTTAAATTGATGCTGCCCTACCTGCCGAGCTCCTCCAGCACTTTGTGTGTATTACCCTGGATTCTGCAGAATCTCCTCTGTTTATGAAGAACTCAGCAAATCAGGCAGCATCACCTGATTTTAAGCGGTGGACAATGGAACTTGAGAATATAAAACTGGCAACAATGTTTATGAACCACAATGTCCAACCAAATTGTTGTCCAGCACAGTGCAGGCACAATGCGTTCCTCTAAAACGAAAGAACAAAATAAGACTCTGTAAATGAATACAGACAAAAGAAACAATTGAGAGTAAAGACAATGCATCAATTAATTATAAAATTGCCAAAGAAATGCATGGAAGAAGAATATGAAAGGCAAGAAGACAGAACATTTGTCCACTGTCAAGGAAATTTTCAAATGGCGATGCCTCAAGAAAGCAGCACACATGATAAGGACCCTCACCATTCGGGAACGTCCTGTTCTCAGTACTACCACCGGGGAGGAGGCACAGGAGCCTCAAAACCCATCCTCAAAGTTTTAGGAACAGCTCCTTTCCCTCCACTATCAGAGCAGTCCATGAACCCAAGAACGCTAACTTGCTAATTCTCTTTTGAATTATTAATTATTTATCTTGACCACTGTTGCAAAACAACAAATTTCACAGTATATCCTGTGATAATAATCTTCTGATTCTGACAATTAAGATTCACGATTGTCTAATGTTATTTCCTGCACACGAGTAGTGTAAGGAGAGTGAAACAATTGTTACTCTGGATCCAATGCAGCACAAAAAAAATGCAAAAATGTTTTAAAAAACATAACATGCTTGAGATAGCTTCTATACATATATTGATTTTATGTCCATAAAGTGATAACTAGGCTGCACGTAAGGTGACTGACGAGAATAATAAAATGGTGGTGGAGTTAATAAGTCAAGGTGTTAATTAATCTTACTGCTTGGGGAAAGTGACTGTTTGTGAATCTGGAGGTCTTGGCATGGATGCTACGTAGTCTCCTCCCTGATGAGAATGGGACAAACAGTCCATGAGCAGTGTGTATGAGACCCTTCTTGGCGTTATTGGCCCTCTTCCACCACCTTTCAGTATACGTGTCCTTGATGCGTTGGGCAGCTTTGATCACCCATTGTGGAGCCATCCTCTCTGCCGCAGAGCAGTTTCTGTACTATGTCGTGAAGCAGTTTGGTAGGATGCTCTCTACTCCACATCTGTAGAATGATGTGAGTATGAATGTGCCAAGCCCAGCTCTCTCCAGCCTCCTCAGAAACTGGAGGCTTTGGTGAGTTTGCTTAAGATGGATGCATTCTGGGACCATGAGAAGTTGTGTGTGATATGCACTCCCTGGAGTTTCAAACAAAAAAGGGAAAAGGGGAGCAAACAAATTAAATAATCAAGGAACATAAAACAAATGTTAATATATTTTAAAGATGTTGTAGCACAAAAATTAAATCATTTTCCTATGATATTTGCCAGAGAGATGGAACAGGTTGATATGAAACTAGGTCATGAGATGAGTAAGGAAATGGGTGCATTTAAATATTAAAAAAGGAGAAATAATACATCAGCAAATCAAACTCAAAGGATAAAATGATTGGTCCAGATGGAATGATTATTGAGTGGGAGCTGGTGTTTCACTAGGAGCAGGGTTTGACCCTGCTAGTCACAACTTACATTAACCAATAAGGCCTTGCAACCAAGAAAACAGTTCTAAATTTGCAGATGATTCTAAGTTATGAGTCAATACCAACGAGAACTGTAATAGACTACCGGGTGCCATTAATAAACTTGTCATTCCACTCTGCACCTTGTGGCACATCAGGTGGTAACCTTGCTGTTTCTTTAGCATTCTGTCTATAATTTTACCAGGCTTGAGTTGCTAGCTCGACCCTCAAGCCAGCACAGATGGAGAACGTGCAAGGAACCAGCTGGATTCAAACCTGGGACCACTGGCTTCAAAGTCCATTGCTGATGCCAGTCCACCATCGGCTGGCACTAATAAACTTGCAACATGGATGACTGATTAGTAAATGAGGAGCAGTGTGAATAAATGTGAAATCACTCGTTTTGGTAAGAAGTTAAACGAGGCCAAATTTGGATCAAAGATTCTGACCTACCATTGGAGTTTGGTATTTTTTATACTGTGGCATATCCAGCTCTGTGCTGGTCTTATCTGCATCAGCGGGATGTTTTGTAGCTTGTGTGTGCTCAGTTTTAAAGACACAAGGAGATTATGGAGGCAGTGATGGAGATACATAATGGTATTTCTTGTGCTCTTTAGTGTTTGTTTTAAAGTTCAAGGTAAATTTATTATCAAAGTACATATATGTCACCATAGACAACCCTGAGATTCATTTTCTTGCGGGCATGTTCAATAAACCATTATAGAATCACTGAAAGGCCGCACCAACTTCAACCAGTTCAACCAGTATGCAAAAGACAACAAACTGTGCAAATATTAAAAAAAATACAAAAGCAATAAATATCATGAACATGAGACCTAGAGTCCATAGGCAATGGGACACATAAAGTTATCTCCTTTGGTTCGAAAGCCTGATGGTTGAAGTGTAATAACTACTCCTGAACCTGGTGGTGTGAGTCCTCAGGCTCCTGTGCCTTTTCCCTAATGGCAACAGCGAGAAGAGAGCATGTTCTGTGTGGTGGGGGTCCCTGATGATGGATGCTGCTTTTCTGCAACAGCGCTTCATGTAGGTGTGCCCAATGGTGGGGAGGGCTTTACCTGTGATGGACAGGCTCGTGTCCAATACTTTTGGCAGGATTTTCCATATTAATGTCTTTGGAAAAACTAGAAATAAACAGTTATTAGAAATGATCATGAAAATAATTGTCCAAATAATTGGGACCAGACCTCAATGTAATAAGACAAATGGTCTCCTCCAGTGTCATAAATTTTCAATGACTCTATAAACACAGAAGATTCTGGAAATCTACAGTAACACATACAAAATGTTGGAAGAATTCAGCAGATCAGACATCATCTATGGAGAGGAATAAACAATCAATGTTTCAGACTGTGACCCTTCATCACCAGTTCTAATGAAGAGTCATAGTCCAGAGAATGTCCACTGTTTATTCCTCTCTATAGATGCTGTCTGACCTGCTGAGTTCCTCCAGCATTTTATGTGTGTTACAATGATTCTGTAGTTCTGATTCTATGGTACTGTAAACATTGCTGGTGGCTGTAGTTATTGTAGTTATAGGGGAACTGGAGAAGGTGCAGAAAATATTTACAAGGATGATACTAGAAATGTAAGGCTTTACATTATCAGCGGAGGGTGATAGACTACGTCTCTGAGAAAAGACTGAGGGATGACTGATAGATATACTTAAAATGGTAAGAAGTTGAAGTATCTGTTCATAGCATTGATATCTTGTTTAATAACTTCAAGAGTCTTTAACTCTATTATAGCTGCGTCAAATCTCTCATATGGAGCTGGGTCTTTTAATATACTGACCTACAATTATGGGAGTAAGTATTAGTACTTTCTATTTTGGCAGAAACTGGCCAGATTGCTAGGAACCAATGGAGATTGACAAACGGTACTTCTTTCTACAGGCTACTTGCTGGCAAAGTGGTGCTTGTGCTGTGAACCGATTCTCCTGGTCTAAGCAGTAGAGGAAGCCTCCCCTATCTGCAATCCAAGCTCCACCAAGATGGTTTGGTGTATCTTAGGATCCCTAATAAGCGAATGACCTCCGATTGATTGAAAATCTGGGAAAGAAGAGGGTCTTTATCTTAGAGACACTAGGGACTGCTGTTGCTGGAATCTGGGGCAATGAACAATGTGCTGGAGGAACTCAGCAGGGTCAGTCTGGAATTTGTGTGAGGGATTAAGGGAAGGATTTTAAAAGATGTATAGCTAGGATGGAATAGCATAGAACTTTATTGTCATTGCTCAAGACTACGAGATTGCAGTGCTACTCCAGGCCATGCAAAAATAAAAATTTACCATGCATGTGGTTCAGCTTAATTAAAAAAAAAATCATATTTACATGCAACAAGTGACTTCAATAGTCCTTAGCACTCAAAGGTCATTGGCAAGCTGAGTGTAGCATTATTCAGCTGTACAGCAGCCATTGAGAAGAAACTATTCTTCAGTCTCACTGTCTTGGCTAAGGTGTTTCTGTATTTCCTACCAAAAGGCAGGAGATTGAACAAACAGTGTCCGGGATGGGATGGGTTTTTAATGATGCAATGAGCATGCCTTAATAACCAAGTTACAGATTGTCTCCGGGTCCTGTAGTTGAGTCCCAATACAATCACCCGTTGGAGTACTTTGTGATCTGTCTTGCTGCAGCTAGAGTACCACACTGTCATTCCGTATGTCAGTATGCTCTCTATCGCACATCAATAGAAATTGTTGAAAGATTAGATATTCTTTGCACCTCAGATAGTATAGTCGCTATTGTGCCTCCCTACCATCAAGTTTGTGTTGACGGACCAAGAGAGCTCCTCAGTGATGTTCATCCCCAAACACCTGAAACTGGAGACCATTTCCACCACTTCAACATTTATGAATAGTGGGGCTTGTTTGGGACCTCTTGCCTTCCTGAAGTCAATGATCATTTCTTCTGTCTTCTTGAGGCTGAGTGATAGATTGTGATTCCTGCACCAATCGGACCGTTTCAGCACCGCCTCTCAATATGCAGGTTCGCTATTGTTTGTGATTTTGAAGAGGACGGAATCTAGTACCAAACTCATGGAGGTGATACAGATGCATTTTAAAAGCTGATAAAGTAAGCTGAACAGTTCAGTTTTAAGTATGCTCTTGCCCTCTGGTTGAGGACATTCAAATCTTTAAAGGTAAACACAAGAGATTCTGCAGATGCTGGAATCCAGAGAAACACACACAAAGTGGTGGAGGAGCTCAGCAGGCCAGGCAGCATCTACGAAGGGGAATACACAGTTAGTTGATATTTTGGGCTGAGACCCTTTGTCCCCTAGTTGGGACTGGAAAGGAAAGGGAAGAAGCCAGAATAAGAAGGTGGGAGTACAAGATGGATGAAACGAGGTGAGGAGGAAGGTAGGTGGGTGGTGGGGGGGGGGGTTGAAGTTTCTTAGCTGAGTAGGATATTATATGGCAACTTTCCCAATCCAAATAACAATGCATGCTGAGCAATTCTCTAAGTATTTTGCTGTCAATTACCTGGGAGGAAGAAGCATGGTGTGTGTGGGTGCTGATCATATGGTCTCCCAGATGTACCACCAAACATGGAGCTGCACGGGTTTTGCCAGAGGCCCAGCCTGCCAGACAAGGCAAAGTTCAATGCAGATCATTCAGCATGGACCTCCAATTGCAAGCCATAGGCAAACTGAAGGCAGATGTCTACTCAGACAATCTAACTCTGCGACATCGTATACCTTTGCTTGTAATCTAGATCATTTGCAGCACCACAGTGAGGTACTCACTCAGAGACAGAGAACAATTTGTTAGCCCTTTCCTCAATTTTGGCTGCCAGGCTTCACTTAATTGAAAATTTAAATTTAATTTAGTTAATGCAGTGCATTACAGTTATAGATACTACTGCACAGAAACAAGCCTTTTGGCCCATCTCATCCAAGCTGACCTCAAAAGATTAAAGCTCAAAGTAAATTTATTAGCTCAAATACATTTATGTCACTCTATACAAACCTGAGATTTGTTTTCTTGTGGGCATGCACGGTAAATGCAAGAAACACAATAGAATCAACGAAAGACCATACCCAAGAGGATGGACAACCAATGTAAAAAAGACAAGTTGTGCAAATACCAAAGAAAAATAATTATTATAAATAAATAAGCAATAAATATTGAGAACATGAGATAAAGAGTTCTTGAAAATGAGTCCATAGGTTGTGGGAACAGTTCAGTGATGCGGTGAATGAAGTTATCATCACTGGTTCAACAGCCGGATGGTTGAGGGGTAATAACTGTTCCTGAACTTGGTGCTGTGGATCTTGAATCTCCTGTGCCTTCTTCCTGATGACAGCAGCGAGAAGAAAACAGCCTGGGTGGTGGGGTCCTTGATGATGGATGCTGCTTTCCAGTGACAGTATTCCGTGTAGATGTGCTCGATGGTGGGGAGAGTTTCACCCTACCTTTTGTAGGATTTTTCATTCATCTGCATTGGTCTTCTGCTAAGTCCCATGTGCCTGCATCCAGACCATAAACTTGCATACTCCTCTCATTCCTGCAAGTTCTTAATGAGAAACTGTTCAATAATGAATGAGGACTTCTGCTGCTTTGTGATGGTTGATCCAATGCATGCACTTGACATTTTGCAGCTGCAGCACACCGTTGTATCTTTCATTGTTCTCCGTGCTGAGGACCCATACACTCCCAAAGTTATCTTACTTAAGTCTTACGACGGCACCATAATGGAATTACCCTGGCGCCTGCAGTTAGAAAATGTATCAATTTGGATGAAGGCAATACTCTGCTGCTTGGAATATTATGACTGTACGAGGCACAAAATCCAATCAAAATGAAGTTTCACAGTTATTGCTTTCAGATTGATTGATGCCCATTCTACAGGAAGAGACAGCAAGCTTGATTTCAAACTTGGTTTTTTTTTGCTAAGGACAGAGATGGATTCAATTCCAAACTCCCTAGCTTGGACTGAAATTCAGGAAATAAGTAGTTAGTGCACTTATCAAGCCCTGTCCCAGTTCAGAACTTAAATTATGAAAAGTTGGCTTACTCTTTCTGTTCACATTTTCTGACTGCATGTTTGGCAGGATTGGAAATCAAAATAAAATCTCTTTTCATGATTGTTTTCTCCTTATCTGATTTTCAGTACTTAGCATTCTTTCCATGAAGCATACAACTGATATTTGTCTGAGTAACCAGTAATGAACAATAATGTAACACGTGTTATATGCAATATTGGTTTTACAACCAGGCTCCTGAACCAGTGTGGATACCTTCATTCACCTCAACACTGGACTCACTTTAATGAACTCTACAACTCATGTTCTCGGTATTTTTATTTATTTAATATTATTGTCTGTATTTGCACAGTTTGTCTTCCTTTACCCATTGGTTGCTTCTCCATTGTTGTGTGCAGATTTTTATTAACTCTCTTCTATTTCTTTCTTCTACCGTGACTGTCTGCAAGAAAATGAATCTCAGGGGAGTATATGGTGACTATTGATTTGATAATAATAAATTTACTCTGAAATGTAGAATTTGAAATTTGGTTAACCATAAGACCATAAGGTTTAGGAGCAGAATTAGGCCATTTGGCCCATCAAGTCTGTTCTACCATTCAATCATGGGCTGATCCACTTCATCCGGTCATCCTCACTCCCCTGCTTTCACCCCATACCCTTTCAGGCCCTAGCTAACCAAAAACCTATCTCTCTCTGCCTTAAATACACCCAATGACTTGGCCTCCACGGCTGCTCGTGGCAACAAATTCCACAGACTTACCATCCTCTGACTAAAGAAATTTCTCCACATCTCAGTTCTAAATGGATGTCCTTCAATCCTGAAGTCATGCCCTCTTGTTCTAGAATCCCTTACAATGGGAAATAACTTTGCCATATCTAATATGTTCAGGCCTTTTAACATTTGGAATGTTTCTATGAGATCCCCCCCCCCCCCTCATTCTCCTGAACTCCAGGGAATACAGCCCAGGAGCTGCCAGACATTCCTCATACGGTAACCCTTTCATTCATGGAATCATTCTCATGAATCTTCTCTGAACCCTCTTCAATGTCAGTATATCCTTTCTAAAATAAGGAGCCTAAAACTTCACACAAAGGTTTATGAACAATACTTACTGATTTACCATGTCACCCTGGTAAGAATGAGACACTTGACTAATTTCTCAGGAGTTAGCAGCATGTGCAGAGAGTTTCAAAGGCAGCCTGTGTGAGGGAAGCCACAATAAGGGTGTGACTAGGACTTCTCTTGACAATTCGAATTGCTGATTATTTTGGAGTATCTCAGGGTG
Source organism: Hypanus sabinus (assembly GCF_030144855.1). Taxonomy (NCBI): domain Eukaryota; kingdom Metazoa; phylum Chordata; class Chondrichthyes; order Myliobatiformes; family Dasyatidae; genus Hypanus; species Hypanus sabinus. Next base: position 22,049,038 of record NC_082714.1, read on the forward strand.
AAGTGTGAATGAGGGAGGTACTGAAGCAATTACAGACAGACAGACAGACAGACAGACAGACATACTTTATTGATCCTGTGGGAAATTGGGTTTCGTTACAGCCGCACCAACCAAGAATAGCAAAGAAATATAGCAATATAAAACCATAAATAATTAAATAATGAGTTAATCATGCCAAGTGGAAATTAGTCCAGGACCAGCCTATTGGCTCAGGGTGTCTGGCACACCTAGGGAGGAGTTATAAAGTTTGATGGCCACAGGCAGGAATGACTTCCTATGATGCTCAGTGTTGCATCTCGGTGGAATGAGTCTCTGGCTGAATGTACTCCTGTGCCTAACCAGTACATTATGGAGTGGATGGGAGTCATTGTCCAAGATGGCATGCAACTTGGACAGCATCCTCTTTTCAGACACCACCGTCAGAGAGACCAGTTCCACCCCTACAACATCACTGGCCTTACGAATAAGTTTGTTGATTCTGTTGGTGTCTGCTACCCTCAGCCTGCTGCCCCAGCACACAACAGCAAACATGATAGCACTGGCCACCACAGCCTCGTAGAACATCCTCAGCATCATCCAGCAGATGTTAAAGGACCTCGGTCTCCTCAGGAAATAGAGATGGCTCTGACCCTTCTTGTAGACAGCCTCAGTGTTCTTTGACCAGTCCAGTTTATTGTCCATTTGTATCCCCTGGTATTTGTAATCCTCCACTATGTCCACACTGACCCCTTGGATGGAAACAGGGGTCACCGGTGCCTTAGCCCTCCTCAGGTCCACCACCAGCTCCTTAGTCTTTTTCACATTAAGCTGCAGATAATTCTGCTCGCACCATGTGACAAAGTTTCCCACCGTAGCCCTGTACTCAGCCTCATCTCCCTTACCGATGCATCCAACTATGGCAGAGTTATCAGAAAACTTCTGAAGATGGCAAGACTCTGTGCAGTAGTTGAAGTCCGAGGTGTAGATGGTGAAGAGAAAGGGAGACAGGACAGTCCCCGGTGGAGCCCCAGTGTTGCTGACCACTCTGTCTGACACACAGTGTTGCAAGCGCACGTACTGTGGTCTGCCAGTCAGGTAATCAATAATCCATGACACCAGGGAAGCATCCACCTGCATCACTGTCAGCTTCTCACCCAGCAGAGCAGGGTGGATGGTGTTGAACGCACTGGAGAAGTCAAAAAACATGACCCTCACAGTGCTCGCCGGCTTGTCCAGGTGGGCGTAGACACAGTTCAGCAGGTAGATGATGGCATCCTCAACTCCTAGTCGGGGCTGATATGCGAACTGGAGGGGGTCTAAGTGTGGCCTAACCATAGGCTGGAGCTGCTCTAGAACAAGTCTCTCCAGGGTCTTCGTGATGTGGGAGGTCAATGCCACCTGTCTGTAGTCTGCGCGGCGTCTTTGGCACAGGGACGAGGCAGGGCATTTTCCACAGCACAGGAACCCTCTGGAGACTCAGGCTCAGGTTGAAGACATGGTGAAGTACTCCACATAGCTGGGGGGCACAGGTTTAGGAGCTCTCCTTGTCTTGACAATTCGAATTGCTGATTATTTTGGAGTACCTCAGGGTGAAGTGTGGATGAGGGAGGTACTGAAGCAATTAGGAGCTCTCCTTGTCTTGCTGGCATCCAAGCTGTTGCCTCTAGTTTTGGACAAATTAATGAACAATGAGCATTTGTTTGAGATTGGCTGCCTGGTGATATTAACTCCAAAACCTCTTTTAAATCCTGATGACAGCTTTCCTCAGTGTGTTCCACATGGGAAAGAGGTAGGAAGTAGTTTGACATTATGTGACCCTTGGTGAAGTGCAGCCAGGAGCTGGGTCAGCTCGTCCAGTGTTGTCACAGCAACAATTTTGCACTCAGCATCAGTCAGACCGAGGAGCTGATGTGGACTTCAGGAAGGGGAAGTTAAGGGAACACACATACACACACACACATACACACACACACACACACACACACACACACACACACACACACAAAAGTCCTGGTCAAGGGAGGAGCAGGTTCAAGTTCCTGAGTGTCAACTTCTTTGAAGATCTATCCCGGGCCCAACATATTGATGCGATTACAAGGAAGGCACGGCAGCAGCTGTATATTTCATTAGAAGTCTGAGGAGTCTCGGTATGTCACCAAAGACTCTCACAAGTTTCCGCGGATGTATCCGAGAGAGTATCCAACTGGCTGCATCACTGTCTGGAACAGAGGGGCTGCTACACAGGATTGGAAAGTTATAAACTCAGTCAGCTCCTTCGTGGGCACTAGCCTCCCCAGCATTGAGAACACCCTCAAAATACCATGTCCCAAAAGAACAGCATCTGTCATTAAGGACCTCTAACACCCAGAACATGCCCTTTTTCTTTCTTTAGGTCTTTTTGGCACAACTTACACTTTTTATTATTATGTATTGCAATGTACTGCTGCCACAACACAACAAATTTCATGACATATGTCAGTGATATTAAATCTAATTCCGAGGCTGATTCTACCCATGACCTTTGTAGTTAGCTACATCTGTAGGTTCAGACTGGGCACATACATTGCTGTGTTGTCAGGTGTGTCAACTTATTTCTCAAGGTGACAGTTTTTCAGCCAGCAATGACCTTATTTCTTGGTTCCTGGAGGCTCTTAGTCAAATCAGGAGGATTTCCAAGTGTCAAAGCACTGGGGCCTTTCCCTTATAACATCACCCCAACACCACTCACACACAGAGCTTTCAAGATGTAGAAAATAGCAGAACTTGATGAGGAGACTTGTATTTCCTATTCAGGGTTTAAAGGAAGCAATCTCTCCCCTCTGACCCCACATTCATTAAGACTTATGTCACTTCTTCACCAAAACCTACCAGATTACCCATAGCTGGAACAAGGGGCGCTATCCTCCTCATGCTAGCATTAAAATTTAAGCTGGTTCTTGAGATTTAATGTACAATTATACCACGGAGCAGCACGGTAGTGTAGTGGTTAGCTCCATCTGTAAGATTGGTATGTTCTTCCTGCGACAGTGTGGGTTTCCGCTGGATGATCCAGTTTCCAAAGAATACCGTCAGGATTAGGGTTAGTAAGCTGTGGGCATGCTATGTTGGCGCTGGAAGTGTGACTGCCCCCAGAACAATCCTCACTGATTTGATTTGATGCAAATGATGCATTTCATTGTATGTTTTGATGTACATATGACAAATAAAGCTAATCTTTATAAATCAGAGGAATAGTTGTGGAAGATGTACCTCCACACTTGGTTAACACTCAGCTAAGAGTCCAACTAATTTTTGTTGTAGCACCCTACCAAAGTCTTTTATCCAGCACTGAACATGAATGCTTAGACAAACAAGTAAGTTGGAATATTAATATCTTCTACATATGGATGGTTTGTCCATACACCAGTAAAGACATGGGGTTTAGGAATATGGCAAGGAGGTGATTGCTAATACAAACTGTATTGCCTGAAAGGACGGTACCAACAGCTTTGACCTGTATTTAAAACAAAACTTTTTGAAGACAAGAATATAATGGTACTAACTCGTGAGCTCTTTTATGGTCTGCATTTATTTTGTATGATCTACGGTATACCTCTGTTCTAGACTCTGGGACACAACTGGCATTATCAGTAGCATAAGTATAATTGCAATCTAGACTTACACAGGTCAGTGTTTTTTTTAATTCCTCTGAAGCATTTAACTAAATGGATATCTGCAACCATTAATGAAGCCTCTTTGAGAAAGATCTATTTCAATTTCAATTGAGATGAATTTAATTGGAAGCCTTTTGTTTGGAGCATATTCTGCACAAAAAATGATCCGTGGCCCATGACCAGAGCCAGTACTATTCCAATGAGTGGTAATTAGGATGAATAATGCCAGTGGACAGAACAAAATCCAGGTTCATTGAGAGAATTGGACGGGAAGCTAATTAATTGTTCCTGCCTTCTGGCAGAAGGGAGTGATATAGGCTTCTATTGAACAGTACTGAGAGCTGAATTGGATGTATTTTGCAGTATTATTTTGGTTAAGTATGAAGAAGGATGTCACAGGAGAAAGAATCAACGGGGAATGATTATTTATTGGGGAAAAAACAATTCACATGTTGAAAGTTCAGAATCAGAATCAAGTTTAATATCACCAGCATATGTTGTGAAATTTGTTGACATAGTGTTTTAGCAGTACAGTGCAATATATGATAAATATAGAAAAAATAAATTAAATGATAGTAAATATATTTATATATATTTACTGTAATATATATATTCTGTCCAACATTTTAAAACTCTTCACAAAATGCTGGTGGAACACAGCAGGCCAGGCAGCATCTATAGGGAGAAGCGCTGTCGACATTTCGGGCCGAGACCCTTTGTCAGGACTAACCGAAAGGAAAGATAGTAAGAGAGAAATCTCTTAGTATTTCTCTCTTACTGTTGTTGTTTGCATTTCCAGCATCTGCAGATTTCCTCGTGTTTGATTTTTAAACTCTTTTTTTGTTTTTGCACTATTTTTAATTTAACTATTTAACAGAAAAAGAGTTTAAGAATGTTAGAGGGGGAAGTGAAGGGGTTCAAAACAGAAGTGATGGAACAGGCGCCACATACATATTAGATACTTCAGAAAAGAACGTAAGTGCACAGCGACAAACAAGTAGAAAATTCTATGTTAAAGTTCTTCAGTAACAAGTTTCCAAAGTGCACCGTTGCACGAGGTTCATAAATTACTGACTGACTTGCATAGTCTCTTGCTCTGGCTATTGTAGTCCACCTGCTCTCTGGGGTGGATGGAATGAGAAGAGCCGTCTCCCAGGTTGAAAAGGGCAAACACAAGGGGGAATAATTTTAAGGTGTTTGGAAGAATGTATAAGGGGAAGGCAGAGGTAGGTTTTGGTCACATGGAGAGTGGTGGGTGCATGGTGCCAGGGTGCTGGTAGAAGCAGATAAATTCAGGATATTTAAGAGACTCTTAGGCACATGGTTGATAGGAAAATTAAAAGATACTCAGGAGGCAAGGGTCAGATTGATCTTAGGGTAGGATAAAAGGTCAACATAATATCATGGGCCAAAGTGCCTGTACTGTGCTGGAATGTTCTATCTCAGAGTTTAGTGGAACCCAAGGTTCAAGGCTTTGCGTGACACTGAAGGCAATGGGAAATGTTTCACTCAAAGCTGAGGAGGGGCTTGAGGACTGGGGGAGATCTGCCCAGCGACTGGAGCACAAGCATCAGGGCTTTGGGTTGGGCCGCTGACAATGGTAAGTGGCAAGACGCTTGGCGATGGCTCTAGGGTGAGGCTGTAGCAAGAAGGGTTTTCTCCAGGGATCAGGGCGATGGAGAGGAGGGTGGGGGCCCACACCAAGCTGAAAATTGCAAACTCAGCACACGTATCGTCTAAAAGACGAAGTGTGCTGAGATTAGTGGTAAGCTAACAAGGGCACGAATGAAGGTTCCACGGGGATGGGGCAGAGAAGTAGTCTGGCTGTGGAAGGAAATAGTTTTGGGGATGAAGAGAGATACAGTCAGTAACTCAGCCTCAGATTAATTAGAATGGCCATGCTGTGTTCACATAAACTGAAAATTGCCTAAATTCTCCGCTTCCACAGCCTTAATACTGCTTGCCTACTTGGTACAATCGTTCCCTGCCTGTTTGTCTGCTACATGGAACAGTTTATGTGCCAAGCCTCCGCTGGTAACTGTCCCACACTCTTCCTATGCTACATCGACGGCTACATTGGTGTTGCTTCCTGCACCTGTGCTGAACCCATCGACTTCATCCACTTTGCCTCCCACTTCCACCCTGCCCTCAAATTCACCTGGTCCATTTCTGCTACCTGCCTCCCCTTTCTCGATTTTACCCTGTTATAAACCCTTGGACTCTCACACTGGACTATACCTCTCCACGCTCCCCCCCACCCCCCCCGTTACTTGTAAAAATCTCTCAATTCCTCCGTCTGCCTCATCTGCTCTCAGGATGAGGTTTTTTATTCTAGAATGAAGGAGATGTCCTCCCCCTTCAAAGAAAGGGGCTTCCCTTCCTCCACCATCAACGCTGCCCTCAACCACATCTCTTCCATTTCACACACGTCTGCTCTTACCCCATCCTCCCACCACCCTACCAGGGATAGGGTTCCTCTTGTCCTCACCTACCACCTCACCAGCCTCCACATCCAGCACATAATTCTCTGTAACTTCCGCCACCTCTAACAGTGTCCCACCCAAGCACATCTTTCCCTCCCCCCCCATACACTCTTTCTGCTTTCTGTAGGGATTGCTCCCTACACGACTCCCTTGTCCATTCGTCCCTCCCCACTGATCTCCCTCCTGGCAGTTACCCTTGCAAGCGGAACAAGTGCTACACCTGCCCCTACACCTCCTCCCTCACTACCCAAGCAGTCCTTCCAGTTGAGGCACCACTTCAGCAGGAGTCTGTTGGAGCCATGTACTGTATCTGGTGCTCCCGGTGTGGCTTGCTGTATATCAGTGAGATTGCCAATTATCTACTCTCCATCTGCCAGAAAAAGTGGGATCTCCCAATGGCCACCCATTTTTATTTCACTTCCCATTCCCATTCTGATGTGTCCATTCATGGCCTCCTCTACTGCCAGCATAAGGCCACACCAAGGATGGAGGAACAACACCTTATATTCCATTTGGGTAGCCTCTAACCTGATGGCATGAACATCGATTTCTCAAACCTCCAGTAATGCCTCCACCCCTTCTCCATTTCCCATCCCCCCTTCCCTCTCACACCTTATCTCGTTGCCCACCCATCACCTCCCTCTGGTGCTCCTCCTGCTTTTTCTTTCTTCCATGGCCTGCTGTCTCTTTCACCTGTCAACTTCCCAGCTCTTTACTTCATCACTCCCCCTCCAGGTTTCACCTATCATCTTGTGTTTCTCTCTCCTCTCCCCTGCCTTTTAAATCTACTTCTCAGCTGAAGGTTTCTCAGCCCAAAACGTGGACTGTACTCATTTTCCCAAACGCTGCCTTGCTTTCTGAGTCCCTCCAGCATTTTATATGTGTTGCTTGGATTTCCAACATCAGCAGATTTTCTTGTGTTTGTGGTACAATTATTAAAGCTTCGATAAAGATATCACCTCAGAGGGCACCAAGCTCAATTATTCCTTACATTTGATCTTGAAATTCTTACAATAATATAACATGAATCTCTCTGGTTTATAACTGTTACATTGAGGAACAATATGCTTATGTAAGAGTATATATTTTTTCACTTGTACTGCATCATTGTATCATTGGGATGAATACGCTTTGCAGAACTCATCCAAGCATATAACATGATGATTATAGAATAAATATAGAGATCTTAGTCATGAAATCTATTTCACAAACAATGCTCCAGAAAGCAAGATGTAACTTGGCGGCAGGAGTAAATAAAGGATGATTTATTCTGTATTATGTGAAGGTGCAAATGCTGAATAAAAAACCAGTTTGTAGTGATTGTCTGAGTATAAAAATTGACTATAGTTTCAGCACACAATGGACTGTGACACTAAGGACTTCTAAACTAGTGTTCAATAGTGGTTTTTCCAGAAAGGCATATATGACTAATAGGCAGCTTTATCACTGATGAGAAAGGATTAGATCTTGTCACTAGTTGAGAAATAACATGGAATGTAAAAAAAATACCTTATGTGTCTTTGAAAAAACTAAGTGCATACATTGAGATGCGATCACGTCATAGATGTGAATACCAAAGTCTTAAACAGTAAAGAGGTGAGGCTGTAGATGAACAATAAATGTAAAAGCTTCTAGAACATTTCATATGGAACTCATCACAGTTGAACATTATGAAGGTGGAGCTCACTGAAGCACAGTCCGTAGACAGTCAAAATCACGGAAACCGAGCACTGGCTGAACTCCGGTGAAGCCGGAGAGAAACCTGAAGATGTACTAAAACCCAAGAGACATGAATTGAGATACCAAATACCCACCAGCATGTCTGGAAGAAATTGACACCAGTATTGGCAGAGGCCGAAGTTCTGAGCAAGCTGGGTGCAAGGAATGGAATGTCACTCTTGTGAGGAATCTTCACTGTCAACAACATCGAAGCTAACATTTGAATTATGCAAATTATATTTCATCTTGGTAGAAAATGAGAAGTGTTTAGTTTAAAAATTGATACTGTAAAATTCACAGAGATTGAAGGAGCAGTGGGCACAATGGGTAACATCCAAATACATGGCAAGAATGACAAAACACAAATCAAGAGAATCAGGATCAGGTTCATTATCACTTCATTTGTGAACTTTGTTGTTTTGTTTCAGCAGTACTGTGCAAGATGAAAAAGAACTATTGTATGTTACAATAAAAGATAGATGGATAGGTAAGTAGATACTATAAGCAAAGAATAGTGAGGTAGTGTTCGTGGGTTCATGAACCATTCAGAAATTTGATGGCAGCGAGGAAGAAGTAGTTCCTAAAAGGTTGAGTGTGTGCCTTCAGGTTCCTGTACCTCCTCCCTGATGATAATAATGAGAAGAGGGCATGTTCTCAATAGTGAGGGCCTTTAATGATGGATACCACCTCTTTTGCAAGATGTCCTCGATGGCTTGTGCCCACAATGGAGCTGCTGAGTCCATAACTGTCTGCAGCCTCTTTCAATCCTGTGCGTTGTTGCTTCCGTACCAAGTGATGTTGCAACCAGACCGAGAGTTCTCCACAGTACATCTGTAGAAATCTGCTGACATAGTAAATCTCCTCAAACTCCTATTGAAGTATAGTCATTAGTGTGTTACAGTGTAATAGGAAGAACTGGAGAGACTTGGGGCTGACTGGTGACAAACGTACCATTAAAGAAAAAGAATGCAGGTTATACTGAAAGTTATACAGAGCAGAGGGAGTGAAGCCACACCCCCTAAAACTCATTATCTCTTGCCAGCTTGTGCTTCTTTCCTTCTCCCTATCTTCTTATTCCGGCTTCATCCCCCTTCCTTTCCAATCCTGATAAAAGGATCTCAGCCCAAAACCTCCTCTCCATATATACAGCTTGGCATGCTGAGTTCTTCCAGCATTTTGTGTGTGATGCTCTGCAAAAAACAAAATCACAGCTATTACTGAGATGGAAACTTAAGAAAAGGAAAACATTAGGAAGTTCTCTCGGGCAAATCCATTCTCTCATCATGCTTCAGGTCAGAGAGAGTTACTGCAAGAAGATGCTAAGGCCACAATCCCTTGAAGCAATCTCAACAAATTCAAGGAAAATTCTGCACAGATATGAATGTATCACATGGTAAAGGAAAAAAAGAGTGCCATTTTACAGGCAGGTGCTTCTGTTAAAAGGCAGGGTGCAGTTCTTTCACAAGATCGGAAGTTAATAGCATTTGCATCTGAAGAGCTCATGTTGACAAAAAGAAAGTACATTCCTGTAGAAAGAACTATCTACCGGTTATATTATAGTTGATGAAGGACTAGATTGCTACTGTATTTATGCTGTAGAGTACTGTGTTACACAAATCACTGGTCTCTTCCTTTCAATCCTTTGGGATTGATATTGACTTGCCTCAACTCCAGTTCTGTGGGTTTGTGGTAGCTGCTATTCAATAACCATTCCTCTGTCTTAATTTTAGATGTCGGCTGAGTTGCTGAAGATTCCACAATATTCGATCCCATTAGGAATTTCCCAGAAAATGAAGCTGCCCATGGTCACAGGCAACAGGACCTGAACAGCATCTTGAAATGGAGCAACAGTCATCGGTGCTGCACAGGTTTTACGGTGTACAGGTACGCAACAGTTACTCGCTGTGTTTCCTTTGTGGTCTACCCAAACCCACAGCTTCTGACTCCAGGTAAGACAAGGGCAGTAAGCACAATGTCACGTCCTCCAGCTCCTTTCCATATCACTCACCATCCGGACTTGAAAGTACACCTTTGTTGTGGAGCTTGAACCGTGAAATTCCCAGGTTAATAGTACTTAGAGGTCAAGTTCAAAAGAGGGCCTGCAGAAGTTTGAGATGGCAGCACGCCAACATCTTCATGGGGCCAAACAGAGAAGGGCAGTAAGTGCTGCTTTGTCAGAGAAGGCCTTAAGCCCACATCTCATGAGAGAGCAGAAAGCAACAGGTGAGACTGGGGTACGGCTTTGTTGAGCTCCTTCACACAGTCTGCAACAGGTCGTATTTACTGGTGGCCTCCAATTGTAATTCTACTTCCCATTCCAACATGTCGGTCCATGGCCTCTCCTGCCATGATAAGCCCTCTCTCAGGTTGGTAACCTCTAACCTGACGCATGGACATCGATTCCTCTAACTTCTGATAACTTCCCCACACTCCCCCTTCCCTCTTTTTTTCTATTCCCCATTCTGGCTCCCTTCTGATCCCTTTTCTTCTCCTCACCTGCCTATTACCTCCCTCTGGTGTCCCTCCTCCTTCCCTTTCTCCCATGGGCCACTATCCTCTCCTATCAGATTCCTTCTTCTTAAATCCTTCACTTTTCCCATCTATCACCTCCCAGCTTCTTGCTTCATTCCCCTTCCCCCACACACCCATCTTCCGCTTCACCTGGTCTCACCCATCACCTGCCAACTTGTTCTCCTAACTCTGTCCCCCCGATCACACCGTCTTATTCTGGCCTCTTTCCCCTTTCTCCCCTGTCCTACTGAAGGGTCGCAGCTCGACGCATTGATCGTTTATTCCTTGCAATGGATGCTGCCTGGCCTGCTGAACTCCCCCAGCATTTTGTCTGTGTTCCTTTGGATGTCCAGCATCTGCAGAATATCTTGTGTTTGTTATTAGGTGGTGTTCCCGATTTGAAAGGGATGACGTGCAAACAGAAGTTACTTTTATTGCAATGGAACCTGAGCAGAGAAGCCTGACTTGCCAAACCTTCACTCTTTCCACCAGCGTTCCAATTTGCATCCTATTACTGTAATCGGTAATTGAGAAGAGCTATTATAAATACTCCATTATCACTAATAAGTAAATGGATGAGTCAGTGCTGGTGTTGATTGGTTACTGACGTTATAAGGGATGAAAACTCTATGAGACAAAAATCCTGTGTCCCAAGAAAGAAGGTGATTACAAAATAACTCATTTACCACATAATCAGCAGACGAAAGACAAATGAAACCCTCAAGCAAGAGTTTAATTTCCTGTGCGCCCAATTGCTAATGACAATGAAAGGTATTTTTATGTGAATTAATTAAGCACATAGTATCAGAGGAAATGAAACTAAACCCTTTGATTGTTTTCCTGTTGACATTGTTGCAGAGCCACCACTTCGTTTATCAAATGTGGCACTCTTTCTCAGCACATCAGGAATTGAAATCAGCATGCACTGAAACGTCTCTTGATCAGTTTTTGTCCAGGCAGTGAATCCTCACCATGCACTTACACGTTGAACCTCTCCAAATAGAGATTTGGACACCTCGTTATTGCACGGGCACAGCCCTTCTTTTGTTCCAATGATCACAAAGCACAGATCTAGATGGCACTTACTTCAATTTGTAAAATCCATGGGTGAGGCTGACACTCAGATCTCACTGGTTGGCACTGAAAATGATGGCCGAATACACGGCTAATTCAGAATGGACTAAAGAAAAAACGAGAGCTCTAAGAAGCCATCTTGTAATCATTCTAGAATTACACCCTCCTGGGACCCGCCTCCATGCTGATTTCCCCAATCTAGCTGTGTATTGAAATCCCCCAGGACTATTGTAGCATTGCCCTTTTGATGTGCAATTTCTATCTCCCATTATAATCTGTATACCACTTCTTTACTACTGTTTGGGGGTCTGTATATCTCTCCCATGAGGTTCCTTAGCTCTACTCACAACAATTCAACACCTTCTGGCCCTTTGTCACCTTTTTCTAAGGGTTTGATTTCTTTTTTTGCCAACAGAGTCTCAGGCCACCCCTTCTGCCTACCTGCCTGTGCTTTCAATACAATGTGTATTCTCGGATGTTAAGCTCTCAGCTATAATCTTCTTTCAGCCACTATTCAGTGACTCCCCCCATCTGTTACTGTGCTACAAGTTCCTCTACCTTATTCTGTATACTGCATGTATCCAAATATAACACTCTCAGTCCTGTATTCATCCTTTTCAATTTTATTTGCCTTTTAAATTGTAATTCATCCTGTTGACTTCAATTTTGCCATATCATCAGCCTTTCCTTGCATATGTAGTCTCACTGCACATTGCCTCTGTTTGTATTCCAGCCACCTCATCCTCAGCACTCTCACCTTGGTTCCCATCCCCCTACCAAATTAGCCTAAACCCTCCTGAACATCTCTGGCAAACCTGCTCACAAAGATATTGCTTCCCCTAGAGTAACCCATCCCTTTTGGACAGATTGTACCTTCCGGAGAAGAGATCCCAATGATCCATAAATCCAAACCGCTGACTCATCTACCATTTCCTCAGTCACACATTCATCTGCTAGAACATCCTCACTGGCATGTGGCACAGACAGCAATCCAGAGGTTACTTCTGTGGAGGTCCTTTCAGCTTTCTACGTAGCTCCCTAAAATCTCTCTTCAAGATCTCTTCACCTTTCCTACCTATGTCATTGTTGCCAAGATGTACCAAGACTTCTGGCTTCTCACCCACCCCTCTAGAATGTCATAGACCCGATCCGAGACATCCCTGACCCTGGCACCTGGGAGGCAACGTGCCATCTGGTTTTCTATGGCAGCCACAGAATCTTGTCTCTGTTCCTCTGACTATGGATCCTCCTATCACCACTACAGTCCTCTTCATCTCTCTTCTCTTTTGAGCCACAGCACCAGACTCAGTACCAGCGACCCGCTCACTCCGCCATCCCCTCAGTAGGTCGTCTCCCTCAACAGTATCAAAGTGGTGTACTTATCATTGAGGGGAATGGTCATAGGGGTATTCTGCACAGGCGGCCCACTTCCCTTCCTTCTCCTGACGTCACCCATTTACCTGCCTCCTGCAACCTACCTCCCTGCAGCGCCCACCTGTCACTCCTCATTCTCCCATAAATCTGCAAAGAGTCTTTGTACAAGATGGATGGACACCCTTTGCTTGAGCTCCTCACACCTCCAGTCTATAAGCTCCTACATTCTGCAATGGATTTTGTCAGAGGAACCCACTGGGAACACACATAAGTTAGCCACAATTAAAATGAAAACATTTGCACTAGTTATTGTAACTGATGACTAAAATTTGTAAGTTACAAATTGAGTCATTTTGATATGAAAATATGTTCCATTTATTCTTGGCAAACCGTAACAGAATTTTGCAGCATACTTCGAATGACAGTGCATGGTGGTTCCTAGACCTTTTTAATTATCAGCCATGAATCTTTGTCCATTACTCAGTAACCTTTAATATTCCAAAGGTGCCATCAGCTGAATGGTCAGGTATTGAAATCAATCTAAACAATGTACAAAACTACACAGTATGCCGGGGTACTCAAGCTGAGGCAAAGAAATTAACAATAACCATAAGTCAGGAAACTGTGGGTTTAAATTTCACTGTATAAAATAATACAGGTTGACCCTTCAGTGCCTTGCTGGGAGGGCCTCACTATAATTCTTCAGGAATATGAGCAGTTATTTAAATATGACCGCTTTTGCAGGACACAACATTCACTGAGACGGATATAAAACTGGATGAGCCTTTAACATCTGGCTGCATCACAGCCTTGTATGGAAGCAGCAATGCCTTTGAGTGGAAAATCCTACAAAAAGTAATGGATATGGCCCAGTCCATCACTGGTAAAGCCCTCCCACCATTGAGCACATCTACACAAAACAAAAAGCAGCATCCATTATCAGGGAACCCCACCACTCAAGACATGCTCCTTTCGCATTGCTGCCATCAGGAAGAAGGTACAGAAGCGTCAGGGCTCACACCACCAGGATCAGGTACAGTTATTTATCCTCATCCATCAGGCTCTTGAGCCAAAAGGGATAACTTAACTCAGCTTCACTTGCCCCACCATTGAAATGTTCTCACAACCTATAGACTCACTTTCAAGGACTCTTCATCTCATGTTTTTGATATTTATTTCTTATTATTATTTTTTCTTTTTGTTTTTGCACAGTTTGTTATCTTCTGCACTCTGGTTAAATACCCTAGTTGGATCGTCCTTCATTCTGTTACGTTTATTATTCTGTATATTTATTGAGAATGCTCAGAAGAAAACGAATTTCAGGGTTGTTAATGGTGACAGATATGTACTTAGATAACAAAATTTACTTTGAACTTGAATATGCTCAGTAACTACTGAAATGGATCTTTGCCCCACTTGGCCACACCCATCCCATCTCCCATATCCTTCAACAAAGATGCCCAGTTAAGACCAGGTCTGTTTTCTCAGGTGGATGTAGAATTTCCCATTATGTACATTATTTTAGCAAATAAAAGAGAAATTCTGGTAATTTCAATAATACATTTCAATATCACTAAGAACAAGTTAACTTCACCTTGCAGAGGAATCTTGGGTAGAATAATTCTTTGGCAGTGAATTGCTTTGGGATGTCCACTGATCCTTAAAGCTATCATATAAATGCATTTATTATGATCGCTCACCGGCAATTGTCAACCTGATTCCAGAATTTCTATTTGTCCTTTTATCTCCAACATTGTACTATTTGTTCCGTAGCATTGGGCGAGCATTCCAGAGCCTGGATTGAGGAGGTACTAATTCAAAATGCTCACCGTGGTAACTGAGGCATCTACATTCGATTAATTAAATAAATCATAGAATTATCTCTAGTTAAAGGTGATTGTAAAACTACAGGATTGTTTAAGTAAAAACATATGTTCCTGATATCCTTCATAAAACAAAATCTGCCATACCTTTTTGTTGAATGTCTTAGCAGAAGGCAGCCATTCTATCTTCTTCTTATTATTTGTTTTGGCAAAGTTTTGCACAGCTTTGTGGGCCAACGGGCCTGTATGGTGCTGTAGGTTTTCTATGTTTCTATCTTGTCCTGCACCTTCATAATTAACTTGTAAACAGGTGGTTAACAAAAAGAAATATAAGTTGTGTTGCAGAAACATCATAAGAGACACATAAACTTGCAAAGCTGTCAATATTAATCATAAAGTGCAAGTACCTGTGAAATTTGTTTCAGTTACATATGACTTCTCTCTGTATCTGACTGACTTTATGCAGTTCATCTGAAAGACGCAGTGGGTTAGATGGTTCACTGAATGGAAAAGATTCCCCTGTTCCTTAAGAACTTAGATATAACTCTGGGTCATTTAGTCCCTGTTTCTTCGCTCAGTGAATTATGGCTAACTCTATGTACTCATCCTTTGCGAGGTTCACAACCTTGCCATAAGGTTTGTTGGCTTGAATGCCTCAATGGCCTGGAGAGCTCTTTCGGCTGGAGTCAGGGCCTTGTGCTTTGGCTCTTGGTAGGGTCACCCATGCCAAACAGGTCAAAGAGTGGTCCACTGGTTCGGGGGTTCAGCTCATAGCTAACAACACTGACTGATCAAAAAAACTGTTATGGATATGGCAATGAAAAATCCTTCCTTGCAGAGACAGATGGAGGACTGGCCTTGCTGTCCCGAAAGTCAGCAGCGTAATGGGCAGTAAGTACTAGGAACTCATCCTAGTTTTCCAACATGTGGTTAAAAAAACTACCAGTCTCAGTTTGAAAACTGGAATTGGCCCAGCAGCATACAGTGTTTGTGCGAGAGTTTTAAATTGCCAGCCCTCTGCAAGCAAGCAGCAGAACCTCACTCCGAATAGCTGGAATCTGGTATTTATACTGAGCCTTGTCCTCTGCCTAACTGGTGCAATTACTTCATCTACACTATCAAATCCCCTCAATATTATGAGAAACCTCAGTCAACTGCCAATAAACTTTCCAAATTTCAAGGATAGAGTCTTGGTTTATATAAAAGTAAAATCTGGACAGCAATAGAAAGCAGAAAATTCTGGAAGTCTAAGCAGCCCAGGTAGCAGTTAATGTTTCAATCAATGGTTCTAATATGGTCTCTCTTTTTTATTGTATCTTCCCATTTTCTGTTTTTATCAGCCTTATTAAAATTGCATTTGAAAATGACTTCCTAAACAACCTGCTTCTCTTGTATTTATAGTTAACAACTGCAGACTATTTATGAGGTTAGAATCTCATTAAACTTTAGATACATTTCTAACACCAACTGGCATTATGAGCACCATTATACATTCCCATCTTTACTGACCTCATTATTACCTTAAAAAATTGCATTTCTCCATCATTACACTGGAGACTCTCTCCTTGGTGCCCACTCTTCCATCACACTTCATTAAGTGTGTATTGAATTGAGTTGCCATCCATGCTATGAATCGTCAGAGCACATTGACATTAAGGGTAATTGTTGTTGGTTATCTTCAATTGGACAACTGTGTGTCATGAATCATAACTTTGCATATCAAGCAACCATCATACTATAATAAAGTACTTTTTAATTGACTTCAGATTGATTTCCTGATTTCATCTATAATATAGTTATGAATCATTTTTGTTACAATGATACATTTAGTCTTGGTAAGGATCTTCTTAGAAAGGAAAGATTAAACCAAGAAGGGCTGATTTACCTTTACCTGTCTCTGCTTTGACCTAACTGAGGGAAAAATAGTTTTCAGGCATCTCTGGAATTAATTTTCAGTGGTAAATCTGTATTTTTATGAAAATATTTGGAAAACTGTTATTATGAATAAAGTATCCTAAAAGACATGACTATGAAATCAATTGTTCTTGATTAAATGAAGGCTGTTAAATTCCCCATGTGGACATGAACAGGGACAAAATATTACCCAATACAAAAATAAAAGCAGAAAGCATTAAAAATGTTCAGGAGCCCAAGAAGAACACTTGGAGAGAGAATGAGAAATAAACTGCCAGTCTAGACGGAAAGTCATCAATCTAAAATGACAGTTCTACTTCTCCCTGACATGCTGAGTATTTATATCAGTCACTGTTTATGCCTTCCAAATGGAACTTAGGAAGTAATTTCTTTATTGGGGTTTGAATAGATGACACAATTCTAAAGTGTCATCTTGAAACTGTGTTTGTGAATTCTTCTGAAAGGGAAGTAGGCAGATGCTTGAGAAAGAGGAACGGGGTGGTGTGGGGATGGTGGGACAAAACTTATCCAAAGTAAAATACACCACAGACCTGATGGCCAAGTGGCTGCAAAGTTTCATGATAGTTAACCATTTTGTCAGTCGGGTTATCAGGATAGAGAGTGTATTAAGTGAAAAAATGGTAAGTTGGAATACCAGGGATTGAGGCAAAGGGAACTTATGGCCAGGTATGCTACACCTGTCCTAGGAGCAAGAACATTTGATATATTTGAGCTCTATCTAGGACTTCCTTCCTTCATGTAACTGAGCACAAAGTGGATCTAAAGTCAAAGTAAATTTATTGTCAAAGTGCGTATTTGCTATTATATACTACCGTGAGATTCATTTCCTTGCAGGCGTTTCCAGGAAAAATAAAGAAATAGAATTTATGAAAAAAAGCTATACATAAACAAAACAACCTATATGCAAGAAGAAATTATGCAAATTTAAACAGATAGATAGATAGATTAGATTAGATTAGATAGATTAAAAAGTGGGTCTGTAGGTTGTGGATTCAGCTCAGAGTTGAAGTGAGTGAATTTGCCTGACTGGTGTAGTGTAACAACTTTTCCTGAACCTGGTGGTGTGGGACCTCAGGCTTCTGTTACTCCTGCCTGATGATAGTAACGAGAATACTGGGTAGTAGAGATCCTTGATAACGGATGCTGCTTTCCTTTGGCAACATTCCATGTAAACATGCTCAATGGAGGGGAAGGGTTTGCCAGTGATGGACTGGGCTATATCTGCAGACGTTCTGCAGGCTTTTCTGTCCCTGGGCAGTGGTGTTTCCATACCAGGCCACCATGCAGTGAGTGATGATACTTTGCACTGTGTATCTATAGATGCGCGTCAGAGTCTTAGGTGACATGCTGAAAAGCAATAACATTGTGCTCTCTCTCCAGCCAAATCCCAACAATGGTTTCCAAATGAAATCAAAAATACGCCAAATGCTGAAAGCATTAAGTATGACCAAGAGATGCGGGAAACACCAGCAGGTCAGGTAACATCTGTGAAATGGAAAACAGAGTCAACGCTTCAGGCCTGACTCCCTTTGTCAGAATCGTGAATGGATTCCAAATACTTTTGAGAGATAGACGTTGAATTTAGAATGAAAGTACATAGAAGATAGGGGCAAGGTTAAGCTGTACCTTCCCTGTGCTTCATCAGTCATTGAAAAATATTATGATTGATGTTTCAGCTCATTACATTCCCAATCGATTCCCCTTATGCGCAAAAATATATCGATCAGCTAGAATATGCCCAACATCTTGTCATCCAAAACCCTCTAGCTTAGAGAATGCCAAAAGCTTATAATCCTCTGTGTGAGGAAATGCCTCCTCATCTCAAATAGGAGGTGACCTACCAACCCAATATCCTGGGACTGTGTATCTAGTTCATCCTTTCCTCATTGACTGTTTTTTCTCAGTATCCCATATGTTTAAATGAGATTGTCATTCATTCTTCTAAACTCTAGGGTGCCTTTCAAACCAGTAGGACATCTCTAGGTACTGTAGCTTTGTTGAAGTACTCTTCCTGCTGTAGTTCAATAAAATGAGTTCTTATTTCACATTGAACTTTGGAAACAGCTCATATTAACATTATTTACAGCAGAATAAGTTGGAAGCTGACTAATTCTGTTATAATTGCTATATAGTACATTAGATAAAGCTATCACTGGCAGCTGGTGATCACTGTGTTTTCAATCCCAGGTTCTGCAAAGACATATGTTTTCTTTAAAAGGCTGACTCAAGAACTTAAATCATTTTCTTTACATGCAAAATCAATCTATGTGCTGGATATACAGCAAACTATCTTATCAGCATCACAGTAACAAGCCCTTTGGTCCACAATGTTATGCCAAACCAGCTAGTCTATATCCCTCCATCTTCCTCGTGTGCTTATCTAAACATCTCTTAAAGATCTGTAATGTATGTACCTCGACCACCACACCAGGAAGCACATTCCAGACACCCACCTCTCTTGAGTGAAAAAATCTTGCCCCTCACAGCCACTTTGAACCTACCCCCCTCACATTTTCAATGCGTGCCCTCTGGTATTAGACCTTCCTACCTTGGGGTAAAAAGATAGACACCGCCTGCCCTATCTATGCCTCTCATAACCTCTTATCAGCTCTCTCTTCAGCCTCAGCCGCTCCAAAGAAAACAACCCAAGTTTGTCCAGCCTCTCGTTATAGCACATGCCCTCTAAACCAGGCAGCATCCTGGTAAACCTCTTCTATGAAGCCTTAAAATATAGTGGGGCAACCAAAACTGTATGCAGTACTCCAGATGTGGCCTAACCAGAGTTTTAGAAAGTAGCAACATAACTTGACTTCTGCACTCAATGTCTCGACTAATAAAAACAAGCATTCCATGAGCTTTCCTTCCCACTGTGTCGAGCTGTGTAGCCACTTTCATGGAGCTATGAACTTGATCCCAAGATTTCTCTGCTCAGCAACACTGTTTGGTTTAACTTCCTTTTAAGCCATGTTCTATGCCTATCTGAAAGGATGAATGGGATAGGTTGAATGAACTTGGCCTTTTCTGCTCGGAGTGACAGAGGTGAGAGGTGACCTGATAGAGGTGTATAAGATGACGAGAGGCATTGATCGTGTGGATAGTCGGAGGCTTTTTCCCAGGGCTGAAATGGCTATCCCGAGAGCGTACAGTTTTAAGGTGCTTGGAAATAGGTACAGGAGAGATATTAGGGGTGTTTTTTACACAGAGAGTAGAGAATGTGTGGAATGGGCTGCTAGTGATGGTGGTGGAGGCGGATATGATAGGTTCTTTTAAGAGACCCCTGGATAGGTACACAGAACTGAGAAGAATAGAGGGCTATGCATAACCCTGGGTAATTTCTAAAGTAAGTACATGTTCGGCACAGCGTTGTGGGCTGAAGGGCCTGTATTCTGCTGTAGCTTTTCTAGGCTTCTATGTTTCTATTTATGTATATTTATTGTGTGTTTTAATTATTGTGTTCTTTATCTTATTGTGCTTATGTGTGCTGCATAACATCAGGAGTACAATTATTTCATTCTCCTCTACCATTGCGTACTGGAAATTACATTAAACAATCCAGAATCTTTAATTCTTACTGGAAATCTATTTACACCAAGCTCAGTACAATAGCATACAGAAACTGATTTATTTATATTTTTCCTTCCTGATTCTGTCCTAATTGTTTTGATTCACTTCTTTAGATTAAAAAAAACATACAAGCTTCTCTTTCCATTCACAATTGTATAATTGACTGTAGAGATGCTGCTCTTTGCTTTATGCTCTGTTTATTTAACCCCCTTTGACTTTAGAGAGAGCACACAGCACAGCCAGAAAATTATTCCTGACAACAGGTGTAAGGAGAACTATGGCTAAACTTTCAACCATCTACTTAATAACCCACAAATATAATATTGGAACTGGCAGGTTCCTTGAGCTAACCACCTTTTAGCTTGTGAGGCAGCAGAAAATCTATACAGTACTCTTTATTAAATAATCCATGTCACATTGAGGCCACTCAGGTTGCAGGAGCAACACCTTGTATTCCGTCTATGTAGCAGAAAATAAGTAAGGTTTGGGGACTGCTTTGT
The DNA here is from genome assembly GCF_030144855.1 of Hypanus sabinus. Lineage (NCBI taxonomy): Eukaryota > Metazoa > Chordata > Chondrichthyes > Myliobatiformes > Dasyatidae > Hypanus > Hypanus sabinus. The sequence goes on from NC_082714.1 coordinate 22,069,653, forward strand.
CGAGCACCTTCACAACAAGTAGGATTTCCCAGTGGCCATCCATTTTAATTCTTCTTCTCATTCCCATTCTGACACGATGGTCAATGGTCTTCTCTACTGCCATGATGAGGCCACGCTCAGGTTGGAGGAGCAACACCTCGTATTCCGTTTGCCATACTGATGGCATGAATATTGATTTCTCTAACTTTGGTAATTTCTCACCTCTCCCCCTTCTCTCCTTTTCCATTGCACATTATGGTTCCCCTCTTAACCTTTCTCTTCTCCTCACTTGCCTATCACCTCCCTCTGTTGCCCTTCCTTCTACTCTTTCTTTTATGGTGCTCTCTCTGCTCTTATCAGATCCTTTCTTCCTCAGCCTTTACTTCTTATTCATCCTTCTCCCCCATCCACCCACCTTCCCCCTCACTTGCCAGCTTACACTCTCCCCTCCCCTACCATCTTATTCAGGCTTCTTCTCTCTTCCTTTCCAGTACTGATGAAGGGTCTCAGCCTGAAATGTTAACTGTCTATTCCTCTCCATAGATGCAGCCTGACCTGCTGATTTCCTCCAGCATTTCATGTACTTTGCTTCATGAATAGTTAGAAAAATGTTTATGTCAGAGATCAGAAAATGCTGCAATCATTCAGCAGGTCAGTCAGCATCTGTGCAAAGAGAAACAGAAGTAATGTTTCCGATTTGAAGCGCTTTGTGTCCTTTGAGTTAAGTATTTCTGCTCTTGATAGTTTTGTAATGTGAACAAAGTCACTGGAGATAAACTGAAGCTAATGGATACAGAAGTGTTTCATTCAACAAAATGAGACACGCTTGACCCAATATTACATGACAATCTTATATGTCAAATTTCAGATGTAACAGACTCTATAGTTACAATGTATCTACAATGCTTCCTTTGGGTTGCATATCGTTTCACACCTCCTTCTTCACGCCCACACTCCAAAACGAATGTTCGTCAGCAAAGTCTGGTTTGATATCAACTCTAGTGCACAGCTCCAGGAAACCTATTGTTCAGGGCTGCAATTTAAACTCCACCTGCAATCCACATTCAAATCTAAAGAAAGGCAGCTATTGAACTTAATATTTGTTATATACCCTAACTCCAGAATACACCCTAACAAAAGATATAACATTTACATAAAGCATTAGTGTACAGGTAATCCTGATGGTTGCTAATAAACATTGCCCACATAATGGTATGTACTCAATCCCCAGTAAAATGCAGAGTAAGTCTGTTACAACTGGGCTCAGGAGATCTAGATGTGATGAAGGGTCTTGGCCTGAAACGTCAACTATTTACTCTTTTCCATAGATGCTGCCTGGTCTACTGAGTTCCTCCAGCACTTTGCTTGGATTTCTAGCATCAGCAGATTTTCACTTGTCTAGTCTGGATGAGCCAGATTTATAAAGGTTATAAAATTGTGTCATGAGATCTTCAAAATCTCAGTTTAACTTCTCATCTACAGAGTATCACCACTAATGGTGCAGCACTTCAGTGTTCCACTAGGGTGGCAGACAAGACTTTGTGCCCAAGTCTGTGATATGGGCCCACATCTTTGTGATGCAGAGTCAGAATATCCAATTCTCCCCCAAGCCGCAGATGAGAGCAAATTAATAGCTGCTCTCTTTATTACAGAAGAATACCTATTTCACAACCGATGGAGAGGTACAGAATTTGGTCTAAAAGGCACTGGGATATTTTGAGGTTATTGCCATGTAAATATAAATGCTTTGTTTTGTTTATAATTAAGGTGATTCCTATAAATCATTTATATAGGATGCAGCTGAAAGCTTATCTTGATTCTCAGAGGGTTATATCTCAGTAACATCTCTTGCATTGCTCATTTCAGTCAAATCAGAATGGATAGTGCAAAACTCAGCCAGCAGTGTTATAGCCAGCAATTCCCCTTGCTGTCACAATATGTAGATGGATCATTCTAACAGACTTCTTTGCTGTTATTGTAAACTATAGGAGAATACATACAAGAGCACAGAGTTCTGGTTCCCAGTGGCACCTAAAATGCATTAGTAAACGCACAGTACACTGCAGATGCTGGGGTCAAAGCAACACGTACAACACGCTGGAGGAACTCATCTGGAGGTAGCATCATTTGGGATGGGGAAGGGAGAGGGAGGGAATTACTGGAAGTTGGAAAATTCAATGCTCATGTCAAGGGGCTGGAGACTACGCAGACAGTATATGAGGTATATGAGCCCCTTGGCATGAACATTGAACAGCACCTCATACACATCCAACTTCCAGTAATTCCCTCCCTCTCCCTTCCCCCATCCCAGTTTCACTCTGCCTCCTCCTCCAGCTGCCTATCACCTCTCTCATGATTCTGCCTTCTTCTACTACACATAGTGCTTTCCCCTCACATTCCTTTTTCACCTCTCCTGCCATTGCCTCCCTGCTTCCCCTCCTCCACCCCTTGATCTTTCCTCTGATTGGTTTTTCACCTGGCACCTTCCACCATCCCCCCCCCCCACCTTCTTTATGGGGCCCCTGCCCCCTCCCTCTTCAGTCCTGATGAAGGGTCTCGGCCCGAAACGTTGACTGCTCGTTTCCACGGATGCTGCCCGACCTGCTGAGTTCATCCAGCTTGTTTGTACGTGTTGACCTAAAACTCATCATCTGGATGGTTTGTGTATTGCTGGATTGGTGTAAATTTCTTCACCTGTCTCAGGTATGACTTCTTCCTTGAGGACATCACAGAAAACAGAAGTGCTTACCCACCATTGTAGCTCCACGTCAGGGGTTTCTACCTTTTTTATGTCGTGGACAAATACCATTGAGCAAGAGGTCTGCAGACCCCAGGTTTGGGACCCCAATTCCATATTCTGTTCAACGAGGGCTTTGCTAAAAAACAGCACTCCCATTCAGCAGCGTCTGATCCTGACAGAATCTGGCGCATTTATTGTTTGAGAAGTTAGTTACTCAAGCAATTGGTTACCCAAGGTTCCATTGCCATTGGTAAACAAGCACCTTTAAAAAGAGACCAATACAAAAGTATTAAATATCTTCCTGGCAAAGTTCCGAGGAGGCACTGCTGACTCAACACATTGCTTCTCTTTCTTGGTTTAGATTGCCAATCAATACCAGGGATATTTTACATTTCAGCAGGGCATTAAAATTAATAAAAATTAAATTAAAATTAAAATTAAATTATAATTTAAATTAAAATGAATAACTAGACAAATTGAGCTAAATGTCCTTCTTTTGTTCCACAGCAACCCTATTCATCTATCAATGGATCCATGACTCAGATGTTTAGACATTAATAAATTATGCACGTGAAATGGATACTGAATATTGTTTTAGATGTACCAGCAGTTATTGGGAACAACAGAACTTTGTGCTAAAGAATTCAATGTATCTCTGTTACCAGTGATCTAAAGGCTCCCCTCAACCACAGAACGAGAGCTTTTAGATCAGGAGACAAGGAGGGTTTGAAACGTGCAGAGGGTGCTAAAGGAAAAGATCAAGGCAGTTATATAAGGGTACAGGAGAGAGCTGCAGATCAAGTTTGGGCAGAGTAGCACACGGGAGGTGTGGAGAGGTGTGAAGAAATCACTGGCTTCAATCTGCCTCGCTGTAGAGCCTCAGAATGCAGCTGTGAATAGGCCAATTCTTCAACACGTTTGACAGTTGCTCATCAGTTCACACACCACTCCCTCAGCATACCAGTCCAGGTGCCGAGGCACCCAATGCTCGCTCAGCACCATGCCTCCCCTCCTCCCTCCTCCCCCTTCCAGTTCAGCACATTGATGAACAACGCAGGCTACCATTGTCTACATCCCCTCCTTGCCCTGCACCTACCATCAACATAACAACTGCCATCTTTTAGATACAACACTGAGTCATGTCATCTGCAGAAATTCTCTGATGACTCAGTAATAGTTGGGTGTATAAAGGGAGGAGGAATACAGGGCCCTGGTGCCAGCTGAATCATCTGCAGCTCAACATCAGTAAGGCAAAGGAGACGGTGATGGACTTTAGGAAGGCTAAGCCTGCACTGCTCCCTCGTATTATTGACGGTGAGGATGTGGATGTGGTGAGAACCTACCGGTACCCGGGGGTGCATCTGGATGACAGACTTGACTGAAGCACCAACACAGAAGCTGTGTACAAGAAGGGCCAGAATTACCTCTACTTCATGAGGAGACTGATGTCCTTTGGAACATGCAGGCCTCTCCTACACATGGTCTACCAGTCTATTGTCACCAGTACAATCTTCTATACGGTGGTGTGCTGGGGGCAATGGCTTCAACATGGGTGATGCCATCAGCTTCAATAAACTGAATAGAAAGACTAGCTCTGTGAGAGGAGTCAACTGGACACACTGGAGGCTGTGGTAAAACAAAGGACCCTACTGAGAATTCTGGACAACGTTTCACACTTTGCATGTCACCTTGGCTGAAAAGAGAAACATTTTTAATAATAGACCAAGACAACTGCGCTGCTCCTAAAAGTGCTATAGGAGGTCATTCTTACCCCTGGCCATTAGGCTCTGTCAACCCATAGACAGGGCAGAGATGATCCTCCCCCCCCCCCCCCACTTCTTAAGAAAGACAGTAAGTTTTTTCTTACTCCTCTTTTAATATTTGTATATTTATATGTCTGTGCACTTGTAACGCTACTGTGACATTAATTTTCTTTGGGATCAATAAAGTATCTATCTAACTATTGGTGCCTTTTTACAGCCAGGCAAAATTTCTCGAGCTGCTTCTTACAGTCATGGCTGGGACAGTGGATGGTGATAAACCTGTCATCTGGGTGTGAAGTCAAGACTGTTTCACATCTGTCCAAACTCACTAACGCATGCTCAAAGCACAGAACAAGTGATCTCATTGCCAGCACACAGGCATAGCGATTAGCGTAACTTTTTTACAGTGCCGTTGATCAGAAGATCGGGGTTCAATTCCATCTGCTGTTGTGAGGAGTTTCTATGTTCTCCACACGATTGTGTGGCTTTTCTCCAAGAGCTCCCTACATGCCAAACACATCCAGGTTAGGGTTAGTAAGCGGTGGGCATGCTATGTTGGTGATGGAAGCTTGGCAGCACTTGCGGGCTGCTTTCAGTACATCCTTGGACTGTGTTGGTCGTTGATGAAAAGGATGATTTCTATTATATATTTCCATCAATATGTGACAATTAAAGCTAACTAAAGATTTTTAATCTTTAATTCTTTTAGTATGATTTTTAGCTCTGCTCATGCCAAACAGATAAGGTAGGCCTCCATTAGTCTTGATAGACCATGGATTTGCGCCTTGGAAAGTTTCCAGGGCGCAAGCCTGGGCAAGTTTTTTTTTATTATAGAAGACCAGCAGTTGCCCAAGCTGCAAGTCTCCCCTCTCCACACCACCGATGTTGTCCAAGGGAAGGGCATTAATCCAAACAGATACATAGGTGGTAGAAATGACTATAATTTTGTATTGTACAATGTGAATATAATTTCATTTCATCCAGGTGTAATTCAAGCAAGATAATTAATGTGGATGAAAGTATACAATATTTCAAGTCAAATAGAAATATTTGTCATTGTTTTCTGAGTCAATAAATATGAATCTTTAAATAGATAATGGGCACTGAATAAATAACACAAGCAAGTAGTAATATAATTTGCAGAGTTCATGCATCAGATTGACTTGGGGAGTATTAATCATTAAATGAGATAATTTTCTGAAGAAAGGTTTATAATCTCTGGTTAAAAAAAAATAGACACTTGCAATTTGAAATGAAAGCAGCTGATGTTGTGCACAGAGATTCTGTTGATGCTGGAAATCCAGAGTAACACACACACAAAGTGATGGAGGAACATAGCAGGTCAGGCAGCATCTATGGAGAGTAATAAACAGTTAACATTTTGGACCAGACCCTTTGTGAGTCTTGGCCTGTAATGTTGAGTGTTTATCCCTCTCCATTGACGTGGCTTGACCTGCTGAGCTCCTCCAGCATTTTATTTAGATAATGTTGAAACTTCTCAGGAAAGTCAGGAAGAGTCTATGAAAGGGAGAAGGAACTATTCAGGATGATGAGCTGTTCTAATGAAATGAAAAGATAGTCTATTCTTCTATTATTTTTGTCCTATCTTTGGCAAAATTAACACAAAATCTAATGTTGGAAAAACCTATGTTAAATTTGTATAAGATGTTGGTGAGGCCTAATTTGGAATACTGTGTGTATTTCTGATCGCCTAGCTGCAGGAAAGATAAGATTGAAAGAGTGCAAAGAAAATTTACAAGAATGATGCTGGGACTTGAGGATCTGAGTTATATGGGAAGGTTAGTACTTTATTCCCCACAAAGGTTGAATAAATGAGGACTTTATTCCCTGGCACATAGGCGAATGAGGGGAGATTTTATAGAGGTATACAAAATTATGAGGGGTATAAATACAAGCTTTTTCCACTGAGGTTGGGTGGGACTACGACTAGAGATTATGGGTTAAAATTGAAAGATGAAAAGTTTAAGGAGAACATGAGGGGAACTTCTTCACTCAGGAGGGCAGTGAGAGAGTGGAATGAGCTGCCAGCTTAAGTGGTGGATGTGGGTTCAATTTCAACATTTAAGGGAAATTTGGAGGGTTACAGACCAGGTTCTATGACTATGACTTCTAAAATCAATGATCTTTTATCAGGGCTAGAAGCTGGAAACTATGTGTTCTACGTCACAGAGAAGGGGAGGGATGAAGAGAACAAACTACCTGTCTGTAATGTGGGGAGACCAAAGTGAAACTAAATGACAAAGTTGATTCTGGTGCACCTGAGAGAAGGGGTGAAGGTTCGATAGCCATGCTTGGTCTGTTTGGAGCAGGCATAGAAAAAAAGAGATGAATGACAGTAGACGATAGAAGAAACAGTGAAGGAATTGTAAGATATGGAACACAGAAATCTAAAAGTAAAGGGAATGTTGGAAAAGCATTGCAGGCCAAGCAGCATCCAAGGGGAGGGGAAACCATTACTGATTGATAATATGAACCCAACAATTCTGATAGTCTGGAAAGGATTGTTGAATTCAAAGTTGGGTTTCAGGTATTCCAACCTTTTCAGAAGATGACATTCTGCTTCTCAGATTTACATTACGATTAGGTCTGAGGGCAAAGGCACAGATTTCATGGTGGAAGTAGCTTGGAGAATTGAAATGGCGGCTGACTAGCAGCCCCGGGTCATCCTTCTGCAGAGTTGTCATCCAATCTGTAATTGTTTCTTCCAGCGAAGAGGAGGCCCATTATGAGGGTGGTAAATCCATGGAATTCATTGCCACAGATGGCTCTGGAAGCCAAGTCCTTGGGTATATTTAAAACAGAGGTTAATAGGTTCTTGGTAAGTAATGGCATCAAATGATATGGGGAGAAGGCAGAAGAATGGCATTGAGAGAGATAATGAGTCAGCAATGAGAAAATGATGGAGCAGACTCAATAGGTTGAAAGGCCTAATTCTGCTCAAGTGCCTTATGGTCTTATGAATAAATCATTGTGGGATCTTGTTGAAGATGACAGAAAGTATAGCAGGTCATAAACATGAGAAAATCTGCAGATGCTGGAAATCCAAAACAGCACACACAAAATGCTGGAGGAACTCAGCAGGACAGGCAGCATCTGTGGAAATGAGTGAACAGTCGATGTTTCAGGCAGAGACCCTTCCTCAGGACTGGAAAGGAAGGGGGAAGATGCCAGAATGCAAAAGTGGGGGGAGGGGATTCAATAATGCTATTACAGTACCGTCAACTGGGGTGCATCTCAGCTGTCGTCTGTAAAACGTTTATACATTCTCTCTGCGACCATGACGGTTTCCTCCAGGTGCTCCAGTTTCCTTCCACATTTTAAACAGGTACAATTTAGTAGGTTAATTGGTCACATGGATGTAATTGGGTAACACAGGCTCGTTGGGCCTGAGAGGCCTGTTACCTTACTGAATCTCTAAATAAATAGATAGATATACAAATTTTCCTTTCAGTATCTTTCCGAGCCACAAGTAGCATACACCTGGAGCCATGGCTCATAATTTCACAGGAATAAGCTGACTGAACACCGGGATAATAGAGATATGCAAATAGGAACATAGTAGTCTAGCTTAACTGTAAACTAAAGGTGCTTTTGGTCCCTTTGGAGGAATAAAATGAAGAGTCAGGTGGGCCCGTATATGGGCAAGCATGTGACCTAATGTTTTGTCAATAATTTCTCAAGCGTTCAGAACATTTCACCACACCTGTGAGTTCCAGTTCTTCTGAAACAATAGACTTTTGCACAGTAAAAACAAAACTATAATGTAATTGACAAAGAACAAAACTGTATGAGAAATTGCCAGCAAGTGTCCTTTACCTTATCCTGCTATGTAAATAATTACATAGAGAAAGTACCATTGATGCAGAAGAACTGTCTAAATACTCCACAGGTAAAAGGCAAACTGATCCAAAGTGAGTGATCTCACCACAGGTGAGTAAATTATACCTGAAAGAAGTGGAGTGAGGAGGAAAGTTTTGAAGAAAATTGCTTATCAAAGGTTTCAAAAGTACATTTAATGTCAGAGAAATGTATACAATATACATCCTGAAATGCTTTTACTTCGCAAACATCCACCAAAACGGAGTGTCCCAAAGAATGAATGACAGTTAAATGTTAGAACCCCGAAGTCCTCCCCAGCTCCCTCCATCCACGAATAAGCAGCAGTAAAGCAATGAACCCCCCCACCAACAAAAAAAGCATCGGTGCCACCCCCCACCACCGAGCACTCAAGCGTGCAGCAAAGCATCAATAAAGACATAGACTTGCAGTATCCCAAAGACTACTCGTTCACCCGGTAATTCAACATACCACAGGCTCTCTCCTAAATGAGAGAAGAAGAGGTGTCCCCCATTTCACAGTGAGAGGTGAGACATAACAAACAACTCGCTGATTTACGATGTTAGAAGTCTGCTACACCACTTCTTCTGAGCTCTGTGCCCAAAGAACTCGGGTCTCTGGGCACACAGCCAGCTTGCTGCTTTTGATCTTCTGTTTCCCCCGACACATCAGTTTCTGTGGCAGCTCCGACCTCAAGACCACTGGCCTCCAAAGCCATGAAATCCCGGAGCCCCGAAGGCGCACTAGCCTTCTAGGCCAGGTCCTTGGTATATCGAATAATGGCCGGTTGTGAGACCACAGGACAATTTATGATGATTAATTATCCTATCAACCAGTACGTCCGTGGACTGTGGGAGGAAACCCACGCACTCATGGGGAGAATGTACAAACTCCATTTCAGACAGTGTTGGCATTCAACTCTGGACTCCAGGACACCCAAACTCCAGGACGTCGAGCTGACTGCTATGCTACCATGACGGATTTCTTAGCATCCTGCGAAGATGGACAGAGAGGAGCTGGTGTTTTGAGAATATTTTAGTTGGTGATGTGCTCACAGTAATTGCTGTGAAAATGCAAATCTGCTCTTTTAAGCTGCTGCTTCATGCAATGTTCCACTCATATCCTGCTTTTAAGTGGCGCTAATGTTAAAACCGGCACAAAGGACACACTAGTACATTAGCAGCTATAAAAGCCTCCAAGTAAATATAGCAGGAGTCAAACATTATGTAAGAAGCCTTAATGCAAATGTGAAACCTATGGCAAAACAAAATTATTCCATGCAAGTCATTATCCTTTGATTTAGGATGGTGACTAAATTCTCCAGCCACCCAGCAAGGTATCACAGACAGGAGATTCTGTGGCTGTGAACAGGACCCCTGTTTGATATGTTGCTTTCCTGGTGCCAGGGTCAGGGGCATCTCAGATCATGTCCACAGCAATTTGGAGGGCAAGGGAGAGCAGCCAGATGTCTTGGCACATATTGGTACCAATGATATATGAAAGAAAAGAAAAGAGGTCCTGAGGAGAGAATTTAGAGAATTAGGTAGAAAGCTGAGAAGCAGAATCTCCAGGGTAGTAATTTCTTGATTGCTACCTGTGCCGTGCGCCAGTGAGAGTAGAAACAGGATGATTTGGCAGATAAATGTGGGACTGAAAAGCTGGTGTAGGGGACAGTGCTTGAGGTTATTGGATCATTGTGATCTCTTCTGGGGGAGGTATGATCTGTGCAAAAGGGATGGGTTGCACCTGAACCCGAGGGAGACCAATATTCTCGCGGGCTGGTTTGTTTGAGCTGCTGAGGACGGTTTAAACTAATTTGGAAGGGGTTAGGAACCAGAGTGAAGGGACTCAGTATCGGATGGATGGTAAAAAAGCAAAGATAGCGTGCAGTCAGACTGTCAGGAGGGGTAGACAGATGAAATGACACAATTGCAGCCAGCAGGGTGAGTATCAGTGTATTAGGGATGCAGAATCAAAAAGGGTAGCAAATACTATACTCAAAGTGTTATATTTTAATGCATGGAGTATAAGAACTTGGATGATCTTGTTGCACTTTTACAGATTGTCAGATATAATCTTGTGGCCATCACTGAATCGTGGCTGAAGGATGGGTGTAGTTGGAAGCTGAATGTCCAAGGTTATACGTTGTATTGGAGGGATAGGAAGGCAGACAGAGAGGACGGCATGGTTTTGCTGGTAAAGAATGGCATCAAATCAGTAGAAAGATGTGAACATGTCAAATCCTTGTGGGTTGAGTTAAGAAACTGCGAGGGTGAAAGGACGTTGATGGCTGTTATATACAGGCCTCCCAACGACGGCTTGGAGGTGGGCCACAGATTACAACAGGAAATAGAAAAGGTGAGTCAAAAGGGCAATATGTTTGTAGTCATGGGAGATTTTAAAATACAGACTGATTGGGGAAAATTAGGTTGGTAATAGATTTCAAGAGAGTGAGCCTGTTGAATGCCTATCAGATGGCTTTTTGGAGCAGTTTGTAGTTGAGCCTGTGAGGAGATTAGCTATACTGGATTGGGTGTTATGTAATGAATCAGAAGTAAAGGAACCCAAAGGAGGCAGTGATCACAATTTGACTGAGTTCGATTTGAAATTTGATAGGGAGAAAGTAAAGTCTGATGTAGCAATATTTCAGTGGAGTAAGGGAAATTACAGTGGTATGAAAGGGGAGTTGGCCAAAGTAAATTGGAGGGAGATGCTAGCAGGAATGACAGCAGAGCAGCAATGGATTGAGTTTCTGAGAAAGATGAGGAAGGTGCAGGATAGATGTGTTAAAAAAACTTAAATGATGAAGTAGTACAACTGTGGCTGACAAGGAAAATCAAAGCTAATGTAAAAGCAAAAGAGAAGGCATACAACTGTGGGAAGACAGAGGATTGGGAATCATTTTAAAACCTACAAAAATCATCTAAATGAATCATTAGGAAGGAAAAGATGAAATATGAAAGCAAGTTAGCAAACTATGTCAAGGTGGATAGAAAAGCTTTTTCAAATATATAAAAAATAAAAGAGAGATGAGTGTGGATATAGGACCGCTAGAAAATGAGGCCAGAGGAATAATAATGGGGTGAGGAGATGAACTAAATGAGTACTTTGCATCAGTCTTCACAATGGAAGACACTAGCAGTGTGCCAGATGTTGAAGGGTGTGAGGGAAGTTATTATTACAAGGGAGAAGGTGCTCAAAAAGCTGAAAGACATAAGGGTACATAAGTCACCCAGGCCAGATGAACTGCACCCTAGGGTTCTGAAAGAGGTAGTGTTAGAGATTGTGGAGGCATTAGTAATGATCTTTAAAGAATCATTGGTCTCTGGCAATTTGCAAATGTCACTCCACTCTTTAAGAAAGGAGGGAGGAAACAGAAAGGAAATTGTAGACCAGTTAGCCTGACCTCAGTGGTTGGAAAGATGTTAGAGTCAATTGTTAAGGATAAGGTTATGGAGTACTTGGTGACACAGGACAAGATAGGACAAAATCAGCATTGCTTCCTTAAGGGAAAATCTTGCCTGACAAACCTGTTGGGATTCTTTGATGAAATTACAAGTAGGATAGATAAAGGGGATGCAGCAGATGTTGTATATTTGGATTTTCAGAAGGCCTTTGACAAGGTGCCACACATGAGGTTGCTTACCAAGTTAAGAGCCCATGGTATTACTAGAAAGTTACTAGCATTGGCTGATTGATAGGAGGCAGCAATTGGGAATAAAAAGATCCTTTATTGGTTGGCTGCCACTGACTAGTGGTGTTCTGCAGGGGTCGGTGTTGGGACCACTTCTTTTTATGCTGTATATCAATGATTTAGATGATGGAATAGATGGCTTTGTTGCCAAGTTTGCAGATGATATGAAGATTGGTGGAGAGGCAGGTAGTGTTGAGGAAACAGGTAGGCTGCAGAAGAACTTAGACAGATTAGGAGAATGGGCAAGAAAGTGGCAAATGAAATACAATGTTGGAAATTCAGAGGGCATGCTGTATATAGAAAAAAGCTAAACTGTGTCTGAATTAGAGGGGTCTAATGTACTAGTGGGAAAGTTTGCCAGTGCTGCATGGGGTTGGGGGGGAGGGGGTTAAACTAGAGTCGCAGGGGGATGGCAACCAAAGCATCTGAACAGATAGCAGAGTGGTTGTGGTGAAAGACGTTGTTAAGACCTCAGGCAAAGTCAGGAATCAAAATATCAAGCATGGTGGGACTAATGCTCCCAGCTGTGTATATTACAATACAAGGGGTGTTCTAGGAAAGGCAGATAAGCTTAGGGCATGGATCAACATGTGGAATTATGACATTGTGGCGATTAGTGAGACATGGTTGCAGGAGAGGTAGGACTGGCAGCTCAATGTTCTGTTGTTTTAGACCTGGTTAGACATGATAAAGCAGAGGGGATTAATGAGGAAGGGGAGGCATTACTGGCCAGAGAAAATGTCATGGCTGTGCTCAGACAAGACAGATTGGAGAGCTCATCTAGTGAGGCTTTGTGGGTGGAACTGAGGAATAAGAAAGGTATGACCATGTTATTGGGATGATATCATAGATCACCCAACAATCCCTGGGATTTAGAGGAGCAAATTAGTAGAGAGATCGCTGACTGTTGCAAGAAACAAAGTTGTGATAGTAGGTGATTTTAACTTTCAACATATTGACTGGGGCTACCGTACTGTGAAAGGTCTGGATGGGAAAGAGTTTGTCAAATGTGTTCACAAAATTTTACTTAATCAGCACTTAGCAGACCCAACCAGATCTAGATCTCCTAATAGGGAATGAGACAGAGCAGATGACAGAAGCTTGTACATTTTGCATTTTGTGATTATAATGCCATTAGGTTCAAGGTTATTCTGGACCAGCTGTGTCTATCCACAAAAACTGAGGTGTACAGGGCTGCCATTGTCACACCACTGCTATACGGCTCTGAAGCTAGAGTCTTGTACCACAAGCAAATCCGGTTGCTCGTGCGCTTCCATCAGCGCTGCCTCCGCTCCAACATGTCTATCTGCTGGCAGGATCGTGTCTCCGACAATGAGGTCCTGGGGACGGCTCAACTCCCAAGCATTGAAGCCACTTTGCTGCTCAGGTAGCTCTGGTGGACAGGCCACGGGTCTCGCATCTCTGGGTTACCGAAAGCGGCACTTTGTGGGGACCTCGCTCAGGGCAAGAGAGATCATGGTGCCCCGTGCAAGAGGTACAAAGACCAACTTAAGCAGCAGCTCTCTCAGGCAAATGTCGGAGTCAATAAGTGGCAGCAGCTGGCTTGTAACAGAGACTGCTGGAGAACGCAGATCCACAGAGCAACCAAGGATTTTGAGGGATCCAGAAGAGTGACTGCTGAAGAGAAGACACGGGAAGGATCCTACTACGCAAGTGTCCACATCCCAGCTGTTCCTGTATCCCTCTTGTTCCAGGGTCTGGTGAGCCAGAATTGGCCTCTACAGTCACCTATAGTCATGCCGTCGTTCCTGAGGTCTCTTCTTCCCTCCTGATCTTCACAAGTGAAGAACCAGCCATCATCAGTTATGGAAAATGATAGGTTGGGTCCTGGGACTTACATTCTAAGTTGGAGAAAGGACAACTTTGATGGTTTCAGAGAGGGTCTGGCAAGTGTGGGATGGGACAGGTTGTTTTGTGCCAAAGGTGTACTTGGTAAATGGGAGGACCTCAAAAGTGAAATTTTGAGAGTAGAGAGTTTATACGTTCCTGTCAGAATTTTAAAAAAGGATAATAGACTTAGGGACCTTAGATTTTGAGAGATTTTGAGGCTCTGGTTAAGAAAAAGAGGAGGTGCTTATCAGAAAAAAACTGAGGTACTTGAGGAGTATAAGAAATATAGGAAATCAGGAAGGCTAAAAGAAGAAATGAGGTTGCTCTAGCAGACAAGGTGAAGGAGAATCCTAAAGGTTTCAACAAATATATTGAGAGCAAAAGGAAAGCAAGGGATGAAATTGGTCCTCTGAAGATCAGAGTAGTAATCTATGCATGGAGCTGAAAGAGATGGTGGAGATCTTAAATGGACTTTTGGCATCTGTATTTACTCGGGAGATGCACATAGGGTCTATAGATGTGAGGCAATGCAGCACTGAGGTAATGGATCCTATAAAGATTACAGAGGAGGAGGTGTTTGCTGTCTTGAGGCAAATTAGCATGAATAAATCCCCAGGGCCTGACATTGCGAGGGAGACTAGTGTAGAAATTGCAGAGGCTCTGGCAGAGATATTTTAAAAATCCTTAGCCACAGGTGAGGTGCTGGATGATTGGAGGATAGCTAACATTGTTCCTTCATTTTAGAAAGGCTCTAAGAATACACCAGGAACTTGTAGGCTGGTGAGCCTGACATCAGTAGTGGGAAAGTTATTAGAAGGTATTTGGATAGACAAGGAGTAATTAGGGATAGTCAACATGTCTCTGTGCATGCTAACTCCAGTCTAACCAACCTTATAGAGTTTTTCTAGGAAGTTACCAGGAAAGTTGATAAAGGCAAGGCAGTGGATGTTGCCTACATAGACTTTAGCAAAGCCTTTGTCAAGGTCCCACATGGGAGGTTGGTCAAAAAGATTCAGTTGCTTGACATTCAAGATGAGGTAGGAAATTGGATTAGACATTGGCTTCACAGAAGAAGCCAAAGAGTGGTTGTAGATGGTTGTCTCTCTGACTGGAAGCCTGCGTCTAGCGGTGTGGGTCTGTTGTTGTTTGTCATCTACATCAATGATGTGGTTAACTGGAACAGCAAATTGGCAGATGACACAAAGATTGGGGGTGTAGTGGACATCAAGGAAGACCATTAAATCTTGTATCAGGATCTGGACTAACTGGAATAATGGGCTGGAAAATGGAAGATGGAATTTAATGCAGGTAAGTGTGAACTGTTGCAAATTGGCAGGACCAACTAGGGAAGGTCTTAAGTGGTGAGCAGTAGGGCACTGAGGAATGTGGTAGAACAGAGTGATGTGAGAACACAGATCTATAATTCATTGGATCCACCATCTTTTGGTTCCATGCACAGATTAGAAGATGAATCTTAAGGTTGTATAATGTATATGTACTTTGAGCAAAATAGAGGGTTATGGGTAAAGCCTAGGTAGCTCTAAGGTAAGGACATGTTAGGCACAGCTTTGTGGGCAGAAGGGCCTGTATTGCGCTGTATATTTTCCATGTTTCTATGTTTCTAATTGCTAGGAACTTTTAGACAATTCTAGTGGTGTTTAGCTTGGTGGCTTTCTGAAGATTTACATAGACATAACTGTGAAGTCCTAATTGTTTAATGCTATTATACAGTGCCTTTGGGATGATACCAGCTGTAAATATTACTAATGGGGTAATGTACACCTTGTTCATGTTGCAAAATCTTTCCATTTCCTCTTTAAATTCAGCATATTTCTGGTGTTTTCACTTGTTGATTTCTGTAAGTTAAGTGTGTTTGGAATGGCTAGATCTAATAAATAAGTTGTTTTTGCTTGTTTATCCTGTATTATTATATCTGGATGTTTTTATGGGTTGTCTTGTCTGTAATAACGGATCAGTCATTATATAATTTGTGGGATTCTGACTCTAAAACTGGATCAGGCATGCATTTATAATAAGGTGTGATTTCTTTTATGAGTTTGTATTTTTTTTTTAACTTTTGATGAATGATGTTTGTCACTTGATTGTGCCTGTGTAAGTAATCAGATTGTGTCAAACTGCTCCAGGATCCTGCAATGTGTTGGATTGTTTCTGGCTTTTTTCTTGGCATTTTCTACATATTGAATTTGTTGGTCTTTTATTATGTATTTTTGATTTTACTTGTGTTAAACTCACGGTGCTGTATTGCAACAAGGAACCCTTCTGTTTCTGGGAAAAGGTCTCCAACTCTGAGCCAGGTGTTTGACGTTTCCTTGTCGACATCTAATCTGCTCAGATAGTGGGGATGTCTTCCATGGAGAATCATGTTCTTCCATTGGTTAACTTTTCTTCAATAGTGATGGTATTTTCATTTCTGGGTTTTGCCCTCTTTTAAGTTTAGTGGTACTTCTTATCAGGATTATTATTACATATTATTATTATTATTATTATTATTATTATCATCATCATTATTAATATTATTATTAATATTAATATTTTTCTCAGCTCCAGCTGGTCAAACAACAAAAGCACCATCAGCATGGAAAATCTTTGTTCATTAACCATGATAAGATACTAAAACTAGCAAATGAAGTTTCAAATTCATTCCAAATGGTGTCTTCAAAGTTCAAAGAACATTTATCATCGATGTATATAGAATACAACTCCCAAGTACATGATCATACACTTCCCTACACTATGTTCCATCTGTCACTTCTTTGCCCAGTTTCACAATGTCTCCCTGCAGACTCCCTGCTTCCTCAACACTACCTGCCCCTCCACCTATCTCCATATCATCCACTACCTTGGCAACAAAGCCATCAATCCATCATCAAAATCATTGACATATAACGTGAACAGAACTGGTCCCAACAGTGGCACCTACAGAACAGGACTAATCACCAGATGCCAACTGGAAAATGTCACTCTTTGCCTCCTGCCAGTCAGCCAATCTTCAATCCATGCTATCTCTCCTGTAATAACATGGGTTCTTATCTTGTTAAGCAGCCTCATGTGTGGCATTTTCTTAAAGGCCTTCTGAAGATCCAAGCAAGCACTGTCCACTGACTCTGTTGTCTGTCCTGTCTATTATTTCCTCAAAGAATTCCAACGGATTTGTCAAGCAAGATTTTCCCTGAAGAGAAACATGCTGACTTTGGCCTATTTTATCAAGTGCCTCCAAGTACCATGAAACCTCATCCTTAATTCAACATTTTTGTTAATCCAACTCCAAAACATAAAACTAATTGCAAGAAAAATACAGGAGCTCAGGAAAACAGATCTCAATTTCAAAGAGAACCCAACAATCCAAAAATCTGAAACCCTGGCCCATACACCAATTCCTCAGCCACGTGTTCTGCCAAATCATCCTGTTCTTACCCAGATGGACACATGGCACAGGCAGCAATCCAGCAGACCTTGCTTTCCATCTTTCTACCTGTCTCCTTATACTCTGTCTTCAGAACTTCCTCCCTTTTCCTACCTATGTCATTGGTACCAACATGTAGCATGACTGCTGGCTGCTCACCCTCCTCCTTTTGAATGCTGTGGACTTGATCCAAGACATCACTGACCCTGACACATGAGAGGCAAAATACCATCTGTGTGTCTCTTTCACATCCACAGAATCCCCTGTTTACCCATCTAGCTATGGACTCCTCTATCTCTACTGCACTCCTCTGCGGTCCCCATACCTTCTGAACCTCAGATCCAGACTCAGTACCAGAGACACAGTCACTGCAGCTTCGCCCTGTAGGAGCCGGTACAACCTGCAGCATTTCTTCTTTGTTATTGTTACAAGCAATATTACTACACAGATTGAGAATGCTGAATTATCATTGACGTGGATATTTTCCCTTCTGGGAATTTCTTTTGTTCTCAATCCATTATCGGTAAAACAGGATTAGAGCAGCAATTTCAACAAAAGCAGTTTAGAGGATGGCACTTTTGAAAATACAATAGAATGTTATTTGTCAAAGTAATTGTTGACGCTCTGTCCAGATTACCACATGAATCATCTAACACATGTACTAAAAGCATACCTTTTGTTCGGCCGATTGTCAACAAGACATATCTCATCTAGGCTACAGAGATTGCTCAGTTCGCCAGAAGGTGAACTTCTGAAGGAAGTCCACAAGCATATTTTGGAAAGCTAGACCAACTGGACTAACTTAGAAGGGAGAGCAGAGTAGATTGAAGGAACTAGTAACTATTAAGGCAAAATAAAGCAATTTTAAACAGAATGAGTTAGAGTCATCAGACCAGAAAGGATTATAAAACTGACTAACGGGAGTCCGGAAAAATACAAAGAACAAAGGAAAATAGGAGAGGGAAGAGGTTTACAGCCACTCAAGTCCGTCCTGCCATTCAGCATAATCATGGCACATGCCCCAACTCCTTCTCAGATCCCCATAGACTTCCAAAGACCATAAGAACATAAGACAAAGGAGCAGAAGTCAGCCATTCGGCCCATCGAGTCTGCTCCGCCATTTCATCATGAGCTGATCCAATCTCCCCTTTAGTCCCATTCCCCCGCCTTCTCACCACAATCTTTGATGCCCTGACTACTCAAATACCTATCAACCTCTGCCTTTAATACACCCAATGACAAAGCCCCAATTTTTCAGAAGTTTATCTACCTCCATCTTAAACACTTCTAATTGTGTACCCCCGCACAGCTTTGTTGGATAGAAAACTCTGGAGATACACCACCCTCTGTGAGAGGAAATTAACACCTACCTCAGTTATAAATTATCTGTTCCCTTATCATGAAACCATGTGCTCTTGGTTGAGATTCTCCCACAAGTGAAATCCGCTCAATATCTACCCCAATGTGCCCTTCAGGATCTTCTGTGTTTCAACAAGGTCTTCAACCCCATAGAAAAAATCTGCCCCATGTCTTTCATCTGTACCTGCTGGAAGCAAGGGTGGGAATGCCCACATGATCAGATGTCCAGGTGATCACTATAACCAAGAGACTGAAATGGTAGTGATGAGGAACTCTTCCTACCGACAACACAGAATCAAATTGAGGCAGACCAAGAGGTGACAAGTTTTTCGGTTCAAGGAATTAAGACAAGTCAGAAATTATTACGTATAGAGAAGGTCAAATTCACTGAGGAGTCATGACAAATGTTCTTCAGAGAGGAAAGCAATGTAGTGTATTAAGGTATTGTATCCAGGCAAGGGATGTATGTTTAGAACATAATGATATCATCATGAGTCAAAGGATGGGAGCACCGTGGGCCCTACTAGACCAGAATAGAGTATACACCTTTATTTAGAAGTTACATTGTTATTATTTTGTTTATTTGGTTCCTTCAATAGGTACACTTAATGTCAGAGAAAGGTACGTGTATATCCTGAAATTCTTTTTCTTCGCAAAAGTTGATATAGCCAAGGGTGGTAAGGGGGATAAGCTCCCACTACCTATTAAAAGCTCCCAATGGTGTGTGCCTCAAATAGCCTCTGACAACCAAGTCCAGCTTCTGGCCTTCACTTGTGGCTTTGCTACTAAGCCCAGTGGAACTGTTTCTACTGACAGGAGAAAGGACAAAGGCGGGTTACTGGCGCCTTAAAACCAGTTGCCATGGTTGGGAGCTCATCTAGGAGAAGGAAAACTCTGATCTCAATAACTGCTGCCTGCTGGCTATACCCACTCATGGGGAAGGCTTTGGGAGTAAACCCCGAGGGAAAGTTCCGGAGCTGGAGTCCCTAAGGCATTGAGTTCAATGTCGATTGACAACTCCTGCAAATACCAAACTGTATCGGTCTCTGCCGTTCTTTTGGGGTTCATCAGATGCATGGAGAGGGGGAGCTTGCTACATAAGCAACTGCTTGCTCTCCATATTGTACTGCCTGGCTTGCATAGGTAGACAGCTAGAACACAATATCTATGGTCAACCCCGAACAAAGGAGGCCATTTAGAGCATAATCTGATATCCACATCAAAATATGTTTTATAAATCAGCATTGGAATAACATTTTAGAACATAGATGAGTGCAGCACAGATTCAAGCCCTTCAGCCCACAATGTCTCTGCTGAACATGATGTCAAATTAAACTAACCCCCTCTGTCCCTCCATAACCCTTATCCCTCCATTTTCTGCATACTCACATATGCGTCAAACGCCAGCACCACGATTCCAGGCAGCTATCACTCTGTGTAAGTACCTTTCCCTGCACAGCTCATTTAAACTTTTCAAGTTCAAGTTCAAATTTATTGTCATCTGACTGTGCTTATATACAACCAGATGAAACAACGTTTCCCCAGCACCAGGGCACACCCACAAAACATACAGGATCTCACAGACTGCACATGAAACAAAATATTACCACAAATAAGTTACTAAACTATATAGTAATTCACAGAGCAGGCAGTGCGCAGCATAGGTAAACAGTAAACAGTTGAGTTTACTGTACCCCTCTCATCTGAAATGTGTGCCCTCTAGTAATTGATGTTTTTACCCTGGAATAATGTTTTTAACTGCCTACCCTGTCTCTGCTCTCATAACTTTATAAAATTCCACTCGGTCTCTCCTCAGCCTTCTGCACACCATTTTGCCCCCTTATCTTTCTGTTGCTCCAAAGCTGGCTGTTACCTTGAATTTTCCAATTGTTTCATTTCATTCATGGAGTTTTCATCTCTTCGTATCCCTGCTTCCAGTTCAAAGTCAAGTGCAATTGTCATTCAACCATACGTGAATACATTGAATACAGCCCAACAAAAAGGTGGCATTCCATGGCCAAGGTGCAAAGCACAGTACCAACAGTCACACACAGCCTAAAGCACATGCAAGATAGCAAGCACTTAGTACAGTGTAGTAACACACAAAACAGAACATCCTCAGTCCATGAATGTTGCAGCAGTCTGCAATCTAACACAGTTCCATTTGTCTACGCAGGTTGGCAAGGATGTGGAAAAATACCCCAACAGGATGACAAACTTCCAAAGAGTCAAAGTCAAAGCCAAAGCACATTTATTATCAAAGGACATTCATGTCATCATATACTACCTTGAGATTCATTTTCTTACAAGTACTTACAGGCAAATAAAGAAAAGAGAATTCATGAAAACTGTATATAAATAAAGACCGACAAACAACTGTTGTACAAAAGAAGACAAGTTGTGCAAATTTTAAAAAAAAACACTGAAAACTTGAGTTGCAGGATCCTTGAACGTGAGTCTGTAGGTTGTGGAAACATTTCAGATTTAAGGTGAATGAAGTTATCCATATCAATTCAGGAGCATGTTGGTGAATGGTTAATAACTTCCTGCACCTGGTGGTGTGGGTCCTGAACCTTTTGCACCCCCTGCCTGACAGTAGTAGTGAGAAGGTTTCATGGTTTGGATGGTGGGGGTCCTTAACGATGCATGCTGTTTTCTTGTGGTAGAGCTCCTTGTAATTGTGGAGAGGGTTTTGTCTGTGATGGACTGGGTTGTATCCCCCACTCTCTGCAGACAGAAAAAGTGATATAGGGAACAGAGTGAAGATTGAAGAAAAGCTTGGATGAAAGGATGAATCCTGAAGAAGAACAGGAATGCAGAGAGACTTCAGGAAGAGTAGAGTCCAGTGATCTGTAACTGATGTGAATGGGCTGGAATAAAGGACAGTGTTATTGAAAAGGACAGAGGTAGCAGACAGGAGCTGTGGTGTGATGGAGCAGGAGATTATAGCGGTAGGAAGGGGAAATGCCATGATCAGATTTAATAAAGAGGACAAGAGTTTAACCTAGGGCTGGAAGCCAGCACAGGTGAGCAAGATCAGGAGCTGGCACCAACACAGCCTCTGCCCTCTGGTGTTAGAATGAAAGTAATTCCATGAATGAATGTGCATAGTTTAGTTTCGAAATTATTCAGGTTTTGCTTTAGTTATGTTAATTGACATAAATTATGCTTTATGATTTGGGAGGGATCCTATACCATTGAGCAATAAAGCTGCTAGAATTTCCAAATACTTCTGTCATAGTGTAGATGCAGTTGTAATTATCAAAGGGATCTAACTCATTACCTTTATAACACAGGTCTGTAAATTTTCCTCTGGTCATCTCAGTTTTAAGCAGTTTCAAAGCAGTTTTTGTAAGCAGTTTTGCTCACTTTTATACAAAACTTTATTTTGTTTCCTTGTCCATAACAATGGTCACATGATCCAAGTTAACATGGAGCACCAGGCCATTCAGCCCATTGTAACCATGTAGGGCGAGAACAGTAATCCATGCCAATTCCAGGTCCCATCTCTTAGTCCATAATAATCAAATGGTCCTCCAAGAATAATCAGTAGCAGATGATCACTGTGCTTCACATTGATTCACTGTTGGCCGATTGAGTCTATAATCAGCAGTCCTATTCCCCGTCTTCTTATTTCTCTCCATTGTATTCTCTCTCGCTTACCTATCAGCTCCCACCTTTACTACTTATCTCACCAAGTCACTAATTTACCTACCAGTACACCTGGAAGGAGATAAACGGCCTGGTGGAGGCCCACACAACCAAAGAAACAGCTTGCAAATTCTGAAGTCAGGATGGAACTCAGGTCCCTGGAGTTGTGGGTATCACCTGCTGCAGCCCCAAAGCAATGGTGTCTGTAGTTGTTCAAGGAGCAGTGGCTGTGACTTAAGCAGAAGGAAGTCCCACATTGGTTGTAGTTCATTGTGTTGCTTTGGTTTGCTGTGGATACCATGCTCCACTTGGTTAATTATTGCCACATGCCCTGAGATAGAGTGAAAACCTTTGTCTTGCATGCCATCCATTCCAATCATTTCATTACAACAGTGCCATGAAGGGAAACAATAACAGAAAGCAAAATAGAGTGTTACAGTTATGGAGAAAGTGCAGTGCAGGTAGACAATAAGGTGCAAGATCAGAACAAGGCAGATTATGAGGTCAAGGGTTTACCTCATTGTACTAGGAGGACCATTCCTACTTATGCCATGGCACTTAGAGCAGCAAGGGGGACCATTCAGTAGTCTTATAACAGTGGGACAGAAGATGTCCTTGAACCTAGTTGTACATGATTTTATATCTTCTGCCCGATGGCAGTGGGGAGAAGAAAGAATGTCCAAGGTGATTTTGTTGGCTGTGTTGCCACCTGGTATGGGAACTGCACCAACCTTGATCGCTGGGCACTGCAGAGAGTGCTACAGACAGCCCAGTGCATCTGTGGATGTGAACTTCCCTCCATTGAGGACATTCATAGTAGCAGTTTCAGAAAGAAGGCCTGGCAGATCATCGGGGACACCAGTCATCCCAACCATAAACTGTTCCAGCTGCTTCCGTCTGGCAAGCACTACTGCAGCAATAAGGCCAGGACCAACAGGCTATAGGACATCCTCTTTCCACAAGCCATTAAACTTTTAAATTCACAAGTCTGTACGTTGTGACGGACTCATCATGCAAAGATTATTACTTCCTCACATTGCGGGATGGATGTAAGATTTAAATAAATTCTAATTTACCAACAAAGCAAGAAGTGTAGGCAAAGTCTATGGAGGGGAGGGTGGTTTCCGTAATGAGCTGAGCTGTACACACTACTGGTCACATGCAGAGTTGCCATACCAAGCTGTGATGCGTCTGGATAGGATTAGTGAGGTTGATATTTCAGTGAGGACTGGGGCTTTCTTTAAATAGGCTATAGAGGGAATTCACAGAGCAATACATTCACAGTAGCCCATCCAATGGTGAATAAAATGGAGGTGTTATTTAATGAAATAACAGGGAAAATGGAATTGGAAAGCCAGCAACACTGGCCTGTGCTAAAACCAGAGGCTGATGGTTCACTAGTCACCACATCACAGCGAAGTATCATCGTAGATTTGTGTATTAAAATCTCTCGAGAACAAACCCATAGCCTTCCAAGTCAGAAGCCAGATCACCACTAAGAGATCGATGGCTGATCAGGAAACTCGATTGTGATGGAATGCACGTGGCCAGTTCACTACCTCCTGTTGCTGAGCTTTTGCTGAAGATGGATTTTGCTCCTGTTAGGTCTTGGGAATATTTAGATTATTGCTTCAGCATCATTATCATCAAAAACTACTGGTTTGATATGCTCCATCACCAAGAGTCGAGCTCAATCAACATTATTGTAAAGAAGGATGGTTCTATTTAATCATTTGCTTTACTGATGGTTGCAATAATGGCTTTTCTCAGAGGCAGATGTTTATATTTTACTTGCTTGGCAATTATCAACTAATTGCTAACCTTCAGTTTAGAGTTCCATATCAATAAATATGGTAATACTGACAGTTTAATGTTTTTTTCTGCATCCTAGATAACCCAGCTAAAATTTTCTTTTGCTAAAATTACAGGCTAAGCATCTTACTATATTTACATGTTAAAAACTGCCCATGGAAATGTGCATTCTGAGCCACTTTATTTGTTACAGCTGCTCATTAATGCAAACATCCATTCGGTCAATCACGTGGCAACAACTCAATGCGTAAAAGGTTGCAGACATGGTCAAGAGATTCAGTTATTGTTCAGAGCAAACATCAGAGTGAGGAAGAATTGGGATCCTAGTGAGTTTGACTGTGGAATAATTGTTGGTGCCAGCCAGGGAGGTTTGACTATCTCAGAAGCAGTTGAGCTCTTGGGATTTTCACACACAACAGTCTCCAGGGTTTACAAAGAATGGTGTGAGAAAAGAAAAACAGCCAGTGAGTGTCAATTCTGTGGGTGAAAATAACTTGTTAATGAGAGAGGTCAGAGGAGACCAGCCAGGGTGGGTCAAATTGACAGGAAGGTGACAATAACTCAAAAAGCCTTATGTTACAATAGTCGTGTGCAGAAGAACATCTCTGAATGCACAGCACATTGAACCTTGGAGTGGATGGGCTGCAGCAGCAGAAGACCACGGATATACATTCAGTGTCCATTTTAATTGGTACAGAAGGTTCCTGACAAAGTGGCCATCAGGAATTTACGTCCTTGATGGTGATGCATCAGGCGGTTTGAAATACCCATTTTAGACTTGGGGGAAATCTGCGGGTGCAGGTATTACCACATGCCTGCTGCTTTACCCTTGTGGGTGGTAGAGGTGGCAGGTTTGGGAGGTGCTACTGCAGTCAGCAAGGTGAGTATTTGCAACACACTTTTTTTGAAGGAACACTTCGTAGTCATGGTGAGTTGGTGGTGTAAGGACTAAATCCTGAGGGTGCTGGATAGTATTATCCTGAATGGTGTTGCGCTTTGCAGCTGTTGTTGGAGCTCTAAAGGGATGGTATTCCATCACGTTCCTGACTGGAGCTTTGCATATGATGGAAAGGCCCTGTGGTATCAGTCACTTACCAAAGGATCTTCAACCACTGACCTGTCCTTGTAATGTTTATGTGGCTGATATGGTTGAGCTTCTAGTCAAAGTGACTTGCAGAACGCTGATGAGAATAGGAAAGTATTGAGAATAGGAGGACAGCTTTTTTTTATTGTTAGTGATAGACGTTGTTCACGGCAAAAATTCTGCTTGCCATTATTAGTCCAAACCTGCAAGTCCATCATCCAGGACACCCACCCCCTAGGTCCTGGACTCGCTGCTGCCATCAGGAAGAAGATACAGGAGCTTGTTCCACTTGGTTCAGGAACAGTTATTACCTCTCAACCATCAGGATCTTAAACCAAAGGGGATAACTTCACTCCCCCATCACTGAACTGTTCCCACAACCTATGATAGCAATTTCAAGGACTCTTCATCTCATGTTCTCGATATGTATCATTTATTATTATTATTATTATTTCCTTCTATTTGTACTTGCACAGTTTGTTGTCTTTTGCACACTGGTTGAACACCCAAGTTAGTGTAGTCTTTCATTGATTGTATTAGGGTTTTATTGAGTATGCCTGCAAGAAAATGAACCTCAGGGTTGTATATGGTGACATACACTGTAAGTAACTTGATAATGAATTTACTTTGAAATTTGAGCCTTCCCCTCCTGTTGCATGCAGGCATGGGATGCTTCATGAGCTGAGAGTTGTGAATGGAATTGAAAATAGTGCAAACATCTCGGCATATCCTTAACTCTGACCTTATGATGGAAGGTAAGTCAAGGTGAAGTACCTACAGATTGTTGGACCTGGGATACTGCCCTGAAGAACTCCTGCAGTAATGTTCTGAGTCTCTGATATTTGACCTCCAGCAACCACAGCCATCAGGCTTTGTGCGTGAAATGACTCCAGCCACTGATGCGTTTTCCCCTTAGTTTAAAGAGCTTGAAGAATCGCCTCATTAGCTTTATTTGGTACATGTACATCGAAACCATGAAATGCGTCATTTGTGTCAACAACCAACTGAGTTTGGGGAACTGCCCACAAGTTTCTGCTGCCAACAGAGCATGCCCCCAACTTACTAACCCCAACCGTATGACTTTGGAACGTGGGAGGATGTTGGGGCACCCAGAGGAATCACATGGGTCCACAGGGAAAACTGCTTACGGACAGCATGGGGACTTGAACTGTGATCAGTGGTCGCCAGCGCTACAGGTGTTCTATCTGCTGTGCTACACTGCCATCCCACTGACTTCAGTCTTACCACGACTGCTTAGTGCTCAGCTCAGTCAACTGCTGCCTTCATATCACTGTGTCTTATCAATCAAGTAATTCTAGTGTCTCTGCCCCTCCCTGTTGCAGGACTCCAGTATCTGTGTCAGAGAGCTGGTGATTCAGACCCCATTCTAAAGACTGGAGCTCAAAAAGGGCTGATACAAAGGCAGGCATACAATGTCTTCACTCATATCAGATGGGTGTGAAAACTCATTTCATTATTTCAGAGAAGAACAAGAGGATTATCTGCATTTGTATCTGTCATTCACTAAATCTAACTCATTTATTATCATAATATTATAGTGTTCACTTGCTGTGTACTGCATTTCCAGTTTTAGATTAATCACAACATTTCCAAATTAATTCACTAGCTTGAAAGTAATTTGGAGTTGTGAAAAACATCACATGCCCTCCTTTTCCTAGTTTGCTTTAGCAATGAAATTCAGGGAAAAATATACTTGAGAGCATCGCAGGCACGTTGACATGGCAGCATAGGTAAGAATATCGAATCTTTTATTTATGAGTGTTTGAAGAATCCAATCACAGACTTGACATCTCTTTCAATCAGTGAATCTCTGGGAATTGTGCCCTCAAGGTTAATGAGACAGAATAATGCTGGTGCGATAGTTGGGGTGAAGAAGTGCATGGAGAGAGATTTTGTGCAGGGATCATAAAGAGGCAAAGGATGCTGGGTGATGGGAACCGGCTGATGGAGATGAAAGATTAAATCAACCACATGATCTCCTGTATTAGGAGTCGATGAATCAGCAGGCTGATCCACAAAGATTGTTAGAAGATATTCTTACAAATGTAGCGCAAGCCACGCAGCATTAAACTGTCTTCAAGCAACCTTAGAAACATAGGAAAATGGAATTCAGGAGCAGAAAGAGTCCATCCGGCCCTTCTCTACCTTTCAACATGATCAGAGCTGAACACCAAATAAAATATACTGTTCCAATGCTCTCGCCTTACCCCTTGATTCTGCTACCCTTGGCTAATATTACTGTGCAGAGCATGACTCCACACTCCAGTGACGGGCAGAGTGAATGACTTCTCCAGCTTTCGAAAGGGGTGTTTGGATTGCCAGGAACGTGAGGTCACATTGATGGAGCCTGGCATGTTCAATCATGGATTCAAGTTTCAAGATTGTTTCATGTCATTCCCTGTACATAAATGTGAAGCAGAACGAAATAATTGTCACTCCAGATTCGATGCAGCACAAAAAACACAGTAAGATTAAGAACACAATAATAAAAAAAATACAATAAATATAAAGACATAAGATGGCTTATATACATAGATCGATTGTATGTACGTAAAGTGACACAAGGTACAGGAGTGTCAGCACATATGGTGATTCTGAGTGGAAATGATAAAGTAATGGTACGAAAGTAAAGTAATGGCAGTGGTGGTGTTATGAACTGAATTGAACTCATTTGAATATATGTGCAGTTAATTAGTTCCTCTTAAGTCTACTATTGTGTAGGTATTTCATGATGGGCAGCAGTCCCCGAATTATTTAAGAGTTGATGTGGGTGGAAGGGTTTCTTTCAGAATGCAGGCCAGAGCCATCTGGTGGGACCCATGAACTGTGGCAAACTGGTAGCATGTTGAAACAAAGCATTGATGACTTGGTGTCCCATGTGGCAGCCATGTTTAGGCTGCTTGGCGGAGATATCAGGCAGCAAAGTGGTTTAGCAGTTACTGTAGTTAGAGCACCAGTAAGCGCCCATCGCGGTTCAATTTCCACCACTTCCTGTGACATGTTTGTATGCTCTCACGGTGACTGCGTGAGTTTCCTCTGGGTGCATCAGTTTCATCCCTCGATCCAAAGAAATAGAGTGAGGGTTAGTGACCTTTGGGCGTAATGCGCTGGCCCTGGAAGCACGGTGGCCCTCGTGGGCTGCCCAGCACAATCCTCATCGGTTTGATGCAAATGATGCATTTCACCGTCTGTTTCGGTGTTTCAATGTACATGTGACAAATAAAGCTAATCTTCTGGTAGATTCGCTAAAGAGGAAGATGGTGCGGGTTAACCACATGACAAGAAAGACAAAACTGGCAATGCATAAGAGGCAAAGGGTCTGCTGAAAATAAATGCCCGCATCTTGTGAATCTAACTCAATGATGCTAGAATCATCCACATGTCCAGCCACATGGAGCACGTGTTCATTTGCAGTACAAATAACTTTGTGCTGTGTGACCAGCACGAGAGGGCAGAGTTTTAAGGTGCTTGGAAGTAGGTACAGAGGAGATGTCAGGGGTAAATTTTTTTATGCAGAGAGTGGTGAGTGCGTGGAATGGGCTGCTGGTGACTGTGGTGGAGGTGGATACGATAGGATCTTTTAAGAAACTCCTGGATAGGTACATGGAGCTTAGAAAAACAGAGGGCTAGGTAATTTCTAAAGAAAGTACTCGTCCGGCACAGCATTGTGGGCCGAAGGGCCTGTATTGTGCTGTAGGTTTTCTATGTTTCTAAGTCATACTAAGACATGTGCACTGCTCATTCTTACCCTCGGCCATTAGGATCCATAATGAGTCAACCTATAGCTGGGGACACGATGACCCCCTCCTGAGGTAACTTATTCCTTTATTCTTTCTTACTTCTAATATTTGTAAATTTCTATATCTGTGCATTTGTAACGCTACTGTGGCACTGTAATTTCCTTTGGGTATCAATAGAGTCTCTATTTATCCAGAAGATCAAGAATCAGCATCTGGAAGAACCAATCTCTAGGTATCTACCTTTTAATCATTCTCAAAATTATAAATGTTTCTCAGTATGGATGAGGCTTGTCACCTTCTGTTAGTTCACAAGAATACTCTGCCACTTCGGTACCATATTGGATATTGTGGTGAATAGCGGACCTGCCCAGACCAAAATAAGAATAAGAATAAGCCCACGGTGCAGTAGATGTTGTCTTTATGGACGTTAGTAAGGCATGCGACATGGTCAGTGAAGGTAAATGGGGTCCAAGGCAAGATGGCATAAGGATCCAAAATGACTGAGTGATGGGAGGCAGAAGGAATGGTGGTGGACGAAGTATTAAGTCTGTTACAGGTGACGTACTGCATAGATTGATGTAGGGACCCTTGTTAAGTCAAGTTGAGATTTATTATCTTGTGCACAGGGACAGTGAGATACAGGTAGAATGAAAAACTCAGCAGTGTCACAGGCATGCTTGGCAGGTTTAGGCAATGCACCAAATATAAATTATACATAAATTATATGACAGCAAAGAGAGAGAAAAGGACTGTGCAAAAACAAGACAGTGCAAAAAAAGGACACAGTCAGAAACAAGAGACGTAACTATGCTATTTGTGATATTTGTACTGTGTAAAAGTCTTAGACACATATAGCTAGGGTTCAGAGTACTGGAGTAATTTTATGTATTGCACTGTACTGCTGTTGTAAAAAAAAAGCCAAATTTCATGACGTATGTGAGTGACGATTAACCTGTCTCTATTATAGACTGAGAGTGAGAATGGGGCAGGGAAAGGGTAATCATGCTTGGGAAAAGGGGAAGGGAGAGGGGAGGGAGCGGAAAGTACCAGAGGCACATTCTGAGATGATCAATATACCAATTGTTTGGAATCAAATGGACTTGCCCGGTGTCTTTGGGCTGGGTGTGACTGAATGTGTGCCAGCCCACGCCCCTGGGTCTCCATCTCTGCCACTTGCCCTACGTCCTCACCATTCTTTTCCTTCCACCCGATTTGCAAACTCACTCTCGTCTCCACATTGACAAATACAGAACCGTGCAAAAGTCTTATGCACCCTAGCTATATACGCTGTATGGGCCTGTGCCTGAGGCTTTTGCGCAGCACTGTGTATTCATGACTTGGATGAGAATGTCGGAAGAATGATGTAGTGGTGTTGTGGATAATAAAGAAGGCTGTCTAAAGCTATGGCAGGATGGGCAGTTGTCTCCTCGCATCCTCCTTCTCTCCAAAGAGTAAAGCCCTAGCTCCCTTAATTTCTGATCATAATCCATACTCTCTAAACCAGGCAGCATCCTGGTAAGTCTCCTCTGTACCCTTTTCAATGCCTCCACATCCTTCTTATAGTGAGCCGAAAAGAACAGGACACAGTACTCCAAGCATGACCTAACTAGAGTTTTCTCGAGCTGCATCATTACATTGTGTCCCTTAAACTCTATCCCTCGACTTATGAAAGCTAACACCCCATAAGCTTTCTTAACTACCCTATCTACCTGTGAGCCAACTTTCAGGGATCTGTGGACATGTACCCCCAGATCCCTCTGCTCCTCCACACTACCAAGTATCCTGCCATTTACTTTGTACTCTGCCTTGGAGTTTGTCCTTCCAAAGTGTACCACCTCACACTTCTCCGGGTTGAACTCCATCTGCCACTTCTCAGCCCACTTCTGCATCCTATCAATGTCTCTCTGTAATCTTCGACAATCCCCTACACTATCTACAACACCACCAACCTTTGTGTCATCTGCAAACTTACCAACCCACCCTTCTACCCCCACATCCAGGTCGTTAATAAAAATCACAAAAAGTAGAGGTCCCAGAACAGATCCTTGTGGGACACCACTAGTCACAACCCTCCAATCTGAATGTACTCCCTCCACCACGACCCTCTGCCTTCTGCAGGCAAGCCAATTCTGAATCCAGCTGGCCAAACTTCCCTGGATCCCATGCCTTCTGACTTTCTGAATAAGCCTACCATGTGGAACCTTGTCAAATGCCTTACTAAAATCCATGTAGATCACATCCACTGCACTACCCTCATCTATATGCCTGGTCACCTCCTCAAAAAACTCTATCAGGCTTGTTAGGCACGATCTGCCCTTCACAAAGCCATGCTGACTGTCCCTGATCAGACCATGATTCTCTAAATGCCCATAGATCCTATCTCTAAGAATCTTTTCCAACAGCTTTCCCACCACAGACGTAAGGCTCACTGGTCTATAGCAGCAGTACATTTTGTAGCAGCACTACATTTCAATGCATATTAAAAAAAATATAAATTACAAAAAGAAATATATATGAAATTTTAAATTAAATAAGTAATGCAAAAAGAGAGCAAGAAATAATGAAGTGTGATAGTGTATATGGGGTTTATTGTCCATTCAGAAATCTGATAGTGGCGGGGAAGAAGCTGTTCCTGAAATACTGAGGGTGTGTCTTCAGCTTCCTGTACCACCTCCTTGATGTTAGCAATGAGAAGGAGGCATGTCCTGGGTGATGGAGGTCCTTAATGATGGTTGCTGCTTTTTTGAGGCATCACCTTTTGAAGATGTCCTCTCAATGCCGAAGAGGCTAGTGCTAATAATGGAGCTGGCTGTGTTTACAATTTTCTGCAGCTCTTTCTGATCCTGTGTGTAGGTTCCTCCATTGCAGTTAGTGATGGAACTGGTTAGAATGCTCTCCGTGGTACATCTGTAGAAATTTGTGAGAGTCTGTAGTCTCCTCAAACTCCTAATGAAATGTAGCCCCTTTCGTTCCTTCTTTGTAATTACATCAATATGTTGAGCCCAAGATACAGTAGCTCTTCGGAGATGTTGACACCTAGGAATTTGAAACAGCTCACCCGTCCCACTGCTGATCCCTCGATGAGGACTAGTGCATGTTCTCCCGACTTCTCCCTCCTGAAGTCTACAATCAATTCCTGGATCTACTGACATTGAACGCAAGGTTGCTGTTGCAACACCACTTACTTAGGAGATCTATCTAACTCCTGCACACCTCCTCGTTACCATCTGAAATTCGGCCAACGATATTTGTGTCATCGGCAGGTTTATAGATGGCACTTGAGCTGTGCTTAGTCACACAGTCGTGGGTGTAGAGAGAATAAAGCAGTGGGGTGAGCACGCATCCTTGAAGGGTGCCTGTGTTGATCATCAGCGAGGTGGAGATGTTATTTCGGATCCGCACTGACCAGGGTCTCCTGGTGAGGAAGTCAAGGATCCATTTGCAGAGGGAGGTACAGAGGCCCAGGTTTTGGAGCTTATT
The DNA here is from genome assembly GCF_030144855.1 of Hypanus sabinus. Classification (NCBI taxonomy): domain Eukaryota; kingdom Metazoa; phylum Chordata; class Chondrichthyes; order Myliobatiformes; family Dasyatidae; genus Hypanus; species Hypanus sabinus. The sequence continues at coordinate 22,102,109 of NC_082714.1, forward strand.
GCTTAGAACAGAGGATATGATTGTGTTGAATGCTGAGCTGTAGTCAATAAACAGCAGCCTTACATAGGTATTGCTATTGTCCAGGTGATCCAAGGCCGAGTGGAGAGCCAGTGAGATTACATCTGCTTTAGACCTATTGCGGTGATAGGCAAATTACAGCAGGTCCAGTACTTTGCTGAGACAGGAGTTGTTTCGGGCCACGACCAATATACATTTCATGTTGATGTCAATTGGTACTTTGTTGTCCTTCTTCAGGCCTATTCTGCTCAGTTACCTGCCTAGTCCTTTAGTTACTGCCATTTGTGTAAAAAAATTCCAGTTTATATTTTATTAGTTTTTCAATTATTTTTCCAGACAAATCTTTAAACAAAACCTTGGTCTGCCTCTATCTAGGGCTGAAAAAAATGATCACAATCAATTTAAATTAATGACAACATCTGGCAATTTTTCATTGTGTTCTGAATTTTCAGAGCATTCAATATACTGCGTACAACAAATAATAGTATGGTAGAGAGTTTTTAAAGGATGCAACGTTAATTTTTTTAACCCTTCCCCACTCTACAGTAGCTGGGTTTTTATAATCACAAATCCAACACTGAATGGCTAGTGTTGCCGTAGGTTCATTGATGTGATGCTAAGGAAAGGGAAAAGTCTTTTGGAATTCAATCTCTCTCTCTCCTCCCTCTATCTCCCTCTCTCTCTTGCTCTCTCCCCCCCCTTTCCCCCTCTATCTCCCTCTCTCCCTATCCCTCTCCCTCTCTCTCTCTTTCATTCTCTCCCCCTCTCCATCTCCCCTCTCCTCTCTCTCTCCCTCTCTCTCCCTAACACCCCCTCCCTCTCTATCTCTTTCTCTCCTCCTCCCTCTCTCTCTCCCTATCCCTCTCCCTCTCTCTCTCTTTCGCTCCCCCTCTCTCTCCCTCTCTATCTCCCCCTCTCTCTCTTTCTCTGTTTCATTCTCTCCCCCTCTCCATCTCCCCTCTCCTCTCTCTCTCCCTAACACCCCCTCCCTCTCTATCTCTTTCTCTCCTCCTCCCTATCTCTCTCTCTCCCCCTCCCTCTCTATCTCTCTCTATCAATCTGAATGGAGGGTAAGAACCTCTTGATCCTCGAGCCGGGGGGGGGGGGGGGGGGGGGCGCTTGACGAAGTGACATGCCAGTTTGTAACATTGAAACAGCAAGTTTCCGGTCTCCCACTCTCCTTTGTTGCAGGAGTGACCTGTCTTCCTGCCTGACTAGTGAGAGAGCATGTCTGAGATACCGAAGTGTGGGGTTACAGACTGATGGACTCTTGATCAAGATCTCTTTGGAGGCTTTGCTATTGCTCGCGTGAATGGGGAGGGGGCTTGTGCTTTTGCCGAGCAACTGGGGGGGGGAAGCGGGTGGGGAGGATCTGTTGCTGCTTGAGCATGGGGGATGGGTCTTCGGGGCGCTGACGTTTCTGTCATTCATTCCTGGGGATTTTCTGTTTCGTGGATGTCTGAGAAGAGTAAGAATTTCAGGTTGTATACTGTATACATTCTCTGATGTTAAGTTAACCCATTGAGCCACTGAAGCATTGATCAAAGAGCAAGAATCAACCTTATTCACTACATACTACATGTATTAGGAATTTGCTGTGGTGTGTTGGTGTGACATACAAATATTCAACAATTACAAAGAACTAGAGATATATCCGAAAATAAGTGAGAAGCCTGAATATGGAATAAAATGTGTGTAAATATACCAATACCAGCAGAAGTGCCAGTGCTGACAGAAGCAAAGCAATTACTTGCTTTGAGTGTAATGTTTTCCTGAGGGTTTATCTATTGATGGGTCCTCAGCCGGCCCTAGGGGCCGATCCGGGATCCACCTATTCTGGTGCAGTGTGGGCAAGAGTAGGTGGTGGCTGGGTCTTCCGGTTTCTCAGGCTCTCCTTTAACAGCTGCCACTTGCTCTCTGCGGCACAGCGGAGTTCGTTCTCGTGTAGCCCAGCTCCCTCCAGGCGCATCTACCGAGTGCAATGCCTTCCCAGTTTGTAGACGCAATGCTGGAGCTCCTCAGGCTGATTTCGTCGTCAGCTTCGAAGTGTTTCCTCAGCCCGATGCCAGTATGCATTGATGACAGGTACTGATGCTCATGAAGTTAGCTGCACCAAAATGCAGCTTTCAGCACAGTTTTTGAAATGCATTGTGGAAAAATTGAGTTTGAGTCGCATAAAAGCTAGAGAATAAACATTATTGAAGAAAATACTCTGTCTAAAATAAGCGCACTGCAGCTGTGAATGCACATTAGACAATAAGTTCTTACGATGTCTCTTTGGAAATTACTTTTTCAGAAACTTCATTGAAATATAATCAAAACTGATGATGCTGCTATTTTGAAAGCCTTTTGCTAATGCCTCTGAGTTCTTTAACTCTCCTTTAACTGCTGGTGGCTTGATATACCAGTGGCCTCTAATCGATTGCATCTCATTACTCTGTGGCCTTATCTATTGGAAGACACCGGGCGTGGGTGTCACTGCCTTCTGCCTCAGGGAGCTGAGTTCATCACTTTGCATAATTTATGCAACAATATGCCAGCAGTTTAGCCAGCTGTGTCACTGCATCTTGCTTAATGCTCCCATAACTGCTATAAAACAGTGCTATGCTGAACATAGGCACTGTTCTCCGGGTTAAAATCTTTTCTTATTTGCAATGAGTGGCTGTTTCTGTGCTGCTTGCAGGGAGTGAATGACCCGGGAAGAGTTAATTACCAGGGCAACAACCAATTCAGCACTACAGCAGAGAAGTCGCCAAAGAGCAGACACTGAAATGAGGGGTCATAAACTTAAAATCACGGGGCCATTCAGTAGGATCCTCTTTGCCCAGAGCAGAATAGGACTGTGGGTGTAAGCAGTGAAAGAGCTAACTAGGACTGTTTCTTTTTGCCAACTTTAGGTGGTATCACTGATTTGTTGTCAGTTACAATGAGAAAGCAAAGGACGGTGTAATGCTGAGGCTTTATAAGGCATTGGCCAGACCCCACTTTGAGTGTTGCAAACAGTTTTGGGCCCCTTATCTAAGAAAGGATGTGCTGGCGTTGGAGAGGGTACAGAGAGGGTTCACAAGAATGATCCTGGGAGTGAAAGGGTTAATGTGAGAGGAGTGTTTGAAGGCCTTGGGCCTGTACTTGATGGAGTGTAGAAGAACGAGGGGGCGATCTCATTGAAACCAATCGAATCTTGAAAAACTTACACAGAGTGGACATGGAGAGGGGGTTTCCTATAATGGCGGAGTCTAGAACCAGAGGCACAGCCTCAGATTACAAGAACACATCTTTAGAACAGAGATAAGGAGGAATTCCTTCAGCCAGAGGGTTGTGGAGGCCAAGTCACCAGGTATATTTAAAGTGATGTCGCTAGCTTCTTGATTAGTAAGGGCATCAATGGTTATGGGAGAATGGGGTTGAGAGGGATAATAATCAGCCATGATGGAATGGCACAGCAGTCTCAATGGTCCAAATGGCCTAATTTTACTTCTATGTCTTACTGTATGTGGCCCAGATCACCACACCACTTCTTCCATCAGTTTGATCTTATTATGTCAGTCAGCATATCACCTTTCACTTTAAATACACTTACTATATGTGGACATTGCTACAAAACCTGTACTTATTGAGGAGCCATTGGTAAATTGCCCCCCAGAACTGCTACAGTCCATCCTTGCGTACGATGATGGGTTATTCCAAGGCAATGAGTGGAGAGATCGCGGGCTGCTTGAAACAGCAAGGAATGTCAATGCACCCAAGTATTTGCATGTATTTGGAGCTCATGCACCAAAGCTGGGCGTGTTAGGTTAGTAGATATTTTACCATATTAAATTCCGTAACATACTCCATCCAGCTTGTAAATGGTTAACACGATAAAGACTCCAGATTCTGGAAGTCCAAAACAACACACAGAAAATGCTGGAGGAACTCAGCAGGTCAGACAGTATCTATGGAAACGAGAAAAAAAACAGTCAACATTTTGGGCCGAGACCCTTCTTCAGGAATGGAAAGGAAGGGAAAAGATGCCAGAATGAAAGGACAGGGTTGGTGTGAGAGAAGGAGGAGAACTAGAAGGTGATAGGTGAAGCCAGGTGGCCGGAGAGGAAGGAGTCTGATAGGAGAGAAGTGGACCAAAGGAGAAAGGGAAGGAGGAGGGGATGCAGGGGGAGCTGATACTCAGGTGAGAGAGGGGAAATAGAAAAAGAAGGGAGGTGGATGGTTGTTTTGCCCAGCCATTCAGGAACTGAATTCTGATGCACAGCTAGCGATTTGCTTTTTGGTTTTGGTTGACTGAACTTGATCCAAAAATTTATTTTTAAAACAGTGTATAAAATATCCATTAACATTCTAATAGCTCAATGGCAGTTAGACCATTTTTTTATTTTTAGAGATAGAGCATGGTAACATGGGACAAACTCCTTACAGACAGTGTGGTATTGAACCTGGATCACTGAAGCCGTAATTGAATTGCACTAACTGCTACATTACTGTGCCATGTAGCCTCAGGGATTTAAATGCAGTTAGCTAAGTAAAAAGCTAGTGTTAGTAATAATAGTGCAACTACTGATTTGTTTAGGAAACTCAGCAACTTCACAGAACATCCTCCTGTTACTGGAGGATGTTCTGCAATCTTTCTTTCGTCTGGTCCATATATGACTCAGACCCAAAGAAAAGTGGTTACATTAAATTGCTCTCTAAGGTGGTCTAATGAATGCCTCAGTTTCCGACACTTCTGGTGGGCTACAAATGCTAGTGACATCCACGGCTTGTGGACGAGAAAGAAGAAAATACATAATGACTTGTGTCAGTGTTGTTTAATTCTCTGCTTTGTATCCCCTGTTCATTATTAGAGGCTTTAATTTTCATAATAAACATCTCTGATTTCCCTTCCAGTTCCATTAAATCTTTGTTCATAACCTTTACCCATTTTAAATTTTTTTTCCTTGTGAAATCTTTACTTGGACAGTGGCATTTGCAGAAGCTCTTTTGTTCATGTTGTCAGCCCGGATGGGATTATTGCTCCAATCAAGGTTACATGGAGGTCAAGCTCCATAAACTTCTGGAGGAATTGTTATTTGGAGGAAAGGTTATTTCCTTGAATAATACAACAATCTTTTCAATGAATTGTAATGGTAGCATGGCTTAATATGTAAAAATCCATTTCTTGCTGGTGTTGACCTTTCACCACTGACAGCTTTCAGCAACTTATCCAGGTCAAAAGTCTTAAGAGAATACTACACTTAGGAGGAGTCACCTTTCAAAGGCATCAAATGTTGTCCTCATCTAGCTTTCAGATGGAGGATGTATTTGATGAACAGTAAGTTTAAGACGTATGTCTTACCATGGATCTTGAGCCAAGTAAGCAAGCTGCTCCTGTCAGTTTCTGTGTCTCTGTGTTTTTCCATATTACTGCATCAGGGTAACGTTGGAATGTAATATATAACATCACAGGTGTAAAAAAGGTTCACAGCACTATTTAAGGAATAGCAGCAGCGTTAAGTGATAAGTAACTGCCAGCTAGTGTAAGTAAAAAAGATCATTGTCACATTGTTCTTTTTGCCAAAACCTCATAGCAACTTCCCCAGTTTCTCTCATCATGACAGTTTCATTTACACTTCACTCGTTTAATCATTTGCTGTTCTCTACCTTATCAATATTATGTGTTTAATATGTAGGTGATATGTGGAAATGAAGAGCCTACTATGCAAAATTCAGTTGTGAAAGGCCACAGCAGTGGCTGGTTCAGACATTTACCTCAGGAATTCCTCAGCCAAGCCAACCCCTCAGACCTGAGTTACAGGGGAAGTTTAATTAGATTAAGACTTTATTCCCTAGAGCATAGGAGAAGGGGGGTAGATTTCACAGAGATACACAAAATTATGAGGAACATACATCGGATAAATGCAAGCAGGCTTTTTCAACAGAGGTTGAGTAAGACTAGAACTAGATGTCATTGGTTAAGGCTAAAAGGTGAAATATTTAAGGGGAACTCAGAAGCCGCTAGCAGAAGTGGTTGATGTGGGTTCAATTACGAGATTTAGAAACATAGAAACACGGAAAACCTACAGCACAATACAGGCCCTTTGGCCCACAAAGCTGTGCCGAACATGCCCTTACCTAAAAAAAATACCTAGGGTTATCCATAGCCCTCTATTTTTCAGAGCTCCATATACCTATCCAGGAGTCTCTTTAAAGACCCTATCACATCTGCCTCTTCCACCATCACTGACAGCCCATTCCACACACTCACCACTCTCTGCTTAAAAACCCCTGATATCTCCTCTGCACCTACTTCCACGCACCTTCAAACTACGCCCTCTTGTGTTAGCCGTTTCAGCCCTAGGAAAAAGCCTCTGACTATCCACACGATCAATGCCTCTCATCATCTTGTACACCTCTATCAGGTCACCTCTCATCCTCCGTCAGTCCAATAGTTCACTCAACCTATTCTCATAAGGCGTGCTCCCCAATCCAGGCAATGTTCTTATATATCTCCTCTGCACCCTTTCTATGGTTTCCACATCCTTCCTATAGTGAGGCGACCAGATGTAAATGTAAACGTAATAGTTATTTAAGCTATATAATGAGTCTCAGAATAGACACCCCTTTAGAAAAGGGATGACAGGTGAATCTGTGCAATTCAATGCCACAGGTGACTGTGAAGGCCAAGTCACTGGGCATATTTTTTTTTCATTAAATTTCATATATAAAAAAAACTTAACATAATATTATATTAATAGGTTATAAATACACTAGACTTGAAGTTAAATTAGTAATAAGATAACAATATCTTATTAAAATATCAGCAAAAAAAATCGTACAATAATCAATCAAACTTATACTGATTATACATGAAAAAGAGTAAGAATAGTCATCAAAAGAAAAAACTATATAAAAATGCAAGAAAAAATGTATATTAAAAAATAATAAACCTAGACTAACATGGGCAATAATAATAGTTTATATGTATATGATAGTGTCAAAAACTCCGGAACTCCATACCAGAACAAGAATAAAAAGAGAAAAGGTCTGGAAGAGGCCAAATTAATTCATATGAAAGTGTTGAATGAACGGTCCCCAAGTTTCTTCAAATTTAATTAATGAATCGTCACTGGGCATATTCAAAGCAAATGCCGACAGGATCCTGATTAGCAAGGGTGTCAAAGGGGAGAAGGTGAGAAAGATCATGGGGTTGAGAGTGAAATTAAATCATTCATGATGGCATGGAAGAGCAGACTCAAGAAGTTTGGATAGGTACATGGATGAGAAGGATATGGAGGGCAATGGTCCAGGTGTGGGTCAATGGGACTAGGCAGAACTACAGTTCAATATCGAGTAGATGTGCTGAAGTGTCTGTTTTGGAGCTGTAGTGATCAATGACTCTCTGATTGAATACCTGACACATGTTCTTTGCACAGTAGGAATGATTAAAACATCTAAGAATGCCTGTGCAGAGATTTTTATCTAGTCATGAGGAAAGTATTTTCTATAAGATGTTTCTTCTAGGTAGCATTCACAGTGAAATTTCCTGCTTTCAGTTTGAACTTTATCATCTTCGCCCACTCTTTAATCCTCATTAGCTCATGAACTTTGCTGATTTACTATTAAATTAAATTTCCAACTGGTGGAGAAAATCTTACTTGCTGATAAAGGTCAATGAGGTACATAGGCCTGTTGGATTCATAACTGAACATTCTGAAAGTTCAAAAATAATTGAGGTTTTCGCATTAGATTCCCAAAGATTCCTTTTGACATTTTGCAAACAATTTATTCTGATCTGTAATCATGCCCTTAAAGTGAACAAATCACAGGGGAGCATAGAAATTTGTGTGCATCTATCTTTGACCAAGAAAAGCAGGAATAACCTCTCAATGTTTACGATCTAGAATACTGGACTTTGGTCCTCATTTCAACAGGGTCAGTGTAAGCCAAGAAGCCAGAAAGCAAAGAGTCTCCCAGATAAATGATTACCTGAAGGAAAGGGGAACTGGAAGTCCAGTCCGTAGGAAGGAAGACAGGGAGCATTAAAATAGGTTGGATGAAGAAGATTTTGATGGTGTGTAGACTGATTGAGTATGCTGTAGATCTCATGATTCTCCTCCCGTTAGCTCTGCCTTAAGCTAAAATTTACTGATCTGGTAATAGCCAATATCAATGTCTATTTTTAATGGCTAGAGGTTTAACATTTCCGCCAAGTAGATCCCAAAAGTTAGATCATTGGCTGTAAAACCAGAAGGCACCTTGACGTGAAAGAGCAAGTTGAGGTAACACCTTCTCTATGGTGAACTTCAGTCAAAGATAGGTAGATAGATAGATACTCTATTGATCCCAAAGGAAATTACAATGTCACGGTAGCATTAAAAGTGGACAGATATAAATATTAGAAGAGAAGTAGAAAGAATATGAAATAAGTTACCACAAACAGTCTAACAGGAGGAGGTCATCATTCCCCCAGTTATAGGTTGACTCATTATAGAGCCTATAAAAGAAGACCAGAGAAACAAAATTTCTCTGTTGCATGAAGATCAGATATACTTCAAGCATGAAAACAGAACTCCTGTAATCATCGAGGTCATTTAAAAATAAACGCTAACACCCTGTCAACAAAATCATGGATGAATGAATATCAAATGAGCAAATAAAATCATTATTCCTTATTGACTCTGGTAGTAGTTTCCACCCTAGATCTCACTTTTTAATTTATCATTTATTTTATTAGATATAACAGTTTCTGCACATGGCAATGAAAGAAAAACAGTTGCAAAGATACAGGAATGTAATTGCAAGGGTAGGCCATAGCAGAGGTTGCTACAGAGCACATATTGTTACAGTCATATGCTAGGATGCCAAGTAGGAAGATGTGAATTGGATGCATTTCTGAGTTACTTCAGGACCAGACTACTAGAGAGGTCCACTCTTATCAGTCCAATGGTTAACGAGAGGAGAATGAACATTGGGAGTCATTGTACAGGCCCTTGGACAATGGTAAGTGATAAATACCATGAGACAGGATAGAGCTTTGATCAGTTAGCTATATGTCTAATTATTAACCTAGTTAGATACAGTATGTGTGCTATGATAGGTCTAAAGACATTCAGGCTGGGCCGGAGATAAGCTAAAAAAAAATGCGATTTTCCTTGATTGGTGCAGAACTTTCTTACAATATTCCTCAGCTTATTTCTCACCGGTGTAAAACAACACACCTTTGATAATCACAATGGACCTTGTGACAAGTGATTTCAAGATCATTCGATTTCCCTCTGTAGAAGTTTTTACTCTCAAGTGTAATTGATAAGGTTGTCCCCTCTTTAATTAAGTGGTCTCTCCTCACGGTTTTTCCCATTTCCTCCCTCCCTGTGTTTTTTTATATAGAAAATATGTTACAATTGGTCTTTTGCAAAATCTTGAGAAGCATTCCAGAATCTTAGGAGTTTTGAAAGATGCCATTAATGCATCCACCATCTCCAGCGCCAACCCTCAGATCCTAGGTGGCTGGCTGTTGTTTGCATAATATTTCTGTTCCAATGGCTTAATTTATTTCAAATTTCTTGTTTTTCTTTTTGCTTCTTCCAATTGTTAGTTTCCTTTAGCATTTTCTACTGTGAAGACAAATAAAGATACTTTGAAAACAAACTGTAAATTCATCCTAAAGCTGATATAGTATAAATTAAAGCACAAGGGCTGAAAGAATAATTAACTTTTGATCAAATTCTTTCCAAATTTTAACCTTTTATTTCCAAAGCTGATGAGAATCATTTAAAAACTAGTCCCAGAAATTAGATTCTTCTGCAGTTGAGAAAGCCGCCCACTACTTGTCAGCCTGACGTATGAAGTCAATTTAATGCACTTTCAACAACAAGATAGATCAGATGACTGGAAGATTAGTGTCACAAAAATTATAGTTCTGGGCTTCAAATCCCAGAGCAGAAAACTGCATTGAAACTGTGGAACCCACGTCCTGCAGCTTTTTGGCTGCATATTTTTTTCTGAAAATGAAGTTATGAATATCTTGAGCAGTCTTGCTCTTGTGTTTAGTTCAGATGCTGCCAGAAATTCTGCTTATTTCCTCATCAACAACAACAGGATTGGAACGAAATGCAGTGCCACTGACGACTGAAGGCATAAGTCCAAAGTGTAAGTTGTCACTGCGGTACCTATGCTGCATCTTTGGACGTGCTACCTTTTTGGAAGAGGTGTTAAATTGTGGTCAAAGTGACATACTTTAAAGGGATGAGGGGGCAGGGGTGATCAAAATTGTTTATTCTAGTTTTCATCCTCCAACCTTCAGTGCGCAGATTAGTTGAACATTTACCCGGTATTTTGTATGGGATCTTGATGTGTGAAAATACGCAGTCACCCTGCGTAAATTACATAGCAGCATAACCTCAAGTGTGGTGTGCAGCCTGTTAAGTTCTGGAATATATACAGCAAAATCTATTTTCTATTTTACTCACTTGCCTGTTGGTGCCATGGAAACACAACACTGACTTTAGTGACAGATGGGTAAATGGGGCAGAGCTTTAAGACCTCAGTGATGTTTCCAGTTTGAACACATCAATGAAGACAGGTCTTTAATTGATGTCTGGTTGGCAACTGGGAAATTGACAGTCAGGAGAGAAACAAAAAATTCTTCTTCCCCAGAAAGGCAAGCATATAATAAACAGGCATTGGCACAGTTCTCCATAAAGTGCACAAAAATGGTACAATTGATGAGTACTATCTGTGTGTGAATGTTTTTATTTTATCATTAAAATATTCTTTACCTGACCACACACTTAACACCTTTCCACCCATACAAAATGAGTGAACCAATTTTGTTAGAACATTCTCACCTGGTCAAAGTTCGAAGTACATTTATTCAAAGTACATATACTTCACCATCTACAACCCTGAGATTCACTTTCTCGCAGGCATACTCAATAAATCCATAATAGAATGATAACTAGAATAGAATCATTGCAAGACCGCACCTACTTGGGCGATCAACCAGAGCGCAAAAGAAAACAAACTTTGCAAATACAAAAAGAAAGAAACAATAATAGTAAATAAGTAATAAATATTGAGAACATGAGATGAAGAGTCCTTGAAAGTGAGTCCATAGGTTGTGGGAACATTTCAATGATGGGGCAAGTGAAGTTGAGTGAAGTTATCCCGTTTGGTTCAAAAACCTGATGGTTGAGGGGTAATAGCTGTTCTTGAACCTGGTGGTGTGAGTCCTGAGGTTCTTGTATCTTCTCCCTGATGGCAGCAGTGAGAAGAGAGCATGACCTGGTGATGGGGGTCCCTGATGATGGGTGCTGCTTTCCTGTGACAACACTCTGTGGGGAGTGCTTTACTCATGATGGACTAGCCAGACCCACTACCTTTCAAGTCTTTCTCCAGAAATCTGGGCAGTCTGGTGCAGGGACAGTGTGGTGATGTTGGAATGTCTACCTGTCCTTTTTGGTCTGGCAACCATCTAAATTTTCTCACCTTTTTTCCCATTTATTTCTCCCCAAGAACAATGTGGTTAATACGCTATGATTTAATAGACTGAAGTACAATCACAAGTATTTCCAAGACATTTCCCATCACATGCAGAGTGTGCAATGTTAGCCTATACATCCGTTCTGATTTCAACATTTGCACAGAAAGCATAAACCACATACTCTCCGTTAGTTTGTTGGAGAAAGTAAATTACAGAATATTCAGCTAATTACTTTGAAGTCTTATTATTTGTTAAAATTTGCTTTCAAGTGCTATTTAATTTAGTTCATCATTAATTACCAACTGACGTGGGTAGGATGAGTGAGGGGGTCCTGCGTAGTGAGTTCAGGGAGTTAGGTGCAAAGCTGAAGGGCAGGACCTCCAGGGTTACAATCTCAGGATTGCTACCTGTGCCACGTGCGAGTGAGGCAAGGAACAGAAGGATTATACTGATTAATACATGGCTGAGAGGATGGTGCAGGAGGGAGGGCTTCAGGTTTTTAGATAATTGGGCTTTGTTTCAGGGAAGGTGGGATCTGTTCCGACAGGTTGGTTTACACCTGAACTGGAGTGGTACTAACATTCTTGCAGGAAAGTTTGCTAGTGCTGCTTGGGGGGGGGGGGGGGTTAAACTAAATTTGCAGGGGGCAGGGATCCAGAATGTGAGAGAGGATTGCGAGATGAAGAATAAAGGACAGGTGGGGACTACACGGTTCCGGAATATTAAGCGTGTAGTAGAGAAAGGGGAGGCAGAACAAGTGATAAGGAGGACACATGTACAAAGGGATGGTCTGACGGAACATGGAGTTGAATGTGGAGAAAGAATAAGTAAATTTAGGAAGGACAACAAAATTCAAGGGGCGTATAGCCCGATGGGAGTTCGGGGAGCTGGGTTAAGCACAATAGGCAGCGATTTAAACAGAGAGAGGAGAAATGGGCTAAAAATTCTATATCTGAATGCACGAAGTGTCAGAAATAAGGCAGATGAGCTTGAAGCTCAGGTGCGAATGGGTAACTATGATGTTATTGGGATAACGGAGACATGGCTGCAGCAAGATCAGACCTGGGAAATGAATGTACAAGGGTATACGTGCTATCGTAGGGACAGAAATGTGGGCAGAGGGGGTGGGGTGGCCCTGTTGGTGAGGAATGAGATTCAGTCCATTGCAAGGGGGGACATAGGATCAGGAGAAGTAGAGTCCGTGTGGATAGAACTGAGGAACAGTAAGGGCAAAAAGACCCTAATGGGTGTTGTCTACAGGCCTCCAAATAGTAGCATGGATATTGGTTGCATGTTGAATAGGGAGTTAACATTGGCATGTGGCAAAGGTAATGTTGCAGTAGTTATGGGAGATTTCAACATGCAGGTGAACTGGGAGAATCAGTTTGGTGCTGGACCACAGGATAGGGAGTTTGTAGAGTGCCTACAGGATGCATTCTTGGAACAGCTTATACGAGAGCTGACCAGGGACAAGGCTATTCTGGATTTAGTGTTGTGTTATGAACAGGATTTGATAAGCGATCTTGAAGTAAAGGAGCCATTAGGAGGTAGTGATCACAATATGATAAGCTTTTATCTGTAATTTGAGAAGGATAAGGGCAGATCGGAGGTGTCAGTGTTGCAGTTGAACAAAGGAGACTATGGAGCCATGAGGGAGGAGCTGCCAAAGTTAAATAGCAGAAAAGACAGTGGAACAGCAATAGCAGGTATTCTTGGGAATAATACACAATAATGCACAAGGTACAAAATCAGTTCATCCCCCGGAGAAGGAAGGATTCAAAGGGGGGAAAGGGGCCACAGTGGTTGACAAAGGAAGTCAGAGATTGCATAGCATTAAAAAAAAGAAGTATGACAGAGCTAAGGTGAGTGGGAAGACAGATGATTGGGAAATTTTTAAGGAACAACAGAACTTAACTAAAAGGGCAATACGGGGAGAAAAAATGAGGTATGAATGCAAGCTAGCCAGGAATATAAAGGAAGATAGCAAAAGGTTTTTTAGGTATGTGAAGAGAAAGAAGATAGTTAAGAACAATGTTGGGCCCTTGAAGAATGAATTGGGTGAAATTGTTATGGGAAACAGAGAATTGGCAGAAGAATTTAATAAGTACTTTAGATCTGACTTCGCTAGGGAAGACGCAAGCAATCTCCCAGATGTATGGATGGGCCAAGGACATAGGGTAACAGAGGAAATGAAACAGATTGACATTAGGAAGGAAATGGTGATGAGTAGACTGATGGGACTGAAGGCTAACAAATCCCCAGGTCCAGATGGTCTGCATCCTAGGGTACTAAAGGAGGTGGCTCTGGAAATTGCGGATGCATTAGTAATCATTTTCCAATGTTCCTTAGCTTCTGGATCAGTTCCTGAGGATTGGAGAATGGCTAATGTTATCCCACTTTTTAAGAAAGGAGGAAGGGAGAAAACGGAGAACTATCATCCTGTCAGCCTAACATCAGTAGTGGGGAAGATGCTAGAGTCCATTATTAAAGATGAAATAGTGGCATATCTAGATAGCAGTGATAGGATTGGGCTGAGCCAGCATGGATTTACCAAGGGCAAATAACGCTTAACTAATCTACTGGAGTTTTTCGAGGATGTAACCAGGAAGTTAGACAAGGGAGATCCAGTGGATGTAGTGTACCTTGATTTTCAGAAGGCATTTGATAAGGTCCCACATAGGAGATTGGTGGGTAAAATCAGAGCTCATGGCATTGGGGAGAAGATATTGACATGGATAGAAAACTGGTTGGCAGATAGAAAGCAAAGGGTAGCGGTGAATGGGTGTTTTTTGGAATGGCAGGTGGTGACTAGTGGGGTGCCACAGGGCTCGGTATTGGGACCACAGCTGTTTACCATTTACATCAACGATTTAGATGAAGGCATTGAGAATAACATCAGCAAGTTTGTTGGTGATACTAAGCTGGGTGGCAGTGTGACATGTGATGAGGATGTTAGGAGAATTTGGGGTGACTTGGATAGGCTGGGTGAGTGGGCAGATACTTGGCAGATGATGTTTACTGTGAATAAGTGTGAGGTTATCCACTTTGGAAGTAAGAACAGGAAGGCAGATTATTATCTGAACGGTGTAGAGTTAGGTAAGGGAGAAATACAAAGAGATCTAGGAGTCCTTGTTCATCAGTCACTGAAGGTGAATGAGCAAGTGCAGCAGGCAGTGAAGAAGGCTAATGGAATGTTGGCCTTTATTACAAAGGGAATTGAGTACAAGAGCAAGGAAATCCTCTCGCATTTGTACAGGGCCCTGGTGAGACCACACCTGGAGTATTGTGTACAGTTTTGGTCTCCAGGGTTAAGGAAGGACATCCTGGCTGTAGAGGAAGTGCAGCGTAGATTCACAAGGTTAATTCCTGGGATGTCCGGACTGTCTTACGCAGAGAGGTTAGAGAGACTGGGCTTTTACACGTTGGAATTGAAGAGATTGAGAGGGCATCTGATTGCAACATATAAGATTATTAAGGGATCGGACAAGATAGAGGCAGGAAATATGTTCCAGATGCTGGGAGAGTCTAATACCGGAGGGCATGGTTTGAGAATAAGGGGTAAGTCATTTAGGACAGAGTTAAGGAAAAACTTCTTCTCCCAGAGAGTTGTGGGGGTCTGGAATGCACTGCCTCAGAAAGCAGTAGAGGCCAATTCTCTGGATGCTTTCAAGAAGGAGCTAGATAGGTATCTTATGGATAGGGGAATCGAGGGATATGGGGACAAAGCAGGAACCGGGTATTGATAGTAGATGATCAGTCATGATCTCAAAATGGCGGTGCAGGCTCGAAGGGCTGAATGGTCTACTTCTGCACCTATTGTTTGTAATTCAGAAACATTCCAGGTTTTTAAGCATGTTTAAGAGCAGGCTAAGTTGTGGAGCTGAGAGGCAGCTAATCCACTCCAAGAGTGGACCTGCAAATGTAAATGCATTAGCTGCCGGTCAACTTGTGTTGCTTTTCTAATTTTGATCTGAATGGGAGAGGGCTTTGGGAAAAATGAAATGCTTCTATAGGAGAAGCAACAAAGTATTTCATTGACCGCAAACTCTGTATTAGACAATCAGCTCCCCAAATCTGAACACAAATGCCACAATTTGAGCATGAAAACAGTTGTTCTGCAAACTAGTACGACGAGCAAGTTTTTCACTGAACTCTTTGAATAGATTGCTTCCCCTTCCCCCTAATTCATGGCACTTTCTTTGGGAAAGGGTTTTAGGTGCTCTACCTCATCGATTAACCTCGTGCCCCGTATTTGGGAGGTGGGATTCAAACCTATCTCGTCATACAGACTGTGCCCCGCCTGAATGGAAACCAAGGCTGTCAAATAAGCTGGTTTGTGGAGAGGGAACCTGTGATGGACAAAGAACACGCGTTGCAGGACTGAAGCTCCAGAGGCAACAGAAGAATAGTTATTGTGTCCTGCCTGGAAGTCACCATATATCCAAACAACGAGGCCTCCAGCCCCAGCAACGTCATCCACCCCAGGAAACGCCTGAGCCTGTTGCTCCTTGACATCAGAGCAAAGAAGATTAAAAACAACTTGTATGCAGATACTCAAAGAACAATCAGATGAAAAAAATTAATCTAAGAAGGGTGCTGATTAATCATTCATACACTCATTGAGTTTAAGATCTTCTAGTTCAAATTAATCATTAATTTTTTATTGAGTCTTTTTTTTCATTTAGCCCAATTAGCTACCCACCTGGAGGAATGTTGTGAAAGTACATTGCAGCCAGTACTGCATCCCTGGGACATATAGAATGCTGATTGTTAATTTTCTTTAAGAAACTTCATCAGTTGAAGACACTGACTGTAAAACGAAGCACCGTTAGTTGAAGATCTAGCAGATAAGAAAATGTCCCTTGAAAGCAATTCAAAACTAACCATTGAAGTGATGAAAGTGGTCAGTGAGATTCTTCTCACATTCTGATAAATTCACTTGACATGAGTCAACAATTAGGACGAAAATCATCAACTTGTAGCGACGCTATTTTCACTTTCTTTTCCCCTGTTTGTGAGTTTCCAAGCTCATTTACCTCATTATTATTGAAACATCCACCTGGATGCTTGCTACAAAACACTCACATCCCAAGGAGATGGAACAACCCCATTGATCAGACAGTTACAATCGGCTGGCTGGGCTACCTGCTCTCATCCTACATACACTGCACCGTCTTGATCTCATAAGGAGTTAGCATGCCTTTCTTCAGTGCTTCCCAACGGGAGCACAAACTGTTGGTTTCCATCACCTTAAGCTAAGGAAATATCTTCAATCCCAGGTGAACACAAAAGATTCTATTCTGCCATATGGAAATAGGAGGGAGGATGAAGGTGCTGGTAGTGACTAGCATTTTTCCGGTAGCCCAGCAAACATTTATCTGTCCATCAACATCAGTAAACCAGACTAACTAGTCAGCATCATTTTGCCATTGGGGGATCTAGCTACATCCACACGACCTGACCTTGCACTGCACGAGCACCTATATCTCAAACTTTTATTGGCTGTGACTGGAAGTAATCAAATACACGCTTGCTTCTGAAAGCCAAAACCATTTGTTCTGTTTATTTACGCAAAGCCAGACAGAAACTTGATTCGCTCAATCATTACTTCATTTCTGGATTCTAATGAAGTTGTCAAACAACGATCGGATAAAGAATTTGGTTTCAGTTAAAACCAGTGTGAGTAGTCTAGTTGTTCACAAATGGTAATAGAGATGACCTTTGACCATCACTTCAGCAGCTCATTCCTATCCCAAAAATAAACCAGCCCCAGTAAGGAAGAATTTGAGGACTTCACTTCATAATTGCACCAAGCTGTTATTCTTCTCGCCCCACAAAGCTGATTATGGTTTTTCATTAGATTCGATCCTAGGATTTTCTGCACAAGAATTGTATTTCTAAGAATGGAATTCCCATTCTTTCCCTTTCAATCAATTCCCTTCTATTCAGAGTTCAAATGATTCCACAGCTAAACTGTTGTCCATAACGTTTGATTCCATTCAGAAGAACAAGAATTCCAAACCAGTTTCATGGCATTATCATTGAACATTGTGCAGCGTTTCACAGTTCTTGGTCTGAATTAAGCATGAGGAACACATACTTTTGCTCCCCAAGTTATCCAATAGGGAAATAATATTTAACATAACGCCTCCAGCCATTAAGATGTCGACTTCCTAAAGGGAGGAAGCCATACCGGGAATTAACTCCCATACTCCTCTGTTGAGATATTCAATGTGCATGACCTACAAGGCTCCTTTAGATTTCTTCAGGTTACTTTTTCAGTACCAAAAGCATCTCAGATTTCTGATGAACATCATCACGGTGCAATATAAGTCCCAAGATGAGTTAATTGCAAAAATGCAGTAGAAAATTGTGCTTTCAACTTAAAAAGCCAGGTCACAAACTGAGCTCAGATCTATAGGCCTGGCTGAACCACCCTACCGAGGCGGAGTTGAGGAGTGCCACTTGGAGGCTTCCAGTACAAATTTCTGTAGATGAGTGATGTCCCTTGAATCTTTCCTTACTGCTGTTCTGCACAGAGACCATTAAATCTTGTTGTGACAGGATCAGCTTTTCAATCCCCCATAGCCCACCCCGTCCACTTATCTCATCTATCCACTACCATAGGACTGATGTGACCCACGTTTTGAGGCATTTTATTGTGCACAAAGAAGAATAGGAATTAAATAGTGACATATTACCTCAGGCTTAGTTGAGAAGAAAATCAACTTTGTTTCACTCGTTTCACGACACCAGGAGACAAATCAGAAAGATCAGGCCAAGATCCTCCAGGTCTGAATGCAGCTACCATTGTGGATCAGCAGAGTTGGTTGGCACAGGTTTTCAGAGCCTTACCAGGTACACCATCGGAGCCTGATGCCTTGCAAGAGTTCAGTCTCTCGAAAAACATTCTGACATCAGCCTCCAAGACAGAGATCACAGGGTGACCAAATGCTGCAGGGATTAACTCAGCTCCCTTACCAATGAAAGCAAGCATGTCATTTAACTTCTTTACCATATCCACTTATATAGCCACTTACAGTCAACTATGGGCATGGCCCCCAAGATCCCTCTGTACCTCAATGCTATTGAGGAGTCTACCATTAACTGTAGGCCTTCTAAGTTTTCTTTTCCACATAGAGCATAAGACCATAAGATATAGGAGCGGGATTGGGCTATTTGGCCCATCGAGTCTGCTCTGCCATTTCATTATGGCCCCAATTTTCCTCTCAGCCCCAATCTCCTGCCTTCTTCCTGTATCCCTTCATGTCCTGAGCAATCAAGAATCTATCAACCTCTGCATAAAGGCTTGGCTGCCACAGCTGCCTGTGGCAAAGAATTCCACAGATTCACTGCTCCCTGGCTAAAGAAATTCTTCTTCATCTCTGTTCTAAATGGATGCTCTTCTGTTCTGAGTCTGTGCCCTCTGGTCTTAGACTGTCCCACCGTAGGAAACATCCTCTCCACATCCACTCTATCAAGGCCAGTCACCATTCGATAGGTTTCAATGAGGTCACCCCTCATTCTTCTGAATTCTAGTGAATACCCCAGAGCCATCAACCACTCTTCATATTCCAGCTGTTCAATCCTGGAATCATTTTCATCAGCCTCCTTTTTTAATCCTCTCCAGTTTCAGCACTTCTTTTCTAAGACAAAGGGCCCAAAACTGCTCACAATACTCCAAGTGAAGCCTCACCAGTGCTTTATAAAGTATCAACATTACATAGAGTGGTGGGTGTCTGGAACACACAGCCAGGACTGATGGTAGATGTGGATACATTAGGGAGATTTACGAGACACTTAGAGAGGCAAATGAATGAAAGAGAAATGGAGGGCTATGTAGGAGGAAGGGATAGATTGTTCATGGAGTAGGTTAAAGGGTCAGCACAATATTGTGGGCTGAAGGGCCTGCACTGCACTGTTCTGTTCCATGTCCTATGTTCTCTTTTCTTTTGATGTTGGAAGGAGCAATATCTCACACTTGCCTGGATTAAACTCCATCTGCCACTTCTCTACTACTT
The DNA here is from genome assembly GCF_030144855.1 of Hypanus sabinus. NCBI lineage: Eukaryota > Metazoa > Chordata > Chondrichthyes > Myliobatiformes > Dasyatidae > Hypanus > Hypanus sabinus. Next base: position 22,121,603 of record NC_082714.1, read on the forward strand.
CATTGTATTCTTTGATAGTCCTTTGCACTGTCCACAACTCTTCCAATTTTGGTGTCATCTGCAAACACACATCTACATTTTCATTGAAGTCATTGAGATATATTACAAACAATAGAGGTCCTAGTACTGATCCTTGTGGACATCATAGACCCTCAGCCAAAATACCAGCCTTCCAACTCTACTGCCTGGCTTCTATGAGCAAGCCAGTTCTGAATCTAAACTTGCTTCTTCAAGGCAACACGAGTGAATTTGCAGATGCTGGAAATAAATAAAAACACAAAATGCTGGCAGAACTCAGCAGGACACACAGCATCTATGGGAGGAGGTAGTGACGACATCTTGGGCCGAAACCCTTCATCAGGAGTTATCAGGACCTCCCTTTGCTTAATTCAACTCATCCCCTTACCCTCCTCACCCCACTCGCAGCTCCCAGACTCAGCATATATCCTCAAGTAACATCGGGATCCTCCAGCGACCTTCTCATGCTGACAGAAAAATGGAAGTACTTCTTACTTCAAAAGCAGCAATGCTGAGAAATCTATGAGAGTAGATCATACTTATCGGCAGAGCTGCTAATGCTGTTTTGTCTTGCTTTCATAGCCTTGTAGCATTAGAATAATAAATGCTAGTGATTAGGAAGAAAGGAAAAATGGTTCTGATGGGCACATTAAACTGATGTACAGTTCCTTTTATAAAAAGCCAATGAAAGATGGAAACACCAGCCAAAAGGAAATTGAAGCAATAGAGTCATTTTTTAATATTACACTGGAATAATTTAAAGATCAGCTGGTGAGCTATGGTTGTATAGAAATTTCCGCACTCTTGGATTCTCACGAATGTCTGGATTAATACCTTCAGGCTAAGCCTTCAAATGAAGTTTAAGCCTTGTGATGCTGTTGGCAAAAGCAGCAAGATAGACTGAAAAGCAGAAACAAGTTCTAAGTCATCACAGCCGGGACAGGCTCAGCAGGGACTATCTCATAAAATCGTGGACTTACCAATGTCAATAAATGGGATGGATGGGAATATTTTTGTTCAGTTCTGGAACTCGGTTCACATTGGAAATTGTACTGCACAGTGTCCAATTTTTGGGCACCAAGATGTCCCCCGGGCAGGATGCACCTCCATAAATAACTGGGAGGCAGTATTGGTGTCGATAACTGCACTGGCATTGAGAGCACCCAGCAGAATAAAAGGAAATTGCAAATTGGGATGTTTATATTAAATTTTGATTCATTTTTGCACAGAATATGCTGGGAATACTCAGGACGTTGGGAAGAGAAACAGAGTGAATGTTTCGGGTTGGAGACCATCCCTCATCACTGAAAGGAGAGAAGGGAGCCTGTAAAGCTGCAGGGAGCTGGGAGAGGGGCACATCTCTAATAGGCCAACACCAGGATAATCACTTCTTTGTTTATTTAGAGATACAACACGAAAGAGGCCCTACCAGTCCAACGAGCCACACCCCCCAGCTACCCACCTGTTTAACAGCACCTGCAACACAGGACAATTTACAATGACCAGTTGACCTACTAACTGGTGTTTCTTTGGAATGTGGGAGGAAACCGGGTGCACCTGGAGGAAACCCACACAGTCATGGGGAGAACATAGAAACCCCTTACAGACAGCACCGGAGAAAAGCAGTAAATAGGGTGACAGTTACTCCACCCCAATCTCTCAGTGCCTCCACAGATGCTGCCTGACCCGCTGAGTTCCTCGAGCAGTCAGCTTTTGCTCCGGGTTTCAGCCGCTGTGCGTTTGGACAGTGAGGGGCCCTTCTTTCCTGTTTGAAGTTTAGTTACTGGGCAATTTCAATAGGGGAGGCACGTGCTGGTGAAGAACAAAATGGCCGTTTGCGCAAATATACAAACCAAAGAACGCCACAGGTTCTAGAAATCTCGAACAAAAGCAGAAAATGCTGCAAATACTCGGGAGGTCAGGCTGTATCTGTGGGATGAGAAAGAGTAAATGTTTAAGAAGGAACTGAACTTTAAGAAGCTGCACTGTGCAAATGTACAGTTGTTGTTTATCATTTCAGACCTCAAAATTAACTTTAGGTCAATTTTACCAGTGCATCCTTCAGCAGACTGTTAAGTTAACTTTGTCCAAATAGAGCACACCTCAAAAGGGAAGCAACACCTCATATTCTGTCTGTTAAACCTGCAACCTGATGGCATGAACATTGATTTTTCTAACTTCCAGTAACTTTTCCTCCCTCTTCTCCCTCTTCTCTAACTTTTCCCTCTTCCTCCCTCCCTCTTCTCTCATTTTCAATTCCCCATTCTGGTTACCCTCTCACCATTTTTCTTCTCACCTCATCATCACTTCTCTTCCTCCCATGGTCCACTGTCCTGGCCAATTAGATTCCTTCATCTTCAGCTTTTTACTTCTTCCACCTATCATCTCTTGGCTTCTTACCTCAACCCCCCTCCCCCTCCCACACACCTTGCCCTTCACCTGGTTTCATCTAGCACCTGCCAGCTTCCTTTCCACCCCACCCTTTTATTCTGGCTTCTACCCCCTTCCTTTCCAGCCCTAAAGAAGGGTCTCAACTTGAAACATTGACTGTTTATTCCTCTCCGTAGATGCTGCCTATGAAGGGACTGAAACAGCTGGTTTGGCGGATGACGAAAGCTGCTAACCTTTCTGACATGTTGTACGTTGGCAAAATACAAAGAACATCTACTTAAGGTGAATGGAGAAGAATTACTGGGAGAAGGCAGAAGCATTTATTTTTATAAATACAGAGTATGATAAGTGACTGGGGCACACTGCCTGGTGTGGTGATAGAGGCTGATATAATAGAGACACTTAAAAGCCTCTTAGAGAGGCACAGGGATGTACGATAAATGGAGGGTTATGGCCGTGTAGGAGGAAAGAGTTAACTTGATCATGGAATAAGTTTATATAGGTCAGCACAATATTGTGGGCTGAAAGGCCTCTATAATTCCAATTCATAGTCTATCATTACGAGGGACGATCATTAAGGTCTTCTTTAATAAGAGGAACAGCTACCTACATGTGTTGTATCAGATGTCTCCAGGGTGTTGAGTCTGGAGGTAGAACCCACATTGTCATAGAACACAGACCAGTACTGGCCCTTCACCCCTCGGTGTTGTGCTGACCCGTTAACCTACTCCAAGATCAATCTAACCCTTCCCTCCCACATAACCCTCCATGTTCCTTTCATCTGTTAAGAGTCTCTTAAATCTCCCTAATATCTCAGCCTTTACCACCACCCCTGCCAGTACATACCAGGCACCTGCCACTCTCTGTGTAAAACATCTGCCTCTGACATCCCCCCTATACTTTCCGCCAATCACCTTAACAGCACATCCTCTTGTATTAACCATTGCTTCCCTGGGAAAAAGGCCCTGGCTGTCCACTCTATGCCTCTGATCTTCTTATGCATCTCAAACTCTGGTCAGACCACACTTGAAGTGTGTGCTAAGTTTAGGTCAATCCATTTCGATTGAGGCTTTAGAGAGAGAACAGAGGGGATTTACCAAGATGCTGCCTGGATTAGAGAGCGGGTCTTATGAGAAAAGGATGAGCACGCTATGGCTTTTCTCTTTAGAGTGAAGGAGGATGAGATGTGACTTGATGGAGGTGTAAAAGTGGTAAGAGGTTTATGTGGACTCAGTGGACAGTTGGTGCCTTTTACCCAGGGCTGAAATGGCTCATACAAGGTGATGCACCATCAATAACTCTCGGAGATGTGAGGCGAGATATAGACTTTTATTGGCTGGAAGAAAGAACAAGCAGCAATTGACCACCATGCTGCATTCTGGAGACTGAGGCCGGGGCTGTGTCTCCAATCGCCTTTATACCGGGGTCTGTGGGAGGAGCCACGGTCAGTGGGAGGAGCCACAGGAGCAGTCATTGGGTGGGGGGGCATGTCCAGACAGGTATATGTAGTTCACCACACAAGGGGCATAATTTGAAGTGTTTTTTTTCCTCCAGGGAGGATGATGGATGCACGGAATATGCTACCAGGGCTGCTGGTAGAGGCAGGTACATTAGGAACATTTAAAAGACTCAGGCATATGAACAAAACAAACTGGAGCGCTATGTGGGAGGAAACATTAAATTGATCTTGGAATAGGTTAAAAGATCGGCGTAAAACTGTGAGCTGAAGGGCCTGTACTGTGCTAGGTTCTAAATTCTAGCAAGATGCATCTCATCCTTTCTCACTCTCAAGGAAAATGCCCTGGCTCTATCAACTTTTCCTCATAAGACATGTTCTCTAATTCAGACGTCTATGTATTGAGTGAACTTTTTACCAGGCTGGCCTCATTTTTAATGAAAGGGCTCCCATTCCCTCAGCAAGTAGCTACTTTGGTGCCACAGGCCGTGTATCCTGCAGGGCCATGTCCAGCACCATAGCAAACTACGGCTTATTCAGCACCAGTCTTTTGACCAGCTGGAAATAAACTAACATAGTGCAGGTGAAGTCCACTCTTTGTGGCCAGATTAGTTAATTTCAGTGAAATTTCTCAACAACAACAAGAGAAATGGACAGCTTTTAAGTGACATGAAGGCAAGGAGAGGAAATTGGAGAGAGGAAAGAAAATAGCTTATGATAGAGAGAGGATAGGGGCAGGGGTGACAAAATATTATTCAGATGATAGAATCAGGCAAAATGAGTGTGATAAAGTGTGGCAAAGGGATGGAAGGACTGGAATATCTGGCATATCTTTATTGCCGTGGTGGTGATGGTCAGTGTAAGAAGGACAAGGAAGAATGGGCTCTGGTGCAGGATGTGAGGACTCTCAGGTGCTGCCAAGTTTCAGGCTGGATGACCAGCTCTGCTGGGTGTCGTGACTTTGAATGAGCCAAGACCCTTCATTAGGACTGCAAAGGAAAGGGGATGAAGCAACAAGCTGGGAGATCATTGGTGGAAAATGTAAAGGAGCAACCTAATCGGAGAGGAGGGTGGACCCTGGAAGAAAGGGAAAGCAGAGAGAGCCATGGGCAGGTGAGTAGGAAAGAGGAACCAGAGTGGGGAATGGAAGAAGAGGGAGGGGGGAGGGGGGAAATGTATTGGAAGTTAGAGAAATTGATGTCCATCAATACAACAATTTTTGATTGAAACTGATGTTCAATTCTTCCCCCCTCCCCAGCTTATTGGCTAAGTTGCGAAACTAGGGGTGAAGGGTGGAGGTAGACCTGAGGCGTTAGAAGTAGGGCGAGAGATATCTGATTTGGGTGGTAAGGCAGGAAGCTGGTGAGAGTTGCAGGAGCCACCCTTACAGGACCAAGGCCACATGCTGGGATAGTGCCCCAGCAGTCACTCGGTACTAGGAAGTCAGCCTTGGCCATCATGGCTGCCGTCAGAAGAGATTTCAAAGCTGCCACTGTGAGGTGATGGGGGTCAACAATGGAGAGAATTGTTTCCACATTCTACAGAGAGATGAAACCTAGCTCTTCCATCTCAAACTTGCCGATAGCTTCCCCATGCACCTACCATCCTTAGGTCCATGCTAGTCCATCTTCCATTAATGAAGTCAATATCTGAATCTCTGCAGCACAAATGGTGAAGCAGGAACTGGCATGATTCGACCCTCCTCCCCAAGCAAACACTTGGTCCCACCTTTAGGAAGAAGGGTCTTCCTTTCCCCTTGTAATTCACAGTATCTTCTACACCTACAGTAGTTCAGTCAAAAGAAAGGACTGAAGGTCATCCTGCCTTTAGTCGACAGTGGTAACCAACGGGAGCACCTACAATTGTCACATCATTGTGGACAGTGAGACAGAGGTCAGGGAGTAAATAGGAAGAAAATCCAAGTCAGACGTTAGCAGACGTGATTGAACTTCAGATTTCTTTTCCAAATGGTCATAGAGCTTCACATATGCTTTTACTGTTCCCTTGCATACATCTACCAAAGAATGATTATTCCAAAAGCGTCAGCCATTCAAAAGAAAAGTAACAATGTTTTGAATGTGACTTACTCAGCTAGACCGAGCTTTATTTCCAGTGAAGGCTCATTTAGATGTACAGAGAATTTTTTTTCTTTGTTTACTGCAATGGAACTAGTGTCTGCATTTACAATATCACACATTAGCAGAGAAAATGTTGGCCATTTCTAATTTCCATCCATCACTTTGAGAGTGAGTTGGTAATGAAGGTTTGCAAAAAGCAAAAAGGTAGGGAAACTTCTCCTGGGTGTTCTTCTAGGCAGAAGAAATAGAGAGCTTCACACATCTGGGAAACACTCGGTTTCCCTAACTGCAAAAATTTGATTATATAAAGCCAGATGGAAGAATAAAATACCGGTTTCACTGGATTATAGATTTAAAAAAAACTAACTTCTAAGTTGTAGAATTTGTCAATGTCCTTGAGGTACAGGTGGCAAGGCACAGAGCAGATATGGCTTGGATGAATATAGGACATTAGTTGGACCAGTGTGATAGAAAATACTGATTGATTGGCATCAGGGAATCAGATTAGTTGTCAGGAAGGGGCCAAGATAATCAACTGTTCTCTTGTAATGTCAGGCAGGAAAGATAAGGGCAGCACATTACCTTACTGAACCACCTGTCAGCCTGACATCGATATTTCTAGTTTACTGCAGAGAATAAAAAGTAGATTTCCATAACCAACATCACTCATCACTGAATTAAAGCAGCCAACCCAAGGATACTTAGTGAAGAGCAAAAATTATTAACCTTCTCACTAATGTCCATCTCCCATAAATAAATTCCCCCAGAAATGTCTTCAGGCAATGCGTCAGATATCAACTCAATTTATACTCCGCTTACTTCCCACCAACTAAGCTATTTATCACTGTTCAGCAAAATACATTTTCTTGCGCATAACCTTAATGGCATTGCTATGTAATTCCAAGACAAAAATAATGTCTCGGTCTTCGGTGGAGTGTGGGATGCTCTCTGCTTTACCTTATAGGTAATGACCAGTTAATAGCTTGTGCATAAAGGTCACAGACAAAATGTCATCCCATTTCAACCTTGTCTCTCAATGGTGTTTTAATGGAAATAGTTATGTGTTTGTCAGTGTTTCTGAAGACCTGATTAATGAGGTATGTCTCAGCAACAACCTAACCATTAATATTTGCCAAAGGCTTTGAGAAAGAACGCAGGCCTTTTGGAGCTGAAGTTTCTAATATCTTGTTGATTTCAGTGTCTACAGAGGAGTCATGTGGACTTGGAAGGAAAAAAAGACAGACTTTAACAAATACAGACCTGCCCCTCCTGTCTCCCTGTGCTTTTGATGTTCATTACTGACCCCCTCAGTTTCTCAAGTAACTTTGGTCAGTTTCTGAATTGGGACCACACACTCTGTTAACGTACAGTGGGTCCCTCAACAAAACTTGCTCTTCTTTGCCAGTGTGTAAGATTACCCTGCACTTCCCAGGCAAGCAAGTAGTACAGTGAAGTCAATGTAAACTGAGAAATTACTCCACCAGGCTCAGGAACAATTATCACTCTTCAGCCATTCTCCAATTTCCGGTAATTCCCTCCCCCTCCCCCTTCCCCTATCCCAGGTCCCTCTCAGCCTCTCTCCCCTTTCAACTTTCTGCTTCTTTATCTCTACAGTTCTTTCATGCTTATCCCCTCCCCTTCCCCCCTTATCTTTCCTCTGATTGGTTTTCCACCTGGCGCCTCTAGGCCCTACCCCCCCCCACCTCTATTACTGGGCTTCGGCCCTCTCTCCCCCTCCCCCTCCCCCCCCCCATTCCTGATGAAGGGTCTCAGCCCAAAACGTTGGCTACCCTTTTCTCACGGATGCTGCCTGACCTGCAGAGTTCTTCCAGTGTTGTGTACGTATTCTAGGTTCCTGAACCAGATGGGTACTCACTCACCTCAACTCTACAACTCATTTTCTCAGTATTGTTAGTTTGTTTCTATTGCAGTTTGTCTTCTTTTGCATTTTGGCTGTTTGCCTACTTTTGTTTGGTGCCATTTTTCATTGGTTCTGTTGTACTTCTCCGTTCTACTGTGAATGCCTGCAAGAAAACAGATCTCAAGGTAGCTGGTGACATATAGTTGACAAACACAAGATGCTGGAAACCCTGAAAAAGGGCCTCGGCCCGAAACGTTGACTCTTTACTCTTTTCCATAGATGCCGCCTGACCTGCTCAGTTCCTCCAGCGTTTTGTATGCATGACATACACCTGCTTTGATAATAGATTTACTTTGAACAATGGATAGTAGATATTGTATAACACAGTGGTGCATATTCCATAAAGAACGGTAGAAAATGTGCATCACAGAAGCAGGCCATTTGGTCTAGGAGTGCCTTTCATCCTCTTTATCCAAGCCTGTCAATCAAATCCAATATTCCTTTTCTCCTAATCTTTAGCTAGACGCTCCTTAAATGATTCTGTGCTTTAAACTTTAACCATGCCTTGCGGTGGTAAATTCAACAGAACATGAATTTAAGGTAGAGCAGAAGATTAACTTCTGGACTTATTTTCAATTATACTTCAATTGGATGAGATTAAAACCTCCCCTGCAACAGTTTTAACTCATTTAATGGTCTGCATATTGGCACTACATTGCGTACTGTAGTTTGTATAAAACTCAGAGGAGGCTTTACAATGATTGATGTGACGTGCAAGAAAAATAGGCAGTGTTCACATTGAAACTTTCAGTAGTAGTACTGTATAATGTTGTCAGAGTGAGATGTTATATTGTTTCGGTTTGATGGATGCATTCACAAGAATAAAATCTAAACCTAACTGGCTGGTTGGATGCATTACTGATTTACTTCATCTTTAATATAGTTCTACAGGTCATGAATGTTAATGAACAATGAGATAAGTTGACGTCAGTGGTGTTCTCTACAGCATATTACCTTCAAAATGGTTTCATTGAAGTAGAACGTTTCTACAGTAAAGAGGAGGACAAACTTACCATGAAATCTGCCCTCCAAGTAACGAACTGCGGTTAGTTAGGAACATTCCCTGTGCTTGAGATTTAATTCAAATTGTTTCCCCCTGTGAGCCTAGAAATTTGATATTTTCCAAAGGTACCACCCTTCAGAATGACTCCCTGACTCTAAAGGGCATTTGGTAACGGTGAGTTGGAGAAAGATGTTCCATTAATATATCATCCCTCTTTTAAAATAAATGTTTAGGCATTAAAACCTGAAAGATGAATAGAAGCCCAATAGAATAGGTGTAAAGATTTGATCTATGGAATAGCATAAACCTACAAGATTTCAGAGGCAGAAATGCAAATAATGCATTTCACGTATGTTTTGATGTATGTGTGATAAATTAACTTGAATCTTGAAAGAAAAAGCAAAACAAAACTTGACATTGAAATAGAAGGGGACCACATTTACATGATTGGAGAACTCTCAACAAATGTGGCACCATTTTTATGGAGTAATAGGTCCCAAGTTGTCGAGATCGGCCACCGAAGGCAGATGCACAGCTTCAGCCAGCTGTGATGTACGATTTTCAAATATCGTTATCACAAAATCAATGCTGATATTGATCTGCCAGTTTCAAGTCACTATGCTAAAATGAAAAAAGAATAAACTGGAAATACTCAGCAGGTAACGTGGCACATGTGAGAAAGATTCAAAGTCAACATTTTGGGTTTGTGAAGTTCCATCAGAACTCAGTAAAGCCTGGTCTCTATACCAGATAACCTTTGACTTTGTTAGGGAAAGTTCACTTGCTTACACAACAGGGATAATTCTTGGTGGTCAATTAACCTACCACCCTCCATGTCCTCGGGAGGTAGGAGAAAACTGGAGCACCTAAAGGAAACCCAAGCAGTCACAAAGAGAATCTGCAAACTCCATGCAGTCTGATGAGCTGACAGCTCTGCTAGCTATGCTACTGTTCCATCCCAGACCTCTTCCTAAATTGATGTTGCCTGGAAAATTTCCAAAGGTTATTTATACTTTGCAAAACCACAAAATATCTTTCTGCCTCTGAGATACAGCCCTGTCCATTGCAGGCAAAACCCTCCCTACTATTGAGCCAGTGCAAGTGGGGCATGTGATTTTGATTTCAGCATTTAAGAGAAGTTTGGATAGGTACATGGATGGGAGGGGTATGGAGGGCTGTGGTCCGGGTGCAGGTCAATTGGACTAGGCAGTTTAAATGATTCAGCACAGACTAGATGGGCCAAAGGGAGTTCTAAGAGTTCTTCCAAAGGAAAGCAGCATTCGTCATCCAGGCCACAGGCTCTTCTCATTACTACCACTGGGTTGGAGGTACAAGAGCTTTACTTCCCAAATCACCAGGTTTGGAATCAGTTATTACTTCAGGCTCCTGACCAGTGTGGGTAACATCACTCACCTTGACTCTGCACTGATTCATTTTCAAGGACTCATGTTCTCAGTTTTATATTTTCACAGTGTGTCAGCTTTTGCACATTGGCTGATTGTCAATGTTTAGTTTTTCGTAAGTTCTATTGAATTTCTTTTGTTGTTCCTTTTCATGCATTGATGGCATTTTTGCTGTTTCTGTACTGTTTGACAGTTTTTTTTTACAAGGCTGAGTTGCTAGCTCGATTCTCAGCACAGCACGGACAGAAAGTGTGCAAGGAGTTGACCAGATTCGAATTCGGGATCATTCACTGCAAAGTCCGGTGCTGATGCCAATGCCACGACATTGAATTTCTTCATTTTCCTGTAAATGCTGCAAGAAAGTGAATCTCAAGGTAATATATCTTGACATAGATGTAATTTGACTTTGATAAACGGCACTGTAATAGCCATGGCTTTTCCCTAGGAGCCACCCAGAAAATTCAGAAGCTTTCTTCCTGTCCAACAGATAATCTGCAGTAGAGTATTTGCACCACTGTCCCAACACAATAATTCTTAAGAGAAAGAAAAGAGCCTGGACAAAGATGAGCTGTGGCATGTCTGCAAGACCACCATGGTCATTTCTAAAGCATCACTTACAGAAATGATTACACAAATTAGTTCCTTAATAGACAACAGACAGTAGGTGCAGGAGTAGGCCATTCAGCCCTTCTAGCCAGCACCGCCATTCACTGTGATCATGGCTGATCATACACAACCAATACCCCGTTCCTGCCCTCTCCCCATATCCCTTGACCCCGCTATCTATAAGAGCTCTATCTAACCCTCTCTTGAATGCATCCAGAGACTTGGCCTCCACTGCCTTCTGGGGCAGAGCATTCCACATATCCACCACTCTCTGGGTGAAAAAGTTTTTCTGCACCTCTGTTCTAAATGGCCTACCCCTTATTCTTAAACTGTGGCCTCTAGTTCTGGACTCACCCATCAGCGGAAACATGCTTCCTGCCTCCAGTGTGTCCAATCCCTTAATAATCTTATATGTTTCAATCAGATCCCCTCTCATCCTTCTAAATTCCAGTGTATACAAGCCCAGTCACTCCAATCTTTCAACATAGGACAGTCCCGCCATTCCGGGAATTAACCTTGTGAACCTACACTGCACTCCCTCAATAGCAAGAATGTCCTTCCTCAAATTTGGAGACCAAAACTGCATACAATACTCCAGGTGTGGTCTCACTAGGGCCCTGTACAGCTGCAGAAGGACCTCTTTACTCCTATATTCAATTCTTCTTGTTATAAAGGCCAGCATGCCATTAGCTTTCTTTACTGCCTGCCGTACTTGCATGCTTGCTTTCATTGACTGATGTACAAGAACACCTAGATCTCGTTGTACTTCCCCTTTTCCTAACTTGACTCCATTCAGATAGTAATCTGTCTTCCTATTCTTGCCACCAAAGTGGATAACCTCACATTTATCCACAGTAAACTGCATCTGCCATACATTTGCCCACTCATCCAACCTGTCCAAGTCACCCTGCATTCTCATAACATCCTCCTGACATTTCACACTGCCACCCAGCTTTGTGTCATCGACAAATTTGCTAATGTTACTTTTAATCCCTTCATCTAAATCATTAATGTATATTGTAAACAGCTGCGGTCCCAGCACCGAATCTTGCGGTACCCCACTGGTCACAGCCTGCCATTCCGAAAGGGACCCGTTAATCACTACTCTTTGTTACCTGTCAGCCAGCCAATTTTCAATCCATGTCAGTACTCTGCCCCCAATACAATGTGCCCTAATTTTGCCCACTAATCTCCTATGTGGGACTTAATCAAAAGCTTTCTGGAAGTCCAGGTACACTACATCCACTGGCTCTCCCTTGTCCATTTTTATAGTTACATCCTCAAAAAACTCTAGAAGATTAGTCAAGCATGATTTTCCCTTCATAAATCCATGCTGACTTGGACTGATCCTTCTACTGCTATCCAAATGTGTAGTAATTTCCTCTTTTATAATTGACTCCAGCATCTTTCCCACCACTGACGTCAGGCTAACCGGTCTATAATTCCCGGTTTTCTCTCTCCCTCCTTTCTTGAAAAGTGGGGCAACATTAGCCACCATCCAATCAGCAGGAACTGTTCCTAAATCTATAGAACATTGGAAAATGATTACCAATGCATCCACGATTTCTAGAGCCTCCTCTTTAAGTACCCTGGGATGCAAACCATCAGGTCCCAGGGACTTATCAGCCTTCAGACTCAACAGTCTATCCAACACCGTTACTTGCTTAATATAAATTTCCTTCAGTTCATCCTTTACCCTAGATCCTTTGGCCGCTATTACATCTGGGAGATTGTTTGTGTCTTCCCTACTGAAGACAGATCCAAAGTACCTGTTTAACTCGTCTGCCATTTCCTTGTTCCCCATAATAAATTCTGTTTTCAATGGCCCAATTTTGGTCTTAACCATTTTTTTGCTATTCACATACTTAAAGAAGCTTTTACTATCCTCCTTTATATCCTCAAACTTCTAAAAGTAATATTTCCCCACCCACCACCACCCAGCTGTTATAACATGACAAACCTCACTGCTGCACAATCAAAGTTTTCACTAAAGAATAAAGCATAAGCTTCAGAACTTAGAGTGCCCATACACACCACAAGGCCTGCCATATGGAAGTAGTCATTGAGTTGTATCCCATGCAGCTCTTGTTTGGTTATATTATTTTCTGCTTCATTACTTTGTGAAATTGGCAAAAACAAAACTGATTGCAGTGTAGGAGCTAACATTTTCTGCCAGGTTATCCTGATAGAGCAGAATTCAGCCCCAAGGATATTTATTTGTTTCGAGATACTGCATGGTAACAGGCCCAACGGGTCTGTGCAGTAATTACACGCATGTGACCAATTAACCTTCTAAACTGACATCTTTCAAACGTGGGAGGAAACCAGATCACCAGGTGGAAACCCATACAGATGGAACGTACAAACCCCTTACAAACAGTGAGAAATAAACCAAGGTGCTTGGAAGTAGGTACAAAGGGGATGTCAGAGGTAAGTGTGTCACACAGGGAGTGGTGGGTGCATGGAATGCACTGCTAGTGATGGTGGTGAAGGCAGATACAATAGGGTCTTTTATGAAGCTTTTAGATAGGTAAATGGAGCTTAGTAAAATAGAAGGCTATGCAGAAGGGAAATTCTAGGCAGCTTCTAGAGTAGGTTACATGGTCGGCACAAAATTGTGGGCCGAAGGGCCTGTAACGTGCTGTACATTTCTATGTTGAGGTCACTGGTACTGTTATTGCATTATGGTAACCACTGTGCTACTGTGCTACCCCTCATATCCTTAGGGTAACTTCACACACAATGATCAACAACATGAAAGAAAATTTAGGCTGCTGGTAGCCTATTATTTTCAACACAAAGCATCACTTCGCCTCTAAAATAATCCAACGGGGACCAATACTATCATCCTTAAGATATAGCTCGGTAATAGGCAACACAGACAAACACTCCATCCTGTATTCCTTTGTGGGTCTCCTTCACGCCATCTTTTAAAGATTCATAAAAAATGACAACTCCTTTTGCAAGGCTTTCAACTTTGTAACACCAGAGTAAAACAGACAGTGTCATGTTCCCAACTGCAATGCTCCAAGATCTTGTGTCTGCTGCCGATCATCTCGGGTGATGTGACCTTTGCAGGTGGGGACCTCGGAAATGGAGCAGTGAACCAAAAGTGATGAAATGTGGTAGAAACCATCCAGTGTCAATTTGTTTTACGTTATGACCTTAATGTTATACATATTGAGTTCAGACCTTAACTATTTTTGAATATCAGCTATATTCACATATGTTCCAGCTGACAGTTTTGAGATTCAGTAAACCTGAAGGAATCAATTAATCAGCTATCAAATCAGATTTAACCGGCTGGCGGTGTAGTGGCACCAACTCTGGACTTTGAGGCAAATGTTCATGGGTTAAAATCTGGCCAGCTCCTTGCACACTTTCCATCAACGTTTCAAGACTGGCCTAACAACAAACATGGCGTAGAAACTCTTTGCCATATCTACCCTGCCAAGAGGTTGCTTCTTGGTAACGCAGTGCGAGGTTTTTAAAGAGCCTGGGGGCGTTCAGATTCTCAGCAGCTGCCAACAACGGGAGAGGTCATTCTGGGTTGAGCGTTGAGTCAGCAACACGGCTCATATAGAACATTCATAATGCTATGGAAATGGAGCCCGATGCGCCACAAGATATGGAAACGAACAACAACAACAACTCAGTTCAGGGGGCAGAACTATTGTTTACAATCAGCCAACCAATTAACTTGTAGAAAGTTCACCTGACCAATTGCATGCTGCAAAATTCATTCAAGATAACATCCAACTTTCTGCAGTGGCACCTTAGCAGAATTTCCAGGGCATTGTTGAGAGCAGGGGTTCCTAACTTCTTTTTAAATACTATAGACTCCTAATATTAACCGAGGGGTCTGTGGACCCTAGGTGAGGAAACCCTGATGTAGAAGGGATATTTGCTACATCGTGGTAGTAACGTCTTTCCAAAAGGACAAGGTTTCTTTGAAACATTCCGATGTAGTGAGAAGCTTAAAGCAAACACAAGCATTTTTAAAATATTCTTCTTTATAGTCACTATAGAGTAATAGAGAACAATATAGCACAGAAACATGCTCTTTGGCCCATCTAGTCCATGCTGAATTATAAATCTGCATTGTTCCATTGATCTGCATCTGGACCATAGCCCTCCGTACCTCTCACATCCATATACCAATTTTCTCTTAAATGTTGACATTTAACTCACATCTACCACTTCCACTGGCTGCTTGTTCCACGCTCTCACCCCTCTGAGTGAAGAAGTTCCCCCTAAATGTTTCACCTTTCACCCTTACCATTGTTGGTAGAATCTCAGATGGAGATGAGAGGGCGTACAGGAGTGAGATATGCCAGCTCGTGGAGTGGTGTCACAGCACAGCCTTGCACTCAATGTCAGTAAGACCAAAGAGCTGATTGTGGACTTCAGGAAAGGTAAGATAAGAGAACACATACCAGTTCTCATAAAGGGATCAGAAGTGGAGAGAGTGAGCAGTTTCAAGTTCCTGGGTGTCAAGATCTCCGAGGACCTAACCTGGTTCCAACAACACACGCAGCTTACGGCAAGGTCTGCACACCGTCACAGACTTCAAAGCTAAGTACCGTGGAGTTTCCAACATCGCGGCCTCTCTCCCAGACGAGCTAAATCTTTTTTACACTTGATTTGATGTCGCCAATACTGAGCCCCTGAGGAGACCTGCAGATAATGCGACCGGCATTTCCAACGAGTGGACAGACGCAAGGCTGTGGGACTGGACGGCATCCCGGGGTGGGTACTCAGGATGAGCGCAGCACGACTGGCAGGTGTGTTTACAGACATCTTTAATCTCTCCCTCTCCCTGTGCCCTCCTGCTTCAAATTATCCACCATTGTTCCAGTACCTAAAAGACCAAAGGTAACGTGTCTGAACGACTGACGTCCTGTCGTACTTACCTCAATAATAAGCAAATGCTTTGAGAGGCTGGTCAAGGACCACATCTGCAGCTTGCTACCACCTAAAATGGACCCCGTACAATTTAACCGATCGACAGATGACACAATAGCCACAGCTCTACACTCCTCGAGAGGAGGGATGCTTATGTGAGAATGCTGTTCTTGGACTACAGTTCAGCATTCAACTCCATAATTCCCTCTAGGCTCGACAAGAAGCTCAGAGACCTCGGCCTTCTCTCTGACTTGTGTAGCTGTATCCTGGACTTCCTGTCAGATCACCGGCAGGTGGTAAGAGTGGGCTCCCTCACCCCTGCCCCTCTGACCCTCAACACAGGTGCCACTCAGGGCTGTGTACTAAGCCCCTTCCTTTACTTTCTCTATACCCATGACTGTGTCTCTATCTACCGCTCCAATCTGCTAATGATACTAGACTAATTGGCCTAACCTCAAATAATAATGAGGCAGCCTGACACAGTGGTGTCAAGAAAACAACCTCTCCCTCAATGTCTCAAGAACAAAGGAGCTGGTTGTGGAACACAGGAGGAATGGAGACAGGCTAACCCTTTTTGACATCAATGGATCTGGGGTTGAGAGGGTGAACAGATTTAAGTTCCTCGGTATAAACATCAGCAATGTTTACGGTATGTCTTGTGGTCTGTATGTACCAGTTGTGTGGTGAAAAAGGCACAACTGTGCCTCTTTCACCTCAGAGGGTTGAAGTTTGGTGTGGGTCCGAAGTCCTAAGAACTTTCTATAGGGGCACAACTGAGAGCATCCTGACTGGCTGCATCACTGCCTGGTACAGGATCTGTACTTCCCTCAATCGCAGGATTCTGCAGAGAGTGGTGCGGACAGCCCAGCGCATCTGTGGATGTGAACTTCCCACTGTTCAGGACATTTACAAAGATGGGTGTGTAAAAAGGGCACAAAGGATCATTGAGGACCCGAGTCACCCCAACCACAAACTGTTCCAGCTGCCACTATCTGTGAAATGATACCGCAGCATAAAAGCCAGGACCAACAGGCTCCGGGACAGCTTCTTCCACCAGGCCATCAGACTGCATAATTCATGCTGACACAACTGTATTTCCATGTTATATTGACTATCCTGTATGCATACTATTTATTATAAATTAATATAAAATGCACATTTAGGTGGAGAGGTAGCGTAAAGATTTTTACTCCTCATGTATATGAAAGATGTAAGTAATTCAATTCGATGCAGCTATATAACAGGCAAGACAGTGTCTATACTTCATTAGGAGTTTGAAGAGATTTATCATGTCAACAAGAGCACTCAAAAACTTCTATAGATGTACCATGGAAAGCGTTCTGACTGGCTGCATCACTGTCTGGTATGGTTGTGGGGGGAGGGGGGCGGGGGTGGTGGGGGCTACTGCACAGGACCAAAAGAAGCTACAGAGAGTCATAAATTTAGTCACCTCTATCTTGGGTACTAGCCTACAAAGTACCCAGGACATCCTCAAGGAGCAGTGTCCCAGAAAGGCAGCATCCATTATTAAGGACCTCACTATTGCCAACAGGTAGGAGGTACAGAAGCCTGAAAGGCACATACTTCACAATTCAGGAACAACTTCTGCCCCTCTGCCATCCGATTCCTAAATGGACATTGAATGGACATTGAACCCGTGAATACTACTTCATTTTTTAAATATATATTATTTTTGATTTCTCATGATTTTTAATCTATTCAACATATATATACTGCAATCAATTTATTTATGATTTCCCCCCCCCCTCTTTATTGTGTATTGCATTGAACTGCTGCTGCTAAGTTAACAAATTTCCTGATATACGCTGGTGATAATAAACCGGATTCTGATTAACCCATGACCTCTAGTTCTGGACTCACCTGTAGTGGAAAAAGCCTGCTTACATTTACCCTACCTATACTCCTCAATTTTGTATACTGTTTCTACAAACACCCTGTAAAAGACTGGAATCATGCGGAGGGGCCTTGCGTTAAATCTGAAGAAATTATACATGATATTAAGTATTGATAATGAACTTGGCTTAGAAGGAATGGAATTCACCCAGATGATCAACAGCTTTTACAGGACAAATGGTATAAGGGCAACATTCATGGATATGAATAACTCCAACCCAATGTTCACTTGTCATTGCCTTGCCAGACATCCCACCTCTCCCGGAAGTTCCGGGAGTCTTCCGCAAATTGATGGCGCTACCTCCCCGAGATGAGTTTTTGCAGGGTGGGATGTTTGCCTTTCAAACATCATTGCTTTATGACAGTGGTTATGGACTCAGTCTCATCAGATTGAACACAACTGTATTAGAACCAAAATGTCAATTGCATGAACACAGATTGTATTTCCAAAATGTACCATATGTGTGCCATGCTTTGCTGACAGAACTGGATGTGGAAGAGAAAAGAAAAGCCTCCCAGTGATTTTTTATCCCACTAATTCTCTAATGGTGAATATCTGGAGTGAGCTGCAAGAGGGGGAAGGAAAGGCGGATACAGTTACAATCTTTAAAAAGCATTTGGGCAGGTACTTGGAAGAAGTCGGGGACACACTCCTCATATGGGCAAGTTGGCACAGATAGGCATCACAGCAGCACAAGTGAGCCAGAGAGGTCTGTTCCTGAGCTCTATGAACCAAGCATGTTACAATTTGTACACTATTCATTGAGATTGACTTGGAGTGTTCCACCCAATCAAATGGATCCCAGACTACTCAATCTACACTCAAACTTGAAGCTTGAATACTCCATGTAACATGCATGTGGCAGAACTTGGAGAGGATTCTGCTGACTGTGGAAGAAGAGTTTGGCTCCGTTGATGGGCTGTTACAGGGAGGTACGCTTACCCCACCTCAGTACAACCTCTCCTCATTCTTCAAATTCTCCCTCCAAGCATGGAGATGGATCACAAAAGGAGTCCCACTGCTTCCGTGTTCCTGAGGATTGTAATGCCAGAGGATTGACCCAAAGTCTCCTTTGTAATGAGATGAAAACAAAATGGGGACAACACAAGAAAATGCTTTAAGTGAGACAGCTGCATTTATATTGAGAATTTATCCTTAAAATTACATAATTGGAACCAAGTCAGAGACCTAAAAGACCACAAAGCTGGAGATTGCTCCAAATGGACAGAAATTTGCAGTGACATATATTCTCCAATTTTCATGTAGCTACTTAGAGGTGTAACCGATCTATTTTGGCAGGTCTATTTGGCAGAATTCAATCTTGTAATTGTGTTCTCCAAGAAACAGAGCCCATGTCTGCATTTATGCAGCTGCTGTTAGTGAAACACCCTTCTGTGGATTGGAAATGGACACTGGTGGTTGATGATCAGTAATGAGGGTAAACTCTCACTCTTACAAGTACTGGTTGAAATGTTTTGCGCCCCAAACCAGACTCAGGATTCATTCTCTACATAATTTTTCTCTGCAGTGGTAAAGGAACATAATGCAAAGGCTGTTCACTTCCATCACTCATAACATTTGACATGACTGTACCTGTAGCATGAGGCGTGGTGTCATAGACAAGCTTCACTGGATAATATGGATCATGATGTGTGAGTACAGTGTCTGACGTCACCACTTCCTTTGCCTTTTGGAAAGCCACCTCACACTACTTTGTCCATTCCCGTCTCTGCCCAATCTGTATTAATAAGTTCAAAGGGTGGAGCACAGTATCCAGGTTTGGCAGGATTCTGTTTATAGTAATTGACAAATCCTCAAAAGGACCAGACTATGACATGTCCTTTGTCCTTGGGGCATTCTCCTCTGCTTCAATTTTCTCAGCGCACTTGTGTAATCCTTGTGTGCCAGTGGTGTGACCACAGTAAGTGATTCTTGGTTTTAAGAATTCACACTTGTTGCGTCATGCTCTGAGTCAATAATCTTCCAATCTTTTTAACACTGTCTTGAAATTTTAGAGATGTTCCATGTCATCCTCACCAGTAAAAATGATATCATTCAGGTAACACTGGGCACCTGGACAGCCTTGCAGCATCTGGTCCATAACTTTCTGCCAGAGTGGAGGTGCAGATGCTACTCCAAAAATAAGCATATTATAATTTGTGAGTGTCTATGGTGAGAAGCACACTGGAACCTTCTTCCATCTCTATCTATTTGTAGGACTCAACTAAGTCCACTTTGCCTGTATTTCCCTCCTAAAGGTTTGCAAAGATATCCTCTATCTTGGGCAGAAGGTACTGATCTACCTTCAGTACTGGGTTAATGGCTACTTTAAGATCACCACAGATCCTGACACACTCATTCTTCTTGGCTGCTGGGACCACTGGCCCACAGGCTCCACTCAGCCTTGGAAAGAATTCCTTCAGCCTCCATGTGATCTAGCTCACTGGCTACGTTATCATGGGATGGTACAAAGGTTTGTAAAACTTGGGTGTAGCATTTGCATATAATACTAATTTAACCTTGATATGTTTGAGTTTTCTAATGCCATCCTTGAGCACTGCTGTGGCATCAGCCAGTACCTTTCTTAATTTGCTTTTGTTGTCCCTATTGCAGGGGAAGGGACATGGATCTCCAATCAAGTTGTAATCGTCTCAGCCAATCACAACCCCACAATCCTGCCTCCCCACCCCCCCCCCCCTCCCCGGTTTTACCACATACAAGTCCAATGTGACTTGTAGGTTGTTGTATTTCACTGTCATGAATATCATTCCCACAGGAGTTCTCTTCGTTCCAGTACAAGTTCTCAGTTGGATATCTGCAGGCTTCAATTCAGTATCTTAGAAATGATGTTCAAACTCATTTTGTGGAATGATTAAGACAGCCTAGTCAGTGTCCAGTGTCCAATTCCACTTAAATTAATTTGCTTTTGACTTCTGCTGTCAAGTCATATGGCTTGTCCCTTGTTAGTTTTCACATTGTACATCTCAAGGCTACCCTTTCCAGTGTCATTCTCATCATTATCAGACTTTTCATCAACAGCATGCAGATTAGAGCTCTTTTTCAAACAGTAACTTGACTTTTTTTTTATCTTTTTCTTCCCTGTGCACTCTTAATTTTTGTCTGTCAAACATACTTTCTGTAATTGTCCTACTTGGTTGCATTTTCTGCGAGTTTCACCTCTAAACTTGGTCTGGTTATGTAAGCCCCTGCCACAACGATAACACAATTTGTTCAGCCAGACAGGTTTCCATTGAGACATTGTAATTTTGTCCATGTTCACTTTCATTCCTGACAGCAATTCTTTTATGCCTCTGGATGAAGTTTCCATTGATACAGTGATTTCAACTGCTCTTTTAAATGTGAGTTTTGCTTCAGCTATGAACCATGTTTGATCCCACAAGATTCTTCTTCTAAGATTCCACAAACTAAATGATCTCTCACAGCAGCATTAAGTCCATCACTGAACTGACAATGATCAGACAATTTCTTAAATTCAGTCATGTAAACTGAAATGAACTCCCCTTTCCTTTTGATTCCACTTATGAAACCTAAAGTGTTCTGCAATCAACAATGCTTTGGGTTCTAAATGTTTCTGCATTACTTTCACAATGTCAGCAAACCTCATTTCAGCTGGTTTGGTTGGAGCAGTTAAACTTCTAAGCAAACTATGTTTGTCCACCTATTGCACTCAGTAACACTGGCACCCTCTTTTCTTTGGCTATTTCACTTGCTTCAAAATATTGCTCAAATCATTCAGTGGATATCATCCAGTTATCTATTGTTCAATCGAACAAGTCTATCTTTCTGACATAGCCAGCCATCTCTGCTTTTTAAAAAAAAATCTTATTATTATCACCTGGCATTTATTGCTTATGAACCCATGAATTTGGCCTGTTTTCTGCTTTTTTTCTTAACTTGAGCATCTCCCCTTTCACAAAGCAAAAAACAAGCTGCCCTTCAATAGGTAGTCGTCTCAGGGTTTTTTTAAAGTTTACTCACCACTGTCACATTTTGCATCTCCAGAAGCTAATCAAAAGAAAGACATGGCAGCCAGGACACTTCTCGTCCACTTAATTTTTCTTTAGTGTAGCAGTCACATATAACATGATCGCAAGACAATGTATGCCATTCACTACTTCTTATATAAAAACCCAAAATAAATTATGTAAACTAACAAATAATACTTAGTCAAACAACATGTTTACAATATTTCTCAAATCTTACTGTAATGTTAAATACAGTACAATCTAACATCTACATACTGCTAAGACCTTGCTGTGTCTCACTAGAGGACTCGGCAAATGATGAGTGGCAGATGGAATCTGGCTTAATTCAACTCATTATTTATGCTGTTTATTCTCAAATTATTAGAAATGACCACATTATTTATGTGAAGAGGTGCTATTGCCAAAAATATTGGAATGCAATAAAATGATTTCAATGACAAGGAGTACAGCATTCAAATCTAAACAGACATTTTTTTTTAAGAGCAACACACAGAAAATCCTGGAGGAAAGAGTGCAGAGAAAATTTACAAGGATGTTGCCAGGTCTGGAGGACCCGAGTTATAAGGAAAGGTTAAACAGGTTAGGACTTTATTCCTTGGAATGTAGAAGTTTGAGAAGAGAGTTGATAGAGGTGTACAGAACTATGAGGGGTGTTGATAGGGTAAATGCAAGCAGGCATGTCCACTGAGGCTGGGTGGGACTACAACTAGAGGTGATGGGTTGAGGGTGAAAGGTGAAAAGTTTAAGAACACGAGGGGAAACCTCTTCACTCAAGAGGGTTGTGAGAGTGTGGAACAAGCTGCCAGCACAGCTGGTGCATGCGAGGAGGATTTCAACATGTAAGAGAAGTTTGGATAGATACTTGGATGGCAGGATTATGGAGGGCCATGGTCCTTGCGCAGGTCAATGGAAGTAGGCAGTTTAAATGGTTCAGCAGGAACTAGATAGGATGAATGGCTGCTTCTGTGCTGTACTTTTCTATGACTCTAACTCAGCAGGTCAGGCAGCATCCATAGAAATGAACAAACAGTTGACATTTTGGACTGAGACCCTTCTTCGATTATACAAGCTCACAACACATATTCAGCTTTACATTAAAGCCTGCAGTGAAATGTGTCATTTGCATGAACAACCAATGCACTGAAGGAAGTGCTCTTTCTCCTTGACTGAGATGTGACATGACTGAGGTCTAGAAAATTATGAAGGGGTTCGATCGGATAATCATAGCAAAGGTGCTTCAGTTTGTGGGAATGATCAAAATCAGAGGCCAGAAATGAAAATCAATCCGAAAAACACTTTACCAAATTTAGATGTGAAACTTGCTTTTAAGACGAAGCAGATTATACACAGGATGGAGAAAGGATCAAGATACATCGAGAGTGGGAGAGGAAGTATTAAGGGGATCATGATGACACTCAAGCATCATATTATTCTCTGTAAATTCTATGTAATCACCTCTACTTCCTCAGGAGGCTGTGGGGATTCAGCATTCATCAAAAGCCTTGGCAAACTTCAATGGATGCATGGTGGAAAGAGTGCTGACTGGATGCATTATGGCCAGGTATAGGAATACCAATGCCTTTGAGTGGAAAATCCTACAAAAGCAGGTGAACTTGGCCCAGTGCCTCACGGGTGGAGCCCTGCCAACGGCTGAGCACATCTACATGAAATGTTGCCATAGAACAGCTGCATCCATCAAAGATCCTCACTGTCCAGGCCATGCGCTTTTCTTACAGCTCCCATCAGCTCAAAGGCAAAAGTGCCTCAGGACTCACGCCACCAGGTTCAAGAACAGTTACTACCCCTCAACCATCAGGCTCTTAAACAAAAGGGGAAAGCTACACTCATTCTCTTTGTGGTGTTCCTACGACCAATGGTCTCACTTTAAGTACTCTTTGTTAATTCATGCTCCCATTATTTACTGTTATTTATCTTTATTTGCACAGGTTGTGTTCATTGATCCTGTTTGTAGTTACTGATCTATAAATTTGCTCAGTATGCCCACAGAAAAAAGAATCTGAGGGTTGTATGTAGTGATAAATTTTACTTTGAACATATCACCTTGACGAAAGGACAGATGGAAGCTGAATTATGTTGACTTTCTGTCATCTAATCATCCTTTGTTACTGTTTCTCCTTTCACAACATTCTGGTAGATCCAAAGTAATTTACTTGCTCTTTTGTAAGCAAATAGTTTCAAGAAATGATAACCAATGAGAAAGAACATCCATTTGGAGTAATTCTCCTGAATATGACTTGTCATCGACATTAATGCTGATTTCTGGAACTTGTTAACAAACAGTGATGCATTGCTCAGTCCTGATAATTGAATCATCTCAAGCCTATTTGAACTTAACACATAATTCAAGCAACTAGTCATCAAAACTAAAAGAAGTTGAGAAACCAGCTGACAAGAACTCCATCCGTGGAAATGCTCTGCAAATTGAGCTAATCAATCTCTGTTGAACACCAATATGTTACCTATCAGTTCTTTAATTGTCACCTCCTACATGCATTTCCAGTGTATATTAGGTACCAGATTTTTCCACACCTTTTAATTTTGCACATTCTTAAGGAGCATGAGGAATTGGCCTGTTTCTCAAAGCAGCAGTTAATCCTCCAATATGCCTTCGCTGGCCTCACAGAGAATTACGATCAGTTTGACTTAGTGGTAGAAAAGGCAATAAGGCATACAGCATTCACAGCCCATAAATGGCCAACAGCTTTCACTCAAGCGCAGAATCGGGTGGTTACTTCTGCGCTGCATGCTCTCCCAGAAGCGACTTCACCATGAGGCTCACCATTAAATCCCAAGGGAATTTACTGATTCCTACATGTGAAGCTTATCTGCTGGAGTTCTATTGTGCAATCCATAATAACTGCAGCCTCTTCAGCACTGAAGGTTAATTTTCTTATTAATAGGCACTATTCCTCTGGTTAAAATACTGCTTGTTTCTCAAACACATGAGACTCTGCAGATGCTGGAAATCCAGAGTAACACACACAAAATGCTGGAGGAACTCAGCAGGTCAGGTAGCATCTATGGAAAGGTTCTTTCCCTCACTTTACTTTGCTTTCTATGCTTGATTTGACAGTGAATTCAGTCTTATAAATGACATGTCCACTTCCCACTCGGTGGGAACATCATAAGATGAGAAGAACCACCCACTCCCCACCACAAGTATTTGTGTTGGCATTTTTGGGATTTTTAGGAGGTTCCTAGATGGAGACTGGTGCACATAGATAACAGTGGGCTTTAGGGAAGGGAGTGGTAGAAGGTTCATTTGTGGTGGGGGAGTGGGTGGTTCTTATGATGTCTCTCTAGTGTTTAGGTTCAGAGCACTTAAAACCCCCAGAAAGAAACAAAGGTATTTATTTTTGTCTCAAGCTTGGTTCTCTTGTTCAGTGGCCTGCAGCTAACTAACACAATAGGGTCCAGGCACACCTGGAATATCTCCTTCGAATGTGAGGTGGTTACCACATTCTCTAGCACCACATAGCAGTCCTTATACTTTTCCATCTCCAAAAGGGTTAAATTATCAATAAAGCACACTGTTGCTATGAATGTTTTCCAGGAAAGTGTTTACAACTTCTGGTTAATATGCACTGATTCTAATGAAAACACAAGCAGAAATACTCAGGGATGACTAACATTTTACTGATACTGTGCAATGCCACACCATACAACCTTAGCATCCTCTGCACGGCACCAGAATGACACAGTAACGATACAATTATATAATTATATATAATTATTAATAATTATATAATTGTACAATTATGCAATTGATAAATTACTATGTGAAAATTTGAATTGCTTCCTTTGAACATTTGTGAGGAACATGGTGAAAATGCAAGCATTAATTTGAAAGGTAATAGCTGCTCTTCTCCCACGTGAGCATCATTGCATTCTGGTGGAATGGGGGATGTGGGTGCCAATGACCAGGCCAGCATTTATTGCATTTCCGTGGTTGCCATCGAGCCAGCATCTTGAACGACTGCAGTCCTGCCAGGGCAAATTTTGTACATATGGGTAGGGATTTCCAGAATATGCAGTGCTGTGCACATAGGCACCTGAAAAAAATTCTGTAACGTGAAGCAACACACACAAAATGCTGGTGGGATGCAGCAGGCCAGGCAGCATCTACAGGGAGAAGCGCTGTCGACGTTTTGGGCCGAGACCCTTCGTCAGGACTAACTAAAAGGAAAGATAGTGTCCTGACGAAGGGTCTCGGCCCGAAACGTCAACAGCGCTTCTCCCTATAGTTGCTGCCCGGCCTGTTGTGTTCCACCAGCATTTTGTGTGTGTTGCTTGAATTTCCAGCATCTGCAGATTCCCTCGTGTTTGTCTGTAAAGTGAAGATGCTTTCAAAGTAATTAAAAGTTTCTAAATATTATAATACTTAGTACTATAAAGAGCAGTAACCAGTTAAAAAATAAATCGAAGCAATATCTGGTGTGCCCACCCTTTGCCTTTAAAACTGCTTTCAATTCTGCTTTGTACACTGTCGTGCAGTTTTTATAAAAGAAAAATCGGCTGGTAGATTCCAAGCATCCTGGAGAACTTGCCATCAGATTTTGGCTGTCACTTGCTTCTGTCTTTCCAGGTAGTCCCAGACAACCTCGATGATGTTGAGATCAGGGCTCAGTGGAGGCCACACCATCTGAAACCATACAAAAAAAAATCTGGAACTCTTGCATAGTACTGTAGAGCCAATGACTCTGAACATACAGCAAGTTAGGACGATGAGTGACTTGAAGGAGAAAATGCTGGTGTCTTAATTCATCTGATTCCCTTGTCCTTTTAAACAGGAGAGCTCAAGGATTTGGAGGTGCTACTAGCGTAGCCTTAGAAACTGATCATTTGCATTTTGTAGACTTGGTCATAATATGACACAACACAACCATGAACCAACTGTACATGTTTCTGTAGTCTCAGGTCTGAAATACAAATCTCGTTTTTTTTAAATCAGAATTTTTGATCATATTTGCTGTCAAAAGATTATTAGACTGTGCAATAGTCAAAATTAAATTTTAGCCAAATAGCTTTTATTATAGATTATGTGTTTCAATGATGTCCCCAAGATACATGTCCCCCATTTTAAAGAAACTATTTGCATGATTTTTGATATTAATCATTTGATATCAATCCTATAGTGAACATTTCTTTCTGCTGAAGCATCTAGTATGACAAGTGATGCATATTTTATGTACCTTTAATATCCTCCTGCCATATTGATATAAACTGTGGAAGGCAAAATTTATTTGGGTCACTTCATACCAAACTGAAGGCTTAATGTATGTATCAGGGCCATTGTCAAGCAATTCTTCCACTCAACAGGCATTGTGGAGCACTTTAAAGAGCTGCTACCTAAACGGAACAAGTTTTCTCTTCTCAACAACCTGAAATGCAGGCAAGGGGGATAATGCCCTCAAAACCACTGCTTCACAACTGTGTCATCCTTCCTGGCACGCTGGAGAGCATTGGCAGCAAACCCTCATCTCACTGCTCTAACGGAACATGAAATCAGTACCATCCTTGCAATATACTGACATTTCCTCTCGAGTTCGACCCAATTCAGTTTCTAAGATTCAAAGCTGGGAGAGAGCATCCAAGTTCTTTTGATATTGAAGGGTGCATTTCATCCCTTCATAATGCACTTCATAGGTCTGCAAGTAAATCATGATGCCTTTCCCAAACACTTCTGAACAATGACTCTGCCACTTTGAAGATATCTTGCTCAGAAGCATCAATATAAATAAAGAACAAAAGATTACACTAGCATGTTAATATCACACAGTAGAGTTTCTCTGAAGTTCCTATTCCTTTGAACCAAAGAGCAATTCAACTATAAATGTGCTTAAAGAAAGAATACAGTTATTCAAGTATAAAACCATTAATCCATTTTCAGGGAGTATTGATTTGTCAGATTTGCTGACAATAGTGTTTTGAAATGTTGCAGATATGTATGAAACCTTAAAGCATCATTGACCATCCACAGTGTCTCAGAAATTTCAGTCTGCAAACTGCAGCAGGTTGACCCACAGAGATGAGATTTTTATCAAAACTGTTTACCTGAAACTTTGAGCTGTACTTGGTCTTGATAGAAGTCTGTTCAAGAGCTAGGTTGCAACCAGACATCCATAGTTATTAACTCTTTCCTCTGAGGAAGCCTCTACCTTTCCACAAGTGACATAGAAGGCCAGGTATAACCCACCAAGATGGAGCAATCCCAGCAATTTAATTCACTCAATTAATTCCCAATATCATATCCTCATTCACATGCCAAAAGAGCAGGGGTTCCTAACTAGGGGTGCACAGACCCCTTACCTATGGCATTGGTCCAAGGCATTTAAAAAAATGTTTGGGACCCCTGCAATAGACTCTTTGTGTTATACAGTTGGAAAACAGGCCATTTGACCCAACGTGTCCATGGCAACCAAGATGGTAGTCCCACTTATCTACAATATCCCCTGTTCA
Organism: Hypanus sabinus; assembly: GCF_030144855.1. NCBI lineage: Eukaryota > Metazoa > Chordata > Chondrichthyes > Myliobatiformes > Dasyatidae > Hypanus > Hypanus sabinus. The sequence continues at coordinate 22,149,786 of NC_082714.1, forward strand.
ACATTTGAGTGAGTGTTTTTTTTAGCACACACAGCTAACTAGTTATTTTCAACATTCGTTATGAGGAATTTAGCACCTGGCTTTTTGCCTTTTGGGGAATCCACCTGGAAAGAGGTGCTAATATTTGTTTTTGGAATGTTTTGAAACCCCATTGAGAGTAAATGTAACTTCCATGGTAAATGCACACACACTTGTGGTACAAATGGATTAGACAATGCATTAGTGAGGATATTAGCATTTGCTGCCTTATGTATGCATGCTAGCCTGACCAAGATCATGGCTTTAGTTAGCTAGTAACGATTTTGAAGCCCTCTTAAACCTTCCACTATACATGCAGTTAATCAGATGAATCTTCATCAATACTGTTTAAAGGAGTTGGCGCCTGATTATTGATTAATCAATTTCTTTTGCCAAGACATGAATCAACACATGCTTACTGGTCTTTTGAGGTGGGTTTTCTGACCTTGGACTTCTACAGAAAATAATCACTCCTGGATGGAATAGGTGGGCAGACAAAAAACTGCAGATGCTGAAATCTGAAGGAAAAAAATAACTGCTGGAGAAAGTTATAACTGTGGGGGAGGGGGGTAAAGAAAGTGTTTCATTTCCCTTCCACAGATGCTGCCTGACCTGACCCACTGAGTTCCTCTAGTAGTTTGTTATTTGTTGGATTGACTAATATACTGTGTCACATATTGGTAACTGGATTGGACACTCCTGGCAACCAATGGCCAATTAATTTATATACCAAAATAAACTTTATTCATAATTTAAAAAATATTTTCAAGAATAAACCATACAATCTATGTCCATTCACACATTCACAGCCAATGCTTTAAGTAGTGTTCTATTAAAGAATATAGTATTAATGGCAAGACTCTTGGCAGTGTGGAGGATTAGAGGGATCTTGGGGTCCGAGTCTATAGGTTGCTCAAAGCAGCTGCGTAGGTTGATGCTGTGGTTAGGAGGGCGTACGGTGTATTGGCCTTCATTAATCGTGGAATTGAATTTAGGAGCCAACAGGGAATGTTGCAGCTAAATAGGACCCTGGTCAGACTCCACTTGGAATACTGTGCTCAGTTCTGGTTGCCTCACTACAGGAAGGATGTGGAAGCCATAGAAAGGGTGCAGATGAGATTTACAAGGATGTTGCCTGGATTGGGGAGCATGCCTTATGAAAACAGGTTGAATGAACTCGGCCTTTTCTCCTTGGAGTAATGGAGGATGAGAGGTGACCTGATAGAGGTGTATAAGATAATGAGAGGCATTGATCGTGTGGATAGTCAGAGGCTTTTTCCCCAGGGCTGAAATGGTTGTCACAAGAGAACACAGGTTTAAGGTGCTGGGGAGTAGGTACAGAAGAGATGTCAGGGGTAAGTTTTTTTTAAACTCAGAGAGTGGTGAATGCGTGGAATGGGCTACCGGCAACTGTGGTGGAGGTGGATACGATAGGGTCTTTTAAGAGATTTTTAGATAGGTATATGGAGCTTAGAAAAATAGAGGGCTACGGGTAAGGCTAGTAATTTCTAAGGTAGGGACATGTTTGGCACACCTTTGTGGGCCAAAGGGCCTGTTTTGTGCTATAAATTTTCTATTTTTCTACATTTCTGAAAACTAATAGGGCTGTCGTTCATCATGTGGCCCCCTAGGATAGTGCACTACAACAGTAATTGAGGGGTCTCACCCAATCTTGCCACTCCCTCTCCAGTTGTGGAAGAACTTTATACTGCAGCCCTTCCCCGCTGACCTCCGTGGTGACCGCGCAAAGCTTCAGTATGTCCCTCAGCACTGAACTCCTGCAGCTTGAAATAAGCCAGTCAGCTGCATTCCTCAAGTCCTATTAAACATGTCTGCAGAGCAGTCTATACCCATGGTAAATGTACAACACCTTTCATTATTTCTGTCTCCACTCCTAAGGTCCCATGTACTGTGCCAGCTCTCACAATTCTGGAGACCTGTACTAATGCACTTCCACTTTAAGCGATGTTTGCTAGCTTCAAGCAGCAGAAGCAAGTTTCAGTTAATAGTAGTTATTGTTATTATCAGCCTCTGGTGATAAACTCATGCAGCTAGCAAACAGACTAGTTAGAGCTTACTGTGTGCTATAGTCAAAAATTCAAAGTTCAAAGTATATTTATTATCGAAGTATGTATACAGAACATATCACCGAAATTCGTCCTACCGCAGGCAACCACAAAACAGAGAAACACCACACAACCTGTTCCTTAAAAAAACCCATCAAACACCCAACGTGCAAAAGAACAGAACAAATTCCACAACCAGCAGGAAGCAAGCGAGTAGCACACAGAATGTCAGCATCAAACCAAGAGTTCAGGAGTACTCAGTTCAGTTCAGTTCAGGAGTACACAGTTCAGTTCAGTTCAGGAGTACACAGTTCAGATCTGCTAGCCAACTGCAGTTCACAGAACCAGTCTTTGTCAAAGCGCCCAGTCTGCACCAATCGCTCCAGGCGAATTGCCGACCAAGAGCAAAGTCGTTTTGCAAACTGTCTGCGGGATGTTGCTGTTGGTCACATTATTCACTAGCACCATCAAAGTTAAACACATACCCAGTGACCATTTTGTTAGGTACTCCTGTTCCTAATAAAGTGGCCACTGAGTGTATGCTCATGGTCTTCTGCTGCTGTAGCCCATCCGCTTCATGGTTCCGCGTGTTGTGCGCTCAGAGATGCTCTCCTGCACATCACCGTCGTAACACGTGGTTACCTGAGTTATTGTCACCTTCCTGTCAGCTTGAATCAGGCTGGCCATTCTCCTTTGAACTCTCTCGATTGCAATGTGTTTTCACCCACAAAGCTGTTGCTCACTGCATATTATTTGATTTTCGCAGCGTTCTCTGTAAAACCTGAAGACTATTGTGTGTGAAAATTCCAGGAGGTCATCTGTTTCTGAGATACTCAAACCACTCTTCTGGTGCCAACGATCATTGCATGGTCAAAATCACTTCCATCATATTTCCTCCCCATTCTGATGTTTGCTCTGTGCAACAACTGAACCCCTTGACCATCTCTGCAAGTTTTATGCATTGAGTTGGTGGCACACGATAAGCAGATTGTTTATTTATATTAACAATGTTACGTACCCCGTAACTGGGTGGCTTACCAGCAAAGATAGAAGTATCCGTTGGAGTCTGGTACTATTTTCAAAACAGTGTTTATTAGTAAAATATACAAATCAATATCAACAATGCAAATATACAGATAATACACGTTAGCAATACTAAACATAAAAGTGTGGGTATAATAATAATCAATAATAAACAAGCTCTATCGTTGTCTAGGGGATAAGAAATTATCTTGGGAAAGTATAAAGTTCAGTTCATGTAGGCTGAGTTAGTTGTTGGTTTTTGTGGTCGATGTGTTGTTATAACCGTTGGAGGGAGAGAGAGCAAGAGAGTGAGCGAGCAAACAGTGACAGCTATTGTCTTGCAAACCTTCCTTTACGATCCTGACCCGTCGATGTGTTGTTGTGGCCATTCAGTTATGACCCCTCTGTCCTTTAGCTAGACTGTTCTTCTATGGTGGACTCGTCACCCAGGCAAGGGTGGACACACACACACAAGCCTCCACCGGCCTCACTATAAACACTGTGAGTTAAAATTGACCGATCCTTCGTTCGATCTCCGACGCCTCCCACTTTTCTCGTGGGTTCCAACACTTAAACAGTGCTCACTAGTGTGTCTCTTGATGCGTCTCCTGTTGTGTCTGAGGGGTGTCTCCCCAGACCTCACTTTTATAGAGTGAGGTCTATAGAGTCTCAGGGTCAATCAGTTTTGAATGGCTTCGCCCATCAAACCAGTCCACTCCGGCAGTCCACTGAGGAATTTTAATGAACAGAATAGTACCAAGTAAACAGCCTTCTCTGGAGCCATGAGTCTTACAGGAGTCATAATATGGTCTCTCTCCCCCGGTGTTATCTTGCCCTTGTCTGAAGCAAATGTTCCAGTCCCAGTATGTTTTGTTCCATCTCTTACTCTCTCATTAACAGCCTGGCAACTGTAATGGTTTGTAATTCTCCCAGGGGAGGGGGACATGGGCAACCTTGCACCCTTCTGCCCATCAGAGTTGTTCATCCTTCGTAACAACAAGCATGTGTACCTAATAAAACGGTCATTCAGTATGCTTGGCCTGCTGTTGAGCATATATTAAGACTAATCACACGGCACCATTCTTGCACCTGCTTTCAGCGACTGTCAAATTTAGCCAACAAGAGATGTATCTCCTTCACGAGCTCAGTCATTATTGGCCTTACAAAAATGTAGATCATCCCATCAAAAACCTATCAAAGATTGGACACTAACAGCTGCCACATGGACTTCCTTGGCTGTTCAGTAGTGTCTAGCAGTAATTAAATAACTGTGACAGCAATATAGGAGAGACAGATAATGGAAAGGTATGAAATGATGATGCTTGTTCACAAAGGACAAGGCTGAGACCAAGATTCCTATTCACCTGAGTTGCATCCCAAGCTTCAAATGAAGGGACACAACTATCCAAATGGGACAAGTAATCAAATTAAATCTTTTAAAGAAAAAGAAAGTCAAAGTCAGATTTACTGTCAGGTGCCTAAGTACACGCTTGCACAAGTGGAATGAAAATCTTGCTTGCCGCAGCATCACAGTCTCATAGCATCAGATGAGAGGCATTCACGGCTAAAACATAAATTATACAGAGCAACACACACAAAATGCTGGAGGAACTCTGTAAGTCAGGCACATTAAGGACCTAAGGAGGCTCTCAGCCTGAAACTACGACAGTTCGTTCATTTCCTTACATGCTGCATGTGTTACTTTGGATTTCCAGCAGACTTTCTCATGTTATAGATTATACTTTTAACAAGGAACATAATTAGAACCATACAAAGCTCCATTTTAGTGAAAAGTTATTATCCTTCAAACATTAGGTTCCTAAACCAGCATGGACAACTTCACTCACCTCAACTCTGAACTGATACCACAATCCATGGACTTACTTTCAAGGCTCTGCAACTCATGTTCTCAGTGTTAATTAATTAATCATTTATTGAATTATTAGCTAGTTAGTTAATTAGTTAATTGTTTAAATCTGCACAGTTTATCTTCTCTTACACATTGGTTGTTTGTCAGTCTGTATGTGTAGTTTTTCAGCGATGCTATTGTATTTCATTTACTGTGAATGCACATTGGGAAATGAATCTCAAGATTGAATATGGTTGACATATACTGTACATAACTTGATGATAAAGGTCCTTCGAATTTTGAAGTGGTCAAGGTGTGCAAAATGTTGCTGAACTGGAGGGATTGCCTCCCAGCTGGTTCAAGAACCAAATGGTTGAAAGGAAATAGCTGTTCTTGAACCCGTACAGCATGAGACTTCAGACTGAATAGCAGCTGCAAAAGGATGTTTTGTCCCAGATGATGGGAATCTTTCACGCAGACATTACTTTCCTGAGGAAGCATCTTCTGCAATCATAGTCAGGGATGTATCTGTGAAACGTTGGGCTGAATCCACTGCTCTTTGCAGCTTCTAACTTTCCTGCACATTCAAATTGCCGTACCAAACCGAGGTGCACCCAGTCAGGTCACTTACAACAGAAATGAGGAACAGTGACATTCCTGAAGATTCAGCATTCATGCAGACACCGACATGTGCTGTAATATAAAGAATTTTACTCCTCATGTACATGAAGGATGTAAGTAATAAAGTCAACTCAATTCAATTTCTTAAGTGAATGATCCTGCAAGTCATTTGGTCACTTCTCTCAGTTGGACCAGAGGTCTGAACTCTCAAAATGCCCTTTCCCAATTCACAGTAGCCTAGCGGTTAGTGTAACACTATTAAAGCACCAATGGCCAAGATTCATTCCCACAACAGCCTGTAAGGAGTTTGTACGTTCTCCGCATGACCACGCTGGCTTCCTCCGGGTACTTCAGCTTTCCCCTACAGTCCAAATGCATATAGTTTAGTAGACTAATGGTCACATGGGTGTAATTAGGCAGTGTGGACTGTTGGGCCAGAACAGTCTGTTACCATGCTTTATAAATTTTTTTTTAAAAGTCAGCACTCCCACATTTAAGATTGTGGTCGTACCTGAGAGGTTAAAGTTCAGCCAGTCCATCAATTCACTCACTGAGTGAGAGGGATCTGGAAGTCACTGTTTAAAAGGCTGGTGGTGAAACCCCTTAAGTCATGGAACAATATTAACCTGTAAGGCTAAGGTCTAAGAGCTGATAGACAATAGACAGTAGGTGCAGGAGCAAGCCATTCGGCCCTTCTAGCCAGTATCGCCATTCACTGTGATAATGGCTGATCATACACAATCAGTACCCCGTTCCTGCCCTCTCCCCATATCCCTTGACCCCGCTATCTATAAGAGCTCTATCTAACTCTCCCTTGAAAGCATCCAGAGATTTGGCCTCCACTGCCTTCTGGAGCAGAGCATTCCACATATCCACCACTCTCTGGGTGAAAAAGTTTTTCTGCATCTCTGTTCTAAATGGCCTACCCCTTATTCTTAAACTGTGGCCTCTGGTTCTGGACTCACCCATCAGCGGGAACATGCTTCCTGCCTCCAGTGTGTCCAATCCCTTAATAATCTTATATGTTTCAATCAGATCCCCTCTCATCCTTCTAAATTCCAGTGTATACAAGCCCGGTCGCTCCAATCTTTCAACATATGACAGTCCCGTCATTCCGGGAATTAACCTTGTGAACCTACGCTGCACTCCCTCAATAGCAAGAATGTCCTTCCTCAAATTTGGAGACCAAAATTGCTCACAATACTCCAGGTGGAGTCTCACCAGGGCCCTGTACAGCTGCAGAAGGACCTCTTTACTCCTATACTCAATTCCTCTTGTTATAAAAGCCAACATGCCATTAGCTTTCTTTACTGCCTGCTAAAAAGTATTTCTTCGGAGAGTAGCTCGCAATGAGTGGCCAGGTTCCAGTGCCATCTTGCTAAAAGTTCATGAGGTCAGGTTAACTAAAATCTTCCTTTTGCTGGCATAGAAATACATTTCAGTGATTCTGTCTCTAAACCCAGATACCATTCTTACCTTAAAGGCAGCACCTCCAATAGTGCAACTCTCCCTTACTACATCCACAATCTTTGTGCTCAAATCACTGGAGCAGGTCTTAGATTTTCCAACACGTCCAGAAGATGCCAAAAGCAGTGCCTCTCCATCCCTGGGAATGGCCTGCATTGCAGTGGCAAAGGATTCTTGTGGATTTTGCCAGATCATTCATGGGCACAAATTTCTTGGTGGCAACTACAAAATGGCCAGAAGAGTTCCCAATAGCCTTGACTACAGCCTCACACACCGTCGATATGTTGAGAAGCCTCTTTTCAAGGATTGGTGGCCCAGAACACTTAGTCAGTGAAATTGGACCACAGTTTGTTATAGAACTGTTTCAGTCATTCCTGAAAGTGAATGGAATAAGACATATAAAATCTACATTGTATCTTCCAGCTACAAATGGCTCAGTGGAAGGTTTATCCAGAGTCTAACAAATGCACTGTGAGCAATGTCAGCCGAATACACAGCATTGTCACTGAATCAGACGCTCGCCAATGTCCTTTTTGCAGCACCCTTCAAAACAAACAACTCAACAGCTTTCTTGGATCTCCTCAAACCCAATCTCATGAGGAGTATGCCGGACAGACAGCTGTGAAAAATTGATGGCTCCTCAAATAAACAGGTTCAATGTTTTCACTCCCAGCGAGAAACTGGACTACAGAGGTGCTCAGAAGTGGGTACTTGGAAAGATTTAGGACAGAACTGGACCACCCTCTTCCACAGTGGAGTTTGCATCTGGTGTATTCTGGAGATGACACATTGACCATTTGAGGAGGACAGAGTCAATTTTTAGTGAACAAAGGTGTCCAGAACTGTCAGAACCTCTTCTTACAGTCCCAGAGTCAACTCCCACTGTTTCCATGGAGGAGCCCCTAGAACCTGAGATTGTTTCACAGCCACAAGTCTCACGTGCAAACCATAGTGACCCCCTTTTCAGAAAAGATGTTATCCCACAAGAATAAGAAGTCCTCCACAGAGATTAAATCTTTAGAAAAATGGACAATTTAAAATTTACTATGCTGTGGATGTCCATATAGTAGTTGTATTATATAGTATACTGTATATATTGCTCTCTAGTCATCATATATATATAACCGTAAAACCCAAGATATAGGAACAGAATTAGGCCATATGGCCCATTGAGTCTGCTCAGCCATTTCATCATGGCTGATTCAATTTTCCTCTCAGCCCCAATCTTATGCCTTCTCCCAGTATCACTTCATGCCCTGAACAATCAAGAATCTATCAACCTCTGCCTTAAATATACATAAAGACTTGATGGCAAAGGATTCTACAAATTCACCACTCTTTAGGCTGAAGGAATTCTTCCTCATCTCCATTCTAAAAGTACGCCCCTCTATTCTGAGGCTGTGTCCTCTGGTCTTAGACTCTCCCACCATAGGAAACATCCTCTCTACATCCACTCAATAAAGGCCTTTCACTATTTGATAGGTTTCAATGAGGTCACCCCTCATTCTTATGAATTCTAGTGAATACAGTCCCAGAGCCATTAAATACTCTTCATAGGCCAAGCCATTCAATCCTGGAATAATTTTCGTAAACCTGTTTTCAATCCTCTCCAGTTTTAGCACGACCTTTCTAAAAGAAGGGGGCCCAAAACTGCTCACAATCCTCCAAGTGAGGACTCCCCTTGGTTTATAAAGTTCCAACATTACATCCTTGCTTTTATATTCTAGTCCTCTTGAAATGATTGCTAGCATTGCATTTGCCTTCCATGCCTCAGACTCAACCTGCAAATTAACCTTTAAGGAATCCTGCACAAGGACTCCCAAGTCACTTTGCATCTCTGTCTTTTGTATTTTCTCTCCATTTAGAAAATAGTCAACCCTCTCATTTCTTCTACCAAAGTGCATGACCATACCTTTCCTGACATTATATTTCATCTGCTATTTCTTTGCCTATTCTCCTAAACTGTCTAAGTCTCTCTGTAGCCTCTCTACTTCCTCAAAACTACCTGCTCCTCCACGTAGCTTTATATCATCTGCAAATTTTGCAACAAAGCTATCAATTCCATCATCCAAATCATTGAAATGTAAGGTAAAAAGAATCGGTCCCAACACTGACATCTGTAGAACACCACTATTCAACAGCAACCAACCAGAAAAAGCTCCCCTTATTCCCACTCTTTGCCTCCTGCCAATCAGCCACTGCTTTAACCATGCTAGAATCTTTCCTGCAATACCATGAGTTCATAGCTTGTTAAGCAGCCTCATGTGTGGCATCTTGTCAAAGGCCTTCTGAAAATCCAATTACACAACATCAGTCAATTCTCCTTTGTCTATCCTGCTTGTTGTTTCATCAAAGAACTCCAGTAGATCTGATAGGCAAGATTTTCCCTTGAGGAAATCATGCTGACTACAGCCTATTTTATCATGAGCCTCCTTGATAATGAACTTCAACATTTTCCCAACCACTGAGGGCAGACTAACTGGACTACAGTTTCTTTTCTTCTGCCTTCCTCCCTTCTTGAAGAGCGGAGTGACATTTGCAATGATCCAGTCTTCTGGAACCATTCCAGAATCTAGTGATTTTTGAAAGATCGTTACTATTGCCTCCACAATCTCTTCAACTACCTCTCCCAGAACCCTGGGGTGTACAACCATCCGGTCCACGTGACTGATCTACCTTCAGACCTTTAAGTTTCCCAAGAATCTTCTCTCTTGTAATGGTAACTTCACACACTCCATGACCCCTGGCACCTGGAACTTGCACCATACTGCTGGTGTCTTCCACAGTGAAGACCAATGCAAAATACTTATTCAGTTCATCCATCATTTCCTTATCCTTATTACTACTTCTCCAGCATCATTTTCCAGCAGTTCAATATCCACTCTCACTTCTCTTTTACAATTTATGTATTTGAAGAAACTTTTGGTATCCTCGTTCATATTATTGGCTAGCTTACTTTCGCTTCCACCTTTACCTTCTAAATGACTTTTTTTAGTTGCCTTCTGACGGTTTTAAAAGTTTCCCAATCCTCTAACTTCCCACTGATTTTTGCTCTATTATATGCCCTCTCTTTGGCTTTTATGTTGGCTTTGACTTCTCTTGTTAGCCATGGTTGTGTTGTCTTTCCTTTATAGTACCTCTTCCTCTTTGGGATGTATATATCCTGTGCCTTCCGAATTGCTTCCAGAAATTCCAGCCATTGCTGTTCTGCCATCATCCCTGCCAGTGTTCTTTACCAATCAATTCCGGCCAACTCCTCTCTCATGCCTCTGTAATTCCTTTTATTCCACTGTAATACTGATACGTCTGACTTTAGCTTCTCTTTTTCAAATTTCAGGGTGAATTCAATTATATTATGATCATTTTCTCCGAAGGGTTATTTTACCTTAAGCTCTCCAATCAATTCTGCTCCATTGCACAACACCCAATCAATCCAGAATAGCTGACCCCTAGTAGGCTCAACTGTGAGCTGCTCTAAAAAAACATCTTACAGGCACTCTAGAAATGTCCCCTCCTGGATTCCGGAAACAACCTGATTTTTCCAATTTACCTGCATATTGAAATCCCCCATTACAATTGTAACATTGTCCTTTTGGCATGTATTTTCTATCTGCTGTAGACCATATTTGTAGACCGTATCCTTACTATTATTTAGGGGTCTGTATACAACACCCATCAAGGTCTTTTTACCCTTGCAGTTCCTTAGCTCTACCCACAATAATTCAACAGCTTGTGACCCTGTGTCACTTCTTTCTTTCTAAGATTGGAGACCAGTACATTACAGATTTAATTTGACATGAATTCTATATTGAGTTGGAACTTATGGCTAAGCATGGAGGAGTGTTTTGTATTTAATATTTCAGTAATATTTGAGTGCTATTGCAAAAGTAGTGTTACATTAAACATTTTTTATCTGCTTCCGTATTTGATTACAGGTTATTTGTAGGAAGTACATGGATGGCATAAATTGTTATGTCATTCCACCACCACATCATATGTGAGCACCTCACAAAAAGTAAAACGAATTGGATACATTTATTCCCAGTCCCATGACTTCCTTTAGATTAATTTTGGAGTTACACAACATAACGAGTGTAAATTCTGATCAGAAATGGGCCAAGATGATCTGGAATGGTTTTGCCCAGCAAATGGCAAATTAACAAGTGTTATTAATTCCTACCCTACAGGTAACCCCCCCTCCCCCCGCCTATGAATGCCCAATTTACATACAGCCCACGTGAACAAGCATCTGGAAGACCAGAGGGATGGGTTTTCTGGCTGCTGTGAGACGGCAGCAATTTCTGCCATTTGGGCACCTGGTTCATGGCTGGATTTCCAACTTGCGAACTTAAGGTTTCAAACCACTCACAGCAATTGAAACCTGCATTATAAATGAGTGGCATTCATTAGCTTACTTAATCTTTTTGTCAGTATTTCTATGAACCCTGAGGCAGCTATTTAACACCTTCTGACAGACAATCAATGTTTAATTCTTTTCGATGGAAATGTCACTAACACAAGCATTTGGAGTTTCATTGCAGAACCATAGAGGTTTAGTCTCAGAGTCTCTGTCTTCTTCAGATACTCACCAGAGCCTGAACAATTTATATTGCTCCATTCTGCGGGTCAGTTGATAAGCCATGGGAGTTGTGTGATTAAAGCAGAAAATGATGGAAAACATAGGCAGATCTGACAAGATTAACGAGAGGGAGAAATAGAGTTAATCGTTTATTGTATACCCAACCATTCACAGCTTTCCACACAATATTGCACAATTTTAACTGCCTGATAACTGCGGAAGCAACTCAGGGGCACCAGTACTCTGGGAAAGTGGCAGGAGACCTGGGGCAAATCAGAGGCTGTAAAAAAAACAGGAATTATATCGAGAAGATAGAAGCCTTTGATGGTTGGAATTGCATTCAAGATTTCACAAAGCTTTCTATCTCCAGATGGAGATACAAGAGACTGAAGGTTCTGCAATCTGGAATAACAAACAAAGTGCTGAAAAAACTAAGTGAGGCAAACATCATGTATGCATGAGGGGTGGGGGTGTGGGTATCAGAATCAGACGGTTTTAATATCATTGATATAGGTTGTGAATTTGTTGTTTTGCAGCAGTACAATGCAAAACATTTAAATAAACTATAAATTACATGAAAAAATACATATATCTAAAAGACAGCAAAAAAAATGCTGAGATAGTGTTAATAGGTTGGTTCATTATCCATTCAGAGATCTGATGGTGGAGGGGAAGAAGCTGTTCCTAAAATATTGATAAGGTGTCTTCAGGCTCCTGTATCTCCTCCCTGATGATAACAATAGGAAGATGTCTTGAGTGACGGGATTCCCTAATGAGGAATACCACCAGTTATATGAGGGGTTAGCTTACTTGTCAGTCGAAAGCCACTTCCATCGTGCCTGTTTTGAAGTATGTAGTAGCTCTTTCACGTTGTGTGGCACAGCACCAGTGTGTTGTTTCAGGAAACTCGGCGGTATAAGAATAGCTCACATGGGACGCTCATTACTTTCCCTTTTGCCTCCAAGGGCTCCTCTTCACATTGAGGTTGTGATCAGTGCTGAAGAACCATTGGGAAAGTATGTCCCTGTCTTGCACTCTTAGCTAAGTATCCGCTTGTTAAATATTTAGTTTTGTAATTTATGTAACTTGGGAGAACTTGGATGTTTGGTTGAATCTTTTACTGTGTGTAAACCTGGGTTGTACAGATTACCATGGTGATGGTGCCCCACAGCCTCAGCAGTCCTGACCTTGGGTGCTGTCTGGGTGGCATTCTCCCTGCAAGTGGGTGCCCCTGGCTTCCTCCCACATCACAAAGATATTTGGGTCGCTCAGTTAATTCTCCACCACAAATTGTCCCCAGCGTGAATCATAGAACCTGGGTGAGTGGAGGGAATATGCGAAGAATGAGGTGGGATGAGTGTAAATTTGTGCTTGATTGGTGGCGTGCACGTGGAGGATTGAAGGGCCAGTTTCTGTAATGTATGAATCTCGGCCGAATCTGAGATCAGCCACTTTCTTCATCGGCACCTTCTGTCCAGCTGGTTAGGCCACAGGCTGCCTCAAGCCGGTGCAGGGCTCAGTGGCTGTGTAAGGCAAGGTGAAATGTCTTAATATATTTCCAAAATTACAATGCAAGAGACCACAGGCAGCCAAATGTCAGCTGCCCTGCAGAAACCTGCTGAGATTTTAGACAATAATTGAACTGACAGCACAATTAATGAGCAGATTAGCCTGGAATATAACCTGGCATTTCTCAAGACTCTTAATCTTTTCAGTGTATTTTTAGACCAAGTGAAGCAACTTCCCCAGAAGGCTGCTAATGTCATTAGATCCAGTGGTAATTTAATTGGATAAATTGCCTTACCTAGGAAAAAAGGGAAGTAGAAGTCAGCATTTTAAAACAAAAGGCAAATATTTTTTCTCTAAAGTCAAGGCAGAAGGTTGAGGAATATTTGCTGCAGTTTCTGTACGCGCTTTGTTTCATTACCTCTGGAGACAGCCAATTTAAAGTGAAATAGGAAGAGATGTTGCATGGAGCTTCCCATGCCAGACAAGACCAGAAATCAGAGGAAATCAGGGTCGGTCTGATAGGCTTTTACAACATTGAGGCTACGTCCTTCAAAATGAATCATCACAGATCCAAACCAGCGATTGTTTGACATTCCACAGATGCCTGAGCTGCTAAATTTTTTTCAGCATTTTAAAATCTTTATTCCGCAGAATGATCAGGCTGAGGTTACCTCAGAGACGTATCTACTGAAGGATCATATTAAAATTTCCAAGCC